>NC_140580.1:594108057-595308057 GCF_964204655.1 Triturus cristatus | reverse complement strand
TGGAGCTGTTTCAAGATTTCATTTGATGTATCACACAGTCTGTCATGAATGAGTTTAATTATAGCAATGACATACTGGTTTTTGGACCCACGCAGAAGGAGCATGATAGAGCTCTCATGCAAGGATGTCGTTTACTTGCAGATGTAGGTTTGACTTTGAATGTTGAAAAATGTTAGTTCCATAAGATAAAGCTAAAATTATGTAGCCATATCTTTTCTGATGAGGGTATGACACCCAATCCAGCTAAAGTGCAATTGCTTTCAATTGCCAATTCCTTACAAGATGTTTCCATGTTAAGTTCATTCCTTGGCATGGCCAGCTACTGTTCTAGATACATACGAGATTTTGCCACTGTAAGTGCTCTGTTACGAGACTTGATGAAAAAGAATGTTTCATTTCATTGGTCACATAAATGCGAGCAAAGCTTCGAGAAGATCAAACAAGCTATCGAGAACGCTACTAAAATGGCATACTTTGATCCAAAGCTTCATACAGAGGTTGTTGTTGACGATAGCCTAGTCAGGCTAGGTGCAATTCTTACATAGCACAGTGGGAATCCAAATGTTCAAAGACATTTTGTGGCATAGTCAAGCAGTAGTTTGTCACAAACCAAACATGCTTATTCATAATCTGAGAAAGAAAGTTTAGCATTAATGTCTTGTGAACATTTCCACGTCTTCTTATGTGGAAAACCTTTCACGCTTGTGATGGATCATCAATCGTTGTTGACCATCTTTTCCAACCCGAAGGCCAAGATGCCTCCTTGCATTGTATGTTGGGGTCTATGATTACAAACATACAACTGCACAATTGTACACCATCCAAGGCAAGATCAAAACCCTGCCTTCTACAAGATCTCCTGAGTGCCTTTACAATGCCATGGTACCGTTTCTAAGATAGCTGAAGCCTACATAAATGTAATTGCGAAATCCAGCACACCAGCTGCCATTTTGTTAGAAAATATTGCCACTACCACGAATCAAGATAGTGACATGTTAAAAATGAAAAACATTATTGCACATCAGTCTTGGACCCAGCACACTTGACCTCTTAGCAATGACAGTGAATACCAGAAGTTTAACTCCTTAACCACGGCGCAATTTTTGTCACGGTGCGGGAGTTTTAATGAGTGGGCGGGGCCGTGTCGGCCAACGAACGTGCATAGCCCTAGCAAGGTAGTGCTCTCGACGGCCGTTGGCTGAGGCGCGCACGGAATGAATTAAAAATGTCACAACAACAACAATTTATTATGATTCCGAAGTCCTTGGAGTGCCACATAAAATATACAAAAGCAAAACGACAATAACAAATCTTACAATTGTTACATTCTAAGAACCAACAGTTTAGTGGTCTGATATTAATTGTATACAATGCACAGAATATAGCAGCAAAAATCAGGATAAACCACACTCTGTATAGAATAAAAATCCTTAACATACAAAGTGTAAATGTGCCAGAGTTTTGGGGAAGATGTGCATAGTCTGACCAACTGATGACACACAATGGGGATGGTTGATTATGTACAGTACAGAGTACTGTTAACAAAAACTGGATGAATCAAACTACATGTATAATACAATTCCTCATATATAAAGTGCAAATGCTTCAGAGTCTTTTTAGGAAAAATACGGGACCTAATCGATATAGGTCATGCATTGTCAATTATACATGTAAGTTCCATTACAATAAATTAGTGCAGTTCAGTGCGGGCAGCTTTAGGCAGTTTAAATGCTATAATAACCTCAACTGTACAATTCTTAAAAAAACTTAAAATTCTGCTTAATTAAATCTGAGAACACTATAGGGATCCTATCTAAAAAATTTCTAAAATGTGTTCAAAAAGGATAAAGATTTTGGCACACACTGCTTCAGAGGGAGGAGCCAAAAGACATTCCTGTGCCTCCACTGCCAAGGTAATATTATACTTTAAGAGCACTGGTCTTAATAACCGGCGTCTTAATGTGTGCCATGAACACAGTACTATATCTCTTTTGTGACTAACATTGTATATTTTCTGGTAAATTACAATTTTAGGAACAGTTTTGGAAGAGGGCATGGATCTAATGCTTTCCCATTTTTCCTAAATACAACACTTTTACCCTTCAGACACGAGAAAAATTTCATGTTTTAACGCTGTCCGGATTTAGCTAATGTCACTATTTAGTAGGGTATAGCACTCACATTGGTCAAAAGAAGGCCAAAGTCGGACCAAAGGGCTGCTGGAGCTGCTGTGCAATTCAGGTTCCATATTTGGCACCAAATGCACCCTTCCACCTTCTCAAAAAAGACCCAAAGCTGCTATTCCACTGATTCACACGCGTAACTTAGTGAAGGAGGAATTTGAAACTTGTAAACCTGATAAAGCGGTGACAAAGGGTCTTTGCCCGCAGCTTTTATATAGCTTATCAATTGCAGAGGCCTGGAATATTGCCTTGCTTTTACACTGACGAATGTGATCTGTGCTAGATCAGTTACTTGAAAAACTTCTCCCTAAATATGAGGACAACTTCTTTCCCCAAAACCTAATGCATATTTTTCCTAACCCCGTATCCTAGGGACCTAAAAACCATGATTTTACTTTTTGAAATATTTATTTTTAGGATATAATTATCGGCATAGTGGCCTAACTCATTAAGGCACCTCTACAAGCCTATTTGAGGTAAGTCTAACAGGACAGCATCATCTTCGTAGAGCAGACAACGTAATTTCATTGTTCCTAGCTTTGAAGGGTCCCCCTTGCAGCACCCTACCCTACTAGGCAAGTCAGTGATGTATAGGGAAATAAAGAGAGGTGCTAATAGACACCCTTGCTTCACCCATTATTAGTTTCTACTTTACTTGACAGACCATGATTCCCACCCATCAGGACCTGAGTCCAGGTAGAGAAGTGCAATGCTATAACCAGCCTAAGCAAATGCGCTGGAATCCCCATTGTGGTCAATTTTCTCCACAGCGTCTACTGGTCAACCCTGTTGAACGCTGTGGAGAAATCTATAAAGGCTGCATACAAGGCCATACCTATACCCACTGGGTACTTTTCAATTGAGGTTTGCAGAGCAGAGATATTATCTAGAGTACCACTATGCTTACGAAATCCCGCCTACTCCGCAGGAACAAAATCGTTACCAAAAGCCCAGTCCTGAAGGTGGAGAAGAATACTCTTAGCAAACAGTTTTCCAGTCACATCCAATAGTGCAATCTGCCTAAAACTAGCGGGTGAATTTTAGGACTCTTTTTATATGGTGGTACCACTATACTTCCCTTCCAAGAGGGCGGAATGGTCCCATGTTGGTAACAGTATTGGGTAGAGAAAGAGTTCCCATGCGTGGATATCTTGTTTAATAATGGCTATCAGGAGATCATCTGGGCCGAAAGCCCCAGAGTACCAGGCTCCTTTATTAAAGCACTCAATCTCCTCACAAGAAGGAGGGCCATAAACATTCCCAAGGTGAGACTCTCCGGTTAAGGCAGAGTTAAAATCGAGGGGATTTTGTTGCATATAATTGAGAGATGTAATGAACCCATTCAGCATCCGATATTAAAATCGGTTAAGCCTTGATTCTGCTGTCACAGTATTTGGATATTTTAGCCCAGTATTTGCGCAGGTCACCGGAGAGTGTTACCTCTCTAAGTTTAATCCATTTTTGATTCTCCAATCCTCTACATACAGACACCTTCAGTCTTGTTCTTACCCGCTTTAGTAGAACAATTTCCCTTTGCCTCACTAATGCCAGATGCTTAAATTGATCCCTTAAGAGGGAGTTCAGCTCCTGATTCAACTTATTTACCTCCCATGAGACTGCCACTATGTGGTTTGCACAAATAGCTTGTTTTTTGCCCCCACACAATCTGAATAGGGTTAGATGCTTCTCAAACCAAACAATCGGATTTTCCTGGCAGGGACCAGAACTTGCTTTTTTTTACCAGTCCACCAACTTTGTCAAGCTTTTATTTGACAAAAAGGTATGCCCATTTGTTTTATTATACTTAATGGTATCATCTCTTGAATTCCAAGGCTCAAACATCTTGAGTTTCAAATCTATGTCCACAGAAAGAATACTGTGGTCACTCATAGTTGTTTGCAGTACCCTAAAATGTGTACATGCTTCAAACAACTGATAAGATACCACCATGTAATCAATAAATGACTGCCCTCTGGAGGAATAAAAAGGTAAAGGAAGCTGGAGAGTCCTCTAGGAATCTCCCATTCAAGATTACAAGGTCATTGGCTCTCAGACAATCCAAGAACCTTAACCCTCACCTGTCTCATCTGATATGGTCTGGCAAAGTTTTTTTATGGATGGTCCATGCATCCTCCAACTCCTGATTTCTAAACATCAGTGAGGAGCAGTTCACGATTTTAGCGTTAAAGTCTCCCATCGTAATTATCAATGTGCATGCTTCTGAGATGCTAATATTATGCACAAAGGAAAACATGGATTCGACTAGGGAATCAGACGCCCTCCCAGGGGGAATATAAACACTTGCAAGTAACAAACTGGAGTGCTGTCCTTCTATACCATTCTATTCTAGGTCCTGATGAATGCCGCGGACCCTTCGGGGCCATCCAGGCAGAAACATGTCGACCATCCACGAGACCATTCACTAGACGGTTGGGAACAATAAATATCCCAATTTCCGTCACTCTTATTTTAATATCATATAGTTTTCACTTCACATTAAAGGATTGCTACTGATTACTATAATGATTTTTAATTCTAATTTCACTCACATAGTCACGGGCCCCCACTCCATCACTTAGAAGTGCATCCTTGTCGTCAAGTGTATGCCCGTCCTCCATCAAACGAAGGTTTTGGAGGGCGAGGACTGGTCAATGATGAAGCATGACACCAGGTGGTGTGTGAGACCAGTCCGTATCTTTTTGTGAGATGCCCACACTCACGACGTTCTTGTAGCTCGCTTTGGGTTATCACACTGGGAGCAGCTCTTTTGTGATGAACATTTAATATTGGAGGCTGGAGGCTACTGCTCCTAGAACCCCACGCCTCTAGTTCCCCCCTCCACACACCGTGTGGAGTTCTCTTGTGATTGGCTTCTATACCATTACCCAGGGCCAGCTTTATGCACATGCGGAGATTTAATGAATCAACAAAGACCACAGGATTTCAATTTATACTACCGCTAAGTAAAATAGCTAAACCTCTGCTTGCATGTCCTTTTATAGAGGGTTTTGCAGCACAACAATAAACATAATTAAAGTCTTCACTACTCCATGTTTCTTGTAAACAAATTATCGATGGAAGAGAAGACATTAAATAACTTGAATTAGAGCCAGGATGTCCTAGACCCGCCATATTCCAGGGCACAAGTCTGCCCAAAGAGCTGCCACTGCAGCATAGGCAGTTTTATATTTCCTTTATGAGACTTCAGGAAACCAGCTACCCAACTCCAGTGGGCCAACTCATCTCCCCCTCTAGATCTGATGACACTCTGGGCATCCTACACCCCGCAATGTTAATCACTCTTTCCCTGAAATACTGCCAACCAAAATTATAATAGCTTTAGGTTATACAAACCCCCCTGCTATTAGACACAAAACTCCCTGAAATATGGCTATCTTCCTATAGGATTTTACATGAGCCACAACTGTTTCCTTGTTCAGGAAGACATCTTTCCCTTTTTTTCTGAAATGAACTTCATTCGCCACAATTAACATTACAATGATCCCAGAGCTAAACTTTACTCACAAGCTCGGGAGTCTTGATTCGAGGATCCAGAATTACTCGCTCAATATCTCTACTTGCAACAAATCTTAGGTCCTTGATATCGGAATAATAACTGCAATAGAAAGCTTCTGTTAAGTGGGCCTAGTTCCCTGTCAAACAGGGAAACAAAAATCAGGGTATTGGATATTTGTCCTGGTCCCGATACTACAGCTAACTTATTGTTCTGCCTTTGTTCAGCCCCTGATTTATGGATTAGTGCAGGTAAAGAAGTCAATGCAGCCCCCCCCAATAAAAAACCTCCCAGGATCTAGATCAATCTGTACAGGGAGAGAATCTGTACAAGTGAGCATTGGGGGCAATATATCCAGAGTCCGCCTTGCCTCTAGAGGAAACACCATTTGCTTTGACTGATATACTCTCTAAATATAATTCATCTGAACTTAGCCCTGCTTCAGCGTTCTCTAGTCAAGAACCCACCCGCCCCCCCCAGTAATATTGTCCATTATTCCCATGTCCATGAGCCCTTTCTTTTGCCCTTGTCTACCTAAAACTGGAGCTTCTGTAATGATGGGGAAAGTTTATTTCTAGGGACCCCATCTCCCCGCCAGGAAAAGGCTGATCTATCTTCAACTCATTTACCTTTAAAGGCTGTATGGCATAATTCTGGGGCATTGGAGAACCTCAGGGACTTATTTAGAAAGGCCTGCTTCACTTTTGTGCCACAGTTGCGTCACTTTTAGTGACACAGCGGCGGCGTAAATAATGCGTCATGTTGCTCCATATTTACGAAGTGAAGCATCTATGCAGATGCATCACTTCGTAAACCCCTGCGCTACATTATACCTGCGTCAGGTATAATATATGCAGGGTGGGCGTTACCCCGCAAGAAAGGGTCATATGAGTGGTGCAGTGAAATCTATGAGATTTCGCTGCGCCACTTCTAGGACGCCAATGCGTCAAAACCGTACGCCTGCCTCATGGCAGGTGTAAGGGTGACGCAGACCCTTTCACATTGGGCTTGTCCCATGTGAAAGGAACATTGCTGGAGTTGTGTCATGCTTCTGACACAACTCCAGCAAAGTGCCACTTTTGCGCAGACAGATACGTCAGTAATACTGACGTGTCCGTCATTCTGTGGGACATGATCCGTCATACTGTAAATATGACGTATCATTGGTGTCTCAAGGAGGGTGCACTGAGAAGTGTTGCATCGCTGCTTTCACGCAGCAATGCACCGCTTCTCATAAATGAGGCCCGGAGTTTTTTAGGCTTGCGCTTCGTAATGCATCGGATCTTTTTCTTCTTCTCCTTCTGTATTTTTGGCCCATTACGCTCCGAGTGAGAGGCACGCTTCCCTGATAAAACGTCATCTGATTTAACCCTTGGCAACTTACCCATAGTTGGACTGTTTTGTGGGCTTATATCGTGGGCCAAAGAGATCCTCCCTTTTTTTTAAATAGGGAAGATGAATGGTGTCGTCTTAGGTACAGGTAGATTTGCATTTTCCCCTTGGTCAGCGAGGCAGTAATCCTCAAGGCTCTGATTCTGGGGCAAGGGACAAGACATCTTATCTAACTCTGCGATTAATTCAGGATGCCCAATAACAGAAATTCCCAAGCAAGTGCCCGCTTGAGCTCCAATTTCTGACACCACATGTTACACCACTTTGTAGGTCAGGGGAGACTAAAATTTCAAATTTATACCCTTTTTTCCTTTCCCTAAACATTTGCCAGCTAAAGTAAGGTGCTGCACCCCCATTAAAATCGGAGACAGTGCATCCAAAATAATAGTCGGAGTTAGCAATTGATTTGTCTAGCAAACCCATAAATGAGGAAAGAATCCTCTCCACAGCATAAAGATTGTCAGAACTTGTCCTCCGTCCCCCATTCCCACTGGTCCCCTCATTCATTAATTGCCAAGAGGTTTGAGCCCCTGTACTTGGGGATGCCTCTAATTGTACCAATCCTAGTGATTATAAAAAAGAGACACTTGAGGAGGGCGTACTGCTGTACAAGGCTGGAAGAGGGGGACGGCTGTCCAAATGGTCCAATGATGAACTAAAAGCAGCTTCTAGAACAGCCGATGATTTTAAATTTGCCTCCAAAACTCGATTTTTCTCCATGTGAGTTGCAATTTCTGACAAGGAAAAGTCCTCCAAATCACCAGGGTCAAAACTGCATGCATTCCTATGTAATTCATCTTTATTTTGGAGCACTCGAGAGTTCTCTTTGATAGAAGATACTCCTGGTGCTTGCTCAATGTTTAATGGACCGGAAGTAACCACAGGGTTCATATACTCCTAGAAAGAGGCTCTAAGATCAACTTAGTGTCAGCTACCTTTGTCTCAGTATTAGCCTTAGTGTCCTCTGCATCAATTTCCATTTTTTCTACTGCTTCCGCAAGTAAGCGTTGGTCAATGGTCTGAATTTGGGAAGTATGTTGCACTGGCTGATGTGTAACAATATGATGCTGACAAGTGGCTGAGCCATGAGAAAGGACTGTAACTATACTCAATTCCTCTTCTATAACTGCATCTATGTGCAACCCCATTTCCTTATTTTTTACCATTCTACCTCTTTGTCCTTTTGAGAACATTAATAGAACAGGAGGGTGGGTTTTCAAAAGCGACAGGTGGGCTTGATGCTTATTCCACCGAATAGTTTTTAACAGTTTTGGGGGGCTACTACAACCAACTGCAGAACCAACCAAATCTAAGTATGGGGCCAAGCATCCAGAATTCAAACACCTAGTAGGCATCTTCGGGTAAATGCCCACGAATGGCCACTTTTGCTACTAGAACGCAGATGCTACTTCAGAGGCTCTTTCCTTCTTTAAATTCTTAAAGTCCTGCAGTGATTTCAACAGAGCGAGGGTAGGTAAAGGTAAAATGCTGCAGGGACCGTGTAATGCCTGGGGGGTCAGATTGGGGGTTGCTGCAGAGAAGACAAGAGTCAGCAGCGTTCCCTCTCATGCCCACAAGCCACACCAGAACTACCCCAGGCTATGTTTGCAAGCGTACACCCCACAGAAGCTGATGCGGCCAGCTCCAACTTGCCGCGTGCTACACTCACTCTTTCTGGAGAGTGCCGGTGAGTTGAGCCCCGGGTCAGGGCTAGGCAGGTTAAATCTCCCTGCAGATTGAATCCGCCCAGCTTCGGTGGCTTTGATGAACCGCAAGGCTACCTACTTGTGGCTGGCCGGCCGGCTTCAGCTTTAGTGCTCCGCACTCCACTCCCAGCAGCTGCGGGCAAGGGCGTGGCTCCAGCTCCTGCTTCTTGCTTCTGCTTTCACAAAGTATTTCATTCACCAGTTTAAAAATGTCAAAGATGAATTGTCCGTTACTCAAGAAGGTGTTATCTTCAAAGGTTTGACAATTGTTATACCGGAGAGTCATTAGCAACAGATAATTGAAGTGGCCCATGAAGGACATCATGGAATCATTGCCGCAAAACAGGCTCTCTGAGACCGTGTCTGGGTTCTTGATCTCAATGAGAGAGTTGAAAGAGAATTGAAGGCCTATCATCTATGTAACTGCATTTCATCGAAAATTACTTAACACACCATAAACATGTCAGATTTGCCAAAGCACACATGGGAAAGAATTGCCGTTGACTTCTTCAATCCTATTGACAATCAATATCACCTGATGGTAATTGTTGATCAATACTCCTGATTTCCATTAATTGAAGATCTCTCATCCGGCTCTCATCCACAATTCAAGAAAGAATCATTGAGAGATTAGATGGCATCTTCCTGCCAAGTGGTTTTCCTGAGGTCCTAAAATCTGGCAACGGCCCACCTTTCAACCGTCAGGAATTCAGAGATTTTCTCAGTCATCTTAATGTGAGGCATCAGAGGAGCACACCTCTTTTGCCACAGGCCAATGGCCTTGTTGAACATTTCATGAGCACTCTCATGAAAGCTGTTCAGCATGTTGTATTGGAAACGATTGACCTTAGAACTGTCTACTCTTCAAGCTTACCATTTGACCCCTCGCTCGACAACAGGTGAAAGCCCTGCAAACCTTGATGTACGGGAGAGCCACGATGACCAAGTTACCTCAATGGACCAACAGAAGATCAAGTACCGAGGAAGAAACCTGCATAAAGGACTTGGATCGTAAAAGAAAAATGTAGGCCTATGCAGACAAGCACCGACATGTAAAAGATAATACGTTTGCTAAAGGAGATCAAGTGCTTGTCCGCCATCTTAGAAAATGGAAATTTGATGCTCCCTTCGATGCTGATCCATTTCATGTTGTGACCAGAAAAAGACACATGGTGACTGCCCAACATCCTGATAATTTTATCATGTGAGAGTCCTCGCATTTCTGGCTCATCGCTTGTCAGGCACTGATGTCAATGAAGAGACTGGGTCTGAAAGGACAATCAGAGATCCCCTGAATGCTGTTGTTCCCTCATCGCCAATGCAAATCAAGGACACTTTGACTGTCTGTCCCCAGTTTCCGAAGACATGGTTGGGACGTATGATCAGAGCACCACAAAGACTCATTGAAGAGTTATGATCGTGTATATTTGTAAAAATGTTTATATTTTTATTTAACAGAAGGGGGGGTGTAGTGTTGTTGGAGTTAGCAATGACTAACACTATTGGCTCCTTAACAACTCCATAGAACTGTAAAGTAAGCATTAGAGCTTAGTGAAGTGAATGCAGGTTTAGAATGCTGAGTTCGTAGTTACATGCAGAAGAATAAACATGTGTTATACTAAGCTCCATGGATGCCTTAGCCATTAGCGGGTACTCAGGCTCGGGGGAGGGACGCTACACCTCTTAGCATTTATCTAGTTGCTACTGCCAAAGCACTGTTTGTGAGGAGGGACATGGCAGTGTCTATGTGTGTTTTAGCAATTGTAACAGAACTGAGTCAGCTCAAAGGCTCATATTCATCCAGGTGAGCCTTCACACAACATTGCCCCCTAAGGTGTGCTCTCCACCTGAAGAAATGTTAATGATTATGCTGGTACGCACAGCTTGAGCATAATGAAAGCTCCTATGTGGTTGCCCAAGAACTGGTCCAGCTCCTTCTGTCCTGGCTATGTAGTACCTGGTATCAGGGATTTTCTTTCCTCTAACATCTGAAGTAAAAGAAAAAGAGATTTCAGAGGCTGCCAAGCATTTCACAATTGTATTTCCAAGATATGGGATTGGCCCCTCAACAAAGGGGTGGCAAAGGTCCTATGGAAGGAGCCTATAATTATTGTTGATGCTCTTGAATGTATTAATGTTTACCTAGTAATGCAGAGCACACCTCAATGTAGACAGGAATGGCCCTAAATTGATGCTTGCAGCTAACGGTGGTGCCTGTGCTAGCAATGAAAGTGAATAGTGTTGTATATCACAGATTATTCTTAACCTATTCAACAGCAATTTGATAATATTTGTAGCCAACTTAATGAATTGAAGATAATACAAAATAGTGGTATCTTTGGTCAGGCCTGTCTTGGCATTAAGATTTTTACAGCTCTTCCACTATCACGTTCTTCTTCTTTGAACAAGGTATCACTGAACCTATGCTTTGAATTAAAAGAAAGAAGTTGGAATAGGGCAACACATTATTTAATTAATGAAAGTTTATGCAGAGTTGAAATGGTTGTGCATGAACTAAAAGAGGGGATGGATAATATGTACTTTTGCTAAAGCCTAATCGTGTAACTTACAGTACCTATACCTTTAAAGGACACTCTTTGGCCCTGTTGTTTCTTATATTCATCTTCTGACAACAGCCTGCTAGAACATTTTAATGTATGCTCATTTGACCATATTTTAACATTTACTAGAAACTTGCGTTTTGCTTTGGCTTGGGGAGCCCCTCTCCTTGAAGACTGTGGAGAGACCTTTACCTGATTTTCTTGTGATCACAGATTTTTTATACATACAGTTTACAGACTCAACTAAAACACTGAGTAAAGAAGTTTTCTTTGACAATGAATGCTACCTTGCACCTTGTATGAACTGTGATGTTGCATTTACTCGACACATGGAGCAATACTGCTGACGCTTGTAATGCCTGATTCTGTTCACTTCCCTATTGCTCCCTGACCTGCTGCACAACCTTATGAACTATGATGTTTGGTCCAGTTGCTTCAACATGAGCACTGATAGATTGGTACCATAGACTGCTATGGGAAATTTGCCCTTCCTGCAGGGTAACTGCTATTTGTTTTGCCTTTTTGCTGACCATATTAATTTGGCTGTAGAACTCTATGCAGTTTAGCTATGCTACATTATCAATGCTACAGGAGAGTTATCGATGGCCTTATGTGACTAAAGTTACTAAAAATATGTAGAACTATGTCTAATTTGTCAACAGATGAAACCTTCTGCTGTGAGGCATCTACTGCTTCTCTTACAATATCTGATAAACACTTTGGGGATTGTATACCTTGAACACGTCGGGCATGTGCATGTTGTCAATCAGTTTAAACAAACACTGATTGTGGTCGATTTATGTTCTTGACTCTATGGGTGTTTCCACAAAAGACTGCCACTCTTCTAGCGGCCATTAAAAACTTGCAGTGGCTAGTAACGCTCAGAGGAGTGCAAACATTTTTATTGAGACAGCAGCCCAGCTCAATCTCCAAAAGCATTTTCTGACACTTTGTCTACTCTGGAAGTTCACCTGTCCTACTGTTCGTCCACAGTGATATAGCATTGTTGAGCGCGTCAGTGGTATGCTTAACAATCCTTGATTGATCTGGAATTCGATACAGGATATTTATGGTAGCATAATCAATTGATCAGGCTCAGAGAGCACTCAATACTGTAGCGACTTGTGTATTAGGAGATTGCACACCATATAAAAAGCTGTTCAGAATACAAATGTATATGTCTCTGGAAATATATAGTCACAGCCTCACTAACATGTTGATATGTTGCAGAAGCTTTAAAATTGTTTGGTAACCAAAACTTGAAAGGTGGCCTTGTCACGTACTCGATGCTTGGATCTACTGAGTACCCTTCTGGATTGCTTAAGGAAAGGGCAACTCTAGTCAATAGCCCTAGTGCTAAAGTGTGCATAACAATGTACATGAAAGTTGTTCATGTGTGTCCTTTGAAATGACATAATTAGGAGGAAAAATCCTCATTGGGACAAACCCTCCTTTGAAAATCCGGTTGGTCTTGATTAGAGATGATAGTTATGCTAGAAAACTAAGCAAGGCACAAAAGAGCGAGTCTATGCTAAGAGAAGATCCAGAAGGTAAATTATCCAACCTGCTTCAAGCAAAAATCAGGGTAAAAAATAGCAACAATGAACGAAGATGACAATGAAAAATCAGGGAACACAATATGTTGCCAGGCATCTTTCTCTGATAAAACCTCCTTCGTGTATGCTTCAAACAGCAGCAGACGTCACAGGAAGAGACCCTGCAATATTTAGATTTGAGAGACATCCTCCAGTGGACTGATCACCACCCTGTAAAGGATCATTGATGAGATCTGGTTCTGCCCCTTTTCAGAACTTATGACTTTTCTTGAAGTATGACGAAGAAGTCAAGTTTGACATCTTAGTGTCATGCAGAAATCTTGAGCCCCATGGCTGCCCTTGCTCTGCATGTGGATTTCATAAAACCCATCGTGATCACCATGAGTTCAAATGTACCAAAACAACTAAAACTTTGAGGATACTCTGCATCAGTGCAGCATCTTGCAATGTGCTGATGTAGAGCACGTGAAAATATTTTTCCACTTCTGAACTCTACCAGTTTCAGGTGAGCTCTTGTTACAATCTTCTGCACCAATTCTGGTACGAATGCAACAGGCTCACATAACGGGGAGAACTTTCCTGAAAAAGCATCATTTAGGCCACATACAGACCTTATGTTTCAGTTCATGAGATAGGAGGCAGTCCCAGTTATCCTGCCACCACTGCCTGGTACCAATAATAACAGAAATCTGCCAATTTATCACTCAAGAAGCATCATGTGGCTAATCCAATTCAGTCGACCCCCTCCAATACTAAAGTTCCACCAGATTAGACCATGTCTATTCTGGAGGTACCCTAAGAAGAGATACGCCAGTTGAGATTGTTTCTGCTATTGGAGAAGGAACTGAGTCTCTAGCTTTACCTGTATCAAATTCTTATTCAATGCCGGAGAATACTGAACAAGTGTCAATGTCATATGCAACATTGCTGGAAATTGGCAGTTCCGGCTGGACTATTCCAATAAGGAGCAGGGTCAAGACTGATTTGCACATGGTTGGGCCCAAACTGGGGTGGTGAGCAACAAAACGATGGATTTAACCCAGATCTCTTGTCTGGGGGTGAATGTTTGATTTATTCAGTATTCCGTCAATCATTTGTAGCCACAGGAAATTATATAACAGCAAGAAAATGAACCATTACATGGAGGTGCATCATTGTGAGAAGAGCCACAGCAGAAGAAAACAAGAACTGTTCTTCTTTCATCCTGAAACATTCCTGTTGGACCTGACCCTTCTTGAGGGATCTCTCCCAGATTTGTTCCTTTTGCTGATGAATCCATTTTTGTTGGCATTAGGAATCTGTGCACCTTTTCCCTGATAACCAGTGGTGTAGTGTTTGTGGTCTCTCCTTAAAACATGGCACAATTGGCATATACCTGACTGGTACATTTTATTTAAAGTCCCTAGTAAATGACACTATATGTACCCAGGCCCTGTAAAATAAATGGTAATAGTTTGCATGCAGCTCTTATCGTGCTCAGTGCAGCTTATAGTGCAGTTTCAAACTGCCATTTAAACCTGGCAAAATGAACTTTTGCCAGGTCTACACCTTCCTTTTTAATATTTATAAGCAACCCCTAAGTTATGCCGTAAAGCCCCATAAGGCATGGCATTAAAAAGGTAGGACATGTAACTTTACTTTTTACATTTCCTGGTAATGAAAAACTCCTAATGTTGATGTTCGCTTCTGTAATGCCTATCTCTCTCCACACTGGGTTACCTTATTACATTTATTAAGTGATAATTTTTGATTGGGAGCAGATAGAAATCTGGTGTTTACACTAACCTCAAATGAATTATCTAAAATCCTCTTCAATATTGAAGTTGAGTTTTATTTCACAATTCTGAAAATGTCACTTTTAGAAAGTAGGCATTGTCTTGTCTTAGGCATTTCTGCCAGTTTCCTATAGTTTGAATGGCTCTTCTGTTGGGGTTTGTATATTTGTTCTAGATAGTGACAGAAAATTGACTTTTCTGGGCCGGATGCGGGGGTGTGCTTTGCTCTACTTACTCTTCAAAGGGCTTTCCTCCAGCCCACACAAGGGAACCTGATACTAGTCTTTTGTCACCCCAGACTTCTTGGAGCCTTGACGGGGAACAGGAAGAACTTTCCAGAGCCAGATGTGTTTGTGGTATAGGAAATCCGCTCACTTCAAAGACTGGCACCAGGCATAAATATTGCACATCCAGAGCCACTCATCAGTACACTCCTGGAACTGTGGACATTACAGATTAGGGACTGTCTTGCCCTTCACAGGCCTACCCTGCTGCTTTAAGAGGACTGCCCTGCTTTCTGAGAAGGAAGAGTGGACCTGCTCCTGTCAATCCCAAGCTAACCCGAGTGACTCCAAGGGTCACCTGGTGACAGGGGCACTACAAGCTCCAGAGGTCTCCCTGCAACTGTTCAGCTGGCTGCAGTAGACCTGCCTGGACCCTGCTGGCCTCTGCTGGAATGAGTCCCTGATCCCCAACAGGTGCCTCTCCAGGCCCTGGACCCTTTCTGGCATCAGTTGAGCTCCTCCTGTGAAAAAAGGTGACATTCTAAAGTTTTGGGTTCTTCAAGACCATGATTGGGCCAATTCGAGCTGCATTCTGCCACCCACTAATGGGAAGCTCTGGTGAACCAGACTCTTCGAGCTACAGTGACCACCAGCCATGACTAGTAACGCACGATCTTTACTTCGCACTACAGCAACAATAGCCCATGGTGACTGCCAACGTGAAGCTCCAACAACAACCATCTGCGACGCCGACTGGATCTTCTCGCTACAACACACAACACTCTGCCAGCTCTTTCCACTACAGCAACAATCATCCACTGCGCTCTCCCTGCTCCTGGCGGCCTCCTTCATCATTAACAGAACTCTTTGAACCTGACTCTGAGAGGATAACTTTTTCAGCTGGTCTAACTTGGTATCTTTATCCTGACTGCTGACCATTGCAGTTGACCTGAATCTGTGACTGTGGGCTGGTCTAGTACAACCAAATAACTGCGGGTGGCACTTTTTAGTTATAGTTGCATATCTCCGGGTCTATTGACTTGATTTTTTTCATTCTGATATCACATTATTTATTAAAATGTGCTCTTTTTAAAAAAAAATTGGTTTGGAATTTTTATTGTGTTGTGTTTTCACCTTATTTCTGTTTACTTGCTGCAGAAATACTTTATACTTTGCCTTCAATTTAAGCCTGACTGTTTTGTGCCAAGCTACTAGAGAGTCAAGCACAGGTTAATTTAGTGACTTTTATGGTTCACCCTGACAAGGATTGTAGTTGCTGCTGGAGTGGTGCTTCCACCCCACTCACCCAACAACCCCAGTTTCTTACAAATCCAACATCAGACTTGTCTATGTGGCATGGTTGGATGATTACAGGCTGTGGGGAAGTGATAGGTTTATTTATCTGCCTTGGTCCTACATTTTACTTTTTCAGCCAGTTTATCATTTCTCTCTTGGATTACAATGTTGATTATTAATATAAAAATGGTGCATGTGCACTGTCTTCATTACATCCTCTACAATTTCATGTTGTACAAGAGCTGCAGCCACATTCATCTTCATCGTGCGCCAAGGAGGTACCTGATTGTAAACATCACTGCTTATCTATTACCAAGTGACATTCATTTTTGTGATTAACGGTTCTTATCAAATGTTAGGACAGGAAGAAAAGGTTGGTATCATGTCCTGAGCATTTCGCTGGATAGCAGAATCACACCAGGTCCTTTTGCAAATCCATAGGATATACAGTTCAAAGGTTTTGAATGATCTCAGTTAATGTGCCTAACTTAAAAGCGAAAACCTTTATCTCATTGTAGATAACTATTGGGAAGTGGACTGGTTCCACCTTTAGGGCCATACTACATTCATGAATTAAGGAGCCATCGCAAACTATACAATTTTACTCAGTAAATGCGCTTTTAGACCCCTTAACAGATAGCCTGAGGGTTTTTCAAGAAACAATTGCCTAATTTTCTAGGACTCACCGATCTAATTAATATGCTTATCGAATTAATTGTAGATCCTGAGCAGCTGCCTACAGTTCTGATTACAACCACAAAGTCGTATATTCAGCTCAGGTCCTCGAAGTCTTAAAAAACAAGTTTATAATTACTGAGATGTTTACAAATGCCCTGTTTAAGAGGCTATTCAATTTTAGTAGTCACTCTCTGGTTGATCCAGACTGATCAATGTGCTTTTACTTGCTCTCATGCTGCTGGCCATTGGATCATACCCTGATCATAGGTATTCAGCTGTGCATTTTACTACTCACAGTGTTAGTAAATTGTGTCAAAAATTATTGTCGACATAAGACCTTCCTTCTTTTAGCATGAAGATCCAAGCACAACATTATGATATGAATTTTACAACTTTTATTTTGTTTGCAACTCCTGCCAGGAAGATAGGGGGATCCATTCTCTATTTTGGTTTAAACTTTTTTTGAGAAGAAAGTCACATGCTCAGAGAAAAAAGCTGCTACTTGTATTAGACAAATGAATAATGAGTCTTTGTAACACGACTATCCCATTGCAGTTATTGCTATGCAAGCACACTCTTAAATCTATTCTTCTTCGGTTACATCATCAGCACTTAAAATATTGAAAGAATGTTTACCCTTCCTTCATAAAGAGCAAATTCAAACATGTCCTCTTCCCAGCTCTGATAGGACCTGCAAACTATCTGGCAGTTTGGGATGCGACTGTTTCCATGAGGATCAGTGTAGTACTGACTTGCATAATGTAGGTAGTGGCACAGTGGGCGAAAAATGGTGGGTTACAATGCAACCTCGAGCAATTGCCAGTGGTTAGACTATTTGTAAGCATCCCCCATCACTTTTTGTGTGGTGGTTGTGCCTCAACAGTGTTGTTTAGTCCCACCCTCCGACTGGCTTTAAAAGAAACAGCAGTAAAGAAAAGAAAATGTAGTACATGTCTGCACCCACTGGAATTCAATATAATATGTATCTCAGTGCAGATGTACCTTAATTTTAAAAATAACTGACTCTTAGAACAAAAGGAAATGGGCATTGTTTCTGATGTGACACTTAGAGAGGAACAACAGAGGTATATTCAGGGATGTGCTGCATCTCCACTCCCTCTGCTCCTTCACTATATCAGAGCTATCACAAAAGTTAAGTTGACATTCGTGTTAAAAAGACGATATTCTTAACAAGGCGAAAGCAAGTTATACGGATGTGCGAATAATACCTCTAGGCAGTGTATTTGCAGAAGTCAATCTGCAAAACATTTCTACAGCTTTAATTATTTCCCTTCTTTGAACAATTGAGGTGAGAAAGACACGAGAATTGCTTTGTGTACTTATGTTCCAAAATAACTTCAAGCATAAGTAAAAGGAATTCTGCATCAGCCATAATATAGGGGTGTACATAGCTGATTCTACCCAAGCGGAACCCCTAGCCTTCTGGGAAGGGTTTTAAATCAGCGTTATGAGTCCTGTGGTGTTTCTCACGCTGGTTAAGGATGTCAGAAGGTACAAGTCATTAACTGCAACTGCGAACACATTTATAAAGTGTTTTTTCATATCGTCGTGCAACCTGCCACTAATAGCATCTCTCCACATCGGACTATCCTTTCTTATTCTAATAAAACATGTTTGTCTTCAGGACAGGGCTAAGGGAGAAGGCATCGGGAATGTGGTGCACACCACCATTCCCAATGGCTTTTCAAATACAATTTGAACATTTCAAGTGTGAAAAGTCGGTTTTAAAACAGCAAAAATACACACAAGATCTGAGTTCATAATAGAACTTAAAGCATTCCTCAACGGAAAAGGGTACTGCTTTGTATTCCCCAACTCTTGGTAGAGCCAAAGCAGACAGAGGCCCTGATTCAATCAATCAATCACATTATTTGTAAAGCGCACTACATACCCGGTAGGGTTTCAAGGTGCTGGGGAGGGTGTGGGGGGGGGGGGTGGTGCTGTTACTGTTCGAAGAGCCAGGTCTTGAGTTGTCTCCTGAAAGTCAGCAGGTCTTCGATTTGTCGCAGGTCGAGGGGGACGGTGTTCCAGGTCTTGGCGGCGCAATGGGAGAAGGACCTACCTCCGGAAGTGGTTCTCCGGATGCGTGGGACCGTGGCCAGGGCGTGGTCAGCGGAGCGGAGATTCCTGTTGGGTACGTAGAAGGAGAGTCGACTGTTGAGATAGGCTGGGCCGGTTTTGTGGAGTGCCTTGTGTGCGTGGAGCACTGCCACCTGATTTGCCTCCTTACTCCCAAAGGAAGCAGTAAAACTGAAGCAGTTGTCATACGGCTTGTACCTCTCTGGTGAAATGGTGCATTTGTTAGGCAACATAAACATCAGGATTGTGTCAGACTGATTCCATGCACACCCTTTGGATTTGATGGCCTATAGTCCTGATAGCTCACAGTGCACCATCTGCTCCCCTAACCTTACAGGGTAACAAATGTGTGTGCAATCTTAGAACATGACAACCCTGATCCCCCACTGAAATCGTGGTAACAGATCTAGAACCCTTTCATTTCGACTCTCATACATAGCCACAGAAGTACCCAAGAAAGACAAATCAAGGCGTTTCAATATTTATTGAAGCATT
Source organism: Triturus cristatus (assembly GCF_964204655.1). Lineage (NCBI taxonomy): Eukaryota > Metazoa > Chordata > Amphibia > Caudata > Salamandridae > Triturus > Triturus cristatus. Next base: position 595,288,577 of record NC_140580.1, on the reverse strand, counting down.
GTGACTCTTGTATAAAATGTATGCAGTGCGATGATCAGTAGAATGAAACAGAGTAGTGTAATTAGCATTAGGAGAATAGTGAAAAAGATTAACAATTCCAAAATTGTGCAAAAACAGTTAATATATGCTGGCATATAAATACAGTCTACCTAGCTCTCCCTAGCCTAATTTTGCCTAGGGTGAGTGATCTGCCAAATCCCTACTGGGTGGTATAACTCCCCATTCCCTGCAGGTAAGTGTCATAAGGGCTGTCTCTCTTGGGGTAGAGCTGGACATCTCTCATGTTGGTACACAGGAATCAGATGAGCTTGAGTTAAGGCATACAGTGACCTCACAGTGTCAGCTGAGTGCTTATTTCCCTGAAACAAGGAAGTGGTTGTGTTGATATAATAAACTGCACCCATGAGGCCATGGCAAAACCCCAGTCAGGCCCCAATTGTTTATCCTAGGTTGGTAGCTTCATTGCCTACCAGACAACAACAACAATGACATTTGCGCAGTGAACTTTATCCCTTGTACTGAATGATCAAGGTGTCGTGATAGTGTGCCGATGAAGTGGAGATGTAAGCGATCCCGATTCAGAGAATGTTATCCTGCATTGTCACACACACAAATGTATGTCAAAAGTCATAGTGTTAAAAAAAGAAGGCAACTTAGGAAACATGAGCTTGAAAATGGTGGTGTTCCTTACCAGGCCTAACCTGACAACATGACACTTACTCCTTGGATGTGCATCGATAAAAGCTAAGCCTAGACAAATGCTAAAATGTTAGGGTCAATAAGTATAAAAAACCCTACTGAAATCTAAAAAAGCATCAGGCTCTTTTAATAGGAAAGAGCATAGAGAAAGCCATTAAAATTATTTTTAAAAATGAAAGTTGCATTAAAACAAATTTCTGAAAGCAAATTTGCATTTAAAAGAATTCCAATTTAACTAAGTTCCACAACCTGAAACAGCCAGATTGTTTATGTATTCAGAGAATTCAGAGAGGTAGATGAAACTTTATTCTCAGCAACCACAGACTTTGGGCCCGATTCACAGAACTAATCTGAGACAAAATCCTGAATTTACTACTTTTGGTATTCACAGAAGGCATTTAGTAGTAGTAAAGTTAGGATTTTGGTTCTGATGCTCTGTCCATCACCACTCCCTTTTGTACTGCTTTGTTCGCCATAAGTTGGCAGGGTATGCTCAGACGTGAGTCCCTTGCTCACTTTGCCACTGGATTCAAGCAAGCCTGGCTGAAGACGGCTGAAATGCCAGAAACCGGTCCTAGGAAGCTTGTTTCCGGTCCAGGGAAGGCATGGCTTGGCAGTTCGGGCTGGACTGTTCCCATGAGGCACAGGGTCAGACTGATTTGCATATGGCCATGTCTGAACTGGGGTGGCAGAGTGGGCTAAAGAACGGTGATGGATCAAACCCAGATCTGTTGACTGGGTGTGAGTGTTTGATTGGTTCTGATGCTCTGTCCATCACCACTCCCTTTTGTACCGCTTTGTTCGCCATAAGTTGGCAGGGTATGCTCAGACGTGAGTCCCTTGCTCACTTTGCCACTGGATTCAAGCAAGCCTGGCTGAAGACGGCTGAAATGCCAGAAACCGGTCCTAGGAAGCTTGTTTCCGGTCCAGGGAAGGCATGGCTAGGCAGTTCAGGCTGGACTGTTCCCATGAGGCACAGGGTCAGACTGATTTGCATATGGCCATGTCTGAACTGGGATGGCAGAGTGGGCTAAAGAACGGTGATGGATCAAACCCAGATCTGTTGACTGGGTGTGAGTGTTTGATTGGTTCTGATGCGCTGTCCATCACCACTCCCTTTTGTACCGCTCCTCCTAAACGTCATAAGAAAGAACCCAATTCACCTACCAAGTCTCCATTACCTATCACTCTGAAAGATCTCATGGAAGAGATAAAACTAATTAAGCCTTTTGTCATTGAAACCACCGGTACCCTCCAGAGGCTGGATAAGAAATGATCAAACTTAGACTCGAGAGTGTCGGCGATGGAACAGAGAATTAGCAATACTCAAGATGTCATCCCTCAGGTTGCCGCCTTGTCTAAGGAGATCGGTCTTCTCAAGATGCAAATGAAGGACTTAGAAAATTGCAATTGACGCAATAATCTTTGAATTTATGGCATTCTTGAGGGTGAGAAAGGGTCCGACATGCTCACCTTCTTAAAAATGCACATTCCCAAGATTGTTGGTTTTAAGGATGGTACCAATCTTAGTCTGCAGCGTGCTCATCGCATTGGTCCTAAAACCGGAGGTTCATCTTCTTCATCGTCAGTCAACTGTCCCAGAGGAATAATCGTTTTATTTCTGGAGTATACTGAGTTGACAATGATCCTTTCAGCGGCAAAACAAAGTAAGCAGATGTTATGGTCCGGTCATAAAGTCTTCTTTTCTCAGGATGTTGCTCGTGCTACTGCAGTCCGTCGCAAGGAATTTCTCCCTCTTCGCCCTGAAGTACTGGGTATTTTAGACCCAGCGGTGCAGGGGCACACACCCTATGACTTCTGGGTTCACCCTGTTCCAGACCTACAGAAACACAGAGTCTTCTGGGTGAAGTCAAAGATTCGTTTATTGGCTGCAGACCAATGACAGGTATCCTAGAAGTACAACAGCGTGTATGTTCTCAGGAGACTGCTGAAAATCATAGGAACGGACTTCATCTTAAATACGCTTTTCCTTGCCTCAAGCATACATTCCTAGGTTTTATGATACGGCAATATACAAGTGTACATTACAAAGAAAAGGCAGAGTCATGATGACCATCCCACATTCCAGTTCGGCCAGCCCACAATGATTTATACAGTAAGGTTCAGATCCCACATCAGATGTAAACAGACCCCCCAATAAACATGAGCATCTCCTGTTTTGGGAAACAAGTCATAAAGCAGGAACATGCAGGTGTGGAAGAGATTAGCCGGAGGATTGTGTAGAATGAAAGGGTTTTATGACGGGTCAAGCCCTGATGCTAATCACAGGTGGACGGAGGAAGGGGAGCTCGTGAGACCGGTTTGACCTGGGGCAGCAGAGCCAGCTGCCCAGGTCACAGAGAAGTCAGAGGGAAAGCCCATGTACTGTGAGGCCCGTATTTACTCCATTATAGCCTATGTGAGGGCAATGACAAGATGGCCACTGCTTCCAAAATGGAACCCGCGTAGTGAAGCTGAATAACGTATACACAGTGCATTCATAGCTAGAACGATATATAAAGCACTCGTACATGCCGCATTTACCATTTGCGGTTCGCTAATGCCAAGATAGACAGGGGTAGGGCCCTGTCCCCTACGCGGTCCCGAATATTAAAGTACGACAGACCCTCTTTTTGCCCTTACATAGGCAATCACTATACTCATCTTAATCCGAGTCTAGGTCAGTGTCCGCAAAGTCATGGAGATGTTGCTGTAGCATCATCCTATTACTTAGTTCGTCCCTCGATACAGGTTTCTTTACACATAAGGTAGCACAGAGGCCACATATTGCAGGAGCACACTGTATGCACAGACAGAACAGGAAAAGAATGGCTAAGATCATTCCAATGACCATCAGAACTTTCCAACCCCAGGCAGATATCAATTCCCAGAACCATCCCATCAGTGACCAATCTCCCTTATCCACGTGTATGGATTCAGATATTTTATGGAGTTTGGAGATGGCTTGATACACTGTTGGAGCATTATCTGGTATGAAAATGCAGCAACTGGATTGGATGACCTTGCATACCCCACCGCGGTCTGCAAGAATAACGTCTAGAACCATGCGGTTCTGCAGAGTCATAAGGCGATCCGCTTGGAGCTCAGCTGTCAGATTACTAAGGGCACCAGCCGTTACATTGACAGTGGATTCAACCACACGTGTCAGTTGTCTCAGGTTCCTACTATTGACCATAGGTCCCCAAAACGGCAGAAAACCCAAGAAGAAGTCTCCTGCTTCCTGACCGGCAGTATCCTCCTTACTAATCACACCTCTCACAACTCTGGTCTTGTGATAGTCAGAGGCAGCAGTAAATGTCGGCGGTAGCAAGTTCGCAATATAACATGTGCCCGAGAAATCAGGGGGCAGCCATGTATATGCTCGGTCATGACAGATGAAATATGTGCCCTTGGCAGCCAAAAACGCAGGGGAAAACTGTGATGGGAAGGTGTACGTTTCAGTACAGTCACTCCTTCCCAGTTGAGCTCTAGGATTCTGACCATTACCCTGTAAGCAGAACCGACCCATGTGGGGTACGACCCAGATTGGAGATGAGATTTTTCGCTGTCTTTCACCCAGACTAATACTATACCCCGTCGCGTTCCATCCTACATAAGGTCTCAACTCTTCTTTGGGAATGGATGAGTATGCATCGATATCCCTACTCATATCGGCAACTCCTTTCATCAAAGCCTTATTACTGGTGATAGGTCTGATGGAACGCGGTTGGCGAGGGGAGTACGTATCTAGAGCATAGAGAAACATGGTTTGGAATGCCCATGACGATCCATTGTAACTATATGGCAGCACCAGGTAGGGAATACCCTTGTTAATGGTATGTGGCATTAACCCACACACCCAGCAATTGGTCGTATTCATTACCAGTTGGTGCTGGTGCAAGAGTTGGATAAACGAGTTATTTACGAACTCTGATCGTCTGGTCTGTTCGTGCTCAGGCAAAGGGTGAAAAGAGTGAGAGGAGGCAGTAGAAAGAGGTATAGGCTGTTCAGTGGGTTCAATGGGCTTTTGAGCGGAGAAAAACACAAATCCTAAAATAAACATTATGATACTACATAGTGTAAAAAGGCACAAAAAGACAAAACATTTACTTTTTACAATTCTACACATCCTTGCGTTAGAGTTCATTTCCTCAATCGGTCTCTCCATCTTAAAAAACTCCATCCTCTACTCGGGCCGCTCGCGGTGGATGAGTGTCTTCTGCTAAGGAGTACGCCTGTCAGTCCAGGGAAACGCCCTAGACCAACCAGAACCGTTGACCTAGCGTCTTCGGCCTGTACCCCAAAGTCTTGGCACCGCGACCCTGCGGCAGAACCCGGATGGTGGTTCGAAAAACAAAAAATCAAGAAAGTCCTTCGGATGGGAGAGCAAAAAATGTTAAAAAGGAAATAGTGAGGAAATCTTTATTTGTCCATGGGCCTAGGTCTCAAATTATAGCGGAGACGGCCAGGTGCTGTTTGGTCTTGAAACAAAAGTTCAGGCTCAGTGGTGTCCAGTCGACTTGATGGTGGCACAGCTTCCTGCAGAATATTGTCACTCTCTTGGTCTGAAACTGTGCCTCTTATGCGTGCGTCACTGAATGGTACAAAACGAGGTACAATGTCTGTCTCTGAGTCGGCGATACCCTCCATGACCCACTGGTCATATGGCAGAGGCAAGGGGACTACTTTACAGTGGGTACCATGAATCCAGTGTTTCTTCCCTTTCACTCGCACTGCTGATCTTGTCGAAAGAAGAACAAGATGAGGGCCGATCCAGCGAGGCTCGTCGTTGCTCTTGCGCTGGAAATTTCGGACTAGCACCCACGTACCAGGGTTGATAGGGTGTCCAGGAGGTTCAGAGGCTTGGGGAAGAGTATCATGTACCTGTTGGTGCAAAACACGCAGTTTAACAGTCAAATCATACAGGTAATCGAGCAGTACTGGATGCTCTATCTCACTAAATTTCGCCGGTCTTGGCACGCCCCATACATTGGCCGGACGGCCAAAAACGACCTCATAGGGACTAAGTCCCACTCGTGAGTGTATGGTCATTCTGGTGGACAGGAGTGCTAGAGGCAGAGCGTCAGGCCATTTAAGACCGGTGCTCGCCTGGATTTTGGCCAGCTTGAGCTTTAAGGCTCCATTGTAGCGTTCTACTAATCCAGCTGATTGGGGGTGATTTGCGGCGTGGAACTTCTGCTTTATCCCTAGCCCTTCACATACATTCTTCATCACTTTACCCACGAACTCACTTCCGTTATCACACCACACCATTCTTGGCATCCCAAACCTAGGGAAAAACTCCTTCACAAGGGCTTTGGCTGTGGATAGGGCAGTGTTATCTTTCAGAGGATAAGCCTCAATCCATTTTGAGAAAGCACAAACAACCACCAGTACATATTTCAGGTTGTTGCATCTTTCCATGTGAATAAAGTCCAACTGCAAAACTTCAAATGGACATGATGGGGGTGCAAAGTGACCAGCTGGAGTTGGGGTTCCCCTACCAGGGTTGTACTTCAAGCATACTATGCAATTCTTGACCACATTCTCTGCACACTTGGGAATCCCAGCATTCTGCCATACTGGAGCCAACAACTTGCATATACCTTTCGTACTGATATGTGCCATTCCATGTGCCATAGTAACCACTGGAAGCACATATGCATCAGGCAACAACCATCGCCTATGTTCTGTCAGATCAATCCAACAACCATTCTCATCCAACTTACCCATACTTTCTCTCCACTTGCTTAACTCTTCCTCTGTGGCTTCAGCTTGAAGCGACTTCACGCTCTCTATTGTGTTCTCACACATTCCCACATCATTAACCCATCTTGCGGGGCCTGCAACATACATTCTAGTCTTCACATTCTGTGCTGTTTCTTTCGCGGTCTCATCAGCAAACGCATTCCCACGTCCAACATCATCTGTGACTTTCCTGTGCGCACTGCATTTCATGATCGCAACTTGCAACGGTAGGGTCAGTGACTCAAGGAGATCATTCACCAACTTGCCATTCTGAATTTTAGCTCCATGCGACGTCAGGAACCCACGCTCCTTCCACAGTCGCCCAAAATTATGAGCCACGCCAAAGGCGTACTGGCTATCTGTGTATATATTCACTCTCATTCCTTCAGACAACACACATGCTCTCGTGAGGGCGATTAATTCCGCTGCTTGGGCCGAATTATGTGGCACTCGTGCAGTTTCCACAACCGTGTGCAAAGTCGTGATAGCATATGCAGCAGTCGTGTCACCATTAGGGAGCTTGAAACATGACCCATCTACCCATAAAGTGCCATCACACTCAGTCAGGGGAGTATCTTTTAGATCTACTCTCCCTTTCATCTCTTCTTCTGTTCTGAACAGACAGTCATGTTTCTCAATCTCATCTGAGTCTGCTGGAATTGGCAACAATGTAGCTGGATTCAGCGTATTGCATCTTTTTATGTGTATGTGATTTGCTAACAGTGTAAGTTCGTAGCCTGATAATCGCGCACTAGTCAAGTGTTGTGTCTTGGTCCTATTTAATAATGTGTCTACAGCGTGTGGAACCATAACAATCAATGTATTGTCCATTACCAAACCAGCAGATTGTCGGATAGACATCGCTGCAGCAGCTGTCGCTCTCAGACAGCTTGGCAATGCCCTCGCTACAGGGTCCAAGGTTGATGAAAAATATGCGCATGGGCGCGGTCTGTCACCAAAAGGCTGTGTTAACACTGACAACGCACATCCATCTTTCTCGTGAACATACAATGTAAAAGGCTTACTGTAGTCGGGGGTACCCAACACAGGTGCTGAACATAATGCATTACGCAATTCCACAAAACTTTTCTGGCACTCTTCAGACCATGGGATAGGATTCGGTGTGTCTTTGCATGTTAAGGCTAACAAAGGTTTTGCCAATAAAGAAAAACTAGGGATCCAATGCCTACAGTATGAAGTGATGCCCAAGAAAGCACGCACTTCTCTCTGTGTTTTTGGCACACCCAACTGTGCAATGGCTTGAATTCTTTCTGGGGTCAGTTTCCTTCCCTCCTTCGATAAGAGATGACCTAAGTAGGTCACTTCTTGTCGACAATATTGCAGCTTAGAGAGAGACACTTTGTGATGGAAAGCGGATAAATGGCGCAACAGTGACAATGTGGCTTCTTTACAAATCTTTTCAGTATCCGCAGCGATCAGTAAATCGTCCACGTACTGAATCAGGATAGCGCCATTAGGTAAAACAAGTGCATCAAGCTGCGCTTTCAAAGCCTGACTGTATATGGATGGACTCTCACAGTAGCCCTGGGGAGCGCGTTTGAAGCGGAAGCTTCGGCCTCCCAGACTAAAACCAAAAATGTCCCTGCTCTCTTCTGCAATTGGGATACTAAAGAAAGCATTCTTTAAATCAATCACTGAAAACCATGCAGCAGAGGCTGGAATCATCGTTAACAAGGCAGTTATATCGGGGACAACCGGAAACTGTGGCACAACAATCTTATTAACCTCTCTAAGATCAATCACAAATCTGTAAACAGGTGGCTGTGAAGGATCCGTTCGTTTTAAGACAGGTAAAATCGGACTATTGCAAACGTTGCCTCTTGTCTCTTCAATCACACCCTTATTAATCAAGTCGCTGACAATGTCTAACAATGCTTTCTGCCCTTCATTAGAGATCTTGTACTGGGGAATACGTGGCAGTCTGACATTAGCCTTTAGAGTCACCACATATGGCGGTATCTCCAAGAGGCCCACATCATTGGGACCAGTAGCCCAAAGGGCATCCGGAAGGGATGACAATTCAGGTGGCATTGTATTTTTAGACAAATACATTGGGGAAATCACTTTCTTGCCTAATGTAAGTTGTACTCCTGAAGGAGAACAATACAGTGTAGCATGCAATCTTTTCAACAAATCTAATCCCAGCAAATTCTCACCACAACCCGTTGTCAGAATCAGGGGTGCTTTCAGCTCGCAAGGTCCAACAGAAAGTGACATGGGACTGGAAATCGGATTCCTAACTGGGGCGCCAGAAAAACCTACTGAAACATTTATATCACCAGACAAAGGTGCGCCAGGGAGTTTTGAATGCATGATTGAACTCTTTGCAGCACCAGTGTCTAGCAGAAAAGGCTCCGTTACATTTGCTGTAGTCACCTCAACATACGGTCCACTCTGATCCACTGGCACTGAAACAACTCCCTCTCTCTGTCTATGGCTGTCCTAGTAATCATTACTGTCTGCATCACCGTCCTCTGCATAATAATCATTATTATAATACTGGGCCGTATTACTGATCGCGTTAGCTTGCTGATCAAAGCTATTGATGGTATTTTGAGGCGGCAGAGGACGCGCATTCTGGGGAGCATTTCCACGCCCTCTGCCTCTAGGAGCTTGCAGACCACCCCTACCTCTTGCGCCATACATATTACCGTTCCGCTGCATTAGTTTAGGGCAACTATATTTAAAATGACCTTCCTCTTTACAGTATGAACATTGGTTGGGACCTACAGGGACACGTGGTTGATAATACCCGTTTATTTGCTGATTGTTCTGAAACTGTTGGGGTTGGTGATAGACACCTTGGGGTTGCCTATAATTATTCTGACCTCCACGTGGCGGATAGGCCTGCTGTAAAAGGACCTTTGTCTTCAGTTCCTTCGTTTTCTTTTCTGTTCTATCTTTCTCGTCTTTATCTCTGTTTTCATAATACTGTGCAGTAGCCAGTATTTGCGCTGAAGAAGAAACAGCCCAAGAACTTTCTGAATCTTTTAACTTTTTACACAGGTCAGGAAGTAAATTCTGCACAAACTTATCCACAAATAACCGTTGGCCACCCTCAGTACTCATATCTTGCCCACTGTGATCAATAAACGTTTCTTCAAACCTAGTAAAGAAGTCTGACACTGTCTCATCTTTCTTCTGCTTGCATGCAGATAACTTGTCCCAATTTACGCGCATCGCAGGCATTATTGTCTTCATATACGTGATGATTCTACCAGGCAGTTCAGCTACTAAAGGTTCTGGCTTCGCACCACCAGTTTGTCTCGCATCAGCAGCAACAATGTTAGTCCATGTATCCCCTAGTTCTGCATTGTGATCTACATTACGAATTGATCCCCATAGAGGCTGTGGAACAACATTACCAAACAACATGTCTATGTCGGCCAGATTCATAATGCATGACCCTGCCGTCTGTGACAACTCTTTATAATAACCTGCTGGGTTTTTACGGGGATCAGGCAAGGACTGCTTAAGCGCTAACACCTCAGAGCGCTTCCATGGAACATGCACCCAAACACGCTGGAAATGCGCTGCCACAGCGGGGTTACCACCGGCAGCTGCAACCGCTTCCTTCCATACCGGGGGAACTTCTCTCATAGGGTATTGTCGCGCTTTTACCTTTTTCCCCACAAGGACATCTTGTTCAAATAATGACTGTTGACAATCATCATTCCTGAAGGACAATACAACCGCAACTGCTTTATCTACTTCGCGGTCCACAATTATACCAGTTCCAAAATCGAACCTCACTCTACACAACTCCTGCGGGTTCGGATTTTTACCACTATCCTCCAATTCTTCACAGAGAATTTCGCACATTTTCTCGAACACATATCTCTGTTTCGGGGCATCCCATTGATGGAAAACGTTGACAACTGATTCCACATTATACAGTGAAGGGAAAACGATCCATCTACGCGCCATGTTATCTATTACCTTTTTCTCATCGGGGTTAGGTAATTGGCTACGCAATTGCTTACGCTGTAAACTAGGAGTCGCACCAGATGATTCAAAGAGAGGAGACATTAATGTAGTAACCACATTAGCTAAGCGCTGTCGCGCTGAAGGAGAAGCTGAGGCGAGAACAGGGGGAAAAACAGAGGGAAGAAAAGAGGATGTAGAGACAGGTACTGGAGTGGTGGAAGGAAGAGTGTCAGGGAAGGCAGCTGCTGTATTAGGCAAAGTCGCAGGAAGTGCGGGGGCAGTTGGAAGCACAACTGGCGGTCCTTGAGAGGGCTGCGCTACAGGGATAGGAACCGGCTGCAAAGCAACTGGCGGTTGCGGCAAGGCTTGTAGTATATTCACTGGAGGTGGCATATTTACAAGCTGGGGAGGCGCCGTGGCATTTTGAGCATATGGGGGTGGCGAACTCAACAAATGTGACATCAGGGGATCTTTCTCCTTTTCTTCTAACTCATTCTGCTTAGAATGTGGTAAAGCTGGGTAACATTTGTCAATCCCTAACTTGCGCTGCCTATGCAATTGCTCACTCATCTGTTCCTCTTCATTGTCTTTAAATTGTACAGCTGCTTGCATTACTGTCATACCTTTCTCTCTCTTATTCTTTTTCGCTAACTTAATTTCCTTTTGTTTGGCTTCCTTTCGCCATAAGCGGAAAGAGTCAAACATCGCCGGCCGGGCTTTCTTCTTAAACAATTTAATTTCCAAATTATCTAAAATATCGGTATCAAAACTACCATTTTGGGGCCATTTTAAAACACCGTCTTTCCTGGTGTAGTGGATCCATACTTCGTTATATGCAATGGGGCCTACGCCATGTTTTACATAGAGCTCATAAGTTGGAGTTCCAACCGGAGGAACCGGACATGATTCCTCTAGCTGGAAATCTTTTCCACAACCCAAACAGAATAATCTACCAAATAGTCCAGAACCAGGCATCTTTGCTCACTAGTCTAGATCCAAACGTCAAAGGATTATCGAATACGATATTCTCGTGAATACACGAGTCCTCTGGTTTTGGCGTTTGCAAACTCCAAAGTACCAAATTAACAAATCAAACGATCCCAAAGGATACCAAAAACAAATGGGAGACGCTCCACTTATACTTAACTGAATATTGCTGATCGATGGCGTCACCAGAAGACTCTCTCGATTGTTTCGCTCTCTCAAAACTCGTCAAGGGTCCAAAACAGGTCGATTAATCAGGGCAGCAGTCCTTCGTAGCCGTCGGGACGCGGAGAACCTCGCAGAAAAGACTTTCGGACCACGTCGACATGCAGGGGTCGATGAAGTGGCGGCCTTCCTCCGGAATTTCCACACGAAGCTCCTCACGAACCTCTGGCTTGGACTGGTACCGCTGAAATCGTCCCGAGTTGGGCGCCAAACTGAAGTACTGGGTATTTTAGACCCAGCGGTGCAGGGGCACACACCCTATGACTTCTGGGTTCACCCTGTTCCAGACCTACAGAAACACAGAGTCTTCTGGGTGAAGTCAAAGATTCGTTTATTGGCTGCAGACCAATGACAGGTATCCTAGAAGTACAACAGCGTGTATGTTCTCAGGAGACTGCTGAAAATCATAGGAACGGACTTCATCTTAAATACGCTTTTCCTTGCCTCAAGCATACATTCCTAGGTTTTATGATACGGCAATATACAAGTGTACATTACAAAGAAAAGGCAGAGTCATGATGACCATCCCACATTCCAGTTCGGCCAGCCCACAATGATTTATACAGTAAGGTTCAGATCCCACATCAGATGTAAACAGACCCCCCAATAAACATGAGCATCTCCTGTTTTGGGAAACAAGTCATAAAGCAGGAACATGCAGGTGTGGAAGAGATTAGCCGGAGGATTGTGTAGAATGAAAGGGTTTTATGACGGGTCAAGCCCTGATGCTAATCACAGGTGGACGGAGGAAGGGGAGCTCGTGAGACCGGTTTGACCTGGGGCAGCAGAGCCAGCTGCCCAGGTCACAGAGAAGTCAGAGGGAAAGCCCATGTACTGTGAGGCCCGTATTTACTCCATTATAGCCTATGTGAGGGCAATGACAAGATGGCCACTGCTTCCAAAATGGAACCCGCGTAGTGAAGCTGAATAACGTGTACACAGTGCATTCATAGCTAGAACGATATATAAAGCACTCGTACATGCCGCATTTACCATTTGCGGTTCGCTAATGCCAAGATAGACAGGGGTAGGGCCCTCTCCCCTACGCGGTCCCGAATATTAAAGTACGACAGCCCGGCGCTTCACTCCATGAACGCTAGATATGGCCTGGTACATCTCTGCTTCTTTTACATTACATATAAGGAGAGCTTCTACTCTTTTGATTATCCTGAAGATTTAAGACAATTCATTTCTCGCCATAAAGGACACGAGATGGACTTTGGAGGGACCTGATCAACCTCGTTGTTTCCACCTTAATTAATGTTCTCTGAGTTTATCTTTTCTATTATATTGTTCTGAAGATGTTGGTCTTTTTTCATTGTTGTTGGTTCTGGTTGGTCGCTGTTATTCTTCTAGATTATTGCGGCTTGTTATTTTGGATAGCCATTTCATGTCATTGTTTTGTCTTTGTCTCTTTCCACAGATGTTCTCTCATTTTGTATGGACCCTTTCCCCAGATGTTTCCCTCTTCCCTGCCTTTTCGCTTTAATCCTAATATTTACAGTTACCCTCACGTATGGTAAGTGTTGAGTATTCCTTCAGATATCCTTGTTCTGTTGCATGCCTGTTTTTTGATTATTGACTCAGACTTGTTTGTAGTTAGTCTCTCATGTTGAATTCTGTCATTTTGGCTCCTTGGTTTTATATATTTTTTTTTTATATTGGTTCCGGTTGTCCCCGGTTGTCTTGGCTGCCATGGCCGTCTTTCTTCTCCTCGCAGCTTCCCGCTTTCTTATGTTATTTTCTTTATTCTGGATCTTTATCCTGTCTTTCTTGACTGAAGTCTCCTGGCTTCTTGTCAACTTCTCTTTGTCTATCACTTACTTCTTCTGCTTTTTCTCTCTTTCTTTTTTCTTTTTTATCCTCTCTTATTTGTCCTCAGAACTTTAATTTCCTTTTCCCCTCCGCGCATCATTCCTATCTATTTTCATCTCTTGGTATTTTCTTCTTTGCATCACTTTATTATTCTTTTTTCTCACTGCTTTCAACTATTTATTCTCTGGCATTCTATATTACAAGCTTTCATTTGGTTCTTTCATAGGTATATAAACTATAAGTTGACCCAGATGTCGCTAAAAAGTTATCACTTGCATACCTTGTTGCCTAATGTTGTTTCTTATTAGTTATCATTACTGATAATGTTCGCATTGTTTCCTGGAATGTTAAAGGACTAAGCAACCCTGTTAAGAAACAGATGGTTCTCACTCATTTGTCTAGTTACTTCCTCTACTTTTTCTTTCTCTCCTTTCTTTTCCTTATGGGTTTTCTCTTTTATACTTACTTCATTGTCCTCTGAATCTTCATTTCCCTTCATCTCATCATTTTCATTGTTTTTTATCCCATTTTATCTTCTACTTTGTCATCATTTTACTACTCATTTCTCTCACTGCTTTCTATTATTTCTTCTTTGACTCTCTACATTCCAATTTTTCATTTGTTTATTCTACAGTGATACAAATTATAAATTGTCTCAGCTGTTGCTAAAATGTAACTGTTACTTATATTGTTGCTTAATGTTGTCTCTTTCTGGTTATCATGACTGATAATGTTCATATTGTTTCATGGAACGTTAAGGGACTACGCAACCCTGTTAAGAAACAGAGGGTTCTCACTCATTTGTCTAGGCTGCAATGCAAAATAGCAATGCTCCAAGAGACTCATCTTACTGAAAGTGAGATTAATTCTCCTAAAAGGCAATGGGTTGGCCATATTTTTTGCTCCCCGTCCAAAGATAGAAAGAATGGAGTGATTACTTTATTTCATAAATCTCTTTCTCTTGTTGTGGAGAGGAAGGAGAGGGATGCTGATGGCAGTTGGCTACTTTTAAATCTTAATTTAAATGGTTCCTTTATCTCCCTTCTTAACATTTATGACCCTACTGACGTTGATGTACAATTTTGGAAGGATACGTCACACACCCTTCATTCATGTCCTGACACCAATTTAGTAGTGGATGGGGATTGCAATCAGGTCATGTACCCTTTCACGGATAGGAAATCCAATGCTAGGTACATTCCCAACAAAATGCAAAAAACCCTTTATGACTACAATTCATTCGAGGGGCTTGGTTGATTCTTGGAGAATATCTCATCCGGACACGTTAGAATACACTTTTTATTCTCCTACTCACAAATCTTCCTCTAGAATAGATTATATTTTTTTGAGTCCTCATCTCCTTCCTAATTTAACTCACACAGATATTGGCTCCATTCTTATCTCCGATCATGCCCCAGTTTTGATTTGTCTGGATCGCCCCTCTGAATCCTCAAATCACGCAGATGGAGCTTCAATAATTATTTACTTAAGGATCATAAGTTTCTAGAGCGTTTTAAAGAGTTCTTGCCAGATTTCTTCATCAGGAATGCTACCTCATAAATTCCTTTCCCCACTATATGGGATGCCTTTAAGGCAACAGCTAGAGGATTCATTATTGACTATATTGCGGTGAAAAAGAAACAGTGTAGTAACGATTCCGCTTCTTTGTTAGCCTCTATTAAACATCTCGAACACGCCTACTGTACTTCCAATAATGAGGATACCTTAAAAAAGTTAATTCAAGCTAGTTGTCTTTTAATAGGAAATCAACTGAGGAGGCTTCTGGCACTTTAGTCAAAGTTAACTCTAAATGCTATGGGGGTTGCAACAGAGCTGGCAAAATACTGGCAAATTATTTAAAGGTGAAATCCCAACCTTCTAAGGTAGTCAACATTACTGATAATGGTGGTGTTGAACATTTCAAAGACAATTAAATATTAAGTTGTTTCACGGATTTTTACAAGACACTATACACTCCGGAATCCTCTCCTTCCGAAGAGGCATTAGATACTTTTTTTGAAGCACTCCCTCCTCGTTCCTCCTCGCTCTCTGATTGCTCTGTATTAGAGGGGGAACTTTCCCTCTCTGAACTTAAGTCCGCCCTAGCCCAACTACCAAAGGATAAATCCCCTAGTCCGGACTGCTTCACTGCCGAATTTTATTTGTGTTTCTCTCAAATTTTACTTCCTCGTCTTTGGTCTTTATTCCAACAGTTTTTGTCTTGCAAAGAGGCTCGTGGTTCTTTTCTCGAAGCTATGATTTGTCTAATTCCTAAGAAAGGCAATGATCCTTCTTTTTGTGCTAATTATCGCCCTATTTCTTTAATTAATTTAGATTGTAAGATTTTCGCTAAGGTCCTTGCTCTTCGTATTAATAACGTTATTCCCGACTTAATAGGTTAAGAGCAAACAGGTTTTGTTAAGGGCAGAACGATTGCGGATAATTCTAGAACCTTTTTGAACATTATACATTTTGCCTCTAAAAGCTCTACTCCGTTTGCAGCTATCACCCTAGATGCGGAGAAAGCTTTCTACCGTGTTCACTGGATTTTTATGATGAGTGCTCTTAAGTGGCATGGATTCCGCCCTGTTATTTTATCCCTTATTAGTTTGTTGTATTCCTCCCCTACCACTTCGGTCTTTGTAAATGGATTTCAATCCAATTATTTTACTCTCCAATGAGGCACTCGTCAAGATTGTCCCCTGTCTCCTTTGCTTTTTATTTTGTCTCTTGAGCCTTTTCTTCATCCCTTTAGGAACTCTTCTGCTTTTCGAGGTTTTTCTCATTAATCTCTTGAAGTTAAGTTCACTTCTTATGCCTGATGATATTTTGCTACATGTGTCTGATCCTTCTACATCTTTACCCGCCTTTATTGACCTTTTGTCTTCTTATGCTGCCATTTCTGGATACATTGCCTTAGAACATTGCCTTAGAAGTATGTTTGAAGGGACGGACTTTAAATGGAACACTAATTGTATTACTTGTCTCAGGATTAAATATTCTTCTTCAATTGCTAAGACTGTTCAACTTAACTTGGATGATGTTTTATCACAATTTTTTGATATGGCAGAGAAATGGTACCCTTTATTTCTGTCCTGGTGGGGTAGGTTGGATACTTCCAAAATGATGATGCTTCCAGTAGTTAACTTTTATCTTTCTATGTTACCGGTAAGACTCCCTTCAAAAACATTTAAGAATCTTAACAGTATTCTGAGTAAATTCCTCTGGAATAATCCGAAAGCTCGTGTTTCTCTTTCTGCTTTGTCTGCTCCTAAAGACAGGGGTGGGGTTAATTTTCCCAATTTTCGCCAATATCATTTCTCATTCCTAATTCGACAAGTTTTGCCCTATCTTTCCTCTTCAGACGGCCCTCCTTTATCAGTATAGTATAAATTGGAGGAAACCGTTATTCATCCATTCCCCTTCTCCTCGTTAGCCAACCTTGTTCACCATCCTCGCTCGTTCAAATCTCCTACTATCCCATATCTTATATCTACTCTTTATCCGATTCTTATTAAATCGCGTTCTCCACTTCAGCTATTTTTGGATTCCTCTATCTGGCATAATAAATCCCTTCAAATTTCTAATCGTACTATCTTCTGGAAAGACTGGATTACCAAAGGGGTTATTCAGGTTAAACACTTAATGCATAATAAACAGTTTTTATCTTTCCATGAATTCCAATCTAAATATAAGTTACCCGTCACGTCTCTTTCTAAGTTTGACTCTTTGAGACTGACCGTATCTCAACAACTTTCTCTTCTCCCTGATATCTCTGCCTCCGCACTTGACTCTTCTATTCAATCGTTATTTACATCCCCTTCTGTCCGGGACTCTAATATTTACAAATACCTCTTTTTTCCTCTACCCACTCGTCCCAAAAGCAAGATTGAACATCTACGGGAAACGGACTTGCAACATAATTTTTCCATACATACATGGAACTCCATTTGGATTCACCACACTTCATGCAATGCCAGTACCACTCAAACACTTTATTATTTTTATCAGAGACTGTTTTTAACCCCCTTATCTCTTTCCTGACCTTTCTCCTAATTGTTGGTCCTGTAAAAATACTCCTGGTTCATATCTTCATTCCTTTTTTCTCTGCCCCAACATTTCCATTTTTTGTACAAAAGTATGCAAGTCACTTGCTTCTATTTGCTCCAATAAATTTCCCTATTGATATTTATTCCATATTTTTGGGTAGTAATTCAATACGCTGTTTGTGTGCTCGTAAACTTGGCTCATTTATGGATTTATCAATTGCCATTGCCTTTCAGGTTAGAACCTCGAATTGGAAGGACGCCTCCAAAGTCTCCTTTTCTACCTGGTGTAATCTTTTATGTCACCATCACAGGCTAGACAGAGCTTTGGTAACCACCTCTCAGCAGCTCATTCATAAAGAGGTCTTCTGGTCTCCTCTCACTAATTATATTTCTTCCTCTGCATTGCATGGCACGGACAAGAACTTCGTTTGTCAGCCGCCGTGAATGTTGCGGTTACTCCTTTCTTTTTCTCTTTATAATGTTCATTTTATAAGATTGTTTATTGCTAAATAGGTTTTTGTGATTTTAGTCATTGGAAAGTTTTACCAGTTTATATGATAAGATTGATGCTACTTTTTCTTTCATCTCCTTTATTCCTTTCCTTTTTCTCTACTTTTTCTATATTTTCTCTTCCTTTCTTCTCCTGTATTCTTTCCTCCTCCTTCTTTCTTTCTTTCTTTTTCTGTTCTTGAAATTCAAAAGCAAAGATGCTTATTTTATTAAGGCACTCTATGATTTTATCTTCCTGTTATATTGGTTTTTAATCTCGTAGTTGTATGATGTCTTAGGTTTTTCACCATTTGATTCTCACTTTTTGTTCCTCGTTATTCTATGGATATGTACTTCTTGCTCTTTATTATATTTCTGTACCATGTTTTCTCTATCTATTTCGATAAAGCTTTCTAAACTAAAAAAAAAAAAAAAAGCTTTATCGAAGGCCAAAGTCTCGCCTCACTAACTGTGCGAGCAGGTGTAAACAGTACTTTTGTGCAACAGGTCATGCCTGCAGAAACCGTTACCAGATAGGCAATGTCCGGTTCCATGCCGCAACAGCACTGATTGTTCAACATGAAATAGCTCCTATTCAAGAGTGATCTGAAATCTGGACGGATCACCGCAGTTGGAGAAACCTTCAGAAAGCAGGACAAATTTGCCATGGATGCATTACACTCACCATGAAGCAAAACCTCCCTACACACCAAAGAATGCCTTAAAGTATTCTCACAGTCAATCCCGCTAAAAAAGATTACAGTTGCACCATTCCTGCAGTGATATTTAAAAGGGAATAGTCATGACTCCTGCACATATCCTTTTCCTAGCGCCTACTTGATGATGTTGTTAACAGTATTGGAAGTGAAATGTCAAAAATGGCAGAGAAATAAACCTGTGTATTATCCATTCTGTGGAAGGTATTTCTGCAATAACAAATGGTAATTTCTCCACCTTGTCTATGTGTAACATAGTGTATGTCGCATTATTTCTTGCAATGATGGTTTGTTAAATTGCAAGGTAAAAACATGGTAGTGGCTTTAATGTGTTGCCATGGTACACGACCGGCATGAAGTTTCTGCAGAGTCCAGCTCAGTAACATAATTGATCTAAGCTGGGACTGCCCATGTTATAATTAGGAAATGTCACTCTGTATGAGTATTGTTTCATCTGGGACAATGTGGAGGTTTCTAGCCAATCAATGCACAGCTTCTTAACACTGGAAATTGTTACCACCCCGAGGGTTGTGTCTATGTGCAACATAGTGAAAGTAGTGGCCAACGTTGAGGAGGTCACAATCAGGTTGCGCAGCTGTATACACATAAGTACCTTAAAGTAATACACTTCCACCAAAGTAATCAATTGTTTATCCATTTTATTTTCTCCTTCTTCTTCAACACTTTTCTTATTTTCCATCACGTCAAAAGATGTAAAATTAGTAAATTAACTTTTAGCGTATTACTGTTCTTAGTATTGCCCATCCAGGCCTATACATGAACTCGTTCCGAATTTTGGAGTCCTCCACTCGATACGATACACATCTACTCAATGCATTTCGGTTTGAAATAAACCTTCATCAGGAGTATCTACAAGTTAAAAATACGTGTATGAGTCACATTACATTTACAAACCCAGTGATATCAACAAATGTAATTGGCCTGACTTCCCTTGTTTATTTTGTCCCATCCGGTATCAACTACAAGTGCCTGTAAAACCCAATTCCATTCCCTTAAACATCTCACCATTCTCAACTAAAAACTTCAAAGCATGACATGTGACCCCCGAAAAAAACCCAGTGGTGAACATTACTTGCTTTTTGTTAAAAAAACATAAAAAAACATAAAAAACATTGGCCTTAACCCATGCACCCTATATCAACGTACTCTGTAGTTGTCTTAACCACCATCGACCTCTCATCACCTCTATCCTGCTTGCCTACCCCCCAAAGGTACTAACCCATTATCCGTCACGAATTTAAACACCATGCCCGTTCCCCGTGCATACCTGATGTCTAACGTGCAGCGCTTTGCCTTCCTCAAACGCACTCGTAGTATCTTAATTAGCAACCGTGATGACTCACTCAAACAATAAATAGATGTTGCTTGCCCCACTTCTAGGGTCATTGGTGTAAGACATCACGTGCACTTTCACCAGCTTCTCCTCCCAAACTGTGCAATCCGTACAATTGTTAACTACATTTACCACAACCCTTTGCAAAAGAAACCTAAGCTTTAGCACCCTCTGCTGTATAAATACAAATATACCAAACGAAAACATATATTTACATATCAAATGAACATATTAACAATCCTTGTTAGTGACTTTTCGTAATCCGAGCGAGGTGAACTTCCTTTGACGTGAAGCATGCTGTTTGCTTTTATTTCTCTATTCTTATCCATGTAATGGGGTGCTATCAGGTGATGAAACGGCATATTATAACGACAAGACAAGGATGTCCTGAAGCACACCCTGTTCCTTCTTGTATAGTTCATAAGTCCTTTCATGTTATTCCCATTTAGCGTGTAGCACCTGAAAAAGTGCGCCGTTCCTTCGCACCTGAGCAAAATCCAAGTGAAAGTAGTGGCCAACGTTGAGTAGGTCACAATCAGGTTGCACAGCTGTATACACATAAGTACCTTAAAGTAGTACACTTCCACCAAAGTAATCAATTGTTTATCCATTTTATTTTCTTCTTCTTGTTCAACACTTTTCTTATTTTCCATCATGTCAAAAGATGTAAGATTCGTAAATTAACTTTTAGCGTATTACTGTTCTTAGTATTGCCCATCCAGGCCTATACATGAACTCGTTCCGAATTTTGGAGTCCTCCACTCGATACGATACACATCTACTCAATGCATTTCGGTTTGAAATAAACCTTCATCAGGAGTATCTACAAGTTAAAAATATGTGTAGGAGTCACATTACATTTACAAACCCAGTGTTACCAACAAATGTAATTGGCCTGACTTCCCTTGTTTATTTTGTCCCATCCGGTATCATAATCCGGTGCAACATAGGTCAGACCTGCTGATCTTGACCCCTTTGATATCACCTTGGAAACATGTATGACATTGATTAATATCGAATGGCCACACTAGCCATCCCCCAATTAGTCCTTGAAGAATTATATGAACAGTTGTGAAGCATGGTGTCTAAAAATTCCTCTGTGAAATTTGTGAACCGTTGTCACTTCACAAATGTGTAAATATGGGATCACCAGGTTCTTTGTGTTTACATGCATGTGTAGGTGTTTAGAAGCTAGCATGTCAGCTTGTACTGAATGTAAAATCTGTATGTGTTCAGTTATCGAGTGCATGCTTGAAAAGTCTGGACAAATTAGGTCGCAGAATGGTTACCCTGTTCTGCATAATTCGGAATGTAAATCCTGCCAAAATGTTGTAATCCCAATGTGTTTGGTGGTTGTAAGAGCACACACTTCTCTAAGAAGTGCATCACAAGGCTTTTGCCTTCACTTGACAGCTCAGATCCCAGAAACAGGACATTGAATTTGGCAATCTTTGTTTGTTTTTAATGTAAATCTGTATCCCATGTGAGCAAATCACAATATAATGTGATTTACTCTTGTCAAGTGTATAGAAAAGCCATCATCTGTAAAGTAAATGTAATTGACATAAGACAATGCCTGATCATCAAAATTTTGTAAAGGTTCTGCAACCCGGGCTGAAAACAATCCAGGCCTGTTCTATACCCATGGGGCAAATGACAGAATTTTTTTTGAGAACAAAGAAAACTAAATGCAGTCAAGTACCTGCTTTCAGGTGCTATATTTTAGCAGAAAAAGCCATTCGAGATATCTAGTATTGTTTTGTATTTTTTACGCACGATATTGTTCATTAGTGCTGCACTGTGTGCGTTTTGTAGAGAAAATGTATGTGTAGCTGTGTTTAGATGTCTGTAATCTAATACTAGATGATATGAAGGGTCTGACTTCATAACTGGAAACAATGAATTATTCATATGAGGGGTGCAACCTTATTTCACACTCTCACATTCAAGTTGTGCGAGAATCTCTCTAACTTGTTTTTAGCCACATATTAAATGTGGCATTGTCTCCTCCTGTCTGATGGGAATTTTACCCATAACAGCATTGATAGTCTGTGGACTAATGCCTGGTGTAGCCATTTGTGGTTGTGCAGCTTTAGCAGTCCTCACAGGATTGACTGTCATTGTTCGCACGAAGAACTGGGTCAGACATCTATATATGCCAACTATCCGCATGAAATCTTCGCAACTGTGCTGATGTCATATTAGCTACAATTGGGTGTGGTGTGCAAATGGTTAAGACTGCACATGTTGCGCCCACATTACTAAGGGGAATCAATCTAACTTCTTCTGTAGTGTGTGGTAGGGCACCTTCAAACCAATTACTTGTTTTCTTGGTATGTTAATGGTATCTCTAGTGCCCCGTCAGTTGAATAGTGATTTGGAACCTCAGCTGGGGTGTTAATGTGAAACTTCTAACTTCGGTCATCTGTTGCTGGGAATGTAACTCATGAATAGAATACCTCTGTCCTAAATGCTTCGTTAACCTCAACCACAAAGGTAACATCCCCACCTGTAAGTGTGAGATCATGTTGTAGCAGCTTCTGAGTAACCACATATCTTTAGTTCTCCGGTATGTTATGTGTTGCTGGGTTAGGCATGGGAATATGTGGAATTCAGAGAGGGTACCACTGTGGGGTGATCCTCTGAAAGGTACAAGCTTGAACATCCTACAGCCAATACATAGGGTTCACCTACACAGCTGAGGAGGATGTTTCCCTTCCACCAAGGACGTCTCTGGTTAATAAGTGAGTAGGATGCTTGGGTATACAAAAGAAAACTACTCAGGTGATCCATTAAATAAGAGCCGAACCTAGAATGTTGGCAGCACCATGTCGTATGGCCTCTACCTCTCTGGTAAAACTGTGCATTTGTTAGACAACATAAACATCAGGATTGTGCCAGATTGATTCCATGCACACCCTCAGGGTATATTGGCCTGTAGCCCTGGTAGCTCACAGTGCACCATCTAAACCCCTAACCTTACAGGGTAACAAATATGTGTGTAACATTCACACATGACAACCCTGATCCCCGAAGGAAATTGTGGTGACAGTTCTAGTACCTTTTCATTTAGACTCTCATGCATACCCAAAGAAGTACTCAAGAAATAGTCAGCAAGGTGTTTCAGTATTTATTGAAGCATTGTAATTCTTGTATAAAATATCTGTGCTGCAATGATCAGTAGAATTAACCTCTTCGCTGCGGCGCAAATTCCGCCGCAGCGCTGCCGCAGTGCTGGACATTCCATTGCTGGGCGTGGTCATGACGTCTCCCGGTCGTCGTCCGCACACGCCCATCGTGACTCATGACGGCCGGGAGACGTCATGAGCATGGAAGAGGTTAAACAGAGTAGCGCAATTAGCATTATGAGAATAGGGAAAAAGATGAACAATGTCACCATTGTGCTAAAACAGTGAGTATATGCTGGCATATAAATACTGAGTATAGTGTACTCCTACCTAGCACTCCTTAGCCTAGTCTTAACTAGGGTGGATGATCTACCAGATTCCTGCTGGGTGGTCTAACTCCCCATTACCTGTGGGTAAGTGTCAACAGACTGCCCGTCTTGGTGTAGAGCTGGACATCCCTTGTGTTGTTACATAGGAATCAGCCTAGCTGCAATTCTGTTTTGCAGTGTCAGCTGAGTGCTCCTCTCCCTTAAACAAGGAAGTGGTTCTGTATATAAAATAAACAGCACCCATGTGGCCATGTCGAAACCCCCTTCAGGCTAGAATCATTTATTCTAGGTTGATAGCTTCATTATTAACCGGACAATAACAACGACATTTGTACTGAAGGTTCAAGGTGTTCTATTAGTGTGCCTACGAAGTGGAGATGCAAGCAATGCCGATTCAGAGAATGTTATCCTTCGTTGTCACGCACACAATGTATGCCAAAAGTAATTGTGTTGAAAAGAGAAGGCAACTTAAGAAACATGAGCATGTAAATGGTGGTGTTCCTTACCAGGCCTATCCTGACCACTTGACACAATGACCCTCACTTACTCAATATCTACTGCCCACTAACTGATGCTCAGTCTACCTAACTTGCTTCCACATCATCTGCTGCCTGTTTATCAGATGATTTCACCCTTCTTTTCCAGTCCTATGCCCCAAACACATAAGTGTTTGTTTTTGAATGATCAGAAATAAAAACCAATAGGGTGTAAAGGTACTCTCCACTGCAGATGTCAATGTCACCCTCAAAAAGATGTCTCCTAAAGTATTTGCTGTAGCTCACATGAAGAAAGGTCTGTCAGAACGCTACTGTCAAATCTATCTTGCATATTAGAACTGGTCACTTCACCAAGTTTAAAAGCCAAAGGCCTTGTCGTTGTTATAGACACATTTTGCATTGATCACATCTGCAGTTAGCACATCCCACCACCTTTTTACACTTTCTTTGACATCTCTCTCCCATAATCACCATAGAGAGGAAACTAATAGTAATTGAATGCACCTTAAATAGAGAAGTGAGGATTCACATTTCTTTTACATGATCAGTGGAAAAAACGTAATATTCCAGTTTCAGTTAATATAGAATGATGCTGGCAGTTGATTAGCTGGTAGGAAACTCTTGTCCATCCACCTAAGAGCCCCCTGAGTCATCCTGTGAATGGCATAAGCACATCTGTATATATACTGATATACACCTCAGTGCTGTAATAAGACACTATGTCCCACTCTGCCATCTGTCAATCAAAGCCCTTTCATGTCCTGAAAACTACTAGTTCCCACGACTGACACCCCCCACCCCCTTAATAATACTGCATCCAGATCCTGAAAATGCACTCATGGTTTCATATTGTTCAGCATCTATTAAGATTGGAATCATCTTGAGGCATTTATTATTATTATTATTATTATTATTATAGTTGCTTGTACAGCGCAGCTGACACCCTATGGGTAACCTGGCGCTATGTTAACATGTTGACTGAGTGAGAAAAGCAAACTAGGCCCCTGCCAGGCGGAATTAGCAGGGGGCTAGAGGGTGGGCCCGGGGAAAGAGCCAGGTTTTTATCCTTTTTCTGAACTGCATCAGATTGTCTATCTGTCGAATGTCCAATGGGAGTGTATTCCAGAGCTGGGGAGCTGCTGTGCAAAAGGCCCGGCCTCCTGATTTAACTTTCCTGATTATTTGCACCCTCACCAGATTTGATGAGGATGAGCGAAGCAACCGAGGGGGGGCATACCAACTAAATTTTTCCTGCAGGGATTTAGGCCCCTGTCCATGTAGGGCCTTTAACAACAAGCATAAGGCCTTAAATTGCATTCTCTGTAGGACTGGTAGCCAATGTAAGTCCGAAAGTGCCAGAGAGGCAGAGGAACGACGTGATCGTCCCAGTGCTATCTTTGCGGCCATGATCTGTATTCTCTGCAATCTCTCAATCAGATACCGTGGGGAATCCAGGAGCAGAGCATTGCAGTAGTCCAACCTGCCGAGGATAGTACTCCGGACTATCAATGTCCTGGCCTCTAATGAAAACATCGAAAAGATTTTTCGAAAGGCCCTAATCAAGCTAAAACAGCTCCCAACTGTCTTGTTGATGTGTTTCTCTAATGTCAACTTATTATCAAACATGACTCCCAGATTACGCACAGCAGTACTAGGAGCCAATGAGGCGCTAGCCGCAGTTGGCCAAAAGTTAGATGGAAGTAAAGGGGGAACTCTTCCTGTTGCGCAATATAAGATCTCTGTCTTTTCACAGTTAAATTGAAGGGAGTTCTCCCTAAGCCTAGTCACTATATCCTGCAGGCAAGCATGAAAATCTATTAAAGGGACTGATTGCTCACCTTCTAAGGACAGGATAAGCCGGGTATCGTCGGCATAATTAAATAGGTTGACATTATGAGATCTTATAATTGCAGGTAGGGGACTCATATACACATTAAAAAGGATGGGACTTATTGCCGATCCCTGTGGGACACCGTGCAGTATATTAGAAAACTTAGAGCGAAAGGGAGGAAGGGCTATTGCTTGTTGTCTATTGGATAAGTAAGAATGGAACAACTTAAGGGCAGTGCCCGTCACTCCCACCTCTTCCAGCCTGGACAGAAGAATCCCATGGTTTACCGTATCGAATGCGGCAGACAGGTCGAGAAGGACCAAGATGGCCGACTGTCCCCTGTCTGCTCGCATTCGCAGATCATCCATGACGGTCACCAAAGCCGTCTCTGTCCCATGGCCAGGGCGGAATCCAAATTGTACCCTATCCAGAATGTTATTACTTTCTAAAAACTGGGAGAGTGTTTTACTAACCACTCGCTCCAGGATTTTTATTGGATAAGGTAATAGGGAGATTGGTCTATAATTCTTCATACATGCTGAGTCTAGTGTCGCCTTTTTCAGCAAAGGCGTCACTGACGCCTGCTTCCAGCAGGGTGGCACTGTGCCGTCCATCAAGGATTGGTTGCAGATTTGCCATAGTGCCGGAAGTAACTCTGGAGCCAATCCCTTCCAGATTTTATGTGGCAATGGATCCAAAGGTGATCCCAAGGATATTCCCATGGCCATTTTTTCAAAATCCCCTAGAGAGAGAGTGTCAAAATGATCCAGGGAGTATAATTTCCCCCTCTCAGCTTCATTCAATAAGTGTGATTCCTTAAGCATGTGTCCTGGGTCAAGATCATTAACAATATTACTTATCTTGTCCTCAAAGAAGGATGTCAGTCCATCACACAGTGCCTGACTAGGCACAATCTCATTCTTTACACACTCAGGATTAATCAGGGTGTCTACAATCCTAAAAACATCCATAATGCTATTTTGTGCCTTCAGGATAGAATTCGCGAAAAACTCTGTTTTAGCTATCACAATTTCTTTTCTATACTCCACTATGGCTACCGTCCAGAAGATTTTATCCTTCTCGGCATAGGCTCTGCGCCATTTCCTTTCTGCTTGCTTACAGCCAAGTTTCAGGGTCCTGAGTTTTTCAGTAAACCATGGGGCTGACGGTCTACCAAGTTTTTTATGATCTTTTAATGGGGCTATTTGATCTAACTTGGTACTAATATTCTTACAATAGTTTGCATAATTCTCCTCCACCGTCTTGCCAGTATCATACATCTCAATGGATGCAAACACCGGGAGGACCTTTGCTTTCTTTAAAAGGCCCTTCCAGTCCCTACTTTGGAATTTTCGGTCAGTTTTATGGTTTAAATTATTTAATCCCAGATTATACAACTGGAAGATAATCAGATAATGGTCTAACCAGCACACTGGTAGGGCCTCAATAGGTCCCATTAGCTGTTCATTGGAGAACACTAAGTCCAGCGTGTGTCCCCCCCTGTGGGTAGGCCCCTTGACCCACTGTTGTAGATTAAGAATTTCACAGGATTGAATAATATTGTAATAACCTAAGTCTAATATCCCATTTGGCCATAAATTAAAGTCCCCTACGATGAGCAGTCTAGAATGGCACAAAGCCAAGTTACTTAGGACTTCAATGAGTCCTTGTTGAAAGGCAGGACTAGCTGTTCCAGGGGGCCTATAACTGACTAGGCCAGTTAGTAGTTGTCCCTTGGGCTCTTTTATTGAGAAGCCCAGGAGTTCTAACCCTTCCGGTTCCTCAATAGCAAGAGGTAAAAAGTCCCAGCTGTCTTTAAAAATAATCCCAACCCCACCTCCTCGACCACGCAAGCGAGGTTTATGGAGGACTTTATACCCAGATGGACAGGCCATACCCAGTATGTCCCTGTATACAGTTCCCCACTCACCAATAGCTATGTAAACTAGATTTATGACTACCCCTATATTTTATGGACAGAAGTCTATAAACAACTGCCCTACCAATCCCTTACCATGGAGGTTTCATAGAAGGGCACAGCTCAACAGCTGCATCAACTTTCACACCAACCAGTGACTGCCGCTCAGCTTAGCTCCTGCTTGCACATATCCCTCACATATGCAGAACCAGAGCAGGCGGTCCCACTTGCTCCTGCCTCACACCCAAGCCCTGGAAAGTCCTGCCCCTTCACATAAGAGCTTCCTCTTTAGTATTCTGTGCAGTAGCGGCTCGTGGAAGGAGTGCCGCGGGGCGTGGGGTGGTGGGGCGGTGGGGCGGGAGAGGGGCCGGGTGGGGGGTAGGAAACTCCGGCTCACGGCCGACCGGAGTAATGTAAGTAAATAAAACGAATTTCATTGCACACGCTGAAACGCATTTGGCATTTCAGCGCGCACAATGAAATTCGTTTTATTTATTTATTTACTTACATTACTCCAGTCGGCCATGAGCCGGAGTTTACTACCCCCCACCCTGCCCCTCCCCTGCCACACTGCCTGCGGCACTCCCTCCACGAGCTGCTACTGATTCTGTGTCCAAAATAAACTGAAGACATGGCTCTTTTCGGAGTTTTCAGACCCAGCCCGTCTTTACAGCCTCTCTTCATCAGCAACTGCATACCCTCCCAGGTGAGTGGAGCGCTCTACAGGCGCCCATAACATAACATAATTGATTGTTTATCTTTGCACAACACAATGTGAAAATTACTAGGAAAGCATATTCTACCACTATATTGTTCTAATAATGTAGTGATGCCACTCACCACAGTTGGAGGTGGGGGAGTCATTATCTTTAAACTCAGGCACGCCCATGAGTTCTGCTGATATGGTAGGTATCCATGTGTCTTTTCTTCGTCTTACAGCGGTATTCTCCACATTACTGTGTGATATTTGTTGCTGACTGGAAATTGGCTTTTGTTCCATTGTGCACTTCTTGAGTGGAGTATTTCCACATCATTTGGCTTTGGGGCACTTTAACACTGTGCTATGAGTCACAATAGGTAAAAAAACTTCTTTTTCTACAAAACCACTGCCAAAAAGGATAAAGTGTGTTCAGATTGCTGAACGATCGGCACTATCATACACCTGAAGTCTGAGTTTATTTTATATTGGCGTACATGACCTTCCTACCTCAACTCGAAAAAGACAAGAAACATCTTTGGTGTAATTATAGTTTGAGTCATTAAAAATAAACTCAACTGGCTGTAGCACAAACCTTTACAGAAGAGGCCTCCCTTACTGAATAACTCTTTCTGAACATGTCCAGTTCAGCTTATCTGTTTATGACAACATTGAAATCACCTTATCAACTGCTTTCTATGTTACTAATTGTATGCCTTTTACCACTATATTTCTCCATCGATTAACGCCTTTGATTGAAAAAATGTGTTCCCTCCTTCTGCATCCTATCTACCCATACATTATTGGATTCCATCACAAACCTATTTGCAAATGACGAGCAGGCAACTGTTTTTTCTCCTGTTTAACTCCCCCTTTCCCTGGCTTTGCTTACATTGCTGATTAGATGGCTAAAATAAATAAACTCAGTTTATTTGCAGGTTTTCTAGTAAAGTGCTTTAACACATATAATACGACAATACGAGTAGAGCAGTGTTCTAGAAAAAAATCTATAATAAAATACGAATAGTGAACAGCTGGGGACGAGGGGTTCTCCACACCCGGATCCTCATTATACATAGTGCCCCAGTAGCGCAACAGGCATGAGCTCCCTCTTTGTGCACCCCCGTGCTTGATGGTATTACAAAAGGGGCCACAGACTCTTGTGCACTTTTTCTCTACTACTGATGGCCCTGGAGCACATGTAGCGCCAGCGCTATCATGAGAAGTAATTCCCTCATTTGTATTGGAGAATTGCCCCATGCAGATGAGGTAATCATTTTGCCTCTGCGACAACATCATACTATGGAAGCAGGAGCAGAGCCAAACATGCCCTTAGAAGGCACATTGGAAAAAAAACACAAAAAGGTGACGTACTTTCAGTGTGCCTCCTGATGGCAGCCATCTGGAGGGAAGAAAGGGAGTCCATTGGATCCCAGACATCCTCCTGCTGCTGAGTGCAGTCACTTACTGCACCTGCCTGCAAGGAGATCTCTCTCCTCTCTCCAAAGTGCAGGCATTTCTGCTGTCTGCACTGTGAAACACGGAGCAGCTGTGAAGCAGCCGCTCCGTATTTCACTTGAATGTACTGCTCAGAGGGCAGCACAAGTTTGCAGTGCCCTGGGGGGAGCGCATTCTTTGTAATACAGTGATGTCCCTGTTTGTGCCTGCCGTAACTTTTGAAAAGGGCGCTGTGGTGCAAGCTGAAGAAGTTTTTATAATACGGCCACAAGAAAATTTCGGAAAAATTGAGGCACCGTTTTTCAGATTGCATGATAAGCAACAAGGTGTTCAGACAGTTCTGAATGAAAAGTGTACGTTGATGTGTGCCATAGTAACCAAGACCGCTAATTTAACACAGTAGTGAATCGTGCATGTTCATAAGAGACTAGAGTACACTTGACACAATCACAAATATGTTGACACCATATTGTATGAGATACTTACCTATCATGTGTCAATATTTCAGCCTGGACATTATATTGACATATGTGTGTAGGTCAACATTGCCCAAAAACGAATGATCCCCTCGTCATAGCAAAGTATTTCTCCTCTAGTTCATGTCCTTTAAGGTGGCCCTTAGGCTAGGGTTTTTGAGATACAGATATTAAAAACAAAGTATCACAGTTCCGCACTCGCAAATCTGTGCATATCCTTGCTTCTCTCACCCAGAAATACTCTCCCAGCCGTGTTCTCTACTAACCTCTTCCTTCCATAGCAACCTCCACCTGCTCACGGAGTGCCATAGGGATTAAGCAGACCAATCCAACTGCACTATATTCTACTGTAACTTCACAGACTCTCCTAGATCCTTATTGCTGTCCAGGCCTTCTTGCTGCTCCATCAGACCACTTCTTTGCCAGATTACTACTTTGCCAGTGTGCTGCCTTTATATCCAGTTCTACCAATCTGCACATGGTAAATAAGACCCTTGCTACTCTATAGGTGCCTAGCCTCTTCCTTTACATTCTTCTGTATTTTGTACTGTCACCTCAAAAACAAATATCAGCCTTCTGCTTTTCAATCAGTCCATTGCTTATCTACTACCATTCTGATTGAAGGGCCCCCTTCTGCTCTATCTGACCTCATCTACATTTCGGTCTAGGAACGAGAGTGAGAATCCCAGACCTACTTTGTAATCACCATCAAAAGGAGGAAGGGGGAACTTGGCTGTTTAAAATTGCCCTTTTTGCAGGGTTACCCCAGAGTTTTTGCTTTCCTCCTCCTCTTTTTCTGACCATCTTTTTTGTTGGCTTTAGGGTTCTGAGCACTTTACCACTGCTAACCAGTGATAAAGTGCATGTGCTTCTCCAATAAAACATGGTGACATTGGTATAAACCTGTTTGGCATTTTTAGGTTACCTGTAAGTCCCTTGTAAAGTGGTACACCATATACCCAGGGCCTGCAATGTAAATGCTACGAGTGGGCCTGCAGCACTTGTTGTGCCACCCACACAAGTAGCCTTTCAAAATGTCTCAGGGCTGCTATTGGAGGACCTGTGTGTGCAGTTTACTGCCACTTCAAGTTGGAATTTAAAACCACTTGCCAAGCCTTAAACTCCCCTTTTATTACACATAGGTCACCCTAAGGTAGGCCCTATGTAGCCCTATTAGCAGAGTGTTGTGTAAGTAAAAGGTAGAACATGTATTTTTACATTTTACATGTTCTGGTAGTGACAAACAGCTAAATTCGTTTTTCACTACAGTGAGGCCTACTCCTCTCATAGGCTAGCATTGGGAATTCCTTAAACACTTTTAA
This sequence comes from Triturus cristatus, assembly GCF_964204655.1. Classification (NCBI taxonomy): domain Eukaryota; kingdom Metazoa; phylum Chordata; class Amphibia; order Caudata; family Salamandridae; genus Triturus; species Triturus cristatus. Next base: position 595,256,894 of record NC_140580.1, on the reverse strand, counting down.
GCTGTAATTCCTGAATAGAAAAGAGTATTTTCATATTCATGTTTCATATCTTTGGAATGGTAATGATAAATCCTCTTTAATTATAAAGTTGGTTTTGACATCACTATTTTAGAAATGCCACTTTTAGAAAGTGGATATTTCTCTGCTCTTAACTTTGCCCTCAGTGCCTGCAGGCTATCTCGAATACACGTCTGGGCTGGGTGACAGCTATACTTTGTGCATTCCCTCTAGACAGCCACAAACACAGGAAGTGTGAGTGTGACAGAGGACTCATCTGCATTCATCTGCGTTCTGATAGCCTTCCTGGGCAGGAAGGGGAAGAGGGAGGTCACACTTACATATGCATAGGCTGTGTCCTGTACCCACAGAAAGGACTGATTACCCCCAACAGATAACCTGGCAGACAGGGATGGAATGAAAGGGGAAACTTCAAGGAGTTTCTTTGAAGTCACCCACACTTAAAAGGCACATTAGGAAATAAGTACTGGGGCTCTAACCCTACCAAATCAGGACACTACTTGACCTGGGAAGAAGTCTGCTGGAGTAAAGACTGCTGTGCTGTAAGTATTGCCACTTTGCCTTGACTAACTGTTCTGAGGAACTGCTTCTCTATTTTGCTGAGCTGCCATGCTGCCTGCTGATCTCTGTCCTGCTGAGGACAAGGACTGGACCCATCTCACTTGGACCCAGAGTGACTCCAAGGGATTTCTGGCTTGCCTCCTGTTTTCTGAAGTCTCAGGGACACAAAATACTTCCTGTAATTCTGCTGGTGCTGCTGGACTCTGCCATCTGTGAGACCTACCCTTGCCTGAGGTGCCCCCTCCAGTCCTGGGCCTCAGAAGTGGGTTCTGCTGCTGCTTTGCTACAAAACCAATGCAACGTCACCACTGCGCCGATCGAAACGGCACATTGTCTGCATCCCAATGGAGCTCGACCACGACGCAGCAACCTGATTAGTGGAAAGATCGACGCATCGTGCCCTCAGTGTTGACTCTTTACTCCATCCAAGGTACTTTCTGTGCAGGACTTGTGTGAGTCCAATAGCCGGCCTGCCCTCTATAGAAGTTCGGCTGAACTTTGGATATACCCTGGTCCCTCGCAATCTCAAGTAACCTTTTTAGCACTATTGACATCCAAGCACTGTTTTTGCATTTCTTATGTTTTAAAATCATATCTCAACTTCTACTGATTGGATTTTTGTTGTTTTGGTCTTGTTTTACTCAGATAAATATTCTCTATTGTTCTAACCTGTGTGGGATCTTTTTCTGGTGCTTTCGTTGTGTTACTGTGTGTGTTGCACAAATACGTTACACATTGCCTCTTAATTTAAGCCTGCCTGCTCTGTGCCAGGCTACCAAAGGGTGAGCACAGGTTAATTTAAAAAGCTTATCCTGAGTAGGATTGTGATTTCTACTTAGACAGGGTGCAACCCTCTGCCAACTCGAAACCCAATTTCTTACACTGGCTTCCTGTATAAACAATCATCTGTGCCCTATTTGTCTTGAGGTGCTAAAAAAGAACAGCAAGGTAGCTAAGTGAGTTAAACTTTTGCGGTTGGAGCAAGCAGTGGTCTGCGGTTCATAAGTTCAAATCTGGCAGAGGCTCAGTCAGTTTTTCACAGTCAGTAAACTGAATGCCATTAAATGTGATGACCGTAACACTTGTAACATGCAACATTTAGAAATGGAAGAAATTTAGGATGAAGCAACATATAAAAAAGTTTGCATTATAAAAGAGCTCTGTTAACTGTACTGGAAAGTCAAAAGACATAGCATTGGAAATATGGGCCAAAGAACAAAGCGAGGAATGGTTAAATGTATTTGCCGCAAATCTGCAGGGGACCTGTAGTCAGAATATCTTTAAGGTATTCTCCTTTTAGACTGCCGAACCAGCCTCCGGAGACAGGAGTGCTGGGACAGGAAGCAACGTTGAGGTGAAGGGGAGTGACTTCGAAGTTGAAATCAGCAACAGTGCTATTTAAATAGCTGCTAGACAAAAGGACATTGTCTGGGTTTTTTCTGTGTTGGCTTCCAGCTTTCCATAGAGTTAATTCACTGTCTCATCCCTCAACTATGTTATTTTCCTCGTGTTCTGTTCCCCCCACAGTATTTTGTAACCTTTGGTCTGTTACCTGACCTTGACTCCTGGATTACCGGTTGGCCTGTCTTGCATTGCTTTTTTCTCTTTCTCCATTCCTTTCCCTGTTCGCAGCATCCTTGACTTACCTACCATTGTTTAACCAGCTTCCTGTAGTTAGGCTTATGTTGCTGATGGCCCACCATCTTGAAGCTGGTAAGTGATTGTGACACTCTAAGATATAAGCAAGCTCACATGCTCATTATTGCTACTAAATTTTTATATGCTCTCTCTTTGCCTTTGGAGAGTCCTTTGCCAGAAAGTGTTCAGCAAAAACATAGTTTTGTTACCTCACAAGAGTGAGTGGTGCAGAAGAAAATATTGGTGTGCCATCCGTTTCTTTCTCTCACTCAGCATCCCATTCCTCTTTAACTCAATATTTGGATTGGTCTGGGTCTTTTCCTTTGGTTCTAGCAGTTCTACATTCTGGGGAGTGGCTCAGATTGTAATAAGAACTTGCCAGACATCATTCAGAAAGCCCAACAGAATCTTTCCAAGATCAAAAAACAATCTGACCCTGCTTACGGCCAGATAGGAACATTTTCGAGCTGTACCAATTCCCTTCTTAATTTGGGAGGCATATTTAGAGATAATCAAAACTAGCTCACAGGTTTTAGAACAATCTGTATTGGGTTTTTACATCTGGAAAGTCCTTCTAAAACCTCTCCCAGATAGTCTTGGTAATTCACCTCTTGAAGGAGAAATCCACAAGAGCTAGCCCCAGCCTTTGGGTGCTGCTGAAACAGGTTTCAACTGCTCCTTGTTGATGGATAAAGAACACGAAGATTGGCTTATTGAGGTAAATGTAACAATTAGAATATAAATGACTAGTTTCTGTATGCATTTACCTTCATTCTGCACAATATGGTCCATGCTAGATATTACAGCTTGACTTTTTAAGCGAGACTATACTGGTGAAAAAATTGCAGACCTATCAAATAGTACCTCATACCTAAATCTCCGTGACAGAAGGAGCGTTTTTCTGTAACTGGGAAATAAATTGAGAAGCCTGTAGCATATTTATTCCCAGATTTCCTAGCGGATGTTGCCTCTGAGGCTCATGATAAAACTGTATGCACTCACCTATTCAGATGAAGGAGAAGACTGGTAAGCAAGACATTCATCGTGCATTCCACCAACCGCACTCCCAAGATGACACATCTGTCTTCAAACATACTCCACTGATTAGTGCCTTGATAAAGCTGAAGTAACGGAGGCAGGTTTAAAAGCAGACAGAGAAAAGATGGGCCAATTAGAAGAAAATGTCTACCTGACCTCTTTTTGTACTTGTAGGGTGCAGCAGAATAACTTTCCGTCCAGGTCACAACTATCAACCACAGGAACTAGGCATTTGATATAGAATCCAGCAATATTAGGTGAGAAGGCACAAAGAAACATCCAGATTCCATCTAACATCACAAGAATGTGACTCTGAAGATATCATCCCAGACTGACAACATAAAAACGAGGCTTAAGAGACACAGGTCCATTATTTAAAAACACCTTTCACCAGCATACATGTTTGACAAACAATTTACTATTTTATATGCAGGTGTTGGGCATCCGGTTGTGTGTGTCATACCAGACATTCACTTTTGCTGAATGCCTACTTTCAAAATACCTACACGGTTACTAGGTGCCCCCCCCCCCCCCTTCCATGTGATCATTAACTTATATTTGGAACAGCTTGGTTTACTTTGTCATCTATTGAATTCGATACATCAATATGCAGTTGAAGTGGTCAAGGACCTTAACTATGGATACTTGGGGGCGGAGCTTGCCCTGAGCTTCAGATGGCCACATTGTAACGAAGCTCGCGTGACCCGGCACATAAATCAGCATTATCCTGCAGTAACAGACCACCAAACTTCATCTATGTGAACTGTCTGCCTCTGAAAAGGTACCTCCCTCTGGGTGTTGGGAAGAAATTGAGCCAAATAAGTGTCTGAGGAGTCCTGGAGCAGTGGATAACTCGAAAGCGGGCCTGGCAACGAACTACAAGATCACGGAAGCAGCAGTCGCGGCTCCGTCATCCAAATGGCCTAGAGCGGTGTCGGAGAGGGTGGCCCATCATACCCAGAGTCGGCGGGAGACGGTGGCGACCGTGTCAGGGTCTGCCCACTGCTGCAGAAGGCTGTGCACTCCATGGCAAGAACTAGAGGCGGGGACTCAGCGAAGGGACCAGAGTGGAGAGTCAAGGCCCGGGAGAGACGCCGATCGTGAAGACAGCCCAGATGTGAGGAGGAGCAGAGACGAGGACTGTGCAGTGGCCCGGCAGCTCCTGAATATAGTGGGAGGGAGTACGAGCGAAGGAGAGTGAGGCACCGAACAGCTGCCTGGCCATATAGCGGTAACACCTACAAGACACGCAAGACCGGCAGATCGGTTTTGCTTAGGAAAAGTGGGGTTGGAACGTATGATCAAACAGGAGGAAGGTGAAACCTGCAGGCTACACATGCAGAAAGTGCAGCAGACTAGGAAGTTGGAGCATCACTGGGAGCTGCTGTGACTGAAGATAACAACCAATAGAGAGCCAGCAAAATACAATAAAGGGAGCCTAATATTAAGATAAGTAGCCCCCACCTGTCTGAAGTCAAGAGATGACCCAGTTGGGCACTGTAACATTCACAGCGGGGGGCGCCCGCACGTGTGGTGCAATGCGGTGTGCAGTAAAGAATACGCTGACGCAGTACTACTGTAAGGCATGAACTGCCTGTGCAGCTTCACCCACGTTTATTTATAATGGTGTTCACGCCGACCGGCGTGAACGCAGAGGCGTGACCTTCCGGCGCGCGCCGACAGAAACCTCTAGTCTGCTGACCGCCACATCCCAGCTCAACTCAGTCCTTGACTGGATCTCATGAGTCTTAAATTTCACTTACTCAGGCGGGTGCTTGGTTGGGCATACCTGGATGAGCCCCGTCAGGGGCTGGATGCCGGGACAGGGGTGTAAGGTACCAACGGTGATCCAGGGCCCTCTTTGGTTGCCTCTGGACCAGTTGGCGATGGAGTCAGCCCTGGGCGGTGGTCTCCTGATTCTCGGGTTCGTCCTGGCTGGTGCTGGGCTCTTCAGAGTTGCCGGCGATGTCAGTGTGAGAGGTGGGTTATCTGCTTGCTTGAACCATGAGATGTTGAGAGTCACGGTTTCTCCTCCCCTCTCCACTGTCACCATGGTCCCTTTCATGTCGACTACTGCCCAATAGCCATGCTAATACCGAGTCCAGAACTTGCCTCCGGGCCTCCTGTCCTTTATGATTACTGTGTCTCTTGGCCGTAGCTTAAGGGATACCGCTCTCCGGGCCTGGCTGGCGGTATTGTTGCGCTTTTCCCTCCTTCTGAGGGTGCCTTCTTCGTCAAATGGAGGCGGGGACCACCCGGTGCTGTGGGGAGGCCATCTTGGCGGTTGCCGTTGAACATTAGCGCCCAGGGTGCTTGGCACGTTGAGCAGTGAGGGGTGCTCCGATATTCCCACAGGAACCTCTGCAGTTGCCGCTCTGGGTAGCTTTGTTCCGCTACCGCGATGCAAAAAGTCTTGTTGACTGTCCTCATGAAGCGCTCGATTTCCCCATTGGCTTGGGGCCACTGTGGGGTGATGTGCCTATGGGGGATGCCATGGTGTTGTAGGAACTCGTGGAATTCATGCCCCTGAAACGGGGGTCCTTTGTTGCTGCGGAGTTCATCTGGACATCCAAACATGGCGAATATCTTTTATAGAGCAGGGCCAACGTGCAGGAAAGCTGTAGAGATCACAACTTCCACCACGGGGTATTTCAAATAGCTGTCGATTAGGGCTAGGGTGACTCGCCCGTCAGGGAAGCTTCCAAAGTCCATGCTCAGCTTCTCCTAGGGACCTTGTCCGTGTTCCTCCGTGCAAATAGGTGCAGGTCTTTCAGGCCCACTGGTCACCTGACAGGATGGGCATCTTCGGACTGTTTCTTCCACACATGCATCCATCCCAGGGAACCAGACATTCTCCCGCATGCGATCCTTCATTTTCTCTACTCCTTGGTGCCCTCCGTGGGCGAGTTGTGTTGCTCGTGGCTGAAGGGAAGCAGGGATGACGATGTGTGGACCTCTGAGGAGGATGCCTCCTTGGGTGACATTCAGTTAATTTCCGACTCTCCACATGTGCAACAGGCTTTCCTTCTCAGGGCTTGACCATGAGTTCGTGGAGTGTAGGAATTGACTCCACTGTCCTCCTTGGATAGTGTCCCAGACCTTGGTTATGACCGGATCCTTTTTGGCTGCCGTGGCCACCTCTTCGAGGGTCATTTATCGTGGGCACGTGAGTGGTGAGATCATATTCAGGTGGGCTTTTGTGTCGTCGGTGTTGGGTTCTTTCCCTTCTCCTCCTGTTGTGTCTGGGTGTCTCGAAAGGAAGTCGGCCGGGTTCCTGGCACCGGGCCGGTAGGCTATGTCCATCTCGTAGTGTTGGAGCCTGATGGCCCACTGTTCGATGCGTGGTGGAGGGTGGGGTGCTGATCCCTTGAACAGCGGCACGAGGGGTTGGTGGTCCGTGATGATGGTGAATGGGTGTCCACAGATATACAGATGGAAATGTCTGCAAGCCCACCGGATTGCTAGAGCTTCTCTTTCAATCTGAGCGTATCGCTTTTCTGTCGGGGACAGTGCTTTGCTAGCATACGCTAGAGCGGCCCATCTTCCAGGCTCCTGTCCCTGAGTGAGGACGGCCCCTAACCCTACGGGGCCGGCGTCCACAAGTATTTCGGTCCGTTTGGCAGGGTTGAAGTATACCAACGTGGTGTGGTCAAGGAGGGCGTTCTTGAGGGCTTGGAATGCTGTCTCTTCGACGGGACCCCACTGCCATATGGCATCGGCTCGGGTGAGGTTTCGGAGAGGCTCTGCGATGGTGGCGAGATCTGGAATAAAACTACCACAGTACGTAGCCATCCCCAGGAAACTGCAGACCTCTGCCATGGAGAGAGGGGCTGAGGCGTTCTTGATGGCGTGGGATTTCCGAGGGTCCACTTGTATGCCTTCCTGGGTGAACGTGTAGCTGAAGAATTCTATTTTCTGTTGAAACAGCAAGCACTTTTCCTTGTGCAGGGTGACTTCGTGATCCAGAAGTATTTGCAGCGTGGCTCTCACGTGTTGGTAGTGTTCTTCAACCATGTTGTAAGTGGATGAAGATATCATCACTCATGTTCAAGATGCCAAGCAGCTCGACCAGGATCTCCTTGACAGAGTTTTGGAATCTTTCGGCGGCCGAGGATATGCCAAAATTCAGCCGCTTATACCCCCGGAGGCCTAAGTGTGTGCTGAATGTGGTTATGTAGTGACTGTCTTTGGCAAGAGCTAACTGATGATAACCTGCATTCAGGTCCAGTTTTGAAAACCATCTGGATTCATTCAAGTCGGCCAAAATGTCGTCCATGGTCGGCGTTATGTGGCCTTCGCGTCGAATGGACGTGTTGGGGAGGCGCATGTCAATGCAAAGTCTGATCTTCCCCGGTTGGTGAGGCTTCTCTGCGATCACCATGGGTGACACCCATGGTGTGGGCCTGGACACTTTCTCTATGACCCCTTGGTCTTCGAGCTTCTGTAGCTCTTCTTCTACCAGTGGCCAGAGGTGAAAAGGGACCCTCCTGTGCCTTAGCGCTGTTGGCGTGACAGTCGGGTCTATGTGTAATTTGATTGGGGCTCTCTTTATTCGTCCTAACCCCTTGAATAGGTCTTCGATCTGGCTGAGCAGTTCTCCTATCTGGTCCGTCTGTACACTCCTGGTAAATGTCACCAGTCCCAGGTCTTCTGCCGTGTGACTGCTTAACAGTGTGTCTGCCTCCTCGTTGATAACGTGAATATCGATCGTGATCTCAGTGTTGTCGAATCTCACTGGCACGGTCATCTTGCCTCGGAGGGGTAGTGGTGAGCTGCTCCCATATGCGAAGATCCTTGTTTTTGACGGTCTTACCTCGGGTTTTGGCCTCAGCTTGTTATATTGCTGGATCCCCATGACTGTCACTGATGTTCCAGTGTCGATTACCGCGTTGACTTCTGACCCTGTGATCTGTATCATACATCGGGGCTGAGGCCGTCTTCGACTCTTCAGGGTTTGGGTGAACGAGACTAGGTATATCTCTTCCTCATCCTCTGATGTAGAGCCATTCTCCTGGTAGACTGTGTGTTCTTTCTTCTTTCCGCCTGGTGGGGACATTAACGAGACGCACGATAGCTGTTTTTGGGTCTGTTCCCTTCCTTGCGCTGTGTTTTTTTGCGGCATACTGAAGCAAAATGGTTTGCGATACCACATTTGGTGCATGTCTTCCCTTGCGCTGGGCATGACTGTTGGGGGTGTTCTTCATACCCACAATACCCGCACTGATTCTTCGGTGTGTGTGTCTGGCGATCTCGTGGTCTGTGGGCCTTGTATTGGTCGGACGGCGTCAGCTCGTTCAGTCTTGACTACGGCGCCTTTGTCTGCACAGCGCACTAACGCAAGGTCCATCTCTTCTGCCCGTACTGCTGAGAGATCATGAGAGTGTGCCAGCACTAAAATGTCGTTCATGGTTATGTTTGGCTGTCTGGTAGCAGGCCACGCAGGACCTTGCTGCGTATTCCCAGGATCAGTTGGGCCCTGATCTCTTCCGCGGCTCTGTCTCCCACGAGGTGAGTACTAGCCAGTTCCCTCAGCCGTGCATGAAAAGCGTCCACTGATTCACCCTCCCATTGCTTCGCTTGCCTCAGCTTGAAATGTTCAAAGTCTGGATTCAGCTAAGGGTCAAATTGAGCGTTTAGGGCAGCGACTGACGCAGCGTAGTCCTCAGGAGGCCCTGTGTTGGGAAGATGCTTGAAGAGCAGGTATATTTGCCCCCCTGCATAGAGTAAAAGCAGCGAGCGTTTCACCGCTCCATCCTTCTCCCTGATGGAAATGAAATAGTTGTCCAGGCGGCCGAACCAGGTCTGCCATCTCGGTGCCGCTGTGGCAGGGTCCGCTGCCTCGCTGAATGGAGGTAGGACTCCTGAAGGAGGGTGGTGCATGGTCGCTGGTACCGGGGCTTGCACCTCATTGTCCTGATCTCCCATGGTGGAGGTGGTGGGGGGCTCTGGGTGACACAGCGAGGGTGCTTCGCTTCAGTGGTGGGCCTTGGTGCGCCAGGTAGTGGCGCCGGAAAACGCTGGGCGTCGCGTAGACCACGTGTGCGCATGGTCGTGAGGCACATGGGCAGGCCGGCCTGGGTCATGGTGCGCTCTCTCTGGTGCCCTACTCTGCGGCATGCCTGACTCACCCGAGGCGGCGTGGCTCTGGTCACTTGTGCTGGTTGAGCTGGAGGCCTGAACCACCTGCAATGTGGCTTGAAACTTGTGTGGAAGCTCGTAGTTGGTGAAGTATGGCTCAACAGGGAGCACAAGCAGGTGTGCGTTGCTCCGCCTGTCGTCGCCAATGTAACATTTACCTTGGGAGGGCGTCCGCCCGTGTGGTGCGATGCGCAGCGGGTCATGGTGCGCAGTAAAGAATACGCTGACGCTGTAGTACTGTAAGGCGCGGACTGCCTGTGCAGCTCCGCCCACGTTTATTTCTACTGGCGTTCACGCCGCAGAGGCGGGACCTTCCGGCGCGCACCGGCAGAAATCTCTAGCCTTCTGACCGCCACAGACACGGAGGCGGAAGGGGTACCTAAGACAGCCTTAACACAGTGACCAGCCCGTCTATAGAGAAAACCTGAGTGCCTTACTCTGAGCAATCCTGAGAGGCTACAATACAGATTAACTAGTACCAGCTGGTGCCAGCCACCTATCACTGAAGGGTCACGACAATTACACAGCTTAAAGAAGCGCTATACAGCAAACCAAGATACCTGCCTTAGACAATTGGCCCGCACCCAAGAGACCCTCACAATGGGTAAGCCAGACAAATTACAACCTAAGTTACAATTTGAATCGCGCAGGACCCCCAGGCACAGAGAGACTGACATGAATGCTGCAGACTCGGAGGTGGCAGACCCCCCAGTGGACATGGAACTGAAACAAATATTAGCCACCATGCAGCGGAGCTTATTCAAAATAGATGGGAAGATTGACGCTTTTACATTTAGAATGGATAGAATAACAGAACGCCTCGAAAAACACACAGAGAGGCTAGACACCGTAGAGAAAAGGGTATCAGATGCTGAGGATGTTCTAGCGGAGGAATCGACAAAGGCTAAGAAGCTAGATAAGCTTTTCAATACTCTACAGGAAAAAAATGAGGACTTGAAAGTGCTCACGGAGGAACAATGTCTGCATAGTGGGAGTTGTGGAGTCCACAAACATTGAGAACATGGAAAGATTTGTTGAGAATCTCTTCACGGCGCTCCTGGGAAGAGACAGCTTCTCAGAAATATTTGTGGCAGAACAAGCTCAGCAGTCGGTGGCGCCAAGGCCAGTGCCAGGCGCCAGTCCGCATCCGATTATGGTCCTGACTCTTGAACTACATGGACCGCAATGCTGCTTTACGTAAAGCACAACAACTGAAAACACTACACTACGAGGGGTCAGAGATATCCCTATATCCGGACTTCAATCAAACAGTCTAAGATGCCCGAAGGCTCTTCGTACCAGTCAAGAGGCAACTCCGAGACCTGCAGCTGGAGTACAGCATGCTGTACCCAGCCAAACTTCGAGTGATGGAAGACGGGAAAGCCCACTACTTCACTGATCATAAACAGGTCTCACACTTCCTCAAACAATGGAAGAATACAGGCATGCAGAGGAAATCCCCAAGACATGCCTTGATCGACGACGGTAGTACTCAGGACATCGACGAACAGTAAGGACACACACATATCATCAGAGTGCCGGCAGTTGGATGGATGGTATCTGACCAGAGACACCCGGTTGTCATCCAATTTAGAGCACCTGGGTAAGAAGGTCACTTCCAGCCACCGATAAGATTGTCTAAGGTTATATAGCGGACTGTGAAATCGCAAAGACCAGATATTGTGAACAGACATACAATAAATAACATTAAATGTAACAGGCAAGGTCAGACATTTGAGCCTACAGCGCCCCAATATCGGGCACTCATAAACTGTGGAAAGGAAGAAAATGAACACACTGTCCAAGCTACAGCCAAGAAGGCAGCACAAATCTACATTCTGACCTCTAAAGTCTCTGTAAGACAGGCCGGGTATACGGCTGGGCTTGTAGCGGGCAACATCCATCCCCATGTGTTTAATGCAATAATTTACCAAAGGGAGTTGGTTTAACGGGGTATGCACAATGGGGAGGGGGAGGGACAGAGATCAGCCAAGCAGAGTTTCATTGCTATTGGCGTTGGAGGGTTCTTCCTACTAAGTTGGAGGGGGCAGTTGGGATAGGAGGTGGAAGGGAGAAGTTTAACCATACAAAGTTACACAGTATATGGGGTGGAAGGGATGTTCAAAGGGAATGTTTTTACCAATTTACATTCAAAACTAGTGAAAAGCACTACACGGTCAGGCAAGATCATTCAACATTACACACACCTATATGCAACGTAACATACGGTCAGGCAAAGGACATCACAAAGTCAACACACACATACAGTTCCTTACATGGAACGTGAGAGGAATCAATGACAAAAGGAAGGTATGTAAACTAGTGGCATATCTTAAAAGGCATGAAGTACAGGTAGCCATTCTACAGGAGACACAATTACCGCACAATAGTTGCAAACTCTCACAGCAGTGATTGCGGGGTTGCTTCTGTCCCACGGGGTTCACATCTCATGCCCATGGGTTGCTGATATGGCTATATTGTAAATCAAAAATACAGCTAAAAGAAGTGTACATTGACCCAGGGGGTAGATGTGTGGAGGTAATCTGCCATATAGACCATGTGGAAATATTGCTAGTTGGAAAATACGGCCCAAACAACAATGACCCGCAATTTTACCACACGCTAAGAGCAAGGCTATTACAATTGAGGCATTTACCACAAATCTGGGGAGGTGATTTCAATTGCATATTAAACCCAGAACTCGACTGCTCCGAAGACCCTTCCAGATGCCCTGCGGCATACCCGAGTAGATTACTGGCTGGTATCTCAGAGCCTAGTGGCGTGAGCTCTTCACTGTCAACTGTTACCGCGCACATATTCTGATCACTCACCAATGATGTTGGATATGGACATACAGGGCCGAGCAGCTGCTACTTTCATGTGGCGCTTCCCCCCTACTCTCTACTAGACCCTGCGTTTAGTGCAAATCTAGCCAAGTCAATAGAAGATTTCCCCACAGACAATGTGGGATCTGTAGATAATTTTGAAACAGTATGGGAAACATTCAAGGTATATATATGGGGAATCACTATTTCGAAACATGCAGGAATATTGAAATCACAAAAGAGGAAGGCTCTCCTTGCTGGAGTAGGAGATAGCAGAATTGAAACAGCAACACCAGCAAATGGGGGAAAACACACTGCTAGGAGAAATTAAAACTAAATTGACAGAATACCATGAATCAGCTAACAGTGAAATAAAACATAGGGCAAATATGCCAGGGTTAGAATATATGGTGAGGGAGAGCGCCCGGGAGAGACACTAGCAGCCCTACTGAGACCAAAGAGAGAAAAAGAAAGGATTGAGGCACTCCTAGATGAAGTAGGGGAAATACAACATGATGAGGACAGTATAGCAGATACGTTCTGTAAATATTACACAGACCTACACCGCTCACACAGAGTAGTAGATACAGAAAGCGTAAACAACTACTTAGAGCACATAAAAATGATGTGGCTCAACACAGAACAAAGGGAGCACCTAATGGCTACATTGCAGTCATCTGAGGTGAGAATGGCGATAGCGGGTATGCAGCCTGGCAAGGCACCATTAGCAGATGGGCTCACAGTGGCCTTCTACAAGGCGTACCATGACTTGTTAATACTTAGTTACGCTGTTGGAAGAAATGGAGGTAATGGGGAGTATGCCCCCCTCTATGCAAGAAGCTATAATTATAACTATTCGAAAATAAGGCAAGCCTCCCAATGAGCGCTCCTCGTATAGACCGCTCTCGCTGCTAAATGTGGACACTAAGTTGTATGTTAAGATCCTAGAGAACAGATTGGCCCCATTAATACCCGGATTGATACGTTTAGAACAATCTGGACTTTTACCTGGACGAAGCATAGCATCTAATCTCCGCACCATTTTTGATGTGATACAGCAAATTAATCCAGCAATTAAGGCAGCTGCCATTTTTCTAGATGCCGTGAAGGCATTTGACTTAGTTGAGTGGCCTTTCTTGTGAGCAGTGCTGCGCCGAGTGGGAGTGGGGGAGATGTACTTGAAATTAGTAGAACTACTATATACAGAACCAGTTGCAAAAGTCAGAGTGGCAAATACAGTCACTGCGAAGTTAAGCATCACTAGAGGCACTAGGCAAGGATCCCCCCTTTCCCCTTTACTGTACGTCCTAGTGGCAGATCTACTAGCGTGCATCATGCGGGAATACCATAGCCATAGAGGCATACGGTTTCCAAACTACAAACTGTTAATCTTAGCATACGCTTATGATACCTTACTATATGTCTGGGAGCCCAAGGAAAACCTCAACCCTATTCTCAGAGAGGTGGTACGATTCGGAGAAGTATTGGGACTCCGCATCAATTGGGAGAAATCTATAATGTTTCCCTTTACCCCAGTCACAAAACCTACTCCACTTGAGTTTCCTCTGACCTGGGCGATGGAACCAATCAGAAATCTAGGTATCCAGATCCATACGGATCCTGCAACAGTTATGTTGGTAAATTACGGCACTGTGATAGCAAAGTTGGAAAGTGATATATATCGTTGGATCAAACTCCAGCTATCCCTATTAGGGAGAATTGCAATTATGAAAATGGTGATCCTGCCTAGGTTTTTGTTCTTATTTCAAAATATCCCAATATTATTTAATACGTACATTTTTTGCTACGCTGAAATCACACCTCATTAAACTCGCTTGGGCCGGTAAGCAACCTAGTGTGAAATGGGAAACCCTCACTATGCCATATGATATGGGAGGGCTCAATGCACCAGACTTGGAGATATTATAAAGTTGTGCAGAGCTCTTATGCACACTACTGGCTGCATGGGCTACAATACCTGCAATATCTGCACATAGAAAGGGATGCAGCAGCCCCCGGCATTCTCCCACAAACTCTGTTCACCGCCCCTAAATGTCGGTACGGAGTCTTTGACTCCCTGAATACCACAACTCAAACCTGGTGGAGCCTCCTAGAGCAACAAGCCAGATAGGCGCTGTATTCAACGTACACGCCGGTAAAGTGGTGTTCCTGGTTTACAATAAGGAAAGAACAAGAGGTAGTGCAGGCACTGAGGACTGTCAAGATCATTAACATGGGAAACATATTCCAGGATGGGGTGGTGAAGAGGTGGGAGGAGCTGGGGGTGGAATTTAACCATCGAACAGTCATCACACGCTTTCACTATTACAGAGTTAGACATATGCTACATGAAAGGCTAGGAGATGACATGCTAGAGCCTCCGGATATGCCAGCGCTTTCATCCCTAATAAGAGAAGCGACGCCCACTAAACTAATCATGAAACTCTATGCACATGCTCAAGATGCCCGCAGACCCGCAGTAACTAGGGGGAGACTGCAATAGCAGAGATCTCGGCAATGTGCTCACTGACGAGTGCTGGAAATATTGCTACACCATGATTAAGGACATCCCCCAGAATGGAAAACATAGACTCATTCAATTCAAATACATCAATCAGGTATATTACACTCCCAAGAAATTATACAAATACGGGCTGCTAGACACAGCGGCATGTAGTAGATGAACATAACAAAATGCAAACTTAGTGCATGTGGCATGGCACTTTCCCTGAAATATTCGCGTTTTGGAAAAGCATTAGTCAGAGCTAGGAATGATAGCACATATGACACTGGAGATAAGCCCATTGCTGGAGTTACTAGGGTACACCAAGATAGTAAACAAAGTAAACCAAAAACTGATATCTATAGACCTGCTGCTAGTAAAATGAAGGCTATCGATGAGATGGGCCACAGGCCCAGCACCGACACTTAAAGAATAGCGTAATGACATGTTATAGTATAAAACCCAGTCAGAAGCATGTAATAAACTGTTATCCCTCCAAAACAGATCTAAAAACATTTGGGGAGCTTACCAAACATATTTAGTAGAACAAAATGCAGGAGAATCAGAGAACATAGAAGTCACAACATCATGAGTCCAGCATTAGGCAATGAATGACACACCTCACGTGATGTGGTCCGTCCGCTAGACTGCCGACTTTGGTGCTGGAAACCAGGGTTCGAGCCTCGGGGTCGCGTCCACATCCTGTGATTCTGGGCAAATCACTTAATCTTCCCGTGCCTGAATATGGTGCTCATGTACAGCGCTCCAATACCTTTCGGTCGACGGCTCTGTACACAGATGCAACTTGCAATTTTCAGGGGCATACTACAGCCCGAGCTTCGCTGACTTAATACCTCAGATTACTATCTACAAATTTCTACCATCTGAAAATATGGAGAATTACTCTTTATGTGGAGACCTTGGTCTTCCTTGAAAGCTTTCTTTCTTCAATGATCGCCACCTTACTAAAGGAAAATATATTCGCGCATGCAGATTTGCAATACATATGGAACATTCTTGAAAATTCTACTAATACCTTTTTAAGCCTTGAAAAAGTTCCATGGGAACGAAACACGTGTTGGCTGCCGGTTCATCGCTAAAGTGGAAGAACTAATGTATCAAGATTTCCATCAATGCAACTACAACATTGTCGGTTTTCAAATATATGATTTATATCTATTTGATTGATGTGCCAAAGTACACCTAATAGTAAATACATTTTTTGATGTATATTTTTGTGAATAAAAAACTTTTTTTATGAATCCAAATTGAACTGGTTTGAGTGCCGAGGTCTTCTTCCAAGTTTCTGACATGAAATTTATCATCACCGCCAAAAGCATCAGGCAAACCCCAATCCACTCCTAGCTCCCCAATATGACCTGGCACAGTCATCTCATAACTCACTACGAACATAAAATAATTTGAATTCATCGTGACCTCTAACCAATCCTTTAATACACATCCCAAGAAAACACAAAGAACATGGTATTGTTAAAAATAAAAACAACATGTTGGGAAGCCTATAGTACAACTAGCGTTCAATGCGAAATAGCAAGCAGCACAAGATCAAAGTCAATCTTCATTTTACCTATCACTAGAAAATGGCCTGTTGGAGCTAAGACATAAAATGCTAATAAAATCAACCTAGTATACATACATTTTCTCTCAATACTAGTCAATAAACCATGATCACTTAACAGAAACATGTTACCCTTAGCAAAAACGTATCTAATCTGCAGGTGTCAGGACCCTGCTCCAAGATAAAGGCTATTCCGTGATCTTAGTCTTATTAGATCTATCGGCAGCGTTCGACACTGTGTCTCATAACATTCTTATTAACCGGTTGTCGAACGTGGGGATTAAGAACAAAGCCCTTGCATGGCTGAGAAGCTTCCTTTCCGATCGCACCCAGACTGTCACCATGGGTACGTATCGCTCAGCGGAGGTAAAAGTTATGAAAGGGGTACCACAGGGCTCTTGTTTAAGCCCAACGCTTTTTAACATCTATGGGGCCCCCCTGGCAAGAGTGATGCGTAAATTTGGCTTCATCCCCGTGTCATATGCTGATGACACGCAGCTCCTCTTCCCTTTTAAGACTCTTACCTCGGAACTGAGGAGCTCTTTCTCTGCAGGCATGGAAGCTGTAGCATGTTGGATGTCTACTAATTACTTACAGTGTAACGTCAACAAAACGGAGGTCATGTTGTTCGGAGAAGCCAAAATACTCTGGACTCCAGACTAGTGGCCACCTGGTCTAGGCGTAGTACCCGAGCCCAAACAGATCGTTAAAAACCTGGGGATTCGCCTTGACCAGGATTTGTCACTAAAACAACATACAAATTATGTCGCTGGCGTATGCTTCCATACTATTAGCCTGCTACGTAGAGTCTTTCCATTACTGCCGGACTACTTCAGGAAGACTCTGGTGCAGGCCCTTGTCATGAGTCGGATCGACTACTGCAACGGTCTGTTGCTCTCTGCAAATGAGCGAGTGTTGAACAGACTCCAGGTGATACAAAACACTGCGGCTCGCCTTGTTCTTAATGCCCCTCTAAGAACAGCATCAAAGCCACTTTTAGATGAACTACACTGGCTCTCAATCCGCCAAAGGATAAAATTTAAAACTTGCTGCCTAATACATAAGAGCCTAAATAGACAAGGTCCACTATACCTGGAAAAGAAATTTATTCCATACATTCCCTCCAGAATGCTCAGATCCAGCAATGGGCATCTACTGGTAGTACCGCGTGCTAAGAAGGCCAGGCACGGGAATAAGGCCCTATCAGTGTTGGGACCTAAATTGTGGAATTGTCTCCCTGTAGCTATTCGTTCATGCTCTGAACACTTGATGTTTAGGAAACAACTTAAAACCTTGTTGTTCATAAATGCGATCTAGTGACTTCCGCTTGTTTCACTCTTGATAAAGGATTAACCCGCCAGAAGCGCAGAGATACTCCAGTTGGAGTCGATTCTAGCGCTATAAAAACCTGCAAATAAATAAATAAAAAGAGCAAAATGGCCTTGAGGCGAAAATATAATTCAAGTACCCCTATTGTTTGATATTATGCTGTTGTAAAATGTGCAAGGTACAACACTGAGCTCTATGGAGTCCTGGCCTACTAGATCCCTGAAAATATACAAGCCTATTCTATGGTACAGGACGCTTCAAACTATATAAAGCGACATTAATATTTGATTAGGTGGTTGGTGCATTCAGGATTGCATATGTAGTTACCAAATATTGTACTTCTTAGGAGTTTCAGATCATGATACAGTCAGATTTTAACTTTGTTTTCAGAACATCATCTATTAGCAATGGAGTAGCAAGATTTCGACTCTTGGTTAGGCCACATATATATTTTTTCATTTGGCCTTATGTACTTGTGTGATGCAATAATACCAATGAGATATGGTGCACCAAAGATATAGAAAGTGCATCTATTGTGCGTTATGACTTATATGTGTGTGTATATTAACGTTTTTCCTTTTCATAGACATCTGGATACTGATATTAATCTTCTATAGGTTTAGGTTGTAGGGTGGTGCGCTAAAATGCGTTTAATGCGTTGCATTCGCCAGGGATTGCTGAGAATGAAGCATATGTGTGTTTCAGGCTTTCTTTATAAATTGTGACCATTTGTCGTTTTTGCTTAGTAAAAATAGATTGCTATATTGTGCCACATATCAGAGTACAGTATAAAATAGTTTATTTCCTTAATAAATACTTCATTTGTTGGATTATATGTAGGTTGTAGAATTAATATGCAGTTAAAGAAATTGTGAAGTTAGCACGATTGTGGGCCTTAAGCTTAAGATCGAGACATTTTAATACTAATGTGAAAGTTGTCTTTCTGCATGTTTTTCTCTCTTCTTTAGGTGCAGACTAAAGGCGTTCATTAGTTACTGAAAAGCATATTGATTCGGAGATAGTGATGTGAAGAAAAACTGGCAAGGTCAAATAAGTGTAATGAAGAACAAAGGGGGTTTGTTAGTTGGTGCTATCAGATGAAGGGATGAATCCAAGGACATCTTTGAAACGGAGACTGGAATATGGGAGTAGAGTTCGAGGTGCCAAGTTATTTCTTGGCAACTGGAAAAGTACTGTGATATGTATGAGGTCATATTTCTTGAATGTTCTTTGTGCATTTTAATTAGTGAACCCACCGTGGGGTTAGTCAGATTCCCTTTAGACTTGGAGAGGTACAAACCTCCCTTGTCATCCATGATTGTGTGACTTAATGCTGTACATGACTTCTTACTGATAGGACCTCTACTGAAGTTCTGATAGGGCCACCTTTCTTGCTTCCTTGATTTAATAGGGCTTCCCCTATCCTTAGATTAGAGTAGGGTTTAGTAGATGCTGAGAAACTTTCCATATATGAGAAGAAGGATCAAAACCATTTGTCTAGTCATCAAATCCTTTTCCTTACTTTATGGATGGCTGTCATTGAGATCCTTCTGTGTTCTTTGCTATTGAGGGCCAATATTGTCCATTGTTTTGGTCTTCCTTTGACGATTTTATATTTTTACAGTATGTACTTGAGATGTATTTATATTAGTTTGGCTTTTGGTCTATAATAAACCTTTTACCTTCAAGTCACTGATTCATACTTTTATTTTGTGGCCCTAATGATCACACTGTGCATTGAGATTTAAATTGTTTTTAACTCCTCTTCCTCTCAGTCTACTACAAAGGTCTATTGACCTTAGTTCGAATGGAAGTAGCTGCCAAGAGCATTCTCAGAAGGTAGCAAACACAGGGTGGTTAGTACCTGAAGTAGAGGTGTTAGAAAACTGTTTGTTTCGCAGTCCCTAGTACCCATGTTTCGACTAGGAAAATCAGTGTTGGTGATGTTCCAGTGGGTCGAGAGCAAGTTGTAACAGTGGGGGAGTGGGCATCAATAGGGTTGTGAATAAGCAGCTTATGC
Organism: Triturus cristatus; assembly: GCF_964204655.1. Classification (NCBI taxonomy): domain Eukaryota; kingdom Metazoa; phylum Chordata; class Amphibia; order Caudata; family Salamandridae; genus Triturus; species Triturus cristatus. The sequence goes on along the minus strand of NC_140580.1, from coordinate 595,237,245 downwards.
TTAGCTTATGATGTTTGTGGCAATTGTGTGGTGGAGATTGTGTGCTATGATGTGGTAAGATGATGGAGTGAGTGTGGTGCTATTGTGGAGAAGTTGTTATCAGGTCCAACGTGACCTAAGATCTGGGGATGATATTGAAAAGTGTTTATTAATTGTTATGAGAAGTCATCCACAGAACCATTGAGATAGGGACATTTATCTTTCATGTGAAAATGAGGAATGAATAGTGTGGTGGATCTTTTGCACAGAGGAAAGCCGCACTGATAAGAGGGATTCCACGCAGGACCCTCGTCCAACTGGGAATCACTCTGATCAGTGTTGCTTTCTTTTTTAATTTGAATGTGTGCTTGTGTTACTTTGTATGATTGATTTCTGTCAATTCTTTAGTAAGGCAGACAGTTCTTATTTGTTGCTATTGCATTGTAGTTAGTTGCAAGAGTATTGCTGAAGTGTGCATGTTTGAAAATTGTAAAGGAGGGTGAGCTGCTGTGAGGAGTGAGATTGTCATCACAAGTGCTGCGCTGTGATAGTTTGGTTGGTGTAAAGCCACACTGTTATTGGCTGTCTACATCACAAGGTGCTGCGCTGTTATTGGTTGATGATTTTGACCAAGATTTTAAGTAAATTATTGATTTTTGCATAGAAACAATTTTTTTTATCGAAAATGAAACGTTTTAAGGTTTTACGAGATTTGTTTAGATGAGATGTTGAGATACCTCCTAGAGAGGGGGAACTCCACTTGAAGATACTGCGGGTTATTATATGGCGATAGATGTAGGGTTCCACATGTATTTGGCTTGAACAATGGCACAGGATCTCTGGGAAAGAAGGTGCACTGGTGTTTTCACATTATGGTACATTTAAATTGAGAATTATTGAAAATATGAGGGGAATTTTACATAAGATGAAATCACAACCTAGACCCACACAATTTGAAGAGCTTAACACTTGGGAGCGTGCAGCTCATGCAAGACAAAAAGAGAGATATCAGGGACGAGTGAAAAAGGCAATACATACTTATGCAGATGCCAGGTGGGACGCTTAGCAGAAAAGGTGGAGAACTGACATGATATAACGAGCTAAATTATACCAATTATTGCAAAGCCTAGAAGTGGAAAGAAGAACCGAAAAGAGACAGAAGGGTAAAACAACTGAATCCAGAGAGAGAGGAGAAAACAGAGATAATGAAACTAGTGATAATCTTTCAGATGTATTAATGTCTGAGCGACCACATTAGTAAAATGAGATTCGAACAGAGGGAGGTGGGTGAGAGGCTGCAGGTGGGAACACTTGATTGCCTACTGCACCAGTAGGTACGAGCCCTGGTATGATAGGGATTTCTCCTGTGCGAAAGGACCAGAGAGTGATGGGGTCTATTGTTGTGAATCAAAATATGATAGGAGGAAATGCAGGGACCTGTGTTCCTGGGTCCTGCACTGTTTGTACAGTCCGCGAAGCACTTACAGTTCCTGTTACTATAGGATCAGTGGTTTCTTTATATAAACCTGGTCTTGGGGTCAATGTGATTCAAAACCTAGCTGTTCCCACTCAACAACAGGCATCAGAAATTACCCCCATGACTTGGAAGGTGGGAAAATGTGTCCCTTTAAGTCTGATTAATGCAAGTTCTTCTTGTGGTGCAAGTGTAGACCCATCTGTGCATCAAACTGGATTTGGATATTTTAAGGTTCTTCCGGGTACACCAGATTTAGGAACCACCTTTAAATATGCAGAGTAGCACACCTAAAATAAAGGTAGTATCTAAAGCCCCTAAGGTACACACTGATCTTAATGCCCAGGATCAAATGAGAGTTGGAGTATGGAAGTGAGTCAGGGAACTCTTCAGTCTACTTTGAAAGTAAACTTGGTGGATGTGGGAAAATTAAAGCTGGAATTGGTTGAAATGATAAGTGGTTGTCTTGCATTGGATCGAATAGAAACGTATCAGCACAGTGAACTTTTGTTCATGTGTAAAGATGTTACTAGGAGAGCAAGACAAGTACATGACAAATTATCTGAATTGGCTCAAAAAATTGAAGTTGACAGTGGCAGCTGGTACTGGATGGGGTGGTAAGATGGGAGAAGAAGACTAAAAAAACACTTGCCTTTGCACACCGCCATATTTCATCTGTCATCTCTTCTCCTGGAAGCAGGAAGCATACAGGCTCCCCTAAGCCAAATATGACACCGCTGTCACCAGCATGACAGCAGCGTCATGATTGGTCAGAGCACCGTGGATCAGTGCTCAGACGGGGACTGGGAGCCTGTGCATGTTCTCCACCCAGGCTGTGCAATACAGCCGGGCGAAGAACATGCTAAGTGTGTATGACAGTTTGACTGGCCCAAGACAGCCGGCAAAACCATCATGCGCACTTGAGTGCACATATTTCCATTTCCTCCTCCTCCTGCTGGCTGTGATGACAGCCAAGCCTCGCCCTGCCCCAAAACATGCTTTAACATGGAAGAATAAAATGATAATAACAACATATTTATTATCATTTTATTTTTCCATTTTTGCACTGCTGAAAAGCAGTGGGGTGACACTGCTCTGCCTTAGCAGAGCAGCCACCGCTTGAAGTAGATTTAGAGCGGACAAAGGCTTTACAGAAAAACCATCAACTCTCTTTTAGTTATCAGGACATAGAACATATGAGAATACCATGAATGAAGATGCCAATTCTGGAATTAATTCCCAAGAGAATGACTGGAGAACTACCTCCTCTCAGCGAGGGGGGATGGGAGCTGTTAGAAAGGGGGTCTCTAGTAGGGGTGGGCGGAATTTGCGAAATCCACTTTCGCAAATTATCGCGAAAATGTTTAAAATTATCGCAAAAAAGCGGAAATATCGCGAAGATGCGGAATTTTTTTTCCCGCATGTTCGCGAGATTTTCTGCATGGTTGCAGGTCGCCAACTTACCCATGTGGTTGCTCGCGGGCGCGACCATCTTGTTTTGAGTTGTCTCGCGGTGCATGATCGCGAGAAGAAAGACGTGATCGCGTGACGCATGACGTCACTGCGGGCGCGAACTGTCGCGAGACAGCGCAAATGGCTAAAAACAATCCAACATCTCATGGAGAACGCGACCGGATCAAGAAAACTTGTCGGCGAACGCAGGGATTCAGGTAAGGCGATCGCGCGCGCGAGAGAATGTATTATTTTACAGCGCGAGCAAGAAACAAATTATCGCCAAGCTGCGGAAAGCGGAAATTTTGACATTTTCGCGCTCTCCGCGAAAATGCCAAATTATCGCAATTTCCGCAAACGGAACAGAAATTTAGCTCAGGCCTAGTCTCTAGTTGGCTGAGGTATACACCCTGTCCAAGTAGGGACCACTGCTCTAGTCAGGGTAAGTGATGTACTCACTAGAAGTGTATCTGTGCTCACCCTCTGGTAGCTTGGCACAGTAAAACAAGACCAAAACAACAAAAATAATCTAACATACACAAATCAAGAAATGAATTTTACAAGTTTAACCCCTTGCATGCCCGCCCCTTTCCCCGCCCAGTGCCGCGCCTTGCATTAGCGGGCGGAGTTCATGACGAGCTGGACTCGTCATGGGCACAGCGCCACCGCAGCCCATGACGAGTCCAGCTCGTCATGGGCACTGAAGGGGTTAATAAAAATGCCGTGCTCAGAAGTCAATAGCTCCAACTTGGACCATCTGGTCATGCTTGAGCGGGGCATATCCAAATCTTTTGTGGAATGCTGAGAAAGACTGCTGCTTCAGTGCTAAGAACGTGTATGCACTCAAATTCAATACCTCTTTGTGAGGTCATTATATTTCTATTTTAAGTCTATTTCTATATTATACTGAGAAGACCTAATTGATATATATTGTTTGGAGCTTGAAATTATCGACTAAGGGATTGAGGAATCTCACAAGATTTAACTATGTCCTGAAGATGTTCTCATTGATATTCTGCGACAGAGACCGAAGCGTTGACGTATAACCAATTGTTCCCTTTAGTTACTGTTCAATTACATTTCATTCAGTTCTAGATCCAATGCATAGGACAGACTCAACTTTTGATTTTATGGAGATAGGCATTTAATACTTTGATGACTAGTATACTTCCATCCTTGATTTATCTGTGATCTCTGTTATTGATGTATGTGAGAATTGTTTGTTTGTGAACCCCTGTTCTGTGCATTTTGATATAAATCAAACCATTGTTGATATACCCTGCTATTCTAATTTGCTTACTGAACACATTTTGAAGGTCTTGATTTAATTAATTTGGTGGTCATGTGTTGACATTCTATACAAGATATGTTGAGTCATTTTTTGATTTTTTATGAATCCTATGTAGGCATCTTTACCTGTTTAACTTTATTACCCAGGCCCACAAGTGTATATACGGTTCCCGAATTTATTGAAAACTGTTTTAAAAGTAGCATATCAGACCTACAATTTGAAAACCAACTTGCTGAAAAATGTGGGGCTCATTCACAAGAAAGTGCAGCAGCGCGGCCCTGCAGGCCCTTTGGATGCACCACGCTGCGGCACTTTCAAAGCACAGGGATACATCATATTTACAACAATATGACACAGCCCTGTGTGTTCCCCTGCGCTTTTGCACATTTAGCTGCCATGCACCACGCAGGCACCCTTGCGCCATGGTGCAAGGGTGCCTGTGAGTAGATTGTTTCTGTGCAGGAAGCAGTACATTCCTGCAGAAAAACAATAGCAAAAAAAATAAAAAAGAGGTGATTTCCTCTTCCTATGTGTGCTAGAATGCAGCACCCCTAGAAGGAGGAAAAAAAGAGGAGAAATATAAACATTTCTCCTCTTTACGCCTCGCTACGCCACCTCTAGGGTGGTGTAACATTCTGACGCATTTCCAGGTTTACAAATTTTCGTAAATCTGGAAATGCAGCAGAACACATGGGTGTTGCATGGGAACATCCGAGGCAACACCCATGTCACGGCCCTTTCAAACAAAGTGTTGCAGGAGAAGAGGCCTTATTTACAAGGACAGGAAAAGCCACGCAGGGTAGCTTTATGTGTCCTTGTAAATATGGGGCAGGTGGTTGCGCCAGCAATGCGTCACAAAAAGTGACATACCGGTGGCGCAACAGGCTTGTAAATACGCCCCAGTGTTGTTAAATTGTAATTCCAGAGATACCAAACTCTAGCTTTCTATCTACTTCCAATTGGAAGTTGCTCTTGTAAAGTGTTGCAAGGAAGCTCCAATGTTAACCTAGGGGAGAAATAGGTCTTGCAGTAGTAAGGCTACATAGGGCCTACTTTAGGGGTACCTATCATGTTATAAAAGGGAGGGTTTGGGCCTCACAAGTAGGTAACTTGCCAGGTCGAATTGCAGTTTAAAACTGCACCACAGGCCCTACAGTGGCAGGCCTGAGACATGTTTGAAGGGCTGCTCATGTGGTAGCACAATCAGTGCTGCAGGCCCATGTTAGACCTGGCACCACTGGCGTGGATCTCCCTTCCATTTTTCGCTGTTGTCTCCTCTGTTTTTGCTGGTAATAGATGCTCTGGGCGCTGTGCCACTGCCCTTCAGTGTCACAGTGCGAATGCGCCCTGTGTAAAGATAACATGAGAATTGGTATATCCATGATTGGCTTATTTGGTTTGCCTGTTAGTCCCTAGTAGCGTGGCCTGTGTGTGCCCAGGGCTGGTAAACCAAATGCTGCTGGTGGGCCTGCAGCGCTGGTTTGCGCCACCTACAGAAGCAGCTTGTAAAGTGTGTCTCAGACCTGCCACTGCAGTGTCTGTGTGCAGTCTAGAACTGCCATCTTGGCTGTGAAGTGCACCCACTTCTCAGCCCCTGAACCTTCCCTTGGCATCATGTAAGACACCCCTATGGAAGGGTGCATTGTATGTGTAAAGTAGGACATGCTCTGATGTGTGTAGCATGTCATGGTAGTGAATTACACCCAATTTCGTTTTTCACTACTGTAAGGCTACCTGTTCTCCATAGGCCAGAATGTGAGGTTTGGCTATTACATTCTATAGTCCTAACTGACCCACAGAACATGGTAGAAAAAACGAATTTAGTATGCCTGAGCTCAGAATATTAAAATACATCTTTAAGTGAAGCTTATTTTGACATTTTGTGTTTGAAAATACCACTTTTAGAAAGTAGGTATTTTCTTGCCTAAGCCTTCCAGTGTGCTCTGCTGCTATGTGTATTGGCTGTCTGGTTTTGGAGGGACAGGTCAGGCTGAGTCAGACCTAGGTTGAATAGAGAGATCTACATTGGAGTATGGGGAGGGGTAGCTCCTGGACCTGAATAGGGCTGTGCCTGGCAAGGTGAATGCTGGCTCCACCTCCCACTGTGCGTCTGATGGCAGACCCCCTCTTTCTGAAAGGAAGGATGCAGCCTCATAAACAAAGTGCTCCAGGGCTGGGTAGAACTGTTTCTGGCTGGGTTCAGTGACTTGTAGCTTCTGAGAACAAAGACTTTTGGGGTATAAATATCTGTGCTGAAACCCCTATAATTTGTATTGCTCCTGGACAACAAGAAGAACCTCTGTCCGTGTAACTGAAGGAATCTGCAGGAGAACACTGTCCTTGTGCTTGTGTGCTGTTTCTTGGACTGGCTTGCAGTGGTTACTACTGGAAGAATAGGAAAAGGACTTTGAAGGAACTTTAATTTTTGCTACTGTAATCACGCAAGGGCTAGAAGAGAGCTAGCCTCCTGCTGGAGTCTCAGGCACATCGGACTCCACCACCAGCCTCCTGTTTCCTCCCAGCAAGGATTTCTATCTGCAGGTGAGGCTCCTGTGAGTTCCAGGGCCTCTAGTTCTACTGTGGAGAAGAGAGTGCTGAAAATCGTCACTAACGCCCGTTAGCGAGCCGCCGCAACTGAAGAGCGTAAGGGAAATCATCGCGCTGCTGCCGCTGAGTGCTCGCTACCGGAGATCATCGCATCAAACGTTTGCAGGCTGCCAAATGCTTGCTAACACGAAGATTATCGCATTGCATGTTTGCGGGCCTCCAAGTGCTCGCTAACCAAAGATCATCGCATCGAGTTCATCGCTTCATGACATCGCAGCGCGGACGCCGAGCGTTCGCCATTTTTATCGCATCGCATCAGGATCGTCGCTCCATCGCGGGGCGCCATTTCTTTTCATCGCAACAAGATCGCACACGCAAACAGGCTCGGCACATCATCCTCCCTTCGCGGCAAGGATTTCAACGCATCGCCGGCTTAGCGTGGAGAAGTTTGTCGCTTTGTCCTGCACACAGATCAGCGCATCATCCTCCCTTGCGGCAAGGATTCAATGCATCGCTGGTCACGCGTGAGGAAAATCATCGCTACAACTCCTTAGCGACATTTTGGTTGCTTTGCTACAGAATCCAGGTAGTTTGTGAGTAAAAGGGTCGCTGAGACCACTGCCTTGAACTGAACTCCTCTTTGCACACTTTGAACTATTTTTGCAGCATTTTAAGAGTAACCCTATTTTCTAGTACTGTGGCTTTTTACTGTTATTGGTCTTGTTTTAAGTCTATATATAAAGATACTTATTTTTTATAACTACTTGTGTGGTGTCCCTTTGTAACGTTCTTCACTGTGTTACTGTGTATGGTCATAAATGCTTCACACACTGCCTCTGAGATAAGCCTAGCTGCTCGTGCTACGTTACCACAGGGTTGAGAAGGGGTTATCTTAAAGGGTGTAGCCCGCTTACTCTGACTTGGGAAGAAGGGTCCCTACTTGGACAGTGGCCAGCCATTGCCAACTAGAGACCCCCATTTCTAACAGCCCACTAGTATAATTTAATTTACAGGTCCAGGGTACATGTAGTGGACTGTACTAGGGACTTATCTGTAAATCAAATATGCCAATCAGGGAGAAACCGAATGTCATTACATTTTAGATGCACAGCACATGCACCTTAGCACTGTTTGGAAGTAAAAAAGTGCCTAGAGTCCTTAAACCAGCAAAAACAAAGTTCATCACTCAGTCAAAACAGGAGGTTAGAAGGAAGAAGACAGGGGATAATCACATCAAAAAAGCCAGGTCTAACAAGTGTCCCCCCCAGCGGAAAGTGGGGGGAACTACCCAACCTCTTGGGAGTTCTCTTCACTGAGGCAGAAGAAGCTAGAAAGACCATCAGTGTTGGCGTGTTTTGTTCCAGGGCGTTGTTCCACAGAAAAGTCCATTTCCTATAGAGAGATGGACCACAGCAACAGTTTAGGATGCTCACCTCACATACATCAGCATTAACCATACGAAGGGCCTGTGGTCTGTCTGAACCCAGAAGTAAGTCAAAAACTGTTAGGGTCTTTGCTTATTCAGTGCCCAGACCACAGCAAAAGCTTCCCTTTCTATAGCCTTTCACTTCTGTTCCCTGGGAAGTAACCTTCTACTATGAAGGCTACAGATTGGTCTAAGTCCTCTTCGTTTAGCTGTGAAAGCATGGCCCCCAGGACATGCTCTGAGGCATCAGTCTGCATCACAAATTCTTGGGAGAAGTCAAGAGTTGTGAGCACTGGCGCTATGGACATGGGCTCCTTCTGGGTGTCAAAAGTAGTCTGGCATGTCTCTGTCCAGATCACCTGAAAGGTCTGGTTCTTGAAAGTCAGCTCTGCCAAGGGGACAACAATGGTGCTGTATCCCTTGAAGAATCTAATGTAATATCCACTGATACCTAGGAAGGCTCTCACTTCTGTCTGGCTCTTGGGGGTTTCCAAGCCAGAATGGTACAGTAAAAACCACCGGAGGGCAACTGTAAATCCAGTCGATTACACCTCCTATTTGGCCTGGATTAATCGCTTACCACATCTTGAGTATGCACCTAGAGGAACCTAGCATTGACCTATCACAGCCTTACTATAGGTACCTGATCCTCTCTTCCGTACTGTATAAATGGCCCTGCTGGTCTTAATCACTTTTCCCTATACAGCACTGACCAAATTTGTTGTAACCCGGTCCTGAAGATGACCTGAATTGATCACAGGTCGAAATGTCGCCGACCACCCAGCGCAACTTTTGGTGCAATTTTGTTTCTCTAACCTGTTAATTACTTTGAATTTCCATAAAAATTGCAATTTATTTAAAAGTAGTTACTATCTAAGTGTTTGTACATTCATTATCTCCTTGTGCCGCTCTTCGCTGTCTTCCTTTACCTCACTTGTCACTTGTGCCGTTCACACACTGCACGAGCATTATTGTGCACGAGTCTTCATGGATTACTCCCACATTCAATGTAAATAGTGCCGATACTGTCTTTCCTACTTATTCTGCCTTCAAGACTGCTCCTTACACTCTCAAATAGTAATTGATGTCTTCCTGTCTCTTTCTTAATGCAATTTGTTGAGCCTGCATATAATGGTCTATGAATATTAACTGTTGCAACATTGTTCTTTGTTACAAGTCAGAATGCTGCCCCTTACTTAGTGACCCAAGTAAAACACAGACCCCTGCCATATCTGGCACTTACTGGCCTTGATAATGAGATTTGCATGCTGCAGTGCTCTCAGCGCCTCCTGGAGAGGGTACAAATGGTCCTCCAAACTGGAGCTGAAGATTTCACTGTTGTCAAGGTAGGCTGCACTGAAGTTCTCCAACCCAGCCAGAACCTAATTGACAAACCTCTGGAAGATGGCAGGAGAATTATTCAACCCAAAAGGCATGACTTGGAACTGCTGGTGTTGAGGGCCCTGACCTCTCTTATGCCCCCTTGGTCAAGACACTCTACTAGTACCCAGATGTTAAATCAAACGTGCTGAAGAACTGGGTAGCTCCAAGCTGATCAATAAGCCCATCAGCTCTGGGCATGGGGTATGCATCAATCTTAGTGACTGCATTGAGCCCACAGTGGTCTACACAGAACAGGAGTTCAGGTGTTACACCGGGTTGAGAAATCTGGGGGACCATAATCACTGCACTGGACCAAGGGCTGTTGGAGGGCTCAATAACTCCTAACTCCAGCTTCTTAGAGGCTACCTCTTTGATGCTGGCCCTCACTCTGTCAGACAACCGACGAGTCTTGTGCTTAACAGTAAGTCAATCCCCAGTATCAATCTCATGAGTGCACCAATGGGTGACTCCTGGGGTGAGTGAGAACAGATTTGCAAACTGTCCCAGCAACTGGTGCCAAAGTAGGGGAGAGACTCACACCATCTACTGACGCTTCCTGCTCTTTAGAAGACAGTGGGTCGGGGAGAGGTTTGCTCTCCTCTTCGACCCCATCATCTGTGACCGAGAGCATGGTCAATTCACACCTCACGAAGTGTGGACTGAGGCGGTTCAAGTGAAGGACCCTCAAAGGGTTCCTAGGAGTTCGCAAATCCACCAGACATGTGACGCCAGTCTTGAACTCCTTCACCTCAAATGGGCCAGATCAGCGGTCTTGTAGAGCACGGGGCTCTATAGACAGCATCATCCACACCTTTTGACCAGGCTGAATCTCAACCAGAGTTATATTCTGGTTATACAACTGTTTCATGTTCTCTATTCTAGCTTCCAGATTCTCCTGGGTGAGTTTCCTGTACTAGGGACCTATCATTATGTCAAATATGTCAACCATGGAGAAACCAAATGCTATTATATTTTAGACACAGAGCACATGCACTGGTCAGCAGTGAAAAAGTGCCCAGAGTCCTAAAACCAGCAAAAATGAAGTGCAGCACACAGTCAAAAACAGGAGGTCAGAAGCAAAAAGACAGGGGAAACCATGTAAAAAGAAGCCATGTCCAACAGGAGATTCAAGCTTTCATTTAAGAGAGGTACCTAGTGGAGGTTAAATATATGTATGTACCTTGCAGAAGGAGTGTTCTTGATTCATTTACAAATGAATTCCTCAAATTAAGAGAGACGCCTGCAGAGTGGTATAAGCAAGTTGTGAACATTTTGAAGGTTGTGTGGAGTGATTTGAATACCTTGTTTGATATTGTGGTCCCAAGAGATCCTGTGACTAATGGTCCTTCAACTATAGTGATGAGGAAATATGATCAGTTAATGATGTGCTTGAAGTCTAATGTGCCTCCCCAATATATAGTCAAGATCGATCGGACCAGCTAGGAACCAAAAGAGACTATTCATGCATACTATGAGAGATTGTTACAGGCATTAAACAGAATAGTGGATGGAAACACTGGAGCCTAAAGATAAGGGATATATTGTGTTTCCAGGTTAGTAACAGGAATGATGACTGAGATTAGTATGATGATTCAACAACATTTGATTTGTTGGCAAGATAAGTCAGTTGGCAAGATTTAGCGAAATGCTAAATATTACAATGATGAGATTGAAATGAGGCAAAATAAATTAAGGGGAAAATTGATGGTGGTAACAAATGAAGGCTGCCCAGAGATAAATTCACAATCCACCTTTTCCAGGGAATGCCCCCCCAATGTATGGTGTATCAGAATGGAGTTCTGGTGATGCAGGACTTCAGTCACATGGTAGGGGTCCGGCTGTCCCTATTAATCGGAGTACTGGAATCGATGTAGCTACATTGAGGAAGTCTAATCGATGCCACTACCGCAATAGGTTGGGACATTGGAAGAGAGAATCCCACAAATCAGGGTCAGAATTCAGAGTTTGCACCATCTCAGTACAGTAACTCCATGCAGCAACAGAATGTATTCAGACCTAGATGTCAGAATTTTAATGTGACACAAGCCCCAGTGATGCAGGTCACCCAACCTCCATTGCTGCAAATGTTCCAGAATTTTCTTCAAACCAGGTCCTGAATTTGAATCAGAATGCTTTCCAGAATAATAATCCCTACCAATAACCTAGTATTTATAAAGTGCAAACAAAATCACCTGTAAGGGTCTCAAGGTGCTGGGGGACGTCAGGGAGATTAAGTGAGCTATTGCCCACAGTCACATGATACTGGGCTGATCTGCCTCCGTTGCTGGGGATCGAACCGTGAGCCCTGCGCTCCGAAGCCATCCACCCTGGTCGCTGCACCACACCTCTACCAAAAATTTCCTATGCTTAAGACAAGTGAACATTTTGGCATTGATCAATCTTCCTGACGGTGCCTGAGGGGACTAAGATTGTGTGCTTGGTGCAGTCTTAGAGGTAGACCAGAGTGACCGATTTATAGATGCTGCGGTAAATGGCTAAGACGTATCATTATTGGTTAATACTGGTGCTACCTGTTCTACTATGAGATCAGTATAAGTCCCAAACCTACCCCTTTTAGGAAGAACTATCCAGTTGTTGGAGTAGCTAATCAACAAATGAAAAACCCCATTACTAAGGATGTCTCCGTAAAGAACTTTTGAGGATAAGTATCAATTTGTGGTTTGTGATTTGAGTCCTGTCAGTGATTTGTTGTGCAAATTGAACTGCACCATATACTGTACCCCGAAAGGAATAGAACTACAAACTCATGATGAGGACATTGCTTTAAGTTGGCAAATCAGAATCTAATTATCAGAATGTATTTGATGATGACAGCAGATGATTTACAGTTTGATATTAGAGATTCAATGAGATCAGAAGTTTGCGATTTTTCAGGAAAGGACATTGGACTCATTAACGGAGTTGAGCCTGTCGGTATAAAGATAAAGCTGAATGTGGAATTTCACAGAACACCGCAGTATAATTTGACCCCAAATGATTGCTGGAATAACTCAGGTGATCGAGACAATAATTCAACAACATTCTGTTAAAATTTTGTTAACTGGAACAAGGACACAACACTTCACGAACAGCCGCCTTACCCGGTATGAGTAAATCATATTGGCGGCCAAAAGGTGTCCCTAAAGAGGTGTTCTGTTATGAATTCTACCACTTTGATACCCCTTCCTGAGAATGAGAATGGTGATGGTGAAGTGGAGCATGACTGTTTTGATGTCACTGATCTACTCTCCAAGCCGAGACCAGATATACAAGAAGAATCAGTACTTGAATCTGATTACGAATTGTTTGTGGATGACTTGTGTTTACGAGATCATGAAGGAAATTTGAGAGCTGCTAATGCAGTCTGTACTATTTCAGGAGTAGTGGAAGCTGCTTGGCTTCAAGGAGTAGTCTCACCATAGGTGGCTGAATTTATTTCTCTTACCCAAGCATTCTATTTTTCATATCGATTACAGGTGACTATACTTACAGACAGTCAGTATGGCTTTGGTGTGATTCACGACTTTGGACAGTTATGGCCCCAGAGGGGATTTATGACATCACATCATCAAGATCCCTTATTCGTAATGGTGAGAAGGTGAGAAAGCTGTTAGAGCCTTTGCAATTGCCTGCACACGTTGCAGTAGTGAAATGTCACTCACATTGCAAGGGAGATGATTATGTGACAGTCAGCAACAGGTATGCTAATGAAGTCGCAAGGTACTGTGGTTACAATGCTTGTACATTTAATGGCGAGTATGTAAACGATGGAATAGATAAGGCCAATTACAATCTTTTGCTCATGGGAGCTGATACTTGCAAGGAAGTTAAGAGGTTACAGGAAGAGATGTCGGAAGCAGAACAGCAGAGTTGGATAGACACATATTGTTTTAAAAGATATGAGGATGAAATATGAGTTTCAGGAGATGGCAGCCTGTGTTGCCAAATAGTTTGCTGCCGTCAATGTCTGGACATTACCATGGTCTGACTCATGTAGGGAGAAATGCCAAGTCAGTTTGTTTTGCCAAACATGGTTTAACCCAAAGTTCAGATTGATGGTGCAAGCCTTATGTCACAGATGTGTTGTGTACCAACAGAACAATTAGGGGAAAAGAACTGCAGTGACATTGAGGTCAGGTGGTCCCTTCAACAAGATGCAGATGGAATTTATTGAGCTGCCTGTGTGCAACGAGCTGAGATACATAGTGGCATCTTTTCACGAGTTGAGGCATATCCCACTAGAAGAAATGATAATCTCAAATAGCAAAGCTGTTGTTGAGGTAGTTGAACCAAGGCTCGGCTTACCGACTTTCTTTGGAATTGGACCAAAACACTCACTTCAATAACAAAGTGCTAAGGATGCTGTGTTCTTCCTTGCAGGTTGAACATAGGCTGCATTGTAGATACCAACCTGAGGCTTCAGGTCTGGTGGAGCAAGTCAATGGGACGTTGAACTCAAGACTTGCCAAAGTGTGTGCTTCTACATTTTTTAAATGGCAGAATGCTTTGTCGTTGGTTTTGATGAGTCGGCGCAACACACCTGATTGTAGAACAGGACTGTCACCCCATGATATCATCATGGGAAGGGCAATGAGAATGTCAGCTGTACCTGCAAAAGCTCTTGTAAGCTTTAAAGATAATCCGATACTAGAGTACTGCAAAGGACTGGCTGATGTGGTGCATTCTGTGTTTCATTAGTTTGAACCAGCTATTGCCCCGCTGCACCAGAAGCAGTGCCATGACCTAAGTCCCGGAGACTGGGTGGCGGTGAAGAAGCACGTACGGACGTCATTCATTGGCGTGGTCCATTCCATTGCATACTGGTGACTACAACTGCTGTGAAGTGGGGAGGTCACCCCAATTGGATTCATGCTGTCCATACTCACAGGGTTTATATCCCCTTGATGAAATACCAGCATCTCTCTCAGAAGAGCCAGTGGTTGTCAAGAGATCACACGCGCAGGTTAGTCAAGCTGTAGGGAAACAGTCAGATACTGAAATAGCACTTGAACTGCCTGAGGAGGGTTCTGGAGAGTTGAATTACAAACTGGTAAACGAGATGCTAATCCAGTGGTCATACCAGTAATAGACTCGGACCCGGAAGAAGGACCTGGTGCAAGAGAACCATGAGGGTCAGCAGGAGAATGTTGGCCGAGAAGGAAAGAGAGAGGGAGATTGGTCGCGTAACGAGAAAGTGATCTCTCAGGTATCTCAGAAGATATAGAGGATTCAGACCTGAGTAAAGGAGGAGAAGAGACAACACTCAGGAGGTCAAAGCTAGTGTGATTGCCTAGCCCGAGGTACTTATCCCCTGAACAGACATATTTTCTTGCAAATGACAGGGAAAACAATGTCTGGGAATTGAGATATTGGGAAGTTGATCTCCAGTTTGATCTTAGCTTTGAACTTCCTCTGTTGACAAGACAGAGTGCCTTGATACATCTTATCTTAGATGTGGCTGAATTTCCCTTTTGGATGCACATGAGTTTCCTATGCTTGTTGATGAATTAAAGTATTTCATACTGGGACTAATAGTGAATGAGCTAGAACTGTTTAATATTGAAGACATTGCATAGATTTTGTAGGGGAAAAAAAAGATTCATTAAGACTTTATGCATAATTTTGTTGCACATTAATTTTAACTTGGTTTTGCTGTTGGTACGTGTGGAAATCGACAGAGGAGTCTCTGCGGCTGCTACGTTCCACCTAAGGTTCAGATTCGAACATAGTAATGGAAGCTAATCCTAATAGTAATAGGCTTAGATACATCATAGTAAGCACACTAATGGCTTTAGTTGTAGTATTAGTTCTAGTACTTATAGGGTTATATTCAACTACAGATAGCTCAATAAATGTAAGTCTTCTGTCGCCCCCACCATGCCACCTTTTTCTGATAGTAATATGATGCAGTTGTGGGGGTTAAGAAATTGCACTCAGATGTATCAAGAGGAGGTTATACCTCAAATGTTTATTTTATATTGCATTGGGAGAATATAGATATGATGAATGCTAGGAGTTGTTATGTTTGTACCCAGTTACCTGCTGATGCATCAGAGGGTATTACATATAACCAACTCCCTATGTCACATGGTATTTCTGGCAGCCTTCTATTAAGTATATTTTATGGAGAAGGAAGCTTTCAATATTATTTTTCAAATCATGACGTAGCTCTTCTACAAGTCCCCCTTACAAACATTTAAATAAGAATCCTCATTTTAAACGTGCAGAGATTGCAGGCAAATATTTTGTATCCCTTACATTAGATACAGCATATGCACACAGACATAATTTGACTTACTTGATGTCAGAAGTGGAAAATATATTTTTGAATTTGGTGGAGACACCTAAAATTTCAAACTGAAAATGATTAGGATCTCAAAAATCACAACTGGAGTAATGAAGAAATTGAACATCATCAAAAAGGAAGCTTACCCGCCTTTGTTTTAGATTGAAAACACAAGGGAAAGTTATGTATATTTGTTGATTAGAGTTATATAGATCCATTGTTTTTAGGGGAGAGTGAATGTGTACAGACATTTGAAGCGAGAGGGAAAAAAATGTGTTTTTCTGCAGGGACACTATCCTGTGATTCCTGAAGTCTATTTTATTTGTGGACAAAATGTGTATTTCAAACTGCCACATAGAGGCATGGTACCTGTTATGTTGGTATAATTTTTCCAAACATTAATCATGTGGGACATTTTAATGATCCTGTATGGAAAGAGAAAGCCAAAACTAAATGAGGTGTTAGTGCAGCAGAAGTAGTAGAATTTATTTTTGGAGCTTTAATCCTGTCTGTAAGAGTGGTTCTGAACACGATGAAAATTAGAAAGCTGTCTACAGTAGTGTATAAACTGGCTACTAGTACTATAAATTCCTTATTGCTTGTAAATACTGAGATGATTGTGATAAGGTATATTGTCTTGCAGAACCAACTTGTGTTAGACCTTTTGCTCGCAAAAGAGGGAGGAGTCAGTCGGATGTTGAAAGTTCAGCAGTGCTGTACTTATATCCCAGATGAAAGTAAGGACCTGAAGAAATATATTAAGAATATGTCCAGGCTGATGAAGGATGTGAAATGGATTGAAGTGACAGGTGCTTGGGAAGCTATTGGAAATGGTTTTGCTTCAATAGGTAGATGGCTTGGAAGCTTGGAAAGTGAAATTTTGGGTGCTATTTTAAAACCCCTTTTGATAATTGCCCTATGTGCGATATTCCTATATCTGAGCTTTAACTGATACCAGCATGCACAAGTGAGATAGGGAGTGAAGAGAAAGAGAGCAGATGTGCAGCTAGAAGGTCAGAGCAGATATTAAGAGGAAATATGCTCAAGGGCACCAGGTTTTGATTGGTCTAATCTGATAATGATCTGATTGCTATTTGTGATGGCTTGATCACCATCAAGGGGAGGATTGGAGTAGCATAATTTTGGATCCATCCTTTTACCCTTGTTTAGGACACATATATTTTTACATTTGGTCTTTTGCACTCGTATGATGCAATAATACCAATGAGAAAAGATATAGAAAGTGCATCTATTGTGTGTGATGACATATATATCTGTGTGCATATTAAAAAATGTCCTTTTCAGAGACATCTGGATGCTGATATTAATCTTCTATAGGTTTAGATTGTAATGTGGTGCACTAAAATGCATTTACTTCTGTGCATTGGCCAGGGATTGGTGAGAATGAATATTTGTGTGCTTAAGCCTTTCTTTATCAATTGTGACCAGTTGGCATTTTTGCTTAACAAAAATGTATTGGTATATTGTGACACATATAACAGTACAGTATAAAATAGTTGATTCCCTTAGTAAAGATTTCATTTATTGGATTATATGTAGGTAGTAGAATTAATATGCAGTTAAAGAAAATGTTAAGTTAGCATGATTGTGGGCCTTAAGCTTACAGTCAAGATATTTAATACTAACGCAAAAGTTGTTTTCCTGCATGTTTTTCTCTCTTCTACATGTGCAGACTAAAGACATTTATTAGTTAGTGAAAAGAGCATTGTATTTCAGAGATAGTAAGGCGAGGAAGAGCTGCAAGGTCGAATAATTTTAATGAAGCACAGACGGAGTGATATCATTTCGTACTATCAGACGAAGGGAGGAATCCTTGGAAGCGGAGACTGGAATATGGGAGTAGTGCTCAAGGCACCATGTTCTTTCTTGGGAACTGGAAAAGTACTGTGATATGTATGAGGTCATATTTCTCTAATGTTCTTGGTGCACTTTAATTAGGGAACCCACTTTGGGGTTAGTGAGATTCCCTTTAGACGTGGAGAGGTACAGACCTCTCTTGTCATCTCTGATTGTGTGGCTTCATGTTATACATGACTTTTTCTTATAGGACTTCTAAAGAATTCTGATGCTGACACTTTTCTGGCTTCCTTTGTTCAATAGTGTTTCACCTATCCTTATGTTAGTGTAGGGCTTAGTAGATGCTGAAAGTTTTTCCATTAATTGGGATAAGGAGCTAAACCATTTATCAAGTCATCATATCCTTTTCCTTATTTTCTGTATTGCTGCTACTGAGATCCTTACCTGTTCTGTGCTGTTGAAGACCAACATTGTTCATCGCTTTGGTCTTCCTTTGATAATTTTATATTTTTACAGTATGTTCTTTAGGTTGATTTATATTAGTTTGGCTTTGAGTCTGTAATAAACCTTTTAACTTCAAGTCACTGATTCAGACTTTTATTGCGTGGTCCTAATGATCACACTGTACATTAAGATTTAATTTGTTGTTAACCCCTCTTCCTCTCAGACTACTAAAAAGGTCTATTGACCAGAGTTAAATTGGAAGAAATGGCCCAGGGCATTCTCAGTAACATGCAGAATCAGGCATTATCATCCCCAAAAAGGACTTCAAAGTCATTATTCAAACTCTCACTGCCACTTCAAGGATTGCTTTATTTGCGGGCATTTCTAAAACAACACTGACCACTGAAAGAGCGTTCTTCATGATGTTCAATAGCAAAGGATTAAAGAAACAGGACCACATCTGTCTCATGAAATGCATAAAGGAGAATCCTGGAGAAAAGCTTTCTACAACCATGAGTGTTGACCCCCATTTCACAGCACAAGACGCTTTTCCCACCCACACTTCAGAAAATATCCTAAGTGTCATATCTTCAAAGATCACCACCCATAATTGATAAGCAGCCTTGCAGTAGCGCTACCCACCTGGCAAAACACTTCACTCCACCTAGATGCACAGTGGTCCATGGTACCATAGCTTGGCTCACATTATGAAAAACATTTTAGGACGAGAATGGATGAATTAATTCTAAAATTTATATCAGGTTCATGTCCAAGCAACCAACGAATAAAAGAAGCTACCAAGTACTTGGGCTTTGGCTATTTATAGAATGGTGTTATTTAATATATTTCTGGCGTTTAAACACTTTCTCTGCATAGCAGAGCAAAAGTAAATCTCTTTGTCATAAAAATATGACGTTTCCTAATTCGTACTCCAATATTAAAATATGTAGGCCACTGTCTATCGAGAATCAGGTTTCCAGCATATACACAACTAAATTTAGGAAAAGATTAGGATGAAAACTTAAATGACAAGAGAATACAAATACAGCCCTGAAGCAATGCAGAAGTACAGTAGGGGATGCTTGTATCCATACCAGAAATGAAGTCTATTTGTTTTTCATCTTAGTTCTGACCGACTCTCCTGGCTACCAACATGCATGCGTTCTCTGCCTTTTTGCAGAAGGCTTTAGGTATGGATTTCACAAGGGTTGAATAAATTCTTCAATGCCCCCAATCTCAGTAAATTTTTCTGACCAATTTTCGAAGAACACAGTTATTATTGGACCTCCTTCACCCATTATTGTTAGACCCACTGCCCCTACGTTCTAATAAAAAGAAGCACTTGAAATCTTTATAAATGTGGTAAAATAATGAATCTTTACCCAAAATCACACAGCACTTTGAGTGAAGCCCTCTTCAATTTTGCTTCAGAAAAGACATCTCTTTGTTGGAAGACAAGGCGAAGTACTTCATGAATAACACGAGACCTGCCGGAGCGAGATAATCCGCTGTTAAAACACGCTGACCGCCCTAATCCCAAAGACGCCAAAATTGTGTTTAAATTGGAATCAACATGATGAACTCGTATCTCACTTATCTATCTTCCAGCCCACGGCCCGCGCTGATGAGCTTTATGGAAAACACGTCTAATTTGATGTTCCCCTGTCGCCCCTATCCAGAGAGAAAGATTTCCCCAGTGCCTTTGGTTTCTAATCTCTTTACAGCCATTCCAAGGAGCATGAACAATCGTGTTGACCCCATCCTAGACTTGGCTTCAAGCCCCCACTCCCCGCTGCTGGTGCGGGTTGGCATGGACTGGGTGAACAACAGGGCGCTGCCCGCTCTGTGCCTAATCCGGCTGTCGGATGCTGTTTATCAGAGGGCATTCCCCAGGGCACCGTTGGGAATTAGGCTGCAAATGAAGGGAGAATGGCTGCCTCTGTGTGGGAGCTAATGTATTTACAAATAAATTGGATAATAAATACATTACATTTTACAGAGATTAACCCAAACAGAGATTTCCACAAGCTTGTATATAAAGACATATGCAGTGGTTATGTACATTCACATAACCTCACACATACACAGGCCAGGTGCTGGGCCACATACAACGAGCTCCGGACGCGCTAATTTAAAACAGATCCCTGGCACTGTTTTTGGCTGAGAGGTGTCTTAATAGTAGAAGAGTTGGTGTAGTGCTTTTTACCACTTTTAATGTTGATAAATGGCAGACTGTCACCAGTTTTAAAGGAAAGTTCTTCTTCCATTGCCTGGAAATGAAGCAAAGTTCTTTGAAATTTCTAAAGTACTTGGAGGAGGAATGAACACGAGACAATTTAATAACACAACACGGTACCCCCAATAAAATAGTCAAAATAGAACGCACACTACATACTCAACACAACAATAAATCAATCGAATAATACAGCAGAAAAAAACAGCAAATCAAGAAACACCACAACTAATTGCAACCACAGCAAAATGCAACATGACAGATACCCCACACTGCCACCTCCACAGATCTGATTTTAGAATTCGGAGGTGAAGGGTGTTGGCACCGAGCAGTACCATTGCTTTACTCACCGCCAAGAACAGGTAATAGTGCCAGTCAAAAATGTTTTGTGATCCGGCCCTAGGTATCCATACACAAACAAATGTAAGGTTTATGCAGTCACCTTGTGTTGTGACAGTGCAAAGGTAACGTATACTTAGTTTATTCCAGAGCATTGGTACTTGAGACTCTTTTAGTAGCTCTTCAGTGTGGGCACAAATCCATAGGCTGCCCACAGGGCACATCCAGGGTGCGTAATGGCTGCAAGTGGACTTTCCTCCTAAATTAACGGTAAATGTCTGCCTCCTGTCTATATTATAACTAATCTACCTGTCGTATACTTTGCTGGTCCTCTAAATGAACTGATTTCCCAATACGGATACAAAAAATAGAGTTTTGTCGGCTAATGTCTGGCATATTCATGCAGGCGGTTCCAGCTCCTGTCCCGCAACATTTCCTCATTTGCTAAGGTCCAGAAACGGTTACAACGGTACAATGGGGAAGCACTCGCTGTCAGACAGAAACCGGCGCTCAATTGAACCATCTGGTGGTTGGCTAGCGGTATTGTTCTCTGAGGGTCTACGCCATTGAGCTTGCTATCCCTGAATGAATGCGAAATGCGTCATCGGGTCTCCTCATAAGGTCAGGAAACAAGCCGAAGAGAAAAGGTTCTCCTTTAAAGGCCCGCCTGGGGAAGAAGGAAGGTTCATATAGTTATTCTGTACATGTGTATGCGAAAGGTGAATTTGGTAAAGTAGAAAGAAAATGTTGAGGTAGTTACTGAAAACCTCCGTGCAAGTTTGATTCATTCGAAGACCGCTCATGCACCCGAGGCATTTCAGCACTCTGGAGGGCAGATTTACAAGCCCCTTGCGCCACTTTTACGTCACTTTTCCCATGTTAAACGTGACGCAAGGGGCTTGTAAATCTGCCCCAGGGGAATACTTTATTGCTGCGCCTGTTCTGTATGTGCTGTGAGGGTGAATACGCACAAGCTGCCGTCACGTGTCCTCTAAATGTGTCTTTATTTCAGGAAATTGAACAGTGAGCAAACCAATGTTTTACCTGTGTTGGATCCTACAGGAACTTGGCGACTCTGTTTTACCGTGCGAAATGCACAAGATGGTGCCAAGAAGGGAGGAAGATATGAATCATTAGATTAAAACAAGCACTGGATATGCACCTGCCGCACTTTGCATCCATCGCCCCTACTGATCTTTCACAGCTGTGCCTGTCATGTAATCCCCCTCTACAACTGCTTTACCGAACTTTGAGACGTGTGTCTGGCACATTGCTTTACCCTCTGGCACATTGCTTTACCCTCTGCGCTGTTGAGCCTATCAGGTACTCCTTTCATTGGTAGAACAGGTCAGAGGAACAGAAATTCACCAATTAATAACATATGTAACATGCGCCTCCAGCCCTAAGGGCCGTTTAGAGGTATGCCTGACATGTGCCTCGCATTGCTCTAGCATTACTGACCTGCCAGATGTGTATACCTGGCATGTGAAAGATACATGTGACAAGACAGTAGGACTGGGGTGGAGTTGCACTTTGCCAGAGGACTGACTGTGTTTACTGACTCTGCTCCACTCACACAACCACAGAGGCGCAACTAGAGCCAAATTTCGGGGGGGGGGGGGGGGGGCTAAAAAAATCGGGGGGGGGGGGGGGGGCGGAATCTTAAAGCAATAAGCAGAGTGGAGCTGCAGGGGCTCTTAGAAGGGGTGAAACAACAGCGAGGCCTCATTAACATGCAAATGGTCTTTTACAAACCTGTGAAGTGCTCGGGTGCGGCTGTGTGTGTGCCCGGGAAGCTGTCTCATCCCGGGCTGCCACACACGACGGGGGGGGGGGGGAGAGGGGGGGGGGCTGAAGCCCTTTGAGTCCAATGTGTGTTGCGCGCCTGCACAACCATGTTAGAGTCTCGCTGTGTTGCAACCAATTCTACTGCTGCCTTATGGCTTTTATGGGCACGGGCCAGTCGGAAATTCAGCAATTCTCCTAATCAACCACAATCTAGTCTGTCACCCATCACTGTTTGCCTCCTGAGGTCTCTAATGATCCTTAATGATAATTGAAATTGGCTCATGCACATTAAAGCTGGTTTATTGTTACATCTACGACAGGTATATTTCGCAACTTGGAGCAGAGGTGAGTGTCCTCTAAATATGTTTTAAATCGAATTAAATTGAACCAAGCTACACCCAACTGACAAACCCCAAACAGGTTGAAGTCGGTCTGTGGTTGCTTGTATTCCAGTTCAGAGACGACCTGGCCTGGCAGTTCGGGATGGACTGTTCCCAATGGAGAAGAGTAACCACTGATTTACATATGGCTGGTCCAAACTGAGGAGGTTTAGTGGGCAAAAAACCATGGGTAGCATTGATACCCTGAGCGATTGCCAATGGTTAGACTTGTTGCAAGCATTCCTCCCATCATCGTTTCTTTGTCTGAGAACCTAAATCAACTGTAATGGGGTTTTGATTTAGGAGTTAGTGCATATAATTCCACGGCAAGACACCGAGACAGTGCCTCTATTCTGGAATAAATGTTGTACTTAATATAAACAAGAGAGTTTGTCGGAACTTAGAAATGGTCAACACATAAGCTAATTTGGCCCGAAAAGTGTCTGTGGTAAATGCAAGTGTAAACGTTCACTTGCCCCATCCCGCACTTTGAAGGGTGCAAAGCTATGTTTGCTAGTTTTGACAGTGTACCTGATAACACTACTGTAATGTTTAAAATAAACTATTCACTGAATTTCTCAAAAAACTACATTCTTTGTATTACGGATACCATTCCGCAATTGTTCTATCATTCAAATATGCAAAATCATGCACAATGCTTTTACACATAATATATACATCAAAACAACAGAAAAACTGTTCAATGCATGAAATTAACAGCAATCAAAATTTCTTGATAGATGATTTCCCAATGCATTTCGGGATTGAAGAATCTCTTCATCAGGGGAACTGTAATAGAACATGGATTTCAAATTACCATAAACGTGATACTTTTGCAAGGTTTCAGACACATAAGGAGAACGTCGTATGTACATCAATTATCATGCATAATGCACGTTACACATGACATACGTGTAGTTCATATCAGAATATCTGCACAACCAACTAGTGTTGATAGACATAAGCCTTCACCAGTGCACCTACTCTCCAACTGTTTCCATCCACCGCTACACCTGTGATGTGCCGCATACAAATTAGAAACAAAAATTCTGTATATAACATCGATACATGTTTGAGTTAATTACAACGGATCTGGTACCTGATGTAGAGAAAATGATCACAACAACTGCAAATACAAAATAATATTGATAAACACGAATCTAAGTGAGCAGCTCTCACCGTGCTAAAACAATATGGTAGTTGTGATAAATACCTGACTGTTTGCCGAAATAGGCAGTCTATAAATCCCACTGTGGTCTTTAGATAGAGTATAACCGGCCCTCGGGTGCTGCAAGACAAAACCATGCTCTTACATTCAGCCGGGAGCCGCTAGATACCCACAATGTGCTGCTGGACACAGATAAGCGATGAACTAAAAAACAAGTTACCTCGGTACTCGGACGTCACCGACCACGATCAGCAACCGTGGCCCGTTTTCTGTTCTGATCTCGATGTCCGAGATATAGCCCCGGTTCACGAACATACCAAATTACAAACTTCTGCAAACTGCTGAGGTGATGTTCAATCTACAAAACAACAAGCTAGTGTAAGAATCCTGCCAAATGCCGGCTTCTCTTATGTACTCGTACCTATAGAAACAACGACAAACGCCACATCAATTACCTGAACGAGCAAGTGTAAACTCCTGCTAGTAACCGTCTCCTGCTGTCATCAGACGTACTAAACCTGCAAGCTTGCGGCCATTAAAACCAGCGTGAGGTAACCGCTATTGAAAGCGGACTAACGAACAATGCATGTCCCAGTACATGGGGGCCATCTTTGACAGGTGTAACAAAATACATAACCTGTATACAACTCACTGCATTATGGGGTCCCAAGGAGAACAGTCCACACAGCGCGTGAGGGCTCTAGGCAGGCAGGGGGAGGGGCTTAGTAGCACAAGCAGAGCAGGCAGCAGTTAGGGAAAACGGTGTTTTTTTCTGTGAGGAGATTGGGAGGCTGTTGTTTTTGTGACACAAGCCTTGCCAATTTTTCCTCATTTTCTGCTAATTTTGGTGTGTTTGTCTTCAGGCTTTGTTTCAGGATGGCAGAGTCAGAGGCTGTGAAGGAGGCATTGCGCATTATTTATGACGCAGGTCGTGAGGACCTATTGCAGCCTGGTGTCTCAACAGTTTTAGCTGCGGTGGGGAGACGCCTGAAGAGGATTGCAGCTCAAGGAGTTTCGGAAGCAGTGGCAGCTTGTTAACCTGCGAAGAGCCCGTCGCAGGGGGCTGTAGGTCGTGCTGAGGTGGAAACATCGACGCTGCAACATAGAGGTCGTGTCGCGCGTCGCAGCGGAGCCAGCAGGCCACAGGCTACCAGATGTCACTCGCTTCCTGACAAGTCTTCAGGTCAGTTGAGGGCGGTATCTTCTCTCCGCATGGGGCGTGCTAGCAGGAGAGTACAGGGCAGGGGTGGTACTACCTCCAGAAGACTTACTACAGCAAGTTCCCTGTCAAGCAGGGGGAGGGGTGGTTATTATGACATTGGGGTAAAGGAAAATTTGGTTTTGCCGGCGCCTACATCAGCTTTTAAGAGAGCGCACGTCATTGGCAAGGTGCTCACAAACATTGCTAATTTTCAAGGAATGTCTTCCATTAATATTGCACCTCCTGTGTCTTTTGAGGGTCGCTCTGCTGTTTTGGTGGATTATTCTAGTGACAGTGGTGATGACGGTGAGGGGGTGCAAATTTTGACAGCGGGAAAGCACAATAGTACGTACGATAATTTTGCTCCGGTGCAGGGTACTGCAGGGGAGGGAGCCGTTCCTGAGGTGCTTTTGGCCCCGGTGCCTAGCGGCCCGCCTGGGGAGTATGTCAACTCATATTTACAAGACAATATCAACACTTTAGCTGTTGATTTAACAGACTCAGCGTTTGAGGAGGTTCAGGAACTGGATGGTGCTGACTCACTGTCTCACAATATATACCCTACGTCACGTTCTGAACCTCCTGGTTATTCTTCAGGATTTGAATCTATTTTTCCGGAATCTCGTTCTCCTCCTTATTTCTCACAGTTTTCTTTTGACTCTGCATTAGGGCCAAGTCGAGGGCAATGAGTCTGGGTGGATCATGCCACTCCATTTTCGGCAACGGGAAGTGCCACGCAGTTTCTGGATGGTGGTAAGTTGGTAGCGGCGTCTGGCACGAGCGGCTGGAAGTCTTCATCCTACAAGGTCACGCAGATGGCAGCGGGCGTGTCCAAGTACAAGAAGGCGAAGCATGGCGCGGCTGTTGGTAAGGGTGTGGTGTCACAGAGCGGATCAAAGGCGGATTTTGCTGTGACCAATTGGGATTGTTATGATGGCGGGGTGGAAGACGTGGAAATGCCGAGTGGGAGTAATAATGATTTGGTCATACCTGATGAATATGCTGGTCAAGGTTTGGTGGACAAAAATATACATGAAGGTTTTCTATTTGATGAAGGGAATTTTGATGCAAGAGCTATGCGTCTAGAGCAAGTAGCGGTTTCAAAGGGGTCGGGGTCAACTGTTGTTGCTAGTATTTTTCAGAGGTCACGAGCGGGCAAGACAGCGGAGCAGGAACGACTTCGGGGGCAACAACGGCGAGAGGATCCTCAGGAGTTCCAGAAGCGGGCTACTCAATTGACATCAGGTAGGCCTCAGTGGTGGTCTTCGTGGCCGCAACCTTTGACAGACAAACCTAGTGTACGTTCGGTGGGGCTGGGTGATGACTCAGTGAAGGAAGGTTCGTGTTGCGGGGCGGGGGAGGCGTTTTGTAAATCTGCAGAACAGGTGGGAGTGGTTTCAGGTGCTGTGGGATCCAATAAGGCGATAAGCATTGATAAACAGGTTAGCACTGATAAACAGGTCTTGGATGGGTCTGAATCCTCATCTGGGCAAGTTTCAGGTGCCGTTCACCCCATGCTTAAAAAATTACCTTACATGGGTTTGTCCATGCCCCCGGGTACGCATTTGGCTGAGAAAACTAAGAAGAGGATTTGGGACCACGAATTTGTAGACGTATTCAAGCTCCTTCATAGGGATATTCAAGCAAAGGAGGGGTCCAAGGAAGAAGAGTGGGAGCTTTCGAGGCGTCCTAGGGTCCCAAAAAATATCGAAAATTGGACGGCAGCATTTTTAATTTATGCAAGCGTCTATTGTGAAAAACATCAGGACAGGGCTGTTGCAGTGTTTAAGTATATTGATATCATACGCAAAGCACATTTATAGTCCGGGGGTTCGCATGGCTCAACTATGATGAAGAGTTTAGGGCTAGAGTAAGTCTTTTCCATGATAAGCCTTGGGGTGATGTGGATCAGGAACTGTGGCTTCAGTGGATGTCCTCGACTCAGACGCCTGCGACAACGCATACTGCAAGCGGGCTCCCAATTACTTATCGGCCCTTTCTGCCTCGCCCCGCCCAATTTGGGGCGGGTGTTGTGGGAAGAGGACAACTACCAGTTGCGGGATCCTGTTGGAACTTTAATCGAGGTTCCTGCATCACGCAATTTTGCAGGTTTAAGCACGAATGTTCTCAGTGTGGTGGGAAACATGCCATCATTCAGTGTTTTGCCAACCAAAGGTTTGGGGATCAGGGAAAATCACCAAGAGGTAGGGGAGCTTTTCCGCAGTTTATCTCAAAGGGCTCATACCCCAATTAAGTTATCGGTCATGACACAGTGGTTGGAAAGGTATCCTGATACTAAATCAGCTTCAAAACTCTGTTGGGGTTTCAAGGAGGGTTTTAAGATAGGTTATCAGGGTCCCCGTTATAATAGATGGTCTGACAATTTAAAATCGGCGAAGGAGTTGCCTCAAGTGGTGCAGAAGAAATTGGATTTGGAGACACAGGAGGGCAGGATAGCAGGTCCATTTAAGCACTGCCCTTTGAAGAATTTGATGATATCTCCATTGGGTTTGGTTCCCAAAAAATTGGCAGGTGAATTTAGACTAATCCATCACTTATCGTGGCCGGAGGGCCAGTCTATTAATGATTTCATTTCCCCGTCAGACTCCAATGTGTCTTATACATCTGTTGATGATGCCCTGAGGATGGTACGCACAGCTGGGAGTGGTGCGGAACTGGCTAAATGTGATATCCAGTCAGCGTTTCGTTTACTGCCCATTCACCCATCAGATTTTGAGCTATTGGGCATTTTTTTCAATGATTCTTTTTACATAGACAGAGTCCTCCCAATGGGTTGTTCGATGTCATGTGCACTCTTCGAAATGTTCAGTACTTTTATCCAGTAATGTTTTTCGGGAAAAAGTGGTCACAAACAGGTATGTCACTATTTAGATGATTTCTTG
The DNA here is from genome assembly GCF_964204655.1 of Triturus cristatus. Lineage (NCBI taxonomy): Eukaryota > Metazoa > Chordata > Amphibia > Caudata > Salamandridae > Triturus > Triturus cristatus. The sequence goes on along the minus strand of NC_140580.1, from coordinate 595,209,133 downwards.
TTTATTGGCAAAGCTCAGTCACATCAGTGCCACAGATGCCTGAACATTTTCCAACAATTGGCTGAAGAGTTCGGCGTTCCTTTGGCTCAGGAAAAAACTGAGGGTCCAGGTACCAAACTTTCATTCTTAGGTATTGAAATTGACACGGAACTTATGATGGCTAGGTTGCCGGCGGCTAAAGTGACTGAGATTAGGTCATTTTTATTGGAGATAATTGACAAGAAAAAAGTTCAGCTCAGGAAGGTTCAGCGGCTTTTGGGCTATTTGAATTTCGCTTGCCGTGTGGTGCGTGCTGGCAGGACCTTCTGTAGATGCTTGGGATGGCGATGTCTGGGGCATTTCTTCCTCATCACAGGATTAGGCTCACCAAGCAGATTAAGGAGGATTTACTAATTTGGCTGCCATTTTTGAAGGATTTTAATGGAGTCTCTCTATATTTTGTGGAGGATGACACCATCTGGCATTTTCAGATTTTATCAGACGCTTCTGGAGCGCATGGCTTCGGCATTTTTTGGGAGGGTCGTTGGTGTGCGGAAAAATGGCCTCCTCATTGGCTACAACAGGGTCGAAGCATAGCCTTTCTTGAATTGTTCCCTCTCATAGTGGCTGTTTTAGTTTGGGGGGAGGAGTTTAAGGATAGGAATGTTCTTTTTCATACTGACAATATGGCTGTTGTGGAGCTAATTAACAAGCAAAAGGCAAAAGATGTGTGTGTATTACACCTGTTGCGTGTTTTTATGCTGCAAAGTCTCAGATTAAACATTGTGTTTCGAGCGAGACACATTCCAGGTGTTAATAACTCAATTGCGGATGCTCTGTCTCGATTCAATTGGCAGAAATTTTGCAGTTTGGCGCCGGGGGCGGATGGCTGCAAAACTTCGATCCCGAAAGACATCTGGGCGTTGGGGGAATGAGAATCGTTGATCTGGTGGAAAATTCTATAGCCCCTTCTACTAGACGCAGTTATCATCAGGCCTGGTTGGAGTTTTTAAGTTATGTTAAGTTTCACAAAATGGTTCTTTCTACAGAGGGTATCAGAGAGGTTATGTTACGGTTTGTTTTGCATTTGGTCAATTTGGGGTTATCTCATACAACAATCTCAGGAAAATTGGCCGGCATTTCATTTTATAGTCAGTTGTGGTGGGGACAGGTGTTTACGGGGGATGTTTTATTAAGACGTATGTTGAAGGGTCTGGGGAGGGAACGTTCTTCTTCTTCGGAGTTACGTGAGCCAATCACTTTTCACATTTTGCGTGTTCACTATCCCTCGGCCGATGTAAATTCCTAATCTCCCTCCACTCATGCGTGCATCATCCGCTCACCGATTCTCTCCGATCATTTTAATACCAAATTAAATCTAATATGATCCTTACAAATTATCTCTTGACCATGGTGTACACTCAATCCTGACAGTAAAGCTCCTGACCGCTACAATTTGCAAACTCTCAGCAAACCACACATCCTCGTTTGCGACTATCCTCAAAGGCACAGCTCCACTGTACTTCCTTCCAAGTTCACCTGAAACAAACTTGATTCCCCTTCAGGCCTCGGTTTAATAAAGAACCCCCAATGGTAGAACTGCTGTCCCCCTTCACTAACACTGACCCTGATCATCTCCTCTGTGATTACAAGCAATAATCATAATTGAGAGTAAATGACTAGGTGCATACCATGCAGTAACACCTTAATCAATTAAAATTAAATCTGCAACGACCGCTTTGCAAAGGACTGACTATACAGTCGTCCTTTACCTGCCTTCTTCAGACCTGCAGGCCAGCTGTAAAAAGTACACTCAATATATCTTGATCATGTTACCTCCAATAACCTCCCAACCTATTACTTGCCACAGAAGCTTGGATAAATAAACAATCCTAAGCACAGCTAGAGCTCCTTGTTCCCTATAACAACTCCATCATTTGTCTTGATTGTCTGAAATAAACAGTGCATGGGTGACAATTATTTACAAGCACAACTTGTATTTGCTCCCACCTGGCGGGAGCATATTTAAAACTCCCTCTAAACGGGAGTAAACAAAAAGCTTTAAAAATTATCCCACCAGCAGGGAGCAGACTTGAGATCTGTTTCCCTGTCCACACTGATGCAGGCAGGGAAACAGATCAAAATAGAACTCCCGCCTGGGTTGAAGCACCATAGATACCTGATCCCTGTGGGTGGGAGCAATGCCGGCTCCCACAGCATGCGGGGAGCCAGCTGGGGCCAAGAGGGCTCTGCGACTACACGGTAGGCACCAATGTATGTACAGTGGGCGCTCTGGATGGGCACTAGGGCATACACCTTAAAATAATGCACCCGGGGAATGGGGCTTCGGGGGGCCAAAAAGTGCTCAGGCAGGAGGGCCTGATGGTGCTTGGTGAGGGGGACCATGTGCCTTTAAACAAAAAAACTGCCCTGGGGAATAGGGTCCCTCGGGCCTAAGAAGGCTCAGGAGGGGGCCCATGTGCCCCCCTCCTTATTAAAATACATAGGGCCCAGGAGGATAGGGTCCCCAGGGTTGATGAGGCCAGGTGAGACTCTAGAAAACACAGACATTCACCAGCTATAGTCACAGTTATCTTAAGTAACTATTACTCGCACCCTCACGATGCACTGCTAATTACCCCACATATTACATTACTCAGCATTGATATTATCGCTGCAACATTTGCAATTAAATTATTGAGTAGAAAACTGAGCAAAGTGAGAGCATAAGTTATAGTACCTTAGGGCACGAGTTGTAGTTCCTTGAGATAAATGTAGCTTCTACTGGTGAAGTTTTGTGGTTTTTAGAGTTTAAAACGTTACATTGTTACTGAACATTTCACCAAACCCTAACGTTACTTTAACCTTTGGTTTTTCCAGCAAATATATATATTCCCTGTTGAAGACTATGGCTGAAACGCATTGGTCTCATGTCCGCACCCGATGGTGAAAACTAAATAATCATATTAAAACAAGGAACTTGTTACCTGGCTGTGCTGCTGTTTCCTCCCCTTGTGTGAAGTTGGATTTGATTGGGGCTGATTCTGGAAACAAGTTTGAATATATATGTATACAGCACAGAAGATGCAGCGAAATGGGTCAGCAATCCATCCAGAGGCCCACTGAGGGAGATAAATGGTTTTAACATTTAGGATGTGCCGGGACTTACTTAAGGAAAATACTGTGCCCCATGAATGGACTACAGGTCCCAACATGCTTTAGGAAATCTCGTACTACACGTGAACCTACTACAGGTAATGCATGGACATAAAAAGAGTAATGGGAGCTTACTCTGCACATCCTTAACCGCCTGTGAAGAAGGGGCATGCCGCCCCGAAACGCGTCTGCGAAATTAATTAAATACCTATAATGGAATAAAATTATTGGCTGCTTTAATTACTTACGTCCCCTGCTGAGTGCGTCTTCAAAAGCTTGGGCATTTGCTTGAAAATTGATCGCACGGCCGTGCTGACCGTGGAAGACAGCACCATCGCTCTAACTGAAATGCTAGGCTGCGGAACTGGAACTGTGTCCATGCCCATGGTGCAGCGCAGGAGATGCGGCGAAATGGGTCAGCAATCCATCCAGAGGCCCACTGAGGGAGATAAATGGTTTTAATATTGAGGATGTGCCGGGACTTACTTAAGGAAAATACTGTGCCCCATGAACGGACTACAGGTCCCAACATGCTTTAGGAGATCTCGTACTACACCTACTACAGGTAATGCATGGACATAAAAAGAGTAATGGGAGCTTACTCTGCACATCCTTAACCACCTGCGAAGAAGGGGCGTGCCGCCCCAAAACGCGTCTGCGAAATTCATTAAATACCTATAATGGAATGAAATTGTTGGCTGCCTTAATTACTTACGTCCCCTGCTGAGTGCGTCTTCAAAAGCTTGGGCATTTGTATGAAAATTGATCGCACAGCCGTCCTGACCGTGGAAGACAGCACCATCACTCTAACTGAAATGCGAGGCTGCAGAACTGGAACTGTGTCCATGGCCATGGTGCAGCGCAGTAGATGCGGCGAAATGGGTCAGGAATCCATCCAGAGGCCCACTGAGGGAGATAATTGTTTTATTTTTTTATTTTTTTTTATTATCATTTTAAATGTGTACAAATCAAATACAACCATAACAGTTTTGGTCACAGTGCAACAGCATCCGTCATCCAGTCTTAGTTGTCCATCCCTATTCAACGGCCCTCTATGCCCTCCGCCCAGCAATGCAGTAGGAACAATCATTCAGTTCACTTGATGCAGATTCAGGTATTGGGTTAGATATTTCCAATAATCTCTTGGCTTCGACCTGGTAGGAAGTTCTTCTTCATAGGTCTTTAATGTATCCCTACAGTACGTTAAGTCAGCAATCCAGTCTTTGGGTTTCGGAATCTTCCTGCTATTCCAGCAGAGCGAGACCCTCCGTTTGGCCATGAGCAACGAAATCACACAGAATTTACGCTTTAGGGCTGTAACCCCCGGCATCAGTCCCAGCAAACAGGTTTTAGCATTGCAATCCACCTCACCACCCACCATAGCCCCCAGCATCTGCGTCACTTGTGTCCAGAATTCCACAATCGCCCTACAAGACCATGCTAAATGTGCAAAATCCGCCCCCTCTTCATTGCAGCGATCACACCTAGAATCCGATCGTAATCCATACCTGTGCATCCTATCTGGTGTGTAATATGTCTGGTGTAGGTATTTGAAATGAAGGATGCGTAGATTGCCATTTGGTGTTAGCATGCCGGTTAGTGTACAGGCTATCTCCCATTCTTTCTCAGTTAAAGGAACATCCAGGCAATTATTCCACTTCTCCATAGATTTATTTGTATTCGCCGCTTTGTCTGTCTGTAATTTAGTATAGAGCGTGGATACCAAGTGTTTGGCCGTGGGCGTGGTTATTAGCCACTGCAGAGCGGTCAATTCCGGCGGCTCCGCCGGAAACGTTGGATACAGGTTTTTCATGGCCTTTTGTAACCTGTAGTAGTTGAATTGGAACAATACTGTCTTATTACTAATGTATGTCAGGTGTTCGAGCGTTTTGAAAGTCCCATCCTCATAGAGGTCTCCCATCGTGTCTATACCGACCTGGTGCAGCAACCCCACCCCCACCTCCTCCTGGGTAACCGAGATCTCAGGATGCCACTGGAGCCGGAGAGCCGGGGCGTATAGTGGCAGTTTGTTAGCTTTTCTACCCATCGTATGCCAAGCTTTGTTTGTGGCATCTATCGTATTAATATCGTTCTTGTGTAATGGAGGTCTACGATGGGTTATAACCGCCTCCAGTGGAATTGGCAGGGCGTCCCCCTCCTCAATTGCAGTATGGGTGAGGAATGGGACTTTATGATACCAGAAATGCACATACTGCGCTTGCGCACAAAGGTAATAGAGCAAAAAATCGGGAACTCCGAAACCCCCCTTGCAGTAAGGTAATGTAAGCGTCCGCAACTTGACCCTGGCCGTTTTTCCCGCCCATATTAGCTGGAGGACCATCGATTTAATACGCCGAAAAATCTCTGCTGGAGGATGGATGGGGATGTTATTGAAAAGGTATAACAGTTTAGGTAACACTACCATTTTTACAATGGCAATGCGGTCCGCCAGAGACAGTGGCAATTGAATCCATCTCTGCACTTTCCCCTCTAAGGCATCGATTGCCCTCCCATAGTTAGTCCTAATCACAATTTCAGGGTCGCGATGGTACCATACGCCCAAATATTTTACCGGGTCAGTCTTCCACTCCAGAGGGTAATCCATGGGGTGCGGCTGCATACTATCCGTCAAGGGAATAATCAGGGACTTGGCCCAGTTTATATTTATACCGGAGTGGTGTGCAAACTTAATATATTCCCTCAGCAACGGGTTCAGATTGTCCCCTGGGTCCCGCACATATAACAGCATATCGTCAGCATATAATGATATATGCAGCGGCCGTTGTGGAAATTGCAGAGCTGAATAGTGATGCCCCTGCCTGATCTTGCATGCCAGCGGTTCTAGCGCTAGTGCGAACAACAGAGGGGACAGAGGGCATCCCTGTCTGGTCCCCCTTTGTATAGCAATGGGCTCCGAGATATATTTATTCACCCGAACTCGCGCCACTGGTGCATCATTTAAAAGTTGTATCCATTGGAGAAACATGTGCGGAAAGCCCATCCTCTGCAGCACTGTATGTAGGTATGTCCACTCCAGTGAATCAAAGGCTTTGGCCGCGTCTAGGAAGACCGCCGCAGCCTTGGTAGTAGGTGTTAGATAGTGCGATAACGCAAACAGGGTCCGCGTATTGTGCGCAGTTGAACGCGACGGAATGAATCCGGATTGATCAGGCAAGATCAGCCTAGACATTAAGGGGTGCAGACGGGCCGCAAGCAGCTTGGCCAAGATCTTATTGTCCACATTGATAAGAGACAGGGGTCTATGCGAATCACATAGTTCCGGATCCTTCTGCGGTTTGAGCAGCGCTAGTATTACTGCTTCCCGTAGGGTCGGAGGCAGGCTCTGCTGTTCATGGGCATTCCAATACATCTCTACCAGCCAAGGGGCCAGCTGGTCCACAAAGGCCTTATAGAATTCGCATGTGAACCCATCTGGGCCCGGGGCCTTACCATTGGGCAGTGATCTAATCACCTCCGTGACCTCTTCCACCGTGATAGGCAGAGACAGGTATTCCCGGTGTGTATCCGACAGCCAGGCTATCGCCACATCGTCTAGATATTCCAGTATTTCGGCCGAAGTGGCCATGGGCCTGGATGCATAGACCGCTCTATACGTAGTCACAAACTCGTGTAAGATTTCCTGCGCGCCATATTTCTGCTCCCCCTGCTCATTACGGACCATTTGGATGTGCTGTGGTGCGTGACCTTCACATATTTTAGACGCCAAATATCTGCCCGAACTGCCACCCTCTCCATAGGCCCTCGCTATCTGTCTCTTCGTTGTGTATTTAAGTTCATCTTCCGCGTAACTTTGGTACTCAGAAAGTATAGTTCTAATATTACCTAGTATGTGAGTGTCGTGCGTTTCCTCATACTCCCTCTCCAAGTTTCGCAATTTTTCTTCCCTCACCGTGAGCTGCTGCCGTATGTCTTTTAAAATACCAGCGTTCGTGCTAATACAGACGCCTCGAATAGTTGCTTTAAAAGCCTCCCAGAGCACGCCAGGGTCCTTCATAGTAGGTGCATTGTGATCAAAATATTCTTGTATCGCCTGCCCAATGGTGTCTACATACATGGAATCTAGTAGCGCTTTTGCGTTAAATCTCCAACTGAAAGGAGGAGGTGCATAGCTCGGGAGCTCCAGGGACAGGAGCACTGGGCTGTGATCAGACAGCGTTCTGGGCAAATGTCGGACCTCCCGTGTCCATAGGGCAACATCCCCGGTTACCAACCAGTAATCAATGCGGGACCAACTAGCGTGTGCCGCTGATGCATGCGTGGCCTCTCTCCCCTCTGGATTCCTACTTCTCCAAACATCAGTAAGCCCCCTGTCCACAATTCTATCTTTTAAGACATACAGCACGCGTCTGTGCGGCTCCACCGTGATCCCAGATCTATCTATGTCATCACATAATGCAATATTAAAGTCTCCTCCCCAGATCAGGTGTGTGGCTTGCAGGTCCCTCAGTGTACCCCACAGGGAATGGTAGAACTTCGGATCATCTACATTCGGCCCGTAGACGTTCGCAATAGCCAGTCTCTGCCCCCGTAATAAACCTGATATGATGACAAATCTTCCCAAGTCATCCGCCACCACGCTGTCTATTGCATACTGTAGTCCCCTTCTAACCAGTATCAGCACTCCCCTTGCATAGGATGAGTATGACGAGTGATGCACCGATTCTGCCCACCTGCGCCCTATGCTGGGCTGATGAGTCGGCGCACAGTGTGTCTTCTGTATGAGTGCAATGTCAATGTGCCTCCTGTCTAGGTATGCTAGTATCTGTCTGATCTTTTTGGGGTTACTAAGCCCCCGCACATTCCGCCTTAGCAATTGGAGGCGCCCCGCCCCTACTCGTGTCTCAGCCATTCTGCAGCAGCGATACTATAGCAACACTTACATATGCCTTCAGTTATCGCACCCCAGTGACTATCTAGGCATAGAATGACCTCATTGTTTCCCATCAAAAGTATTTGGATTTCAGCGATGCGTCTCATGCTCTGTGACCAGCAAAGCAACTCCCCAACCCCTCCTCCCCTCCCCCCACCCACTTCAGCACCCCAAACATGCCAAAGACATACCCCCCAGAAGAAAACCGACATAAAGTAACTGAATTCGGGGGTCACCCGTTTCGGGGAACCACCTAGAGCACACATCTCCATCCAACTGAATGGATGTGGATGGGGATATAGTATGAGTTAGAGCCTGAAAGTCACCACAGCTGTTCAGTCATCACATCGTCTTATACCTGTGCCTTTAGTAACCATATCTCTGATCCGAGCTGGGTGATCCGCAACACAGCACTTCCGTCGTCAGGTGGATTGCAGCCCAGCCTCCAGACAGCGTCCGCACATTCAGCCCAGTAACGGCACGTGTACTGGAGGACCAGTGCCAGCCAACGTAGTCCGGCCCTCCATACCCCATCTGGCATAGTATCTCACAGTCTCGCAGGCTCCGCATGGCCACAAAGGAGAGCACCGGCGCCGTCGACCGGTCAGCCCCAGGGTATGAAAGCGTTATCCTCTCAGCAGCCCTCCGCAAACAACGATCTCAGTCCTACCTGGGCTAGAGCGCACCTGAAGTTACCATATCTCAACATAGCACGTGCGAGGGCATAATAGTTCGCAACACTCGTACTTACAGTCAATGCTGGGCCGCGATGCTCCCCCTGCAGGGTTGTGAATCCGCCCCCATGCTTTTCACTACAGCAGGTGTAATCGCCTCTCCAGCTGCGCCTGTCTCATGCTGTCATCTCCCAGCTATTCCCCTGCATCCGCATGTTAGTCGGCGTCCGTGTCCTGGTCGTTTCTCTGCCTTTCTTTGCGTTTGGCGGCAATTTTTTTGACGAGATCTTGTGCCGCCCTAGGCGTGTGACATAGCGACGCGTGGCCTCCATGTGTCACTCGGAGCCTAGCTGGATATAGCATGGCATAGTCAATTCCAAGGTTGCGCAGTTTTTTTTGTACTGGGTTGAATTCCTTCCGCGCTAGTTGGACGGCGACCGTGAAGTCCGGATAGAATTCCAGTGTGTTGCCTTGATGTGTGATCTGTCTCTGTTCTCGCGGCAGCCTCTGTAGTTGAGGACTCTGGCAATTATGGGACGCGGGGGTGCCCCAGGCTTCGGCCTAGGGGCCAGTGAACGGTGCGCCCTCTCAATCAAGAACATCGGGGAGAGGTGCTCCGTGCCCAGGACATTTCGAATCAGCTCCTCCACATATGTTTCCATCCGGCCCACATTGGTGGATTCCGGAACCCCCGTGGTTCTTACGTTATTGCGCCGCAACCGCGCCTCCAAATCTTCCGCCTTATTTTTTAACACCTCCAGCAGCCGCTCAGCGTCTGCACACTTTTGGGCCGTGGCTTGCGAGACGTCCTCCACCGCTCCAATGCGATTCTCCGCCTCCACCAGCCTCTCACCGTGCCCATCCAGCCTGGCCGCCATGCTGTCGACTCGCAACGTGATGGCATCCAGTTTGCCATGGACATCTTGCAGGCTCTGCTGGATGGCCCTCAGCATTCCCTCCATACCTGGGGGCGCTGTCTCTTCAGCGTCGGGGACAGTATCCGGTGGCGCCGCAGCCCCCTTGGTCTGGTGCTTCGATTCAAAGGGGAGTTTAGATTGGGTTTTTTCCGGCTTCCCCATGACTCGTTGCTCCACCATCAAACACCGGGAGAACCGATTTGCAAATGTGCCAGCCGGGGGCGGCGCAGTCCCAGACCCACAAATGCAGTTGGCCCCTGCCCAGCAGCTCACAGGCCTCCAATATCCTCACAGTGTCCTAGACAGTCGTGCTCGCAGCGCCGTATTTCACGGACCCACCCGCTCTCAGTCTATCACCACCACAAGGGCCGCAGCAGCATCACACAGCGCTTCTCCAGCCTAGCGGGCGCCCAGTGGGGTCAATTCACTAGTACGCAGCACGGCCCAGCAGAATCCGCACTCCACGCGAGCATCGGCCCACACAGGTTTCTCGGGGAGGAGGCAGGGAACACTCAGGCAGGCGCACCCACAGGCGATCGTCAGCTGATGCGCCGCGAGCCAGGCCGTTATTCTCCGTCCTTTCCCGTGCGACGACGGCAATCAGGGCCCACGATCCCGGGGTCGCTCACGCTGCAGCCCCGTCTCCCAGCAAGCACACCATTCCGTCATCTGTCCACCGGCCTCATGTCGGGCAGCTAGTGTCTCCGGGGCGGGCACGGTCACACCATATGGGCATCACTCACCCTCGTCTTCGTCCTTCAGGCAGCATGGGGTAGTCGTCAGGGCCCCGTCTATATCACTGCCGGGCGCCAGCACTGCCCCCACCGCGGGGCACCTTCACTCAGTGTGGCCGTCAGAGCTGGTCGCAGCCGCCATCACGCTCCTCCTCTCGCTTCAGGGCATACATGGCCACAGAGCCCCCGAAGCACCAGCGCGAGCTCAGCGCACACGGGCAGTGGCCGCGTCAGAAGCCCCAGCCCGCAGAAGCAGCCCGCACCTGCGATCCCAGCGATCCTGCGCCTCAGCAATCCTCGATCAGTCTGGGCGGCGCCATCTTGCCGGCCGTTAGCTATGCTCGCAGCGAGCCTCATAACACCGCAATTCCGGGTCTACAGTGCCTGAAAAGTAGTCTTCGCACCAGCCATGGGTGGACGCCGCCGTCCGGTCACTCAGGCATCGATTCCGGGCGATGGCATAGCCCGGAACATAACCTTTATGCCGTTTTTCACCCCCGTCCGGCGGAGCTGTCTCAGGAGGCAGCCATTCCGCTGTGCGCCCTCTAGCGCCCCAGATAATTGGTTTTAACATTGAGGATGTGCCGGGACTTACTTAAGGAAAATACTGTGCCCCATGAATGGACTACAGGTCCCAACATGCTTTAGGAAATCTCGTACTACACGTGAACCTACTACAGGTAATGCATGGACATAAAAAGAGTAATGGGAGCTTACTCTGCACATCCTAAACCGCCTGTGAAGAAGGGGCATGCTGCCCCGAAACGGTCTGCGAAATTAATTAAATACTAATAATGGAATAAAATTGTTGCCTGCCTTAATTACTTACGTCCCCTGCTGAGTGCGTCTTCAAAAGCTTGGGCACATGCTTGAATATTGATCGCATGGCCGTGCTGACCGTGGAAGACAGCACCATCGCTCTAACTGAAATGCGAGGCTGCGGAACTGGAACTGTGTTTATGCCCATGGTGCTGCGCAGGAGATGTGGCGAAATGGGTCAGCAATCAATCCAATGGCCCACTGAGGGAGATAAATGGTTTTAATATTGAGGATGTGCCGGGACCTACTTAAGGAAAATCTGGTGCCCCATGAACGGACTACAGGTCCCAACATGCTTTAGGAAATCTCGTATTACACGTGAACCTACTATAGGTAATGCATGGACATAAAAAGAGTAATGGGAGCTTACTCTGCACATCCTTAACCACCTGTGAAGAAGGGGCATGCTGCCCCAAAACACGTCGGCCTAATTAATTAAATATCTATAATGGAATGAAATTGTTGGCTGCCTTAATTGCTTACGTCCCCTGCTGAGTGCGTCTTCAAAAGCTTGGGCATTTGCTTGAAAATTGATCGCACGGCCGTGCTGACCGTGGAAGACAGCACCATCGCTCTAACTGAAATGCGAGGCTGCGGAACTGGAACTGTGTCCAAGCCCATGGTGCTGCGCAGGAGATGTGGTGAAATTGGTCAGCAATCCATCCAATGGTCCACTGAGGGAGATAAATGGTTTTAATATTGAGGATGTGCCGGGACTTACTTAAGGAAAATACTGTGCCCCATGAACGGACCACAGGTCTCAACATGCTTTAGGAAATCTTGTACTACATGTGAACCTACTACAGGTAATGCATGGACATAAAAAGAGTAATGGGAGCTTACTCTGCACATCCTTAACCGCCTGTGAATAAGGGGCGTGCCACCCCGAAACGCGCTGGAAAAATTAATTAAATACCTATAATGGAATGAAATTGTTGGCTGCCGTAATTACTTACGTCTCCTGCTTAGTGCATCTTCAAAAGCTTGGGCATTTGTTTGAAAATTGATCGCATGGCCATCCTGACCATGGAAGACAGCACCATCGCTCTAACTGACATGCGAGGCTGCGGAACTGGAACTGTGTCCATGCCCATGGTGCAGCGCAGGAGATGAGGCGAAATGGGTCAGCAATCCATCCAGAGGCCCACTGAGGGAGACAAATGGTTTTAATATTGAGGATGTGCCGGGACTTACTTAAGGAAAATACTGTGCCCCATGAATGGACTACAGGTCCCAACATGCTTTAGGAGATCTCGTACTACACGTGAACCTACTACAGTTAATGCATGGACATAAAAATAGTAATGGGAGCTTACTCTGCACATCCTTAACCACCTGTGAAGAAGGGGCGTGCCGCCCAAAAACGCGGCTGCGAAATTTATTAAAAATACCTATAATGGAATGAAATTGTTGGCTGCCTTAATTACTTACGTCCCCTGTTGAGTGCGTCTTCAAAAGCTTGGGCATTTGTTTAAAAAAAAAAATATATATATATATATATCAAACAAAGTGCCCCAGCATTTTGAATGAGCACTCGACTGTGCCCCATACCAGAAGGTATTGTGATGCCTCGCTGCAGTCTGCCACATGCATGCCACTCGTTTTCTGATGGTGCCGACGCGTTTCGAGGCTGTACACGCCTCTTCATCATGGGCTTGGAAAAGACAGGCATTGATAATTCACTCCGTTTTCAATTTCCTTTTATTTATTTGAACAACGCCCTCAGTGGGTTGGGCAAACCGCGGTCATCAATTTTGAGCATTATGGGATTTGCGGTCCCCAAAGAGTGAATGACATTATTATTTCCTTAAGTAGGTTCAAAGTCCTGTCGCTGTTAAAAGCAATTCATTGTCCTTTAGTAGGTTAGGCAGGGATAAGGCAGGCTCTGTAAGCAAAGGGCCGCAGTGCCGTCTAGAGAGAAAAAGTTCCTTTCCACGACCTTTCACTTCATTCAGGAAATGGTGCTCATTCCACGGCGGGCCGCCGCGCAAAAGTATATCAAACAAAGTGCCCCAGCATTTTGAATGAGCACTCGACTGTGCCCCATACCAGAAGGTATTGTGATGCCTCGCTGCAGTCTGCCACATGCATGCCACTCGTTTTCTGATGGTGCCGACGCGTTTCGACGCTGTACACGCCTCTTCATCATGGGCTTGGAAAAGACAGGCATTGATAATTCACTCCGTTTTCAATTTCCTTTTATTTATTTGAACAACGCCCGCCGTGGAATGAGCACCATTTCCTGAATGAAGTGAAAGGCCGTGGAAAGGAACTTTTTCTCTCTAGACGGCACTGCGTCCCTTTGCTTAAGAGCCTGCCTTATCCCTGCCTAACCTACTAAAGGACAATGAATTGCTTTTAACAGCGACAGGACTTTGAACCTACTTAAGGAAATAATAATGTCATTCACTCTTTGGGGACCGCAAATCCCATAATGCTCAAAATTGATGACCGTGGTTTGCCCAACCCACTGAGGGCGTTGTTCAAATAAATAAAAGGAAATTGAAAACGGAGTGAATTATCAATGCCTGTCTTTTCCAAGCCCATGATGAAGAGGCGTGTACAGCCTCGAAACGCGTCGGCACCATCAGAAAACGAGTGGCATGCATGTGGCAGACTGCAGCGAGGCATCACAATACCTTCTGGTATGGGGCACAGTCGAGTGCTCATTCAAAATGCTGGGGCACTTTGTTTGATATACTTTTGCGCAGCGGCCCGCCGTGGAATGAGCACCATTTCCTGAATGAAGTGAAAGGCCGTGGAAAGGAACTTTTTCTCTCTAGACGGCACTGCGTCCCTTTGCTTACAGAGCCTGCCTTATCCCTGCCTAACCTACTAAAGGACAATGAATTGCTTTTAACAGTGACAGGACTTTGAACCTACTTAAGGAAATAATAATGTCATTCACTCTTTGGGGACCGCAAATCCCATAATGCTCAAAATTGATGACCGTGGTTTGCCCAACCCACTGAGGGCGTTGTTCAAATAAATAAAAGGAAATTGAAAACGGAGTGAATTATCAATGCCTGTCTTTTCCAAGCCCATGATGAAGAGGCGTGTACAGCCTCGAAACGCGTCGGCACCATCAGAAAACGAGTGGCATGCATGTGGCAGACTGCAGCGAGGCATCACAATACCTTCTGGTATTGGGCACAGTCGAGTGCTCATTCAAAATGCTGGGGCACTTTGTTTGATATACTTTTGCGCGGCGGCCCGCCGTGGAATGAGCACCATTTCCTGAATGAAGTGAAAGGCCGTGGAAAGGAACTTTTTCTCTCTAGACGGCACTGCGTCCCTTTGCTTACAGAGCCTGCCTTATCCCTGCCTAACCTACTAAAGGACAATGAATTGCTTTTAACAGCGACAGGACTTTGAACCTACTTAAGGAAATAATAATGTCATTCACTCTTTGGGGACCGCAAATCCCATAATGCTCAAAATTGATGACCGTGGTTTGCCCAACCCACTGAGGGCGTTGTTCAAATAAATAAAAGGAAATTGAAAACGGAGTGAATTATCAATGCCTGTCTTTTCCAAGCCCATGATGAAGAGGCGTGTACAGCCTCGAAACGCGTCGGCACCATCAGAAAACGAGTGGCATGCATGTGGCAGACTGCAGCGAGGCATCACAATACCTTCTGGTATGGGGCACAGTCGAGTGCTCATTCAAAATGCTGGGGCACTTTGTTTGATATATATATATATATATATTGTTTTTTTTATATATATATATTCAATCCTGTTTCTCTGCCCAAAAACAGGCACTGACACCATGGAAGTATGACACTAGAATTTATTCCACTAGAAACCCCTGATGCGTTTCAACGGTTGAACCGCCTTGCTCACAACATCGGGCGCCATTAAGGTTGGAGATTAAATGCATCTTCATTCTTCACGGTTGTCTCAGCAACCGAAAGTCATCATAGACATAAAAGTTCAAAGAAAAGAGCACAAAGTGCAAAAAATAAAATGTTTTAAATAGACATACATTTATAACATAGAAGACTTAACATCAGTTTATTACTTATAATAGAAACAAGTGATGGTACTTGTAATATAAGCTGGTATTTGCTGTTATCTAAAAGGTATTGAGCCTGATAAACAACACGTGAGACAGACTATAGCAGTAGCAGTGACGAATAGTCTGTGCAAATATATAGAAAACAAATCGCAAAATTAGAGTCACATTTGTTCACTAATGTTTAGGTGGTGACTGAAAACAATTGCTACAATTTCGTAAAGCAGTTTGCAGCACTAAAGTAAAGAGGGGGTAACAATACTGCCTATCCTAATTTTCCGCGCAGAAGGTGCACAGTATTTAGCCCAAGTGGGCCTGTTTAAATTATGTAGATAAAATACAGCAAAGTCATACAGTGAGTGCGTTGTCTAACCAATCGTAACCCTTGTCTATGGACAATAAATTAGAACCAGCTGAGCCAACAAAACATATACCATGTGACAATGAACCCTATTTATAAACAAAAGAATGAAGAAAACCCTATAAGTGCAATAAAACCAAAACATCTGGGGTTTTAGAGCGGAGAGGAGCTATGGTGAACAGATAACGCTTCATAGGAGTTCAACCCATGAGGGATCTAGGAGTTCAATAGGAGTATATACCTAGATTCTAGCCTCCTGAGTAACAACTGTCTATTGCCACCCCTAGGGTTCTGAGGGACAGTATCAATTACAAAGTAGGATAAATCATTTGCATTACCTCCATGGCATGTGTTGATGTGTCTGGCTACAGGGTAACTTGGATCATCATTGGCGATCGCCCTTAGATGTTGCAAAATCCTGACATGTAGAGGATGTATAGTGCTTTCTACGTTCCTTTTGTTGCAAGTGCATTCTAATACATAGACTGTAAAATCGCTTTCACAACTGAAAGTACCTCTGATTTCAAAAGGTTTACATCTAAAAGGTGTTTGTACAAATTTCATATTGGAACCATGTCGACAAGCTTTACATTTAAAGCACTTTTGGAAACCCCTGTGCACTCTCAGCCAATCTCTGCCTTTCCTAACCTGTGGTGAGTTGCAGACTAGCTAGTTTTGCATAGATTTGGCCCTCCTGAATTATATGAGGGGGACTCTGGTTGTATTGGGGCCTATGATGGGATCACTTCTGACAATGCGCCAATTTTATAGAGGATGTTTCAAAGTTTGGCATGGTATGCAGAATAGCCTGTAATGAGATGTGGTGTACATGGGTGTATGGTTTTCTTCCTGTTATCCCTTTGGCTGAACAGCATATCTTCTCTCTTGATAAGTCTGGTTCTAGCTTGAGCTGTTTTGAGAACTTCAGAACTATACCCATGGGACCTAAGTCTCTTAAAAAGATCTTCTGTTGCTCCACCAAAACCTTCCTCATTACTACAATTATGTTTCATATGTAGGCATTCCGCATATGGAATGCTTTCTTTGAGTTTGGTAGGGTGTAAACTGCTGGCATGCAGAATGGAATTGCTAGAAGTGGGCTTTCTATATGTCCAGGAATGCAGTTGATTGTTGGCTACAAACACTTCCAGATCTAACAAAAATGTATTGATTCTGCATTGATGTTGCATGTAAACAAGAGATTTTGGTCATTTTTATTTATCTCAACTGCGAACCTCTGTGCTGATTCAAGAGAACCTTTCCAGAGCATGAACAGGTTGTCAATATATCTAGTCCAGAGATTGACATTCTCAGTCAACTCTCCAGAAAGTTGGTTTTGAGTACCTGCTCCTCCCACCAGCCCATATGCAAATTTGCATAACTGGGGGCGAAGCTGGTACCCATAGCAGTGCCCTGTATTTTCTTATATGTAAGTTGTTCATACATGAAGAGGTTGTTGTTAAAGCACCACTCTGCCATGTTAAGTAGCATTTTTGTGTGTTGATACAGATGCATAGGTCTGCTACCTATATAGTGTGCTAGGGCTCTTAAACCATCAGTGTGTATGATGCTCATATATATAGAGCAGTGACGTCTAAGGTCATAAGCACATATTGATGATTACAGGCAACGTTGTAGATCTTTTTAAGGAAATATGTGTCTCTGATATAAAAGGGAAGTTTGCAAACATGCTCTTGTAAGAAAAAATCAATGTATCTTAAAGTATTCTCAAACAAACCCCCTATAGCAGAGATTATGGGTCTCCCAGGTGGGTTGCTGGCGTGTTTATGTATTTCAGGTATGAGGTGTAGTTGGGGCGTAACCGGGTAATCTGTTTTCAAGAAGTCAAATTCTTGCTTAGAGATTAATCCTAATCCTCTCTATTTATAGAGCTCAGTGTGGAATTTTTCTTTAATGCCTTGGATGCTCATAGAAATGACCCTACAGTAACATGCCTTCACTTGTAACTGTCTTTGTGCTTCCTTGTTGTACATATCTAATGGCCAGAGCACTAAGTTCCCTCCCTTGCCTGACCCTCTGACTACAATATCTTGCCTTTCTTTTATTTTATTAATAACTGTTCTGTATTGCAGTCTGCGATTGTGGTCTGTATGCATGAATTCTTTGCTGGATTGAGACACTAATTGTTTAAGTTCTTTTGTCACATTTTCTGCAAAAATGTCTAAGCAATCTCTTTGCATTATGGACCGAAAGACAGATTTTGGCTTGTATGGACTGCGAATACTGCCATAGATATCTATGCCCATTGCTGATGCCAAGTCCTTTGGTGATCTCCTGTTCGGTTGCCCTCCACATTGGAGTTCATTCAAGTCTTGGAGTAATGTCATGTCTTCTACCGAAAATCCTTCCATGCTATATACATTGTCTACAGTGTCTCTTGTATTCGTCTTGACGTTGTTAAAATACTTCTGTAATTTAAGTTTCCTGATGAAATGGAAAAGGTCTATGCGAGTCTGAATATAGTCAAAATTAGTTTTAGTACAGAACGTGAGTCCCAAAGATAAAATCCCTTGTTCATGTTCGTTTAACTCCATACTTGTATGGTTGATGACTGTATTATAAAAGTCTGATTCCGTAATTATTTCCTCTGTGTTTGTTTCGCTGTCGATTTTGCCTTTATATTTTCCTCCCCAACGTCTGTTTTTTTTGTTCTTTGCGTTGCGGCCGGGGTCAAAGGTGCATTGTGCGGTCTAGTCGTAAAAAACGCAGTTGCTGAATGACTGAAGCCGTCTCTCTGCTCGATGTGCCGACTGTGTTATCTTCCAGATCTGTGTCTACTTCAGAGCTCATTTCAGAACTGCTGAGCCCACTGGCTGTCACGGATGTTTCTACAACAACTGACAACTGCTGATGTCGGATATTGTCGAATCTCTTTGCAAACGTATAGATTCTCCCTTTCTGATAGTCTATTTTGTCTATTTTGTCTCTTTGAAATTTAGTTGCCTTCCTTTCTTTAATTGAATGTTCGTATTTTTGCAGTTTGTCATTTCAACTTGCATTTTGGTGACTTCCTTTTTGTTCTCAAAACGCTCCAATTCTTTGAGCATGGAGTCTATTTTACCCAGATATGGTAATATATTCTATGGAGGATTTTAGTTGTATAAGCCTAAAACTAGATTGCATGGCCACTCTCATTAGGTGCAATAACGCCTCTTCCCATTCTTCATTTGTCTGTTGTCCAATATTGTACTCATTCCCTGCATAGTATGCTCAAAATAGCTAAAATCTGGGCACGATGATGTCTTTTATTTTCAGACGATGGGTCACCAGGTGAACAGTATGCTCTCAGACTCCATTCGTATGCAGACAGCAGCCATTGAGTCCCAACTGTCAAGGTTAAGTATGTTTGTACTGATGTCCCAGGGGAAATTCTACCATGGAACTAGAAACTGGGCCAAGTACAACCACTCAATGTGTATACAAGGACCCTCTGCTACTTATACCTATTCCTAGGGCATGGAAAATACAATTGTATATAGCAAATCTCTAGGCAACTGTATGATACAACACAACAGGATCTATCCATGATCAAAGCCACTCCATAGTCTCTCAATTTGGATAATGTATTACTTTATAATTTTCTTTATTTTCTGATTATGTACCATTTTTTTTTAAATACATTTAGATATTTATGGTTGACATTGTTATGACTTGATTTGAAAGTGTTTTTCTAATTTGATTATTATTCCTGAAATATAATTCTCACATTAACCCATTTGTCGAAATGATACATATGAAATCAACATTTTGTAACGGTCGTATATTGAGAGACACCCAGACGGTGAACCATGTGTTTTTAAACTTTTGCCATGTAACAGTACAGCCATGATGCATCTTAGATTTTTAGACAATTTGCCAAGGGATTTGTTATATACAATTCCAAGTACAACCCCTTCCACACTTGACTCTCAGGGTGACTCACTGGCTTCTCACGAAGGAACTGTAGGGTGCTCATGCTCAGAGCTCATAATCAACCTAAGTACACAATAAAAAAATAATTTAAAAAGTTAATGTCCAGCCAAGTAGTAATGTTTCCAAGAAAGAAAGTACTTTAATCACATGGTTGTACTAAATACTACCAACTTCAAGGAACACACACCCATGTTGCTCCCCGTTTGTTCCCTCCGAGGGATCTCCACAGCTTCTAGGTTCTTCCTAGCTCTAAGGGGAATCAGCTTTAGTGTAAATCAGGCGCAGGTGCACTGACTCTTTATCTGACCACTTTCTCTGGATTGGATGAGTTCTCATTAATCCTTCCAACTGCTTCCACAAAACCAGTGGCTCTCCTACTCACTCCAAAGAGGCATGGAGACCCAGCAGGTCCCTGTTAAAGTTCAAAGTCAGACACATGCAACATTGAGCAGCACATACACTGAGCCTCTTTTTCAGAGGTTGCAGTAATAAGTCCTGTGGGGGTGAGATAAAGGATCCTGCTGTGGTACGTGCTGCCCGCAGGTAAGGCAATCAGTAGTCCTGAAGGGATACAGGCCTGCCTTTTCCGTAATTTTCTGAACAGTCTACCCTCTTGAACAGATGGTCCTACTCTTTCTCGTGGGATAAAAAACAAAGTGATGGATGTCCAGATGGGGGTCCCATAAACAATGTGTCACTGGAACCAAGCTATACCTGGCTGTTGAGCCCTAACTAGGGAAAGACTGGGAATGGGTTGCTTGTGTTCTGCTTCAGGGAGGATCTGGCCTAACAGTTCAGTCTGCACTGTTCCTATTGGTGCAGGGTCAAGACTGATTTGCATATGGCTAGGTCCAAACTAAGGTGGTATGATCTACAAAATAACAATGGACAGGGATGCAGGCAGAGTGATTACGAGTGGCTGATATTAATTCAAGTATTCCATCCCTCACATTTTTGTATACTTCAGTTTGTCACCCTAAGTGGAATGGGTGTGCCCATGCATGGGTTTCATGCACGCTGTACCACTGGAACAAAGCTATACTTGGTCGATGAGCCATTACTAGGGGAAACTAATGCTTCATTGCTTGTGTTCCAGTTTAGGGAGGACCTGGGCTAGCAGTTCGATCTGCACTGCTCATATTGGAGCTGGGCAAGACTGATTTGCATATGGATGGGTCCAAACTGAGGTAGCATGGTGTGCAAAATAACAATGGACCTGTCTGTGGCCCTAGTGATTACCAGTGGTTGAGATTAATTCAAGTATTCCATCCATCACTTTTTTGTACACTTCAGTGTGCCTTCCCTTTCTCAGCAGGCAGACTTTTAGTCACTTCATGACTGAAACATACCTTTTCTAGCAGGAAACGTAGACTTCAGTTGATCTCCCCTCACCTCTGGGAGACTGACTGCCAGACAGACATTAGCCTTGGTTGCCCAGCAGTTGAGTACTCTGTGACTCATTCCCTTCATTGGTCATTAGGGACTTTGAAAAGGAGCCAAGGGGGTGTTTAGTGTCCAATTTCTATGAACACCTACTTACTAGGGAATGTGGACCCACTATTTCAAACTTCAGTTCATTTTTCAAGTGTCCCTTTATTTATTTATTTATTTTGAAGGTTTAATATAGCGCGGACCAGACCCTTGCAGGTATCAGAGCGCTTTACAACATATACAGGATAAAGGGGAAATAGACAGATGCGACATAGGCATATACATGCACAAATAATAATGCTTATAATAGGACAAACAATCGGTAACTGTTCCAACATCTCACATATCTACCATCCTGCATCAAAAAGATAAAGTGAATTTTGTAAGTAGAATCGATTTAACTTCCTTTTTGAAGGATGTCGCGTGAGGGTTCTGTCTTGTTTTTGGGGGTAAGGCATTCCAGATCCTAGGGGCCATTCCTGAGAAGGAGCGGTTATAAGTTTTCTTTTTTTTAAAGAGTTGTGGTTTCAAAAGCCGCCCGACAGTACAAGTTTTTCTGCAAGGTAGCGTGGTGTTTTGGGATGCAGTGCCTTGTGTGTCATACAGGTGATTTTCAAATGGATTCTGGCCTCAAAGGGTAGCCAGTTAAGGGCATGCAAGTCCGGGGAGATGTGACAGTTTCTTTTGGAACCTGTGATTAGTATGGCGGCTACATTGATTTAGGCTTTTAGTGGAGCTGTCGTTGTTCTGGGAAGGCCGCAGAGAGCGACACTCCCATATTCCACTCTGGGGATTACTAGAGATTGCACTGCATGTTTAAATTCCTTTGTGGGTATGAAGGGTTTCAGTCTTCTTAGGGTGTTCATTTGGAAAGTTGCTCCTTTTGTTGCTGCACTGATGTGTTTCTGCATATTTAGCTTATTGTCAAGAGTCATACCTAGCGATTTGGCAGAATCGATCATTAGCGGTTGGCAGTCTAGTGCTGTTAGGTGCTTCATCCATTCCATGATGGTGGTAGCTTGGTTGGGAGGCGCTATTAGGAGGAATTCTGTTTTTAGGGTGTTTAATTTGAAATGGTTATTTGCCAGCCATGTCTGTGTTTTTTTGGAGCGTAGAGTTGAGGGACTTGATGTCCTCTAGTGAGTGTACCTTAATGTACAGTTGTGTGTCGTCAGCGTACATGTGATATTGTACCTTTGCGGAGTTGAGAAGCTCTGTGAGTGGTTCCATGAACAAGTTAAAGAGTGTCGGGGAGAGGGAGGAACCTTGCGATACTCCTAAAGTGACAGGCGTAGGTTTGGATAAAGATTGATTGGTCTTGAAACTTTGTGTTCTGTTTTGAAGGAAGGAAGTGAACCAGTTAAGAACTGATCCTGATAGCCCCATTCTATGTTTCAGGAGGTCTAAAAGACTGTCATGTTTGACGGTGTCGAAGGCAGTAGGATTAGTAGACAAGCTTTGTTTTGGTCCAGTATTTTTAGTGCATCATCTATTATGTGGGTCATGGTGGATTTGATACTGTGCCCTGATCGAAAGCCCGATTGGAATTTATCGAGCACATTGAAGTGATCAATGTGATGGGTAAGTTGCGTGTGAACACATTTTTCCAGTAGTTTGGGCAGGGTAGGGATGTTGGATATGGGGCGATAGTTACTTAGGTCAGCTGGAGCAGCTGATGGTTTCTTTAAAATGGGGGAGACCTGACCAGCTTTGAGGATATCCAGAATGGCCCCTTGAAGCAGAGAGGTGTTTATAATCCCGGTCCAAAGCGGCACTAACGTTGGTATGAAGTCTTTTAGGAGGGAAGCTGGGAGTGGGTCGGCAAAGTGATCGGAATGATTTAAGGCCGTAAGCGTTTTTCGAATAGTTTCTTCGCTGTAGAGGTTGAATGAGGACTAGTTTGCCTTGTTTTTGGGGTCGAGCTTTGTAGAACAACTAGGCGGATTCCTGCAGAGGATCCCTGAGGTGATCATGTGATGGTTGGGGAGGGCCGATAGGCCTTTTAATAGGTCTGCCTTTTTGTTTTTCGTTTTTGTTGAGAAATAAGTTGCGAATGCCTCACAGTTGGGGAGAGTTTCTGAATTAACTTGAGGTGAGTGGGCGACACCCTTAGATTGCGCTTTGATTATTTCAAAAAGTCTTTTGGGACGATTCTTGGATTGGTTCAGTTGATTTCTGATGAAGTCGATTTTGGATTGTTTGATTTTCCTATAGTAGGCGTTTCTCGTGCTTCTGAATAATTTGAGGTGCTGGGAGGAGGGAGCTGTTCTCCATTGACGTTCGATTGATCTTAGTTCTCTTCTGTCATCATTTAAGCTACCGTCATACCATGGTTTTGAGACTTTGTTTGAGATACTTTTCAATTGTAGTGGGGCTAAATTGTCTAGTAATAAGTTCATGGATTGTAAGTAGTGATTGGTTAGATCGTGTACTTCATGTGAACTGTCAGATGGGGATGTTAAGATGGGGCAAGTGGTTGCAAGTGAGGAAGGATTGACGTTTTTTAGGTTTCTCTTCCAAACCTTTGTTCTCTTGGGTTGGACATGGCGTGGTTTAATTACTTCGTTGATATAGAAAGTGATGATGTGATGGTCGAACCAGTCACAATGGATGATAGATTCCAGCTGGGTGGAGTCCAC
Source organism: Triturus cristatus (assembly GCF_964204655.1). Classification (NCBI taxonomy): domain Eukaryota; kingdom Metazoa; phylum Chordata; class Amphibia; order Caudata; family Salamandridae; genus Triturus; species Triturus cristatus. Next base: position 595,185,581 of record NC_140580.1, on the reverse strand, counting down.
TTTGGAGATTACCCAATCTAGGGTTGAACCTTTTTCATGTGTAGGGCTTTCACAAATTTGGGATAGGTTAAGGTCGGTCAAGAAAGTTTTGAGGCTATTAACCTCTGGGTCGTCCGGGTCATTCCAGTCGAGGTTGAAGTCCCCAAGGAATATCTGCTTGTTCTGGAGATTGGCGTTTGTGGCTAGGATGTCCATTATGTGTTCAATAAAGGTAAGGTTGTTTCCTGGTGGATGGTAAAATGAGTGCAATGAGCATATCGGGGTGTTATTATTAGAGATTTCAAGATGTAAGTATTCACAAGAGGAGAAAACCGGGGAGGTGAGAGATTTCACGGAGAGGTAGTATGCAGGCACTACCGCCTTCAAGCCTGTCAATTCTGTCTAGTTTTGTGATGTGATAGTTGGGTGGGACTAGTATGTCTAGTATGGGCGAGGATGAATCGTTTAGCCATGTTTCCGTTAAGATTGTGAGGTCAGGTTCGTTGTTTAGTATGAGGTCAGCTATCTCAGCGTCATGACGCGCGGCCGACCTACAGTTTAATAGGATACATTTTAGCCGGGCTTTAGTGGGTATAGTGTTGTGGTCTTGTACGATGGGAACTTTCTTGAGGTTTTTTTCAACGATACCTCTAGTAATGGGTCTACTGGCTCTATCGAGGTTGGAAGGGATGGTTTGGATAGAGGATGGTATTAGTGTGTTATCTGTGTGCGCAGAGAAGGGGGGCTGAATTGGGGGTTTGTAGGAATGTAGTAGAGAGGTAAGATCTCGCTGTGAGAGTGGGTTTTTTATTCTGAACGGGCGGGTTATGGCATTGGGGTCAGGTATTGTTTTCCATCTAGGGGGTTTCTTTGATGTGGAACTAGAGTGTGATTGTTGGAGTAATTTTGCGTTTGGGTTTTGTTGTGTCAGGATTAACCCTGGGCGTAGTGGGCGTAGTGGGGCTATGTGGAGCAGCGCGTAGTGTGCCCAAATCTACGCACACTCGCGCGCTCTGCGTAGCCCCACTACGCGCCGGCCGCCTCCCACCCGCCCTCCTTTTAAAATATTATAAACTATGATAAAAAAATTAAATATAATGACTTACCTGCAGCGCGGCGTCTCCGGGGCTCCCTCTTCCTTGTTGACAACTTCTTTTCACAAATGCGCATGCGCGGACGCCCGCGCATGCTCATTTCTTGCGAGAAATGCGCATGCGCGGGGGTCCGCGCATGTGCATTTCTGAAAAGAAGTTATCGGCAACGAGGAAGAGGGAGCCCCGGGACGCCGCGCTGCAGGTAAGGCATTATATTTAATTTTTCTATTACAGTTTAAATTATTTTAAAAGGAGGGCGGGCGAGAGGCGGGTGGCGGGCGGCAGGCAGCTCTGCTTCGCCCTGGCATGTGCGTAGCGCTGCCTGCTACGCCTACTTCGAAAACTGCGAAGCAGGCAGCGCTACATACACTCCGTGGGTGAAGCGGAGTACTACGCCCGGGGTTAGTCAGGATAAGGTCGTGAAGTGAATGGATGTCTTCTTTAATTTGACGTAGGGTTAGTAGTATCTCCTCGAGTCTAGTGTCAGGAGCCAGAGTTGAGTTATGCCTCATCTGGTCTGTAGGTAGGTGAGTGGGGGTTACAAGACTGTGATCTTGTGGCGAGAAGTGAGGTGCTCCGATGATTAGCTGTTTTTTATTGTGGTGATCCGAACTAAGGGGGGAAGTAGTGAAGGGGAGCGACGGTGTGATGTTGTGTGCTGTAGGGGGAAAGGTGGTTAGGGGGGAGGGGGCGTTTAGTTACACTGGCTGATCAGATGTATCGGTGTAGGAGGAGTCTGGGGCCAAGTTTGTGGTGGGAATGCTGGGCAAAGCGAGAGCGGTGGTGTGGGTAGAGTTGTGTAATGAGTGGGAGGGGGAATGGATGCGGGGTGGGACAGCTAGAGGAGAGGGGATGATTGTGTGCAAAGTGATAGGTATAAAGGAAGAGGGGTTGTGGGAAGAGCAGGACAACGGGAGCTGTGTGTCATGCCGTGGGGGGTCAATAGGGGCGGGCCGGTATATGTATACAATGGGAGCTAGAGGGAGGAGGACTAGTGGGGGGGTCATGTGGTTGGTTGGGCTGAGTGCAGGGAGAGTGGTCTACTGGCGGAGTAGGCAGGTTTCTAGCAACCTTATCTTTGATGTGCGGAAAGATGTTATCCAGTAAATGCAGGTTCTGGTCTGAGGCTTTCATGAGGATGATACCATTATGATAGATGGTGATTGTCGCTACCGCCTTATAGAATGTGGAGGGAATGATGGAAAGAGTAAGACCATGAGGTGTTTTCTTGGTGGATGCAATAGAGAATAAGGCGAGAAAGGCTTTCCGCCATCGGGCCCTTCTCTTAGTGTAGAAAATGATGTCATTTGTTATAGGTCATTTATCATTGGAGAAATAGGAGTCAGAAATTGTAATTTCTGGGTGAGATTTTAATAGATTATGTTTGAAACTCTTTGCCACTTTTTTTGTAAGGTTAGAGGGTATTTAATGGAGTGAGTGTGCAACCCTGCGAGCTCCATATCTTTGTAGCAATTGTGCTAAGGGGTCAGAAAATAGAAAAAGGTGTGGTCACTTTTGTTTTTTTGGGGGGGTTGGAGTGGTTAGAGAGTATAAAAGGTAGAGCAAATTGTTGCGGTAAGAGAAACTAAGGTATGGGTGGGAGGACCAGAGGTGTAATCGATAGAGGGAATTGAAGCCTAAGATAGAGGGGGATAAGTTAAGAGTTTGTGTAAATGTCGGAGTAGGGGTCAAGTTTGTATGGTATTCAGAATAAATCCTGCTGAATTAGTGGTTGACAGCAGATCTGGGCAGATCTGCCTCCATGATTTAGTAGTTAAGGTAGTCTGAGGGAGAGTTCAGGGTTATGCTTTAGACAGATAAACCTAAAGGAAAAGTTGTTCCAAGATGGCTGCATGTTTAGCTAGTGATGCTTTGACTTAAATGTGTAGTCCTATCACTCTTTCCATGATCCTGTCTCGCTAGTTAAAGACCTCTCAAACTTACCCTAGGTTGCAGTTGTTGGTCCTTTGTTTCTTTTTAGTACTGTGTAGTCCGAGGTAGTCCTATGTTTTTGAATATAGCTTGGAGTGGGGAAGGAACAGCCCTCTCGATTTAGTTAGTTAGGACTGCCATTTTGAGGGGGGGAATTGCCGCTATTTACACTGTATGATCAAAATGGTGGCATGGTCCTGATAAAAGTGCCATCGAAACAGATAATAATCTTGTGTGGTAATGAACAAGAGGACATGAAGATAACACAAAGAGGCAAAAATAAGGGAAATGTCCAGATTAGCAACCAAAATAATAGGAGATCTGTGGGGCCGTTCCTTGCAACATGTGTTGCTTTAAGATTGATGGAGCGCCGTGCAGTCTAGCGCCCAGTGAACTTTTAAATAATCAAGGCGCCATGTGACCGGATTGATCTGTGTTAAACTTCACTGCCGTGCAGTCTAGCTGTCCGCAACCTGTTCAATAAGCCTGCGCCGTATGGTTCAGATACGCTGCGTACTGCCGCTTGCACAGATCACAGATGAGGGGTTCATAAGACCGCTACGGTCATCCCTCCTCCCCGGCGATAAGGGATGGTAGACTCCGATCAGGTCAGATCTCCCAGGGGGCCAGAGCGCTCGCTGCGAGGCTGTTTCCAGGCTGTTCTCCAGACACTGCCTTTGTGTAGACTGAGGCTTCTCATTGTAGGTAGCACTTGGTTTGTCACCATTCTGGACCACCCATAACAAAGACTCAAAAGTGATGTGAGGTATCTGCACCAGCTAAAAGAGTAACCAGGGAAAGACAAAGGATTGGGCCCCACCTTTGACCTACCCCACCTTTCACAATAGGATTTAAAGTCCTACCCCTCATCACTACTAACCCTGGGCGCGACACTACGCTTCGCCCACGTAGTGTACGTAGCACTGCCTGCTTCGCAGTTTTCGAAGTAGGCGAAGCAGGCAGCACCTACGTACACTACGTGGGCGAAGCGTAGCTGCCTGCCGCCCACCACCCGCCTCGCGCCCGCCGTACTTTTAAAAGGTAAAATAAATTTGTAATAAAGCAAATTAGGCACTTACCTGACGCGCGGCACCTCCCGGGGCTCCCTCTTCCTGTTTTTCAATTTTCCTGACAAATGCGCATGTGCGGACATCCGCGCATGCGCATTTCTCGCAAGAAATGCGCATGCGCGGGCGTCCGCGCATGCGCATTTGTCAGGAAAATTGAAAAACAGGAAGAGGGAGCCCCGGGAGACGCCGCGCGTCAGGTAAGTGCTTTTAATTTGCTTTATTACAAATTCATTTTATCTTTTAAAAGTAGGGTGGGTGGGTGGCGGGTGGCGCGTAGTGGGGCTACGCGAAGCGCGTAGTGTGCGTAGATTTGGGCACACTACGTGCTGCTTCACGTAGCCCCACTACGCCCACTACGCCCACCCTTAATCACTACCCACCACCGCATTGCAGTGCTCAGAAAGTCCACTTAGCAACAACTTGCTAACTGAAAGGTTCATAGAATTTGTAAAAGCAGCCATATCTTCATTAGTCACTTCAATGCCTGGGTATCCTCCCACCACCAGCAAGCAATACAAGTGTGTGGCATTCTAGGTTTCTGTTCCTGTTGCTAGGAGCATCAGAATGCATGTATGAAGAAAGAGTCAGTTGAAGCTGAGCCTCCTTTACAACTGGATCGTTCCTGTGGATGGGATCCTTTCTTCCATTTGAATAAACTCAAATGCTGGAAACCTCAATCTGCGCAGAGTTAATTCTTACATTTGGCGACGAGGATGGGATATACTTGGATGTTCTAGAAAAGGATCTCAACACCAACTACAGAGTGCTCTTGTTACTGAGGTCATCTGCTGTGTTTGTTGATCATTGGACTACAAAGTTACTGAGGTACTGTGTTTTTTTTCCACTTACATGCTCAAGACTGTGCTCATTTACTTATTTTATGTAACTTTCAAAACGATCTTTATCTGTTTTCGTGCAAGGGGAAAGTACTTCTCTTTTGTTTGACTCTGGTGCTAAAATCACCATAGTTTCAAAATAATTTTATATAAAAAGAATCATGCATAAGATAAAAATCTGTCCTCCTGATATAACACCACGTGCCTATGGCAGGGAACCAAATACTGTTTTTTTTTTTTTGTGGTCCTATAGAGTACAAAGATAGAATGATCAATGCCAAGATTTACATTTCTCAAAAAGGGGGCATTATATTAAGCTGGTTCCATCAGAGAGATCTTGGCATAATCTTAGATCCAAATGCCTCACCACCTATTAAATTAAAGGAAAACTTCAATGCACACTTAATTTCTTCTGTAGCAGACAACTCTTCTGAAGATTTCATGCAGTTGTTGAAATCTATGTTTTCTCAAGTTTTTTGTAAAACGTTGGGCTGCTTGAGAGATTACGTGCATCACATTCGGTTGGTTGATGGTGCTAAACCTGTGCTAAACCTGTGTGCAGTAAGGTCCACAATATTCCTGTTGCTGTACGTGAGCAAGTGTTGTCTGAGTTAGAACGTTTGAAAGCGGAAGGCATAATTGAGGAAGTTGAAGCTACCCCTTGGCTAGCTCCGTTGGTGGCTGCTAAGAAAGCTGATGGGTCTTTGCGTCTCTGTGTGGGCTTAAGAGAATTAAATACATATTTTGCAGTGGATCGCTATCCTTGACCCAAGATCGCAGATTTGTTGATGCTTCTTCAAGGTGCAGAGGTTTTTAGTACCATAGACCTTAAATCTTCTTATCATCAGATTATGTTAAGTGAAGATTCCAAAGACCTTACAGCCTTTGTGACTCCTTTTGGTACTTTTCGTTTTGTTAGGCTAACTTTTGGCCTTGTCTCAGCTGCTTTGGAAAGAGTGTTAAAAAATCTCACCGGTGTAAGAGTATATCAAGACGATATACTAATCTATGTGCGAGACAATAAAGAGCACGATGAACGAGTTATACAGGTTTTGGGTAAACTCAATGACTACAATCTCACTGTCAAAAGTGAGAAGTGTAAGTTCAGGAAACAATCTATTGATTATTTGGGTCACAGCATTTCTGCGGGCGGTATCATGCCCAAGGTGGATCTTGTTAATGCCATTCGTAAATTGCATTCACCTACTAACAGAGAAGAATTGATGAGTTTCTTAGAGATGGCGAAGTATTATAGCAAGTTCGTGCAGGGCTTCACCTCTCACTGTGTGAAGATGAGATCTTTGTTACACAAGGGGAGTGAATTTGTGTGGGACAAAGCATGTGAAGATGAGTTTTGTAATCTTATGGAGAAGTTGAACACTGCACCCAAACTGAGTTGCTTTGATCCAAAGAGAAAATCGTATTTGTTAACTGATTCCAGTATGAAGGGTCTTGGTGCCGTCTTATTCCAAAAAAATCGTGATCGAGATGACATCATTTTATTTTTGTCACAGAGTCTGAGAGGAGCTGAATTGAGATATTTGGTTATTGAAAGGGAAGCTCTCGCCGTATTTTGGTCCATTAAGAAACTAAAAAATCTGTTGTGGGTTAATGTGTTTGAAGTTAGGTCTGACCACAAGCCCTTGTGTGAAATATTAAAAAAGAAAGGCATTGACACTGTGTCTAGTAGGATCACTAAATGGGTAGTGGGTCTGCAAGACTATGATTTTGAAATTAAGTACTTGCCTGGTGTGGACAACAAGGTCGCAGATGCTTTGTCATGACTGGTTGTCTCTAGTGAAAAAACTTCATCTGATGAATTTTTACAAGCTGATGATGATGATTTGGTGTGTAGCATAGAGTGTGATAGTATTACTCGACAAAAGTGGATTGAAACTTTATCTTCTGACAGTGTTTTACTTGAGGTTTTAGAACATGTGAAGACCGGTTGGAAAACCAAACCCAAGGATGATGTTGAGTTAGAGAAATTTTGGCATGTCTGGGATGAACTTTCAGATCATGGTGGTCTACTGGTGAGGGGTTTGAGATTGATTCCTCCATCTGTTCTTAGGAATAATCTTCTTGATTTAGCTCATGCTGGACATCAGGGAATGACAAAGACAAAGGAGAGACTAAGGTTGTCATATTGGTGGCCAGGTATGGATTTGCAGGTGGAGCGCTCTATCAGGAATTGCATGCAGTGTGCATTGAGTGAGAGAGCTGACAATCCCAAGATTCAACCAATGGTTATACGTGATCGTCCTGAAGGTCCATGGAAGGAAGTTGGACTGGATATTGTTGATCCTGTTCGTTCAAATGGATCTGAGTGGTATGTGCTTGTATTGGTTGACCTATTTTCAAGATGGTCTGAAATAACTGTTACACTTGGTATAGAGACTAAACATATGATAAGATTTTGACAAAAACTCATAGCCAGGGAAGGTATCCCTGATTCCATACTAACTGATAATGGTGTTCAGTTTGTGTCGAGAGAAACGCAAGACTTCTTAGTTCGATATGGGATTAGGCACAAGAAGTGTGCTTTATACCATCCTGAAACCAATGGTATGGTGGAATGCTTCAATCTTGTCCTGAAAGAGATGATTGAGATGGCGAAGTCTTCTGGGTCAAACTGGCGTGATGAAATTTATAAGAAGGCTGAAGTTTATAGAGTGTCCTCCATGCCACAACTAAAAAAAAACTTTTGAATTGTTTATGGGAAGACGTCCTAACACGTTGGTGGCACCTACATGGGTAAATAACTTCCAGAATCCTCAGGGTGTGAGTGGTGATGAGCGTGATTGGAAACCTGCAGAATCAAAAAAAATGGTAGCTCGCAAGGAGGTTAATGACCAGAGAAAAAGTGTAAAAGAGACTATTGTGAAAGTGGGAGATTGGGTTTTGATAATCTGTGTAGAAGAGCCACTTCTACTACATTTCTTAAACCTTTGCAAGTCAAAACTGCTGACCACTGTATATGGAACTTGAACAGGGTGGTTGTTGTTAGAGATTATCTTGTACCTTCCCATCCCCTAAAAGAGCTTGTGCAACAGTTCTAATGGTAAAAAATGTTCCCTTGGAAGTTCAAAGAGCTCAAATCTTTTTGGGAGGCTGGATAACACCTCTGGAACCTCAAAGGATTTAGTCAGGGTTTCAGGCACTGTACGCAGATCCACAAGGGTTTCTTCCACTCCCACATAATTGAAAGATTATGTACAGTAATTCATTGTTTATGTTATGAGTTTTTCTCTTATGTTGATTGTGCTTTTATTATCCTTGCATGTATTTGTTATTACTTTACTCTGTGTTGTAAAGGAGGGAGATGTGTGGCATTCTAGGTACCTGCTCCTGTTGCTAGGAGCCTCAGAATGCATGTATGAAGAAAGAGACAGTTGAAGCTGAGCCTCCTTTGTAACTGGATCGTTCCTGTGGATGGGATCCTTTCTTCCATTTGAATAAACTCCAATGCTGGAAGCCTCAATCTGCGCAGAGTTAATTCTTACAAAGTCCTCTCTGAGAGTGCAGTCCACATCCTCCATATTGTGATTAGCAATGCCAGGATAGGGATTTCTAAGACAGAGCTCGCTGGCCTCCATTAGCTTGGCTCACTCACATCATGCATTTCTTACACTTGCTACACTAACAAACAAGCTTAACACACACACTGGAAGTCAGCGCAATAGTCTGGTCATGCACATAGAAGCAGAACGTTATTCAGCACTGAGGGGACACATGGTGTACCCCTCTACTACATGATCAAGGCTTCACATAGTCAGTGACAGGCCTAGGCTGTTCCACACATTCTTAGACTAGTGTGGTGCCAGGGCCGAAATAAAAAGTAAGGATACCCATACACAAAGATGAGCATTCAAATCAAGGAATGCATCCATATGCCGTGCCTTTGACTATCCCATCCTAATATATACATATAAGTTCACTCATTCAGTACCAGCAAATTGGATGCCCAATAATATCTCTTAAGATTTAATTGGCTGTACCCCCATCCCAAGTTAGATGATAACATTTATTAAGGGCTATTAACAGGGTCTTGGATCCTCATTGTAAAGATCCGAGTATGGCCTCCAGCTGTCTGAAGAAACTTTCTCTGATTTGAAAATGTATGTTCTGCATAATATATAAGCTTTTCAGTAGGGATACCATTATGTATAGTGTAGTCCTGCCGAGAAAGGATATTCGGCATTTGTTCCAGTGGAACGTGTCATCATTGAGCTGTAGGCGTAGTGACCCTAATTTGCATTACATTTGGGGATGTATTGAAGACTTTGTCTTGGACATTTAGATGTGGTCAGTCTCCATAGCACCCGACTTTTACTGCACAGGATAAAGGGTCGAATTATCTGAGTTGGGAGAGTGTCCTGGACATTTTTGAAATTCTACAACTATCCCCAACATTCAAAGTATGGTGGAGTTAAGATCTGCCAAAAAAGGACACGTGTGCACGGTTTTGCCATTAAAAGCCTTGCTGATATCAGTCAACCCTTACCCAGCATGCGAAATGCTCCACAGCAACTGAGAACACAAGCCAGGAGAGGGCTCAGCCCTGTGTGTTCCCTCTACCTTGAGTTATTCTCGCCAAAAGTGTCCCAGTGGCTCGTACTGCCACTGAGGGATTGCTGTATAGCAACCAAACTCATCAGATACAATCAGGCCCAAGGACCACTGCTCGCAACGTCCACATGGGAATTGCTATTCCACTAAATTGAATGCTTTTCCTGCATCCAGCGACAATAGTGCGAGTGTGCCTCTCACATTCCTTGCCTAGTCCAATCAGCCATTGAGCTGCCAAAGGTTTAATCCGGTGGCTCTGTGCAGTACAAATCCCACGTGGTCATGGTGTATCAGGGATAGCAGGAGAGGAAGCAGCCGTTTCACCATAACTTTTGCAAGGATCTTCAATTCAACATGTATTAGTGATATTGGACAGAATGACTAAAACAGGATGTAGGCCACCACCACAGTCTGGTAAAAATCTAGTGAAAAGCTACCTGTCTCATGGATATTATTAAAAAGCTGCAATACCCGAGGACTGAGAGTATTTGTCAGACACTTAAGTTCTACAAGGTGGTCTTTGGGACCTGACGCCTTTTCTGATTGTGACAGACTTTGTAATTTCAACTAGGGTTATGGGTTCCTCCAATATGTTTCTAATAGCGTCCTGCACTCATGATACCTATAGTCTGTGCAAAATTTGATCTAGGTCTTCAGTATGTACTTGAGACTTGGAACTATGTAGGGTTGAATTGCACTTCTCGAACTCCATTGCTTTCTCTTTGTTGAGCAAATCCAATATGTCTCTAATTTTGTTAACCAACTTGAGGCTCCTCCTTGTTTGCATAGCGAAGCTATACATTTACTTGTTTTTACTACATTCTTTCTAGCCCAATGTAGTGCTTCTTTGTCTTCTCACTAGTCCTTTGTCTATGTTCATTCTTAGGCCTATTCATCTACCAAGTGACCTCTGCATTAATGGGAGACAGATACCTCCACTCTGGGGCAATCTCTTCCTCCAGGGCACTGAGGTTCTGGGGCCGTGTACACTTTATGTAGGCGAAGTGTGACAGTCCACTAACAATCATTAAGGCCAAGCAATCAGATTTAGAAACAACTGCGCGGTCCTCAGTACTCCCTTTTACCTTAAATTTTTATTGAAGAAAAACAGAATATAGCAGTGATAACATCAATAATAAAGACTGATGGAGCATGATTTTTTGTACATAAAATCTGCTAGATGAAATTCACCAAATGCATGCTTTTAATAAAATGAGAGGAAGTACTAACATATAATACAAGAGTGTACAACACGTAAAATGTGCACAAGACACAATAGTTTGATCTTCCTAGTCGAAATAATGAAATTAATGCTAACTGGATGTTATTCTGTCTTCCAAACTGCAGAAAAATAAACAACGAAAGAAAAAGCGTTATTCTTCGTGAAAGTAGTAAAGGCTTTTAGAAATGATTCTCTGTTTAGCTACATTAATGTAGGCCTCAGAAATGTTAGAGGATGTGCTCCTGTCCTTCACATGCTTCCTTAGCCTAAATTTTAGAGTTCTTTCCTGTCTAGGCGAGGGATGTAGATGACGAATGCAACTGTTATAATATCTTAAATACATTTGTAACCAGGTTCTTTTCCTTTTCCTCTCTTAGAACTTATACAATATTTAGACAAAGAGTGTTCAGAAAATAGTAGTAAAGTCACTGTCAGTAGACTGTCACACCATCATGAATAACCAGTAGAAAGGCTTGCTGAAGAGAGAAAATGCAACGTATTAACAGAAGAAAGGAAATAGTGTCCTATAAAGATTCCTGTGGGAAAGTGTTCCTCGTCTCGTTCATAAGATTGGTGACCTGTCCCTGCATTCGTGGTATGGTGAATGCCGTGCTAATTCCTGATTCTCTGGCTGGCAAATCCTACTGAACCTAAGAGACTTTCCAGGAGCCTTTGCACATCATCCGCTGGTGACGCTGCTCTTGCTATACCCTATCGGCCGTGGAAATAGCTTTTCAGACTAATTGCACGCTATGCATTAGAATTTCATTTTCGTGAGTGAACTGTATTTCGCTGTTGTTTTTCTCTCTCTCTCACTCCTCTATACCTGATGTTCTGATGTTTTCATGAATGCACTGTTGTGATTATTCTTAATCTATTCTGTATTTTTATGAACCAAATAATGACAGTCTAATTTGTATTTGTGCTTGACCATTCATATTATGAAATAACAAGAAAAACAAATAGAATAGAATTTGTCTTTATTAGTGAATTACTGAGTTATTTGGACATGTTTATAACGACAAATGTTTAGCGTATTTCTTTAGGTCCTCGTGGAGGAATAGCATTCCGTCTTTCATTATTTAGTCCCTTTTAGCTCTACCAAATATTCATCGGAGGACCTTTGATATTGCTAACTGTGTGATGATGAGTTATGGGCCCATCATTAGAGTTACGTTTATGATTATTATATAGTGGTTGGTGTTGATAAGTGAGTTGACAAAAATTAAGTTTAGACTTAATATACTAGGTAATGAAGAGGCGGAGTTTGAAGACAGGACAGACATAAACAGTTTGATGATATATGTGAGTTTGTACCTTTATGTCACGTTGAGGTTTGTTGAATCTCAATGGAATTAGCGGGTCCGTCATACGCCTGAGATCCTGGCTACACCTAAGGGCTGTCTTAGTGTGGCATGCACTGAGCTTGATGTGCATTGTCTTCTGTTGATGTGGTACTAGGCGGTCGTCAAACTGAAAGTTACTGCACAAGCAACTTTGTTGAATGAGGTAGTGGAGGTTTATTTGGGTTACTTCAGAAGCGCAACTGGGGAAGTCCGGAGAATTATCCATTTGTAAGAGGGCATATTCGTGCTGGTCAAAATTGTGCTGGAGTGTAGAATTTCTAAGAGCACATGAAAATACTTTTGGATTTCTTTTTTTAGGAGTAGACAAGCTGTGTTTATGTAGTTCATTACTGTTTGTCAAATACTTGAAAAAAAGACTTGAAAAGACATTGGGGCATACGTATGAAGCCCATTTCCCGTTCGCAAATGGGCCGATTCTCAGATTCGGCCAGTTTGAGAACGGGAAAAAGCCTTTTGGGATGTATCATACCAAAAGGCTCTCGCAAAATAGGGAATCGCAAAATTTGCAATTCCCTATTTTGCGAAAGCATTTAAAGAATCGCAAACTGCGATTCCTTAAGTGCGATGTAAAAAACACCCAAGTTGTGCGATTTCTCCTTAAGAAATCGCAAATTACCACCAACTTCAAGTTGGTAGTAATTTGCGATATCTTTGAAAAATGCACTTTTTGGCATTTTTCAAAGTGCCATGTGGTGCTCATACATGCCCTTAGGGCATGTATGTGCACCACATGTGCACACATGCTCATTTCAGGGGTGCATCAGGGTGTCCTTATGACACCCTTGCACCCTTGAAATTGCATTCGCAATTTGCGAGGACCTAATGGGTACTCGCAAATTGCGAATGTCTTCTTATTCATTCCTATGGGCCTCTAGGCCCATAGGAATGAATGGGAAGCCATTCCTTAATTGCGACTCGCAATTTGCGAGTCGTAATTAAGGAATAACAAGGAATCGCAAAAAATTTGCGAATTTTTTATTACATCTCGTTTTGCGATTCTCAAAAAATCGCTGTTTGAGAATCGCAAATGCAGTATTTGATACATATGCCCCATTGGCACTGATTTTGTAAAGGGAGGGTCAGTAGAAGAAGTAATACTGACATAACAAAGAGCCGTGCTGGTATTGGTTATTGATGAGTATACATCACCAAAAGTGGCGCGCTGCTATAGGTTAGTTGGTGTGAGTCACGCTGAGATTGGACAGCGTAAAATGACATTGATTAGAAGCAGAGAAACATAATACAGAAGGCAGTTTGTAGACCTATTTACTAATACGAACTTTACAAAGTTAAAAAGAAAACATGAAGACAATTACACTGTTTAAAACACTGTTTAGAAAAGATCAGCCAATAGTAATTAGAAAAGGTATACCATACCTGTACTTGGTTAGAAAATTTGATGAAATATACAGAACAAGATGGTAATTTGGCATTTCCAGCAAATGGTACTTTTAATACTAAGATTTTAGAAAACTTGAGGAGACGAATGAACAATTTGTGTCCAAATCCGAGACCTATGCAGTACGAAGCTCTTGAAGAGTGGGATTACGAAGCATGTAAAAGAGAAAGAGACAGACAACAAAATAGATATAAAAATACAGTGAGTAGGTATTTTGAGACAAAATGGGATGCACTGAATTTTTTTTTAGGAGAGACACTGTTGAATGAACTAGGATGTTTCCAGTAAGAGAGTTTGAGTCAACTGCAGGAGGGAAAAGTAAAGAGAAAAAGAAAAATATTGAATCACAAGCGAAGGATACTAATGTAAGTAATAGTATGGATGAGTTTGATAAAGATTTCCTGAATGAATTATTGATGAATAGACCTCCGCCGTATCAGGAAGAACAGATTAATACAAATACAAATACAAGTGTTTTGAGTGTTTCACCAAACGCTCCTTTAATTCAAATTGAAGATTCAATAAACAGATCACTTAAAGTTGTGAGTCAGATTCATAGTGTAAATAGAGAAGAAGTAGTGAGAATGAAATTGATAATGCACCCAGATGTTTTCTTCAGTTCCAGTGACGATCGGTCCAATAGTTCCAATATTTAATGATGGGCAAAGACTTACTCTAGTACATACCTTAACAGTTCCAGGGAGGAGTAATGAATATACTTATAGAGAAACAAATGAAACTAGCGGTACAAATGTGGGTGTAGTCATAGGACAAGTGGAACAATTGATTGATGTTTCAGAAAAGAATGAGACACCAAACTGAACTATAAATATTGATCCCAAGCAAAAGCAAGAAGCTTGTATGAGACTTTTGCTGAAGTTGCACAGATGTACGGAGTTGATATTGAAAAGTCCAAAGCTCTACAAATGACATGCAGTTTGGATTTCACATGCAAAGATTTGGAGAATATGAATGTATCTGGGAGACGATTACAGATTAAAGAATTGATTTTTACATTAAGACTTTGGGGAGAGTTAGACAGATGGAAAGGAAGATGGGCGAAAAAGAAGGATGAAGTGAGTGTGCCAGCAAAACTGCTTTGCCATTGTACCCTGTAAAAGAAGCAGAAAAAGAGTTCGCTCCAGAGGATGCGGTTACAGCATACCCAATGAGAGAGGTACCAGGAGGTGGTTTTGTGCATGTTCCATAGTCAAGATAGGACATGTTGTCATTTACACGTGATTTTTCCAAGGTTTTGTGGGTAGATTTGGAAGGTCTTTTTGATATTGTAGTCCCAGCAGATTTGTGGGTTGAGTGGGAAATTGCTGTAAATTGGCCCAAAAAAGAATATCCAAGAGATCCAAAAACAGGAGAACCTTCAGAAGAAATTATGAAAAAATATAATCAGGTCATTACATATTTGAAGGGGAAGATTTCTGCGAAAGAAACAGATTGAGTGAAAATAGATAGAACTACTCAGTAATTGAAAAAAATCAGTACATGCATAATATGAGAGGCTTCTTCAGGTATTTAAACAGTACAGTGGTATTGAAAATATCACAGAGAAAGATATGGGATACTTGTGTATAGGTTTGTATATGGATTGAGACCTGAAATAAGTGCCATGATTCAGCAGCATTTGATTTGTTGGCAGAGTAAATCGATTGATGAAATACTTCGTTATGCAAAATATTGTGGCAATGACATAGAAATGAGAAACAGAAAATTGAAAGAGAAATTAATTTTGGCTTAGATGAAAGCAGCAAAGAAAGGGGGTTATTTGAGTGTTGATTCGTCAGATGATTATCAGGGCAATGGTCAGACTACTACTGGAATGAAAGCTGTAGTTTCAAATGGCAATACTGTGACGCAAATAACCCTGATGTGTCAGAGAAGACGTAGAGGTAATATCAAAGATAAAGAGGAATTGAAAAAGAAGTATCCTTGTCATATTTGCGGTAAATTTGGACACTGGTGACGTGAGTGTAAGAGTCTGTTAATTAATACAGGACAAGCAGGGAATTGTGATCAAATGCAAATGCAGATTCAGGATTATCAGGCACAGATGAATCAAGCACAGATGAATCAGATGCGACATCAGAATTCACAAATGCAGGTATCAAACAATAGAGGACAGGGTTTACAAATACCACAAGCTCCTCTGCCAAATCAGGATGTAAATTGTCAAATGCATAAGTACAATACAAAAGTGGGTTTTGAGACCAATGGTCAAGTAAATTCAAATGTGCAGGTGGCTTCACAATGTTTGAAGCAGTCATAAGAAAATGATTCAGATACATCACAATGACGTGCCTGAGAAGGGAGGAAGAGTGTGTTCTTGGCGAATCTCTAGAGGTAGATCAGTCAGGTCTCTATGTGGATGGCGAGGTTGATGGTAAAACCATTATATTCCTCGTAGATACTGGTGCTACCCATCCCACTGTGAGAACTGTGGAAATCCCAAACCTAACCCTCTCAGGAGAAAGTATCCAAGTTGTAGGAGTTTCGAACAAATTAATTAAAAAATCAGTGACATTACAGATGAAAGTTCAAAATGGCAATTTCCAGAAACTACACAAATTTTTTGTGTGTGACACTGGTTTGGTTAATTTGTTAGGAAGGGACTTATTGTGTAAAATGAACTGTTACATTTATTGTACCCCGGATGGAATAGCATGTCACACAAAGGACGAGGATGTGATTTTCAAAATGTTAAAGCAGGGAACAAAAGTGAATGAATTGTATCCCTTGTTTACATTGTAGTGGAGATGGAGTTCCATGTACACACATTGCTATGTTAGCATAAGCGTCTTAGATGTAAAACGCCATCTTGCCACTTTGCTGCTTTTGCACACGACACTGCAGGTAGCTGTTATTACAAGAAAAACTGCTTGCTTTTTCTTTACATGAGAACGCTCTGTTATTCACATCCCTAGACGTGCACCGCGACCTTAGTCTGAACACTGTGTGCAGAAGCCGTCAAGGTCAAATAACAATGTATGCTTTTGAATTCAGGTTGATCGGCCCACGCTCTAGCCATAACACGCACACAGCTGCAATCATCTGAAACTCAGGTGCCTTTAATATTGCATTTGCATGCATGAATCAGACACTTGGAGAAAAACCTTTTCCAGACACAGAGCAGAGCTGATCCTGTGATGTGATTCACCTAAGCTGATATTTACGGTTTGGGGTTCCCCATTCAGGCCTAGAGACCTTCTATTAGTTTCATAAAACTAGTTTACTAGTGAAGGGAGGGTCGTTGTTTTCCACTATCATTTGTAATATGATTTCTCCCTTCATTTTCTATGGTAGTGTAACAATGCTGATGGTTTTGTTTTTAATCATTTGTCTGCTTATGTTAGCCAAAGTACTGCACCTTAGGGCACGTAGTTAAAAATAAACATTTTGAACTTTACCGTGTCTCTGATTACTCTTGTTGTGGACTGATATGAGAATAATAACGAAAAGGTGTTTCTGATTCCCACCATTCCTGAGAGCATTCTAAGTCGCTTGTTCTGGGTTGTCTAATCACTGGTAGCTTTGAGATGATACGGAGAATGAATGAGATACTGATGCTAGTCGGATAGGGGTTCTGGGTACTGAGGTGAGTTTTTGGTACACCGCAACTCACTGGGGTCCTGGTTTCCTGCGCATAGTTCTGTGCATAAGCAGAATCCCTTCAACATGGCGCACCTAATGTTTGGTCTTATGATTGAGACGACTTAGTAGTGCTTATATTAGTCCACAATACCCTCACTCTTGTTTCCGGTTGACGGGAGTGACGGTTTAAACCTACCTAAATAGTTAATATATAGGTTCTCTCAAGCTTGACAATTAAAAAGGTCTCGTTTTATCTTATACCCTTTTTGTGCTACAGTTTATATAGATTGTTTTTCTTCTCTGTGTCCTTATGGCTGAAGTCGCTATTGCAGCGCATAGTCGCGCACCTCTCCGGCGTCATTTGATGCAGTTCGGGGTGCCTGACGATGGTATGTCTATTAGCTTTGTAGTGAGTGCTGATGCATCGCATCCCTATGAGCTATTTTACTCTTGGGTTACTTTGCCGGAGGTGAATGCGGATGATAATACGTTTCACTCATACACTCCTACATCAGTCCCGGCTAATTACACGCCATATAGGACACAGGAAATTCCAATTTCTGCTTGGCAGCATCGTATTTGGTTCAATGACGCCCTCCCCCAGATGGTTACACCGGTTCGTTTGGGCCCCTTGTCCATTCCAGTGGCCACTTGGCCAGTCTTGGCCGGGTTTACACCACATCCACGTTATTTGCAAGCCCCGGTGGATGAGTTACGTCAACTCCATACCGCCCTAATTACAGTGCATAGGGCTTTAGTGCAATACGTTTCACGCAATGTCCAGGTGGGGGCACCTGAAGTTGCGGCGCAACCAGTTGGCCCAGCCGGGATTACTTTTAGTCCCGTCATGGTTAATTCGGTAATGGGCAAGCGCCCCCAAAATAAGGACGATATGCCTTATTGGCTTTCTGAGAAATTTGACCAGCTGGAAGCAGTTTTTCCGAATTCTACTCCTGTGGAAAACACAGGATTCTCACCATTAGTTTGCAGAAAGACTTGGTCCCAGAGGTAGCTGATTGTGATAACTGGGGTAAAGTGTTTGCAGCAGTCTACTTGAAGTGCTTCGACACCCCGTCTATGGCTGTACTGCCCTCTGTGATCAAATGTGTTCAGGATCAACGCGGTCCGGAGGCGGCGGTCGAGTTAGGAATGAGACTTGTCAGCGTGTTTGATGTAGTTGCCACGCTCATCCTTGCTAACGTCAACGGAGATGCGGTTAACTTTCAAGTGTCGAATGAGCTGCGCCTCGTCGCCGACAAGCCCCGGCAGTTACCAAGGATTATTGCGGAGGCTTATAAGACCATTGGCCACAATAGTTTAGGGGTTAAGCCTTTTGTTCAGAAAACAACTACGCAACCGCAAACTAAAACAGGGACGTCTTCTAAAGACGACCGTCCAACTTTTCCTAAACAAAATTGGAAAGCTAAAAAACAAGGGCAGCAGCAACAGAAACAGGGGTCTTGTCCCGCGTCGCTTGTCCAATGCGACTACTGAACGCACATATGATTTGCGCGATCGCACTAGGATTAGGTCTCCTGATAGATTTCAGGTTCCTGAACAACATTCTCCTCCTTCTTCACAGGAAACATCGGTCTCACAGTCCGGTGGAGGAGAACGTGGCAAGGGTCAGGGTGCCCAACAAGGACGTGAGCAGCCCCGCCAGATTGACGGTAAAGGCAAGCAGGACAAATTTGCACGACAACGACCCCCGTTTCAAAAGAAGAAAGTTGCTGCACTAACAGCGAGGTATGCCACTGATAGTGAGAATGCAGCTTCAGAACCTGACATGGGCACTAACGCTCCTAGACAGCGCAGCGGAAGTTACAGTAGTGCGGCAAGCACTGTGTCCATATCTGAAGGCGACAGCAACTAACACATTCATTACTGTAGAAACTGCTGATACTAGTTGGCTCCCCCTGACAGACTATATGACATAGTCCTTTTAATTGAAGGTGACATACAACATACCATAAAAGGGATTTTTTGGGAAAATCTGACCTCTACATATGACATTCTGTTAGCAGAGGGAGACTGGCCCCCGGCTTTCGTTTTGGCTGCTCCTAGAGGGGAGGAGGTAATCCTCCCATCTTTCACACACACTGTACCGAAGGATCAGGCTCAGCACTTTGCAGAAGAGTGGGCTCAGGTACTTGCTCCGGCGTTGTACCGTACTCAGGTTGGGTGGGACAAGTTGTCGCCAAGCCATGAGATTCCATTACGGTCTATGCCCCAGCCTCAACCCAATATCCCATGCGCCGCGACGCTAGAACTCACGTCGCAGAAATCCTTGAACAATTGGAATATCAAGGTGTCATTGAAACATGTGTGTCACCCATGAATAATCCTCTATTCACTGTAACTAAACCTGATGGGTCATACCGCCTAGTTTTGGATTACCGGCATTTGAACTCTCATTGTCGGACCTGTGCCGTACAGAACACCCACAGTTCTGCCCTCATTGATAGTCTCATGAGATAAAGGTTTAAGACCACACTTGACATCTCCAATGGCTTTTATAGCCATAATCTGTCCTCGATTAGTAGTCAATGGACGGCCTTTACTTCTGGCGGCAAACAAAAACAGTTTAAAAGATTAGCCATGGGCTATAAAAACAGTGCAGGTGTCTTTGCCGCACGTGTAGTCTCTCTGTTAGAGAGCATTGACCCTGATGCGTACTTGTATGTTGATGATATCTTTCTCACAAATGACGAATTATGGTCGCATCTGTGTCTCGTTGACCGCATCATTGTCATGTTTGCGGACTTCGCTTACAAATTCAACTTTGCAAAGTCACACATTACAGAGTATTCAGTGTTGTTTTTGGGCTATAAACTCAACAACGAAGGCCGAGGATTAGCACCTCACTTCCTGGAGAAGTGCGCATGTTTGCGTGCTCCGACAACACTGAAGAAACTCCTATCTTTGCTGGGTTTTTTGAATTTCGGGCGTACTTACATTCCAGATTATGCCCAGCGTATCAAGCCACTATATGCTTTGGTACAACCTACTTTTTCCAAATCGAGCTGGCTGCCAGAACATTCAGCTATCCTGCAATCTTTGCAGGCTGATCTTCTTGCTTCGAAATACTTACTGACGTGTGATAACCACACTAACCTGGTAATAAGAATTGTGCCTGGTGCAGTGGGTTTCACGTACTTAACGTTCAATGAGGGCGACACAGTCCCCATTGCTTACAAATCTCACTTGTACACATCGGCTGAAATGCGCTTTTTCACTGTCGAAAACGTTTTGACTGCAGTGCAGATGGCGATTCTGAAGGAGAGAGCGCTGTCGCAAGGGAAACACATGTTGGTTGTCTCACCATATCCTGCCCTAGAGGCAGTAACGAAAGCCAGTGTACCTAATTCTAAAGCTTTGCATCCACGTTGGATACAATGGGCCCCTTCTTTGGCATCGCTGGATGTCACTTACATCTTTGATGCCTCATTGCAGACTCAGGAGTACTTGCAGTATGAATTTGTTCAACCAGCTCCTCTGTCCTTGTGCCCGCTTGAGGATTACCATTGTGTCATTTACACTGACGGTTCGGAGCAACCGGCGACGGAATCTAAGCATGCTTATTCAGCGGCCTGCGCAATAGTGGCTGGTACTTTCGTGAATGGTGAATTCAAATCTGATGTCGTGCACACGCAGACATTGGGTGATTGTACCGCCCAGTTGGCAGAGCTACTTGCTCTGGTGCTTGCACTGGAGTTTGCTGATCCTCGAGTTACTGCTATTACAGTGAGTGACTCTTTTTACTGTGTTCAGTCTTTCAACAACAATTTATTCTTTTGGTCTCAAAATGAATATCGTAATTCCAAAGGTAGCACAATCAAGCATAAAATGCTTTGGGTTCGAGTCGCAGACCTTAAACAATGTCTGCCGCTCGTGAATGTAATTCATACTCTTGGGCACCAGCGAGTGGGTGTCCACGCTGTCGGGAACAGCTTAGCTGACGAAGCAGCGAAAACAGCAGTGGCAACATATCTAGTAGCAGCAGTTACAAGATCCAAAAGTAAGATTGATGATGACATCTTGGCAGCTATTGCTGCAACAGAGAAGGGAAGTGATTACCCTAGAGGTTTCCCTTCTAAAAACACTTATCATTTAAGCCCTGATAAAGTTCCCTATGTGAGAATTAACGATGTTGGTGACAGATTGATTCCCAATGCGGACTGCAGACTTTCCTTGATAACAGCAGCTCACAAAGGTATGGCTTCTGGCCATGCTGGTAT
Source organism: Triturus cristatus (assembly GCF_964204655.1). Classification (NCBI taxonomy): domain Eukaryota; kingdom Metazoa; phylum Chordata; class Amphibia; order Caudata; family Salamandridae; genus Triturus; species Triturus cristatus. The sequence goes on along the minus strand of NC_140580.1, from coordinate 595,164,272 downwards.
TTCGGCGACTGTTACTCTCTTACAACAACGTTACTGGTGGCGCGGATTGTATAAACAGACTCGAGCTTATGTTCTTAATTGTGGCATCTGCCAGCAGATAAAACCTTCAACTGCTGCGCGCCCACTTCAAGCTCAGTTGTACATATCTATTAAACCACTTGGGTGCGTTTATTTGGATCACTGCGGTCCTTTCTCCTCTGCTACTGCGTATAAGTACATCTTAGTTGCAGTGGATTCGTGCACACATTTTCTTTGGGTCTGGCCACAACGGAGTGCTGATGGTCGAACTGTCATCAGGGATTTGCATGTCTTTGTGGGAATTTTTGCATGTGGTACCCTTCATTCTGACCAAGGTCCTGCGTATGCCTCTATGGTGTACAAAGAAGCCATGAGATCTTTGGGGGTCCAAGTCAAATTTTCGTCTCCATACCGGCCTGAGGGCAATAGTGTTGTGAAGTGAATGAACCGTGACTTAAAGCAATCCCTGACAGCTAGGGTTTTAGGTACTGGCAGGAACTGGTTGGCCCATCTGTATAGCGTTCAACGTGTACTTAATAATCTCCCTAGAAGGTGTCTGGGTGGGCGGACCCCATACGAAATGCTCTTTGGCATAAAGATGTTTGTCCCGGACCTTGATGGTCTAGACATGGCGGCGTCAGCCGCACCCTTTGACGTAGATGATCACTGTGCTGTATTACAGAATCTACAAGAGACCAGAGACAGTCTTGCAAAGGAACACTTGCCCTCCACAACAGATGCTGCGCTTCAGATTCCGGTAGTTGGCTGGCTACCTTGAGTTGGTGACCTGGCCCGTGAGAAGGTGGAGAACAAGAAGGAGTTTGGCCCCTCTTATCGTGCTCCAGTACCAGTGCTTGGCGTTCAGGGTACAAGAACAGTCATTTTACCTCCACTTCCTGGTCGCAAGGATAACAGGTACATCTCCATTGACAATGTTAAACTACAACGAGTGGCCGATTCTTCTTAGTATGACTCCAGGGGTCTCTTGTCCAGCAATGCTGAGAAATTCTGTTTTGGCTCCGGCAACTACCAACAGGCCTGACATTGTCATCGAGACGCATGCAGTTACTAATCCTTTATTGCCTCTACCGACTGGTGGTCCGACTGAAGATACTGAGTATACTTATCCCACAGATGTGTCGTTACCTGGTTTACATTCAAGTGCATTTGACCAGTCTCGTTTTTCATTTGACACTAAGTCTATAACTTCCAATGCCCCATCGAAAATTTCTATTTTTGCTGCTTGGTTTAAAAGACATTTTTTAATTCCCCCTTGTACTTACATTTGGCTGGTGCTCATAATTATTTTTTTGTTTATGTCCATTGGATTTGTGGTTGTATTTTTTCGTCTAGTAAATGGACACTATCTCACCGAAAGATCTACAATTAGATTAATTGATGGAACTTTGGCCCCCCACTCCTCATCGCACATCATGAAAAGGGACCAGACTTTTGTGAATAATACTGCCTGGCCTGTGTTGGATGGGATTGTAGGGGATGCTGTTAAATTTCAAATTCATGGTCCCACAGAGGTGATTAATGTCCCCAATGTACTTCGTGTTTCTATGGGGGATGTTGTTAAACAAAACATCCGCTCTGATGATTGGGATGTCCAAGCCGTAGTCTCTTTTTTCTGATTTGAAATATTATGCTGCTTTTGATGCTGAAGATTTGTATTTTGACTCAGCTAATTATGGGGAGTTGTTTTTCTACCAACACTATGGCAATCATTTCCTGCATAAAGCGAATACATTTAGAAATGTTGTCAATTATACGCAATGGGAACATTGCCCAGCGCCCATTGAAGGCAGCTCCAAAACTCTAATGAACAAATTTACTTATTTTACTGGTTTCAGTGTATCTGAACCTGAAGCCTTTTATTTTAAAGTGGCTGCTGAGTCGCTTCCAAAGTTAGACTGACCCACACTAAATTATTGTATTCCAAGTCCTTTATGGATGAATTGGCTATAGGGGGCTATGAGCTGTGGAAAGATACCATTGATCTTAAATCTGTTTGGGGTTAGAGAGCGTGGCAGGTGCAAGGTGCAGAAGCTCTGCATCATTCTTGCCTTATCCCAAACCACACTTTGTTTTTGAATTCTACCATTTTTCAAACCACCTGTTTTGGATTGGCTACTTCTAAAAAGATTAATTCCCCCTCTATTCCTGATCTGGGTGCTTATCCAAAATGGAATAATCACACAGATCTGTCCCTTGATGCGTTGCAGTCATTCATTACTAATACATCCTTCAACATTTCCAACCTAGACCCTGAAGGGTGGCTAATATGGCAGAAGAGCTCAGACTCCTGTCAACATCGTTTTCTGGGTCTATACCCTGGCTATACACAGGTTAGAGTGGACCCCCGATTTGAATCTTCCCATTCTGTTACTACCTATTCTGTCTTGAAGTTATGTCAGAACTGACTGCAACATTCCACCTTGGCATCTGTTAAACTTCATTTATCAAAATTAAATGACAAAGTAGATTTGAATGATTTTGTTAAAGGTCCTGTGGGTGGCAGGTCCAAAAGATGGGTGTATGCTGTTTATAACGAAGTTTGGCAATTATCTCAAATTGAAGCTGCTTCCAGATTAAGAGCTATTGATCAAGCAAATTTGGAAAAAGTGCTAGCTGTCATCGATAATAGTATTAACACCCTTTCTTCCAGAATTTACAAATTAGATAATATTGTTTCATCTGTTGTGGATATTGTACAGGATGATATGTCTTTTTTATACCATGGTCAACATCAATTGTGTTCTATAATGCAGTTTGCATGGGCTTTGCAAACATTAAAGGCTGTGAAAGTTCCCTGGGAGTACATGAATACATCATCTTTATTCCTGCCATTTAATCTGACTGCAAAACAACAGTTCATGTCCATGAAAGATGCAACATACTCATTATTGCATATTGAAAAGTTGGAACCTTTACCTTTCTCTGTGGCGGAATCGAATTCAGCTGTGTGGCTTATGCACAGTTTATTCACCTTGCCGTTTCCATTGTTTAAGTTCAGTTCATGCATGAAACATTATGCCTTAGGCAGATATGAACCATTGGGTACTGCTTTCCTGCATGAAGTTTGGTCACTCGCATTTACATACAGGTGCATGAGAGAGGGTAAAGAAGTTTATTTAAAAGGAGAGGAATGCACTTCCACACCTGATCACTGAGTAGTCTGTAGGAACGTCCAATTGCATGGCGCCTGCAACGTTCAGGCACCGAAATTAGCTTGCATTCTGAAGGGAAATCCGGTGCCAGCAATTACACCGACTTTTACGTTATTGGCTAACGGCAGCTATTTGCTTTTAAATAATGAGGCATGCTGCGGGATGCTAGTGGGGATTCCGTACATTGTAACTGTCTCACAACGTGTAGTATGCTGTAAAAATGTCCTTTTTCCGCTTCTGCATGGGAGACTAGATGTATCCATCTGGCCTTCCATCCCAACCTTGAAAGCAGAGTTCAACAAGATGAGCAGAATAAGGGCTCTATTGTCTCAAAAAGAAGTCGCTCTGACTTCCTCCCGTGAAACATTTGTCCTTCACGTGGCAAACACCCGAGGTGCATGCACTTTTAAATACTGATCTCCCCCTTCATTTCGGTCCTCTGATTCATACTATATTCAATGCCTCGTCAACAACTGGCTTGGTGCATTTTTTCAAAGTTGTGGGCTCTGGCCTCGTAACCTCCTTCCAAACAATATTTGGTGTGATACCGGCATTTTTTCATTCTATTTTTTCCAGTGTCTTCGGAGGGCTATCATTGATTCTTGCCCTCACTGCTGGTGTGCTCCTGTTGGTCTGCTTGCTGCGCAATGGCTGCATGATATGTATCACACGACAGCCTGCCCCGGCTGCTTCAACTGCGTAACCGGATGCTTGAATACTATGGAACATTACCACTGGCCACTTTAAGCGTAGCCAATGGATTATCCTTCCCGTTCTCTCACTTTACTTGCGTGCAACCTGTTTTCCATTGTCTAGATTGTCCATTCGAATGGGCTCTAGATTTGTGCCTGTCGAACATGGCGTCTCCTGCCCTGGATTATGATCAACTAATGGGTCCCTTAGTGGCTCATGAATTGGACTGTTCTGGCATCGGGATTATGGCCTGTGGAGCGGCACATGGAGTCCTAGGGAATTGGGATATATATGCGGCAGCATATGACTTCTTGGCGAGAAGTTATCTTGAAGAACACGCAAGTTGTCCTCTGAGTGTGCTAGAGGCTCCAGTTATCGAAGACCATGTATGTTCATTTACTTTACTTGACTGAATGGCGGAATCTTTTACAGAACATTATAATTACTTCCTTTTGGAGGCAGTTGCTACTTATTTTGCCTACACGTTGATAGATTAACTTGGAAGTTGTCCTTCTTCCGCAGGTCCAAACCAAGATTTTTGAATGTTTTCTTTTTACTCTGTCACGCCTCTGCGAGATGTTTAAATTTTTTGCTTTTTCGAACAAGTTTTTGAACTATCACTACCAATTATATGGATTGGCAATACATGAACTTGGTTCTGTCTCAATCAAACTTGAACTCTGCGTTCCTACTTTGCTTCCCTATTTTGTTCATGGTCCGAACAAGGGAGGGTGTAGTGGAGACGGAGTTCCATGTACACACATTGCTATGTTAGCATAAGCGCCTTAGATGTAAAACGCCCTCTAGCCACATTGCTGCTTTTGCACACAACACTGCAGGTAGCTGTTATTACAAGAAAAACTGCTTGCTTGCTTTTTCTTCACATGAGAACGGTCTGTTGTTCACACCGCGACCTTAGTCTGAACACTGTGTGCAGAAGCCGTCAAGGTCAAATAATGTATGCTTTTGAATTCAGGCTGATCGGCCCACGCTCTAGCCATAACACGCACACAGCTGCAAACATCTGAAATTTGAGTGCCTTTAATATTGCATTTGCATGCATGATTCAGACACTTGGAGAAAAATCTTTTCCAGACACAGAGCAGAGCTGATCCTGTGATGTGATTCACCTAAGCTGATATTTACCGTATTGGGTTCCCCATTCAGGCCTAGAGACCTTCTATTAGTTTCATAAAACTAGTTTACTAGTGAAGGGAGGGTGGTTGTTTTCCACTATCATTTGTAATATGATTTCTCCCTTCATTTTCTATGGTATTGTAACAATGCTGACGGTTTTGTTTTTAATCATTTGTCTGCTTATGTTAGCCAAAGTACTGCACCTTAGTGTATGTAGTTAAAAATAAAAATTTTGAACTTTACCGTGTCTCTGATTACTCTTGTTGTGGACTGATATGAGAATAATAACGAAAAGGTGTTTCTGATTCCCACCACTCCTGAGAGTACTCTAATTTGCTTGTTCTGGGTTGTCTAATCATTGGTAGCTTCGAGATGATACAGAGAACGAATGAGACACTGATGCTAGTCGGATAGGGGTTCTGGGTACTGAGGTGAGTTTTTGGTACACCGCAATTCACTGAGGTCCTGGTTTCCTGCGCATAGTTCTGTGCATGAGCAGAATCCCTGCAACAACATCAAATGATTTGCCTGTTGAATTGAGAGATACAGTGTTGTCTGATGTGTGGAATTTTACAGGTAAAGATATCGGATTAATGGAAAGACTTGAACCGATTCAAATAACAGTAAAGCCAGATGCAGGATTGCTAAAAATACCACAATACAAAATGAGTCCCGAGACAATTGCAGGAGTAACACTGGCAATTGATATGCTGATTCAGCTGGGCATATTAAAATAAATCCTTGGAAGTCCATGCAATTCGCCTATATTGGGAATTCGCAAACCGAATGGGAAACATAGGATTGTACAGGACCTGAGAAAGGTGAACAAAATTGTTTTACCTTGTTGTCCAATTGTACCAAATCCAGCTGTGATCCTATATCAAATCCCATGCGATGCAGAGTGGTTTTCAGTAATTGATCTATGTCAAGCATTTTTCTCGATACCCTTACATCCGGATAGCCAATATTTATTTGCGTTCTGGTTCAGGAACCGTCTTTTTGCATGGTGCTGAGTTCCGCAAGGGTACATGGAAAGCCCCTCAATCTTCAATCAGATATTGAAGAAATGTTTGGAGTCATTGGTAATGCCTAAAGACTCAGTTCTGGTTCAATATATCAATGACCTTTTAGTGGCATCGAAAACGAGAGAAGACTGTGTGACAGATACAATTGCTCTACTGAACCATTTGGCAGTAGGTGGGCATAAAGTGTCACCGGAAAATTGCAATTCTGTAAAAAGGAAGTTCTTTATCTAGGCCATATCATTGAAAAGGAAATTCGAAAAGTTTCACAAGATCGGATCAATGCTATTATGCAAATGAATCCACCTAAAACACAGAAAGAAGTTCGAATGTTTTTGGGAATGGTTGGATATTGCAGGCAGTGGATAATGAATTTTTCATTGATCGCCAAGCCATTACAGAGATTGACACACAAAGACATGACAGATCCAATGCATCTTGATGTGGAAGGCATGAAAATATTTTTAGAGTTGCTAGACAGCTTATGTCGAGCACCAGCATTAGGAATGCCATATTTTGACAAAGAGTTTGAATTGTTCTGTAATGAACGTGATGGCTGCGCACTGTCAGTTCTAACTCAAACTCACGGAATAGCATGAAGGCCAGTGGCATATTTTTTTGCTACATTGGATCCCTTACCCGGATGCTTAAAAGCGGTTGCTGCTACTTGTGTGAGACTTGAACAGAGTGAGTCGATTGTAATGGGACATGCTTTGAATGTGTATGTAAATAAGGGGACCAATCAATACACAATTCAATCAAAAGCAAGGAGGGACAAGAGAGACCAAAGGATTGAAAAAGAAAACAGGTTTTTATAATTGAATACACAATTGGTATGTATAATTTGGAATAACCATAACATACATATGTGCACTGACAGTGAAGTGAACAAGTGAACGGCACAGTGACATAAGTGTTAAAATGACAACAAGGTACGGCAAAATAATTCAAATAAATTCAGGGTCGAGGAGGAATGTATATACAATGAATAATTCGCACATAATATTTAAGATCACAAAGGACCCTTTAGTTGGCCGCAAATAATGCTGTCCGGTCGACGACGTTTCAACCTCCTTACTTTGAGGTCATCATCAGGACTATGGTTATTGAATTATTTAAAAATACCTATGTGTAAAAGAAGAGAGAAAGAATAATAAATAGTGAAGCCCAGTATAGCCAATGATATAGAACACAAAAAAAAAAATGAAGAGGAAATAAATGAATCAAAAAACAAAAGGAATGGGAGGAGAAGGAGGAAAAAGAGGACTAATCATACCTATGTAGGGGGGTAAGTGAATCACCATCTCATAGCTAATTGCAGGAAAGTGTAGGACAAATAAATCTAGTCCGTCAAATTAGCTGCGTATCTTCTGGTGTCTGAAAAAATAATAATTGAAATAAAGAACTAAAAGGTGACCAACTATTGCCAAACATGTAGCTAAATCAAGTAAGGCGAAGGGCGCTTACCTATAAATGACACAGGGAAGACGAGGGCCCACAAAAATCCTTTGAAGCATATAAGTTGCTCTATTGTAATCGGCAATCTATCAAGAAATAATTGGATTACGGGAATGACACAAGACGTGCTTAAATACGTGACAGCAACGTGTAGTGGTGGAGAAAAGGACAGAGAACCTTACCGGAGTTCTAAATGTGAATCAGATCGTAGATCAAGGGCTCGAAGCATCCAGCGGTAAAAATTCGCGGCTTGGAATAAATCAAGGCTCTGGGGAAAAACAAGGCACGGGGCGTATGAAAGGCGTGTAATTACTACGCCGAACATAATGAGAGCAAAACAGCCTATCAAAGGGGAAGGGAAAGGGAATAACTTACAGGGATGGGCTTTTCAATTCGCCGAATAACGGGATCAGTCCAGGCAGGGCCAAACAATCAGCACGAATGAGACGTCTTGCGTGTGTGAGACGAGGACCGCGGAAATAGACTATCCGGGTCATGTGACCGCGTCATCAACACCAAGGAAGGACTACAAGGGTCAGGACGAGGAACGGGAGAGAGGGAAAGGGGACAGAACGGGTAGAGGTAAAGAGGGGCACCCGATCAGTGAAATGAATAAAAAATAAAATAAAATAAATTGGTAATAATGAATCATAAGTAGTTACCAACAACAATTCGTAAGTTCGGCATGGGTATTTAGATACAAAAGAGAATACTTTACAGGTCTACAGCAATAATAATAAGTGATATTTGGCAAAGGTAATTATTAAATAAATCACATGAACAATCACAATACCACTAATACAATTGGAATAAAACCAAATAGACAAAGAGGTACGAACAAAGTCACTACATAAATGATACTTATTAAAGTACAGTTAAAGGGTAGGGGAGGGAGGGAAGGAAGGAGAGGAAACGGGGGGTAGAGGGAGGAAACAAGGGGGGGGGAAAGGAGAAAGGGTAGGGGGATAACAAATTCAGCAATATACAACACAATACAGCAAAACATCATGAAAGGACCAAAATGGTTAGAAATTTCCACATGCTGACAGATCACAATGCAGTCTACATAAAATTAGGGCAACTTTGGTAAATATGAACAGAGACATGGAAAAAACAAGAATACTAGCCACTCGTGATGACCGTGTTCCATTCATCTAAGGAATTCAATCCAAGTGATACAGAGTTACAACGTGCAATCCAACGACATTCGCATTTATTTAGTAAAGTCTGTAGATTACCTCCACGGATCGAAAGTTGTGGACAGTCTATGACTTGCCAAGTCATATCAGTTTCGGAATGATTATGCTCCTTATAGTGCATCACAAGCGGAGCAGTAATAACGTTACATCTAATGCGACTTTTGTGTTGGGAGATGCGCTGTTTAACCATCTGTGTAGTCTGTCCGATGTAAAGTAAATTACACGGACAGCGTATTGCATAAATAACGTTGGTAGTACGACAATTGGAAAAATGTTTCAATTGATAGGTGTGTGAAGGAGTAACAAAGACTTTGGTATTGGTAGTCAAATCACACACATTACAATTTTGACACTTGAAGTGGCCTATCACAGGTGGAAGATTCCATAAAGTAGTATTTTCATGTTTTTCTTTGACAGGCCAGGTGATGGCATGGACAAGTTTGTCAGACAAATTACTACCCCTCTTATATGATAAAAGGGGAGGATCCGTAAGGTGTGGAAAAGAGCGTAGCAGTTTCCAATTGTTCTTAATTATCTTGGAAACCTTATTACTACTGGGGCTAAAGGTAGAAACAAAAGGGATACGTGTATTGACACGTTTAGAGGAAGGTGCCAAAATAATTTCCCTATGGTTATACCATGCTCTTTTTAGAGATCTTCTAACCAAATGTTTGGGGTAGCCCCTGTCGATCAGTTTTGACGAGAGGATAGCTGCCTCTCGAAAATAGTCTTTTCTCCACTTACAATTCCGCCGTATCCGGAGGAACTGTCCATAAGGCAACCCATCTCTGAGCCCCCGAGGATGGTAACTAGAGTAAGCCAAAAGGGTGTTACGCTCTGTAGGTTTTCGATATAGGGATGTCCCAATTAGACCGTCTTCTGCATGTAATGTGAGATCCAAGAAGGGAAGATCATTGTTCCGCACATCCGAGGTAAATTTTAAATGGTTTTGGATGGAATTCAACCAAGTAATAAACGACAGAAGGTTCTCATGTGTGCCATGCCACAACAACAGAATGTCGTCTATGTACCTGCGCCACAGGGTAATATTGGTCACAAAAGGATTGCTGCTATTCAAAAACATGGTGGACTCTAAATGATGAACATAGAGTACTGCAAAATTCGGTGCAAAACAAGCACCCATCGACACGCCTTTGACTTGAAGGTAATATGTATCTTTATACAAAAAATAGTTGTTGGTCAAGGCTATGTGCAACAGTTGAACTACAAAATCTGTAGGGATGCGTGTCGGACGGGGGCGAGTATTCAATATGAGCTCCATGACCATAAGTCCATCAGCCTGGGGAATATTCGTATATAAAGACTCAATGTCTAAACCTACCATGAAATCAGATTCAGGGTTGAAAGGAAGGTCATCTATGATGTTAATTAGATGTGTACTATCCTTGACAAAGGTGTCAGTCAAGGGGACAAAAACCTTAAGGATAGAGTCAATATATTTTCCCAGGGGTTCCAACACGGATCCACACCCCGATACTATCGGGCGCCCCGGAGGAGTCGATGAATTCTTGTGGACTTTCGGTAGAGTGTAAATTACCGGTGTTCTAGGGAATGGGCTATTCAAAAAATCGTATTCTTTTTTGTTAATAATACCACTCGAAAGTGCCTGGGATATAGCAGAGGCGATCTTAACTTGGATAGAACGCAAAGGGTCTGAATTCAATTTGCGATAATGCAAAGGGTTGTCAAGTTGGCGGAGGATTTCTGAATCATAATCCTCACGATCCATCACGACAATTCCACCGCCCTTGTCAGCTGGTTTTATTATCAAATTTTGATTACTGCTGAGACTGTCAATAGCCAATTTTTCTGTGAGCGGCAAATTATAGGGAACAAATTCATTGAGTCGTTGTAACTCATTTATCTCCAACAATACGATCTTTTCAAAAGTTAAAATTTCAGGTGGCATCATAGATGTAGGTGGTAAAAAAGTAGATGCCGGTCTAAACTGAGCCTCATAGGGTAAATTAGTCTCAGGTTTGTCAGAGAAAAAATGTTTCAGACGAATCCGTCTGAAAAACAAGAGTAGATCTTCCTGTAACTTAAAAAAATCACTACGTGCCGTAGGAACAAATGACAAACCCTTACTTAATAAGGAAATCTCATCTGACGACAGGGCATGCCGGGAGAGATTGAAGATAGGAATGGTCCTATCAGGGGTAGATTGGTCCTGCTGAAGTAATGAACAATCAGGTGGACTGGTTTCAGGACCGACAGTTGGGGCAGCCTGTGTATCGGTATTAGATGTAATCTCAATATTACCTGAAGGAAATTGTGGAGGTAAAATAGAGACCTCTACAGGAGGTCTATCTCCACTTTTAGATATCAGAGGAGTGAGACGAGAATCATCGCTAGTGATTTCTAAAGAATCGATGGAAAAATCATTGGAAGGCCTTTGTTGAGTATCATATGATAGTCGTGTTATTGTGGAGGCCCCCATTGATAAAACTTTTGTCGGGTCTGTCTCTCGCCTGCGTATTGGTATTGGTAGCCTTGTCGTCTGCGGCCACGTCCGCGGCCGCGGACCTGTCCTAAAAAACCAGTGGGTAGAAGTGGTGGAGGGAGAGGATGTCTCTGAGGGCCGGTGCTACTACCTTCACCACTGTCGGTATCTTCCACGGAGGTGTTAGATGAATCAGAGAATGTAATGGGCCGATTATTACGAAAACGACCCCAGTTCTTAGTCTTGGGAGGCTGGTGAGTAGAATTATAGAAGGAATCCAATAGATAAGGATAGGTATAACTCTTGTTGTAGTTCTTAATGTCTCTTTGGATTTTATTGATTTTTTTATTCTGTTCGAAGGTGTGGAAAGTAGCGATAGTATTGTTTATTCTATCAAGGAGCCCCTTTGCATCTGAAATAGTAGTATCTGTCAGAATAAGTTTTTCAAGTTCTGCTATCTCTTCCAATTCTTTCTTGCTGTGTTCTATAGCTGTTTCAATACCAAGGACCATCCAGTGCCTTGAGCAAGTAGTGGCCAGGTGGCTAAAGCCAGTACGAAAATTTGGATCCTGAGTGAAAATAGCAGGAGTATTGCGAATTTGTAATCCTAAAGGTATGGTATCAGACTTTAAGTACTCTGTCAACATGCGAGCATGTAGGTCAGTCCGAATTTGTTTCTTTTTCAGATTTTCTAATTTCTCTAACAAAATCTTAGAGTTATTGGGGGCAGTAGGGAGAGGGGTAGACGCGAAAGCTAAAAGAGATGGGCCAGAAAGAATATTTTTTATGTAGTCATCTGAGTAGGCGGGGGTCTCTCTAGAAGACATAATAAGCAAACTGATTACTCATTATGTGACACAATTTAAGTGTAAAGTATTTAAACAAAATACTCTCGCAATCCAGTGATTGTCAATCACTGGATTGCAAGAGTATTTTGTTTAAATACTTTACACTTAAATTGTGTCACATAATGAGTAATTAGTTTGCTTATTATGTCTTCTAGAGAGACCCCCGCCTACTCAGATGACTACATCAAAAATATTCTTTCTGGCCCATCTCTTTTAGCTTTCGCGTCTACCCCTCTCCCTACTGCCCCCAATAACTCTAAGATTTTGTTAGAGAAATTAGAAAATCTGAAAAAGAAACAAATTCGGACTGACCTACATGCTCGCATGTTGACAGAGTACTTAAAGTCTGATACCATACCTTTAGGATTACAAATTCGCAATACTCCTGCTATTTTCACTCAGGATCCAAAATTTCGTACTGGCTTTAGCCACCTGGCCACTACTTGCTCAAGGCACTGGATGGTCCTTGGTATTGAAACAGCTATAGAACACAGCAAGAAAGAATTGGAAGAGATAGCAGAACTTGAAAAACTTATTCTGACAGATACTACTATTTCAGATGCAAAGGGGCTCCTTGATAGAATAAACAATACTATCGCTACTTTCCACACCTTCGAACAGAATAAAAAAATCAATAAAATCCAAAGAGACATTAAGAACTACAACAAGAGTTATACCTATCCTTATCTATTGGATTACTTCTATAATTCTACTCACCAGCCTCCCAAGACTAAGAACTGGGGTCGTTTTCGTAATAATCGGCCCATTACATTCTCTGATTCATCTAACACCTCCGTGGAAGATACCGACAGTGGTGAAGGTAGTAGCACCGGCCCTCAGAGACATCCTCTCCCTCCACCACTTCTACCCACTGGTTTTTTAGGACAGGTCCGCGGCCGCGGACGTGGCCGCAGACGACAAGGCTACCAATACCAATACGCAGGCGAGAGACAGACCCGACAAAAGTTTTATCAATGGGGGCCTCCACAATAACACGACTATCATATGATACTCAACAAAGGCCTTCCAATGATTTTTCCATCGATTCTTTAGAAATCACTAGCGATGATTCTCGTCTCACTCCTCTGATATCTAAAAGTGGAGATAGACCTCCTGTAGAGGTCTCTATTTTACCTCCACAATTTCCTTCAGGTAATATTGAGATTACATCTAATACCGATACACAGGCTGCCCCAACTGTCGGTCCTGAAACCAGTCCACCTGATTGTTCATTACTTCAGCAGGACCAATCTACCCCTGATAGGACCATTCCTATCTTCAATCTCTCCCGGCATGCCCTGTCGTCAGATGAGATTTCCTTATTAAGTAAGGGTTTGTCATTTGTTCCTACGGCACGTTGTGATTTTTTTAAGTTACAGGAAGATCTACTCTTGTTTTTCAGACGGATTCGTCTGAAACATTTTTTCTCTGACAAACCTGAGACTAATTTACCCTATGAGGCTCAGTTTAGACCGGCATCTACTTTTTTACCACCTACATCTATGATGCCACCTGAAATTTTAACTTTTGAAAAGATCGTATTGTTGGAGATAAATGAGTTACAACGACTCAATGAATTTGTTCCCTATAATTTGCCGCTCACAGAAAAATTGGCTATTGACAGTCTCAGCAGTAATCAAAATTTGATAATAAAACCAGCTGACAAGGGCGGTGGAATTGTCGTGATGGATCGTGAGGATTATGATTCAGAAATCCTCCGCCAACTTGACAACCCTTTGCATTATCGCAAATTGAATTCAGACCCTTTGCGTTCTATCCAAGTTAAGATCGCCTCTGCTACATCCCAGGCACTTTCGAGTGGTATTATTAACAAAAAAGAATACGATTTTTTGAATAGCCCATTCCCTAGAACACCGGTAATTTACACTCTACCGAAAGTCCACAAGAATTCATCGACTCCTCCGGGGCGCCCGATAGTATCGGGGTGCGGATCCGTGTTGGAACCCCTGGGAAAATATATTGACTCTATCCTTAAGGTTTTTGTCCCCTTGACTGACACCTTTGTCAAGGATAGTACACATCTAATTAACATCATAGATGACCTTCCTTTCAACCCTGAATCTGATTTCATGGTAGGTTTAGACATTGAGTCTTTATATACGAATATTCCCCAGGCTGATGGACTTATGGTCATGGAGCTCATATTGAATACTCGCCCCCGTCCGACACGCATCCCTACAGATTTTGTAGTTCAACTGTTGCACATAGCCTTGACCAACAACTATTTTTTGTATAAAGATACATATTACCTTCAAGTCAAAGGCGTGTCGATGGGTGCTTGTTTTGCACCGAATTTTGCAGTACTCTATGTTCATCATTTAGAGTCCACCATGTTTTTGAATAGCAGCAATCCTTTTGTGACCAATATTACCCTGTGGCGCAGGTACATAGACGACATTCTGTTGTTGTGGCATGGCACACATGAGAACCTTCTGTCGTTTATTACTTGGTTGAATTCCATCCAAAACCATTTAAAATTTACCTCGGATGTGCGGAACAATGATCTTCCCTTCTTGGATCTCACATTACATGCAGAAGACGGTCTAATTGGGACATCCCTATATCGAAAACCTACAGAGCGTAACACCCTTTTGGCTTACTCTAGTTACCATCCTCGGGGGCTCAGAGATGGGTTGCCTTATGGACAGTTCCTCCGGATACGGCGGAATTGTAAGTGGAGAAAAGACTATTTTCGAGAGGCAGCTATCCTCTCGTCAAAACTGATCGACAGGGGCTACCCCAAACATTTGGTTAGAAGATCTCTAAAAAGAGCATGGTATAACCATAGGGAAATTATTTTGGCACCTTCCTCTAAACGTGTCAATACACGTATCCCTTTTGTTTCTACCTTTAGCCCCAGTAGTAATAAGGTTTCCAAGATAATTAAGAACAATTGGAAACTGCTACGCTCTTTTCCACACCTTACGGATCCTCCCCTTTTATCATATAAGAGGGGTAGTAATTTGTCTGACAAACTTGTCCATGCCATCACCTGGCCTGTCAAAGAAAAACATGAAAATACTACTTTATGGAATCTTCCACCTGTGATAGGCCACTTCAAGTGTCACAATTGTAATGTGTGTGATTTGACTACCAATACCAAAGTCTTTGTTACTCCTTCACACACATATCAATTGAAACATTTTTCCAATTGTCGTACTACCAACGTTATTTATGCAATACGCTGTCCGTGTAATTTACTTTACATCGGACAGACTACACAGATGGTTAAACAGCGCATCTCCCAACACAAAAGTCGCATTAGATGTAACGTTATTACTGCTCCGCTTGTGATGCACTATAAGGAGCATAATCATTCCGAAACTGATATGACTTGGCAAGTCATAGACTGTCCACAACTTTCGATCCGTGGAGGTAATCTACAGACTTTACTAAATAAATGCGAATGTCGTTGGATTGCACGTTGTAACTCTGTATCACTTGGATTGAATTCCTTACATGAATGGAACACTGTCATCACGAGTGGCTAGTATTCTTGTTTTTTCCATGTCTCTGTTCATATTTACCAAAGTTGCCCTATTGATATGTAGACTGCATTGTGATCTGTCAGCATGTGGAAATTTCTAACCATTTTGGTCCTTTCATGATGTTTTGCTGTATTGTGTTGTATATTGCTGAATTTGTTATCCCCCTACCCTTTCTCCTTTCCCCCCCCCTTGTTTCCTCCCTCTACCCCCCCCGTTTCCTCTCCTTCCTTCCCTCCCTCCCCTACCCTTTAACTGTACTTTAATAAGTATCATTTATGTAGTGACTTTGTTCGTACCTCTTTGTCTATTTGGTTTTATTCCAATTGTATTAGTGGTATTGTGATTGTTCATGTGATTTATTTAATAATTACCTTTGCCAAATATCACTTATTATTATTGCTGTAGACCTGTAAAGTATTCTCTTTTGTATCTAAATACCCATGCCGAACTTACGAATTGTTGTTGGTAACTACTTATGATTCATTATTACCAATTTATTTATTTATTTATTTATTTTCATTTCACTGATCGGGTGCCCCTCTTTACCTCTACCCGTTCTGTCCCCTTTCCCTCTCTCCCGTTCCTCGTCCTGACCCTTGTAGTCCTTCCTTGGTGTTGATGACGCGGTCACATGACCCGGATAGTCTATTTCCGCGGTCCTCGTCTCACACACGCAAGACGTCTCATTCGTGCTGATTGTTTGGCCCTGCCTGGACTGATCCCGTTATTCGGCGAATTGAAAAGCCCATCCCTGTAAGTTATTCCCATTCCCTTCCCCTTTGATAGGCTGTTTTGCTCTCATTATGTTCGGCGTAGTAATTACACGCCTTTCATACGCCCCGTGCCTTGTTTTTCCCCAGAGCCTTGATTTATTCCAAGCCGCGAATTTTTACCGCTGGATGCTTCGAGCCCTTGATCTACGATCTGATTCACATTTAGAACTCCGGTAAGGTTCTCTGTCCTTTTCTCCACCACTACACGTTGCTGTCACGTATTTAAGCACGTCTTGTGTCATTCCCGTAATCCAATTATTTCTTGATAGATTGCCGATTACAATAGAGCAACTTATATGCTTCAAAGGATTTTTGTGGGCCCTCGTCTTCCCTGTGTCATTTATAGGTAAGCGCCCTTCGCCTTACTTGATTTAGCTACATGTTTGGCAATAGTTGGTCACCTTTTAGTTCTTTATTTCAATTATTATTTTTTCAGACACCAGAAGATACGCAGCTAATTTGACGGACTAGATTTATTTGTCCTACACTTTCCTGCAATTAGCTATGAGATGGTGATTCACTTACCCCCCTACATAGGTATGATTAGTCCTCTTTTTCCTCCTTCTCCTCCCATTCCTTTTGTTTTTTGATTCATTCATTTCCTCTTCATTTTTTGTGTTCTATATCATTGGCTATACTGGGCTTCACTATTTATTATTCTTTCTCTCTTCTTTTACACATAGGTATTTTTAAATAATTCAATAACCATAGTCCTGATGATGACCTCAACGTAAGGAGGTTGAAACGTCGTCGACCGGACAGCATTATTTGCGGCCAACTAAAGGGTCCTTTGTGATCTTAAATATTATGTGCGAATTATTCATTGTATATACATTCCTCCTCGACCCTGAATTTATTTGAATTATTTTGCCGTACCTTGTTGTCATTTTAACACTTATGTCACTGCGCCGTTCACTTGTTCACTTCACTGTCAGTGCACATATGTATGTTATGGTTATTCCAAATTATACATACCAATTGTGTATTCAATTATAAAAACCTGTTTTCTTTTTCAATCCTTTGGTCTCTCTTGTCCCTCCTTGCTTTTGATTGAATTGTGTATTGATTGGTCCCCTTATTTACTTCCCCTGTTGAGACATTGTTTTTGTTAATACATTTACCCGGTCTCAGCTGGGCTAACGGGCTTGCTCCTGTTTTTCTTGTATATTGAATGTGTATGTGCCACATTCAGTTGAGATTTTGTTAACATGAACTCGCACACAGCATCTTACAAGCAGTCGGTTAACAAAATATGAACAGGTGATATTGGGAGCTGAGAATGTCACAATAGCAAGATGTACGACTTTGAATCCAGCTACATTGTTACCAAAACCAGGCTGCGAAGTTGTTCTGGATGAAGTTGATCATGATTGCCTGGATGTGACTGAGCTGTGTACCAAACCAAGGCCTGATATCAAAGATACTCCATTTACTGAGTCTGATGTTGTTTTGTTTGTGGATGGATCATGTCTAAGAGATTCAGAAGGATGTTTGAGAGCTGCATATGCAACTTGCACAGTGGCAAAGGTTATTGAGGCATCACGGTTGAAAAGAGTGAGTTCTGCACAAGTGACTGAGCTAGTGGCTCTTACTAGAGCATGTTGCTAACAAGACAAATGAGAGTAACAATATACACTGATAGCCAGTATGGCTTTGGGGTTGTTCACAACTTTGGGCAGTTGTGGTCTCAAAGTGGATATTTGACCTCTTTGAGTTCACCAATATGAAACCGAGAGTGTGTAAAAGATCTACTGATGGCACTACAATTGCCGGCATAAATTAGGGTGGTGAAATGTTCAGCACATAGGTCCTGTTGTGAGTATATCACACTGGGTAACCAATATGCTGATGAAATTGCACGATTTTGTGCTTTAAATACATATTCATTTAACGTGGAACAACAAAATGAACAAATTGGCCAAACAGAATGCAGGTTGATGTTGTCATCTGTTGAAACTTGGGATGAGGTGAGAGAACTGCAGGAAGAAGCAAGTAATTCAGAGAAAAATTGATGGATACAATCAGGATGTACACGCAAATCAGATGATGAAGTGTGGATCTATACAGATAGGAGACCAGTAATGCCAGATAGACTGTTATCACAGAGGGCAAGGGTCTACCATAGTTCAACACTCATAGGTAGAGATGCAATGATCAGATTGTTTAACCCTAAATTCAGGGTTATTGCAGAAAGCCAGTGGTTAGTATGGGATGGATTGGCAAAGCTGCAGGTGCATTTACAAGGCTGCAACTTGATTTTATCGAAATGCCTCCTTGCCAGGAACTAAAATATGTTCTTGTAGTTGTTTGTCTGTTTACTTGATGGGTTGAGGCATAAACAACAAGACAAAATGATAGTCTAACAGTTGCTAAAATGCTTCTTAGAGAGATAATACCTTGATTCGGTTTCCCTGTCTCTTTGGAATCTGATAGGAGAATGCACTTCAACAATGAAATAATTTGGATGACTTGTGCAGCATTACATATTGAGCAGAAGTTGCACTTTACCTACCGACCTGAGGCTTCAGGTGTCGTTGAGCAGATAAATGGCAAAATAAAATCTAGATTGGCTACGGTTTGTGCATCCACAACACTGAAATGGCCTGATGATCTGCCATTGGTGTTGATGAGCTTGAGAAGTATCTCAGACAAAAGAACAGGACTGTCCCCACATGAAGTTGTGATGGGCAGGGCTATGAGATAACCGACAGTCCCAGCATATCAATTAGTAAACATTACTGATGATTTGGTACTGTATTATTGCAAAGGATTGGCTGACATGGTACGTTCTGTGTCTCACAGGTTGGAGAAGTTGCAACAACAACACAGCAAGAACAGGGACATGACCTATGCCCAGGGGACTGGGTGCTTGTGAAAAAGCATGTGAGGAAATCTTGCCCAGAACCACGATGGCATGGTCCCTCTCAAGCAATACTGGTGACGATAACTGCTGTTAAGTGTGGAGGCTTGTCAAATTGGATACACGCAAGCCACACCAGAAGAATCCCAAGTCCACTTGAAAGTGAAGAACTTGCTGAAAAAGAATGACGAGAACAAATAAATGTTCCAGAGCGAGTTGAGAATCAAGTAGAGTGGGCACAAGTTACTGGAACTGATGAAAATGAAGCTGTGATTGTCAGTGCTGAGTACGAAGTGATCCCTATAAGCAAGAACAAAGAAAAAAGGAAAAGTGATCCATCAAAAGAAAAGACTGAATCAATTGCAAATGACATTGACAATGAAAATGGAAAAAGAACAAAGAAGAGAGACAAGTGGCCGAAAGGATTAAAAAGAGTAAAATACAGTCTAAATGAAAAAGTTCCTGAAACAGTAATTGAAATATCTAGAAAATCTGAACAAAGGGAGGTGGAAGAAGAAGAAGAGCAAGTGCGAAGAACAAAGAGAATTAAAGTATCAAATAAGAAATACACAGCACTTCAATGGACATATGTGGTGACTACTTCAACAAATGATTGGGAAAAAGAGTTTGTTGAATTTTGCTCAAAAAGCAGTCGCTCATACAAGCCACCCTAAGTGAACTGTTTTTCCTGGAAAGGGTGCAGAAAAAGAAAGAGGTGATTTATGAAAATAAATGAATTCTGAAAAATGTTAAAGCAAAAGCTGAAGGAGAAGCAAAAAAGCAAAAGCTGAAGGAGATCAAAAGCTGAAGGAGAAGAGCTGAAGGAGATCTGCAGGTTCTAAAAGGTGTGGGGTGCACAGCCTAAAAACTAGTATGGCAACATTTAGTTTGGTAATGTTTTATAAAACTTTTGAAATTTTCGACACATTTTTCATTTTGACAAATTTTTGAATTTTTAGAATGGATAAAGTTAGAACTGAAACTGGTAAAAGGAATTAAGACATATTTAGGTGAAAATTGTCTTAATGTTTGTCTTGCATGTGTTTTGCTAACAATGTTTGTATGGTTGATATTAACATTTGTAGTACCACATTTTATGTTTATTAATGTAGAAAATATTACTAATAATAATAATGAGCATATAACAATTAATACAAAAAGAGATCTGAAAGAAGATCCAGAGGCTAATATTAAGGAATTAACTGGTAGTGTTCTACACTTATACAAATCAATTAATGGTTTTTCACTAAATGCTTTCACTAAGACTTACCATCACCTTCCCCATATGGTATTTCATGTAGTGTACTAACAAGTTTATTTTATGGCAAGGAGATGTTTCAATATTTTTACTCGAATTATGACTTAGTATTTTCAGAAGTTCCTATTATAAAAAATATGAATATAGTGTATTGTGCTAGGAATGCAGAGTACATGGGAGATTTTTTTCTATTCTATTAAAGCAATAGACAGTATGTGCACATCGAAATAATCTGACTTGTAAGTTGCATAATGTAGAAATAGAATTCATTAATACAGTAGAAGATAGACATAGGAATTTTAAACAAAGAGCTTCAGAGCAGAAAAGTAGAGTACCACCATGGGCACATAAAGAAGGTAATTATAAGCAGGGTGAGACGTTTGCTGCAATGACTCTGAAGTGGCCTCACAGGGGAAAGCTCTGCTTACTAAGGCAGAAGGCTGACTATAATAATCATTTCGCTTGGCCCAGTGAATTTGAACATACTTTTCTTATAACAGGGGGTTGGGGATTAAGAGGTGTTACTGATCCTGTTTTCCCTGGAATCTATTATGTGTGTGGGAAAAATGCCTACTACAGGTTGCTAATACATTGGTATGGGTGTTGCTAAATGGGTATAGTCTTTCCAAAGATTTACCACGATGGTGAAAAACATAGATCCAATGAAAAAAGACTAACACAGAGTAAAAGGGGTTTGAGTGCTGCAGAAATTGAGGGACATATTTGTGGAGCATGTATGCCTTCAGTTGGGGTGATTCTAAATTCACAAAAGATTAGAAAATTGTCTACAGTGGTTGATTGTCTATCAACAGATAGTGCTGGTGGATTTTCAATGATTGATACGGAAATGGTTGTTATGACAACCATGGTTTTACAAAATAGACTTGCCCGAGATGTATTATTGGCAAAAGAGGGAGGGGTCTGCAGTATGTTGAAAATTCAATAATGTTGCACATATATTTCAGATAAGAGTAGAGATCTAGAAGGATATATCAGCAACATTACTCATTTACATGATGATTTAGCTAAACTGAAGGTTGATGGTGCTTGGGAGAAACTTGGTAAGGGGTTCTCTTCTATAGGTAATTGGTTTTCAACATTTGCTAACTGCTTATTAGGGAGGATACTAACACCAATAATTGCTGTTGCTACTGGCATACCAATGGTATTTTTACTTTATAAATGCTACAAGAATAAAACAAAAGATGCAAAACGAAGAGCTAGAAAAAGGAAGAGAGAAGAAATAGAAATGGCAGATCGAAAGGGTGTTTACTATAGTGTGATGAAAGATTTAGAGGCTGTTAGTTTAAAACAGATGTGAACAATTAACTCTGCATTCTAAAATTATGTTATCAGATAGTAATCTGATAAGGGTTGTTGTGATGGTTTGGGATACCATCAGATGGGGGATTGAAGAGAGAAAATGCAATAAATTAACAGAAGGAATTAAGTAGCGTACTATAAAGATTCCTGTGTGAAAGTGTTACTCAGCTCATTCAAAAGATTGGTGACCTGTCCCTGTGTTCGTGGTATGCTGAATGCCGTGCTGATTCCTTATTCTCTGGCTGGCAAACCCTGCTGAACTAAGAGACTTTCCTTGAGACTTTGCACATCATCGGTTGGTTATGCTGCTCTTTCTATACCATAACGGCCGTGGGGTTAGCCTTTCAGACTAATTGCACGCTGTGCATTAGTATTTCATTTTCGTTAGTGAACTGTGTTTCGCTGTTGTTTTTCTCTCTCTCTCACTCCTCTATACCTGATATTCTGATGTTTTCATGAATTAACTGTTGTGATTATTGAGAATCTATTCTGTATTTTTATGAAGCAAATAATGACATTCTAATTTGTATTTGTGCTTGACCATTCATATTATGAAATAACAAGAAAAACTTTTAGAAAACAATAGTGTTTGTTTTTATTACTGAATTACTGAGTTATTTGGACATGTTTATAATGACAAATGTTTAGCGTATTTCTTAATTGTAGGTCCTCGTGGACAAATAACATTCGGTCTTTCATTATTTAGTCCCTTCTAGCTCTTCCAAAGATTCATCTGAGGACCTTTGATATTGCTAGCTGTATGACAATGACTTATGGACCCATCATTAGAGTTACAGATCCGATTATTGTATATTGTTTGGTGTGGATAAGTGAGCTGACAAAAATTCCCCAATGCTTCCGCTGCATCAAGACCATCATTAGTACTCTGTCAAAGACAACTGGATTTCCTTTAAGGAAGAGAACATGGGAAGTCTTTTCCAAAACGTTTTGATATGATATAGCTTGGAATGGGTTACCCTAACAAAGTCTTTGAAAAATGAAAAGCAACTATGTAACCAGATGGATTCCACCCTTCCCAACATACACACAAACACACAAGCGGAAAGCTATATCTAAAATACTGCACAAAAAACACCAAAAGCTTTACATACAGTCATATTTTTTATTCTATAATTATTCATACCACCCTCATATACTTTCAAACTTGTGCAACAGAGTTGCATTGATGCCAAGGTTAGTCGATAGAAGTCATGAAGTTCAGATTGGTCAAACAATTTTGGGTTTATGTCACACCTTCCAAAACTATAGAACTGATGCTTTTTTGCATCGTTGGTCAGCGTAGGTGTTTGGGAAATTTTAAGGGAACCGATAATAAATTTTCCAAGTTTTGAAATTCCACTTTTATTTTTAGAAAGTCTGCGATTCTCCATCTCAGAATCTAAATAATAAAATACACTCTTGCAGCACCACCAATCCATTAGTATACGCCCTCTAGAAAGTCACCGTCCTTGCTTTACAGGTATGCTGATTAGTCTGAAAATGATCAGCACCTAAGGTCAAATGTACCCTTTCATTTGTTCAAACCTCAAGGACCAGTTAGGCAACAATACTGAAGGCTATTAATATACTTCAAGTTAGAGCTCAAGGCACATAGAGCTTCTCTACCAGAGTGACACCATTCAGCCAGCTGCAGACATCCACCTCTCATACCCTACCCCATCTAACCACTATCCCACCACTCTCTCTCAGGCTAAGCTCTGCTCAATCACTTTCTTTCCTTCCACACTCCAACCCTCCCTCTTACTTCTTGTCTTACTACTATTTCACAGTAAGCATTTCCATATATCTTCATCTGCCTCTTGAACCTCTTAACTAGTACAGCACCTACGTGACTGTGCACAATAAACATTTTACTGCACCCATGTGTAGGTGTATAGTGTAACTTGTTCTGCTTCCCTATATAAATGAACATGGTAGCTTGCAGGAAATTTCAATATATTTGTGCAGCATCTCTTATATGGCAGTAATGACACCCATATATAATTCTGCAGTATGTCTTGTGTAGCGTCCCTAAGAGGCACTTTAGTGCACAACACCCTAATGAAATAGTCCAGAGCTCTGTTGATTCTCTAAGATGAACTCGTGCTTAATTACTACCCATAGTAAAATACATACATGGATTAAATAAGCATTACAGCTCAGTGGATTCGATTACCTAGGGAAGGGGAAATGTAATTTGATTTCTGAAAATGGAAAGATGTTCAGTTAAAATGAATAATTCGGGTTTAAGATTATAAAACAGAAAATGCGAATTCTATTTTTGCTAATGCAAGTATATCGAACGACATCCTTGTAGCTTACCGCCAAATAAGCAAGGAGTGTAGTGACCTATGTAGTGAAAATGTGTCTTACAATCATTTGGACAAGTAGCAACTACGTCAGAATTCATAGCTATGTTGTGTGCACCTATCAAGGAGATAATGGACACAATTCCTGCCACTTGCTGTCCAAAGCTAGAAAATTAAAACAAAGCTCCTCTGTGCCTGCACTGCACACACCTTCTTATGTGGGAGAGCATTCTAACTCTATCTGCCAAGGCCCTCCAATGTTAAGAATGCAATGAGTAAATCTTAATAATGGCAGCTTTAAAGCCTGTTATCTACATCTGCGGGACAGCCAATCGAGACATACATACATCAACCGGCAGGGGGTGTGCTGTGGTGAGAGGGTGTGTCAAACAAAAGTAGGCATTTGCACAGCCAATAAGTTTCGCCTTTTGACCTATTGGCTTTGCAAATGCTTTTTGCCAGTGCTGTATGTCATCATTAAAAAGGAAAATGCCTTTTGCCGATGCTGTGAATCATAAGTAAAAAAAAAGGAAAAAGGCACAATGATGTGAACACAGGTGCCTTATGAAGCTGTTGGTGGCAACATCATTCTGAAAGTGCAAGCATGCATGATGATGTATGTGTGTGCATGCATCAACCATGCATGTGCAAAGCTACAGAACAGCACATAATTATTTTTAGGTCAAGCCTAGAGTCAGCGTGCATGCGCTGCCCTGCGAGATTTTATGTATCTACAATATGAGCTTTAACTTAGCCCACCGACCGCCACTCGCTCCCTGTGCCAATCAGAAATGCTGGGCCCATATTGGTGGACTGCTTTACAAAGTCCCTCCCCTGGGTCCTTAGTTGATGCCCATGCAATTTCACTAAGAGAACAATTTTGTTGGCCATCCCCCGTGTTCAAAGGCTTCTTTCTGTTAGAACGTGTGATGGCCCCTCTCCTCTATTACTTCCTCAGTGAACGGATCGTCTTTCACCACTGCTGTAATTAGTTACGGCTAAAACAAAGGATTTGATTGACTTTGGTTTTAGTTCCAAAAGATGAATTCCTTTCGCCTCACTATTATGTGGAGGGTATATGTATGCAAAACAGGTGCTATGTAGCCTTTTCATTACTTTCACAGGTCGTTTTTCAGTGGTATTTGTCAATTTTAACCAGGAACGAGAATAGTTTTATCATTTAATTGACCATTTGATCAGGATAACTTGAGATTTGTCCAACATTTCTGTCATTATCATAAATTCTCTCCTTTCAAGGTAGTGATGTTGAGACCAGGAGAAAGGCTATAAGTCAGCCAATTTAATGCACGGAAAGAATCCATACTCCATTGGAGGGACAAACACACAGTAGCGACTGGTCTCGCAGCAGATTGGAGGGACAGGGAAGGGGTACTGGGTGGTGGGGACGGACGGATGCCAAAATAAACAAAAAAAAATGAAAATAACTTACCTGCTCCTCGCCGATCGCCAGTCTGCCTCTGTTCTCCTTCCTGCTGTGTATGTGCTGAGGCCCCCAGACTCCCCACGGCCAATTCCAGCACTTCCCTCATGCTGGCCATGAGCATGAGAGGAGCAATGGGATTGGCCTGAGCGGGTTTGTTTTCCACTCCAAAGGGGACTGGGAGCCTTTGCCTGCTGTTCTCTCTACCCGACAATGCTTCTTGGGTTAGGTAAATGTCAATGCGCATGACGGTTTGGCAGTCTTAAGAAGACTAGCCAAACTGCCACCACTCTCCTTCCGTGCCTGTCATGGCATGGCCCCACACCCAAAGCTCCATCCAGAGGAAAAATAAAATGATAATAATACTGTTTTATTATCATTTTATTTTTCCTTTCCCTCAGCTGGCCAGTGGGGAGGGGTGATGCTCCTCCGCAATAGTGGAGGAGCTGTAGCTGCAAACCCAAGACGGATAAGGCAAGCCATCAAATACGAACCAAGCAAATGAGAGTGACAATAAAGCCAACTAATGGTAAGAAATGGGAAGGCTTACAGACCACTGTAAATTCCTGGCAAACTGCCAATAGGTCTGTTGTAACCAGACACCTTGCACTATCTGGTGGGCTTGATCTAATGGCAAGTTTTAAAAAATAGCTAGACAAGTACCAACCTAGTTAAATCTAGGGTATAATTCCCAATTCTGCTTTTTTAAGGACAAAGATTTCCAATCTGGGAGCTACTGCATTTTGTCACAGAAAACATTATGGGCCAGATGTATGTAGCTAGCATTTTGCAAGGATTCGTAATTAAGAAATAGCAAAATGCAATGTATGAAGGTGTATAATACACCTTTTGCGATTCCTAAGGGGTCGCAAATGACCTACCTCATGAATATTAATGAGGTAGGTCGCAATTTGCGACCCTCTAGGAATCGCAAAAATTACGGGGATGGTGGCCTGCTG
The DNA here is from genome assembly GCF_964204655.1 of Triturus cristatus. Taxonomy (NCBI): domain Eukaryota; kingdom Metazoa; phylum Chordata; class Amphibia; order Caudata; family Salamandridae; genus Triturus; species Triturus cristatus. The sequence goes on along the minus strand of NC_140580.1, from coordinate 595,137,828 downwards.
AGATCAGCAGACCATCATGTCCGTGATTGCTTTTCAATAAAGCAATCTTTTTTTTGTAAAGCAGCCCGTTTTCCTCAAAAGAGAACGCAAAATGCTTTACAAAACAAAAAATGAAAAGTTTTCTTTTCATTTTTTAAGAGCAGGCAGTTGTCCGAGGGACCACTGCCTGCTCTTAAAAATAGTTTTACAAACATTCACAAAGGGGAAGGGGTCTCTTGGGGACCCCTTCCCATTTGCGAATGGGTTACCACATACTTGAAGTAGGTGGTAAAATGTGAATTTTTAGCGACCGCATTTGCGATCACAAAACATCCATACATACCGATGCGATTCGATATTAGGAAGGGACGCCCTAAACACGCCCCTTTCTAATACCGAATCGCAAACCCATTTTGCAATTCGGTAACAGGCTACCGAATTGCAAAATTAGGTTTGCTGCATCGGAAAAGCAATGTTTTCATTTGCAAACAGGCAGATTTTGCGATTCTGCCCTTTTTCGAACTCAAAAATGCTTGATACATCTGCCCCATGAGCATACTGGTGAAGTGCACGCATGTGGTGCGAGTTATGCACAATTGTTTTGCAGAATAATGTAGTTGATATGTAATATGCATGCTAAGTGCTATGCATGCTGTGAAATGTTAATGCTATGTGTAAAGTTGATCTTTGATGCCTGTAATCTGTCAATTCAATGATATGCATACTTTGAAGTGTATGTGGTGCTTGAAACACATGTTAAGCCTTTGCACAGTACGTCATTGGCTTTCATGATTTGAAAACAGTATCGTGCATGCATATGTGTACCTTTTATGACATGCATGCTGTTGTGTACACTATGGGCCTCATGTATGAAGCCAAATACCGGTCGGTAACGGCCGAAATTCGGTAAATATCCCGTTACCGACCGGTATCTAGGCATTTGCTATGTAGGGGGCTGATTTCAGGATTCGGTATTTACCGAATCGGAAATTAAGAAATCGGTAAAATACCGATTCGGTAAATACCGAATCCTGAAATCAGATGTAGGGAGCACTTGAAAGAGTGACAAATAGAAATAGAAATTCGTTATTTACCACCAAATACAGGTTGGTGATAAATAACGAATACCTTGCAAAAAGCAATATTTTGCTGATTTAAGAGTGCCATGTGGCAGACATACATGCCCTTAGGGCATGTATGTGCGCCACATGTGCACACATGCAAGATTCAGGGGTGCAACAGGGTGTCAATGTGACACCCTGCCACACTTGTATATGCTCCCCCCATTACCGAATCGGTATTTACCATTGATTCCTATGGGCCTCCAGGCCCATAGGAATCAATGGGAAGGTATGCCTCATTACCGAATCGGTAAATACCGATTCATAATTTCCTATTTTTTTTCGATTCGGTAAACTTTACCGAATCATTACCTACATCACATTTACCGATTCAAAAATACCGAATCGGTAAAATTCGGTATTTATGAATCGGTAAATGTGTGGCTACCTACATATGGCCCTATATAACGTGCATGCAGATAATGTACAGAATGCATCTCTTGCTGTGTATGTGTGAATGCTGGGATTATGCAGTGGACTGTTTGCCTGCTTCTGGGTTAGTGTGGGATCCTATCAGCTAACCAAGCTTCGAATCTCTCCGGCTTATCTGCAATCTTGGGAGGCAACGTATCCCCATTCTTGGGGCATCTTGGGAGGGAGAAGTGGACCCAGTCGAGGTCCTCTGTAATTCTGAAAACATTTCTTAGGAATTACTATGACAGTTGCAGCCGACGCAATGAAGAAGTGGTGGAGCGGGTGGAGGGGTCACGGGATGGGGCGCGGGGGGGTCTAATAATAAAAAAAACACGTACCTGAAGCTGCCGGCAGCAGTGCTCTTCACGCATTGGTGCTTTGCTACTTCCTGGTCCCAGCAGACACTGGGACAGCAGCAGAGACTCCCTGTGCAATTCCCGTGCTGCTCTCATGCTATGAGAGCAGCGCAGGGATTGGCCTGAGCAGGCAGGTATGATGCTCTGCTCAGGACAGCGAGTCTGTGCTGTTTCTCCAACCAGGCTGTTCAATACAGCCCGGTTGGAGAAACCTAAGTGCACATGTGGGTTTGGCTGGCCAGCCAAACACACATGTGCACTGATAAGTGCACAAACCAGTCCTCCTCCTCCATCCCATGGCCCTGGCCCCACCCCTCCCTGTGCACACTGGCTCAGAGCCGGCAAATGAAAAATACAACTATTATAATATATAGTTTTATTTTTATCTGCTATCTCTGAGCCAGTGGGGAGATGCTCTTCCGCCTTTGTGGAGGAGCCGCACCGTACCTGGTAGAGTACAACTCAAGGAGAAGAGTGTTCTCCTGGTGTCCTCTGAGGCCACGAGCACAGTGTGACCCTGTGAGGTGCGTAGCATTAGCCCAGCAGCAGAGCAAGATTTCAGCAAAAACATGGAAATTACAATACTAAAATTCGAAATATCCAAGAATGTATAATGGGCCTTGGAGAGGGAAAAACGTCAAGCATTCTAGAGTAAATAGGTGTCACTGTGGATAAAGTGATAATGTGGGAGGAAAAACCCAGAGGTATTCCTGAATGCAGACTGAAGGCAGGAAAAGAGGAATGTGTAGGGGGAGACTGTGTAAAGGAGAAACTCCTGATCTGACAGGATGCAGAGTGGTATTATAGGAAGGTATGAATTCAGATATTACTGAATAGTAGAGTGGTTACAGCCCCAGATATTCCCGACTGTAGAGGTAGACCTGCTGAGGAGAAGCCTCCACGTTAACCTCAGTTGTGCTAGAAAGTGGACTTTGGGACATGCAAGGTATGTGCACATCATTAGATTGATACTGGAGCCTATCACAAGGTATGTGCACATCATTAAATCAATATTGGAGCCTATCACAAGGTATTTGCACATCATTAGGTTAATATTGGAGCCTATCACAAGGTATATGCACATCATTAAATTAATATTAGAGCCTATCGCAAGGTTTGTGCACATCATCAGATTAATACTGGAGCCTATCGCCAGGTTTGTGCATATCACTAGATTAATACTGAAGCCTGGCTCCTGTTATTGGGATGCAAAGCCAGATTTGGAATACACTAGTTGCAGGTTCTCCTTCATCAACATAACATACGAATTGAACATAGGGTTCTGTGGTGTTTGTCTCTGCCCTAAACTTTCATTGGCTTCCTATCAGTTAATTCTGGTACCTCTCAGGGGTAAAGACGTTCAACGCTATCTGTAGTATCACTGCAGAAATCCCAGTTCAACCTAAAAAAACTACCTAGGAACAGTTAATGCACGTTTGACCAATTGCATTTTCCTCTGTAACCAGGTAGGGGATGCAAGTGATTTTTATTTAAGGGAATTATCATGGTTAATATGAAGCGTCCCAACACTTTAAATCTTTTACAAACTAGGCAAATAGGAACTACTTTATATGCAAGTTCGTTCTGCTCTGAAATATTACCTTTTTTTGGATAATCTGGCTCTATTTGGTTCAGACTGGACACTGTGCCCGGAAAATATCTCTTGCTATTGTTTAAGTGCAGGAATGTACCCATTCCTGAACAAAATAATCCATGCTCCACAACGGAGGAACCCTTACTCCATGGTGCAAGGGTGCCTACGTTAGCACTAGGCATCAAATTGTGCACCAGTACAGGGGGAAAGGAGAGGAATGCACTGTATTTCATAAATATGGTGCATTCCTGCTCTTTCACATTGGCATAGGGCAGCACAGCAAGAAGACTTGCTGCTCTACCCTATGCCAATTCCTGATAAATGAGGCCCTAGTTTGTTATCCAAAATACTGATCCGCTGGTCTCCAAGGCTGGTATTCAGCTCTTTCTCCAAGCAAACAAGTACTTCTAGTGAGACCAAAAAAGGAGACAAACCGCAAACGCTATTCTTAATTCTTCATCAAGATACCCTTCGAGCTGCAACGTACAACCACCTGCTGGACGGGATGTCCAGCCAAATAAATAGTGAGTAGTAAGGAATATACCCTTTTGTGAACAGTCTTTCAGAATGACGAACTCTGTGGCTTATTAATGAGAGCCATGAGTCACTCTTATAAAGATTTATGAAGCCACGCAAAGCCACCCTGTGTGGCTTTGAGTGGCATCATGAATCATGAGTAAGGCGACGAACCGCAAATCGCTGCGTCACTTTACTCTGACCTGGAATGCGTTCCATGGGCGTTGCGGTGGGTTTTCTCACTCAACACCGATGGAATTTAATGCTGCCCCAGATTTGCAAGGTGATGTAAAATCTGGGGGAAAATCATATCCATACGCCTCCAGAGGTGAGGAGTAACATATTTCTCCTTGTTTTTTTCTCGTGCAACAGGCAAAGAAAAAGGAAAATGCCTCATAGGATTGCTTTTGAGCAGGAAGGTGACCCTTCCTGCACAAAAATCATTCTGCCTCCAACGGAGTTAGGGTGCCTACATCAGCGCTAGGTTGCTAAAACAGCACCAGCGCAGGCTTAAAGGACAGGGATGCACCCTATTGCTTAAACACAGTGCATTCCTGCTCTTTCACTTTGGCATAGGGCAGCACAGCAAGGTGCCTTGCTTCGCTTTCCTACGCCACAAAGGCAATACATGAGTCCCCATGTTCTCAAGCACAGTCTAACAAAGTGGAGCGCTGGTGCCTACATGTCATTCTTGAGGACGACTTGCATTGTCACCAGAGATCATCAAAGCAGACCCACCGCCAGCATCTAATTTAGCAATGTGTGTTTTTTATTTTATGGCTCGTGCTTTAAGAGAGAAGTAGAGAGGTTACTGTGTTCATTATTTCCATTCCATGTCACCTCTGTCCGATATAGAGAGGCCATCTCATGCAGTTCATGTCATTTCTCACTCCCATATCGCCAATTTGCACTCTGACTGCTATCAAGGTTCATCACTTACAAATAGGTCACCTCTAATGCGAGAGGGGTGTAAGGGCCAGCTTCCCACTCATCAGAGCGCCAATGAGCTCTCTGTGCGTTGAATCATACCCCTACCACCACACAAGAGAACACAGAAACATGCCACTCTATTTGCACCTTGGAAATTGCTTAAAAAAAAGAAATTCCAAGAGCTCCGGGTGTTTATTATGCTTGGGTGTGGAAATGTTCGTGAATGTTTTATAATCACTAATGTTAGACACAGAAATACATTATTTAAAATAAGTAATAATAATGCCTTTTATTTACAGTGCTTAAAAACATAAAAAGATGGTATTAAACACCGTTTGGAAAAAAAAAGAAATTACTTGCAAAATAACTAGCTTTTCAGTGGTGCTTGTCTTCACACACTATCATTTCCCAGTGCGTAATAATAGACTATAACATCAAGCAGCTCTGTAGCACTGGCTGCTTTTTCCAGGATAGAATTAAAGATTTCTGTGCTACTTCTTGGCTTGAGTACCACCTAAACAAGTTTTGGTACTAACCCTACCTAGCCTTGCAAATGTTTTGTAAGATGTGCAGGCAAAAGGCAGAAAGGCATATTTAATTAGTGACACCAGTGCCAGATTCATTAAGGTTTGGTGACCCATGTGCCAGGAAACCCCTGAACAAGGGCGATACAAAACCAAAATGAGATTTATCACACTACGCATCCTGCATGGCTTGATAAATCTCGAGTAACACAAGGCAGCGCAAATCGCTGCCTTGCTTTTCTCTGACCCAGTGAGGCGTGTCATGAGCGGAGCATGGGTGTTTCCACACACCCACCCATTGATTTTGGTGCATTCCCAGATTTAACATGGGTGGTAGACCTGGGAATAAGTCAAAAGGCCATGCCTCCCCAGGTGAGGTGTAACAAGGAGAAATATTCTGCTGCACACGTAAAAAAGAGAAGAGCGCCTCTGAGGATTGTTTTGGTGCAGGAATGTGTCCCTTCCTGCACAAAAACAATCCTCTCTACAATGCTGGCACCCTTGCATCATGACATAAGGGTGCCTACATTGGTGTTGGGCAGCCAAAAGTGCACCAGTGCTAGGAAAGGATAGGGATGTGCTGTATAATGTTAAATACGGCTTATTCCTGCCCTTTTACGCAGCTCAACAAGGTTGCTTGCTTCATTGCGGTACGTGACAAAATGGTAAATATGAGCCTCAGTCTTTATATCTTATCACAAGCCACTGTATCTACACATATAGCTGGCCAACTTTCCATATACATTGGGCAAGAGCTAAAATAATTGTGAATATTAGAATAGTGTTCCCAGGAAATCTATGTTTGCCAAGGAAAAGTCAGTCCCTCAAGGATTGTGTTTAACAAATACCTCTCGTTGACATCTCTGCTAACTGAGCTTTTCTCCTCTAGTACTATGTCTCAGCTTTACATTTTCCAAAGAGAAGATACTAGAGATTCTTGTGCATTTATATTTTTGTGCAGAATGTATTTTTTCATTAGATTACACCTGTACACACTGATATAGTACAAATGTCTTTAAAACGAATTTCCTACGGGCTGAAGAAGTTTTCCTGACCCTTGTTAACTAGGCCTCAGTTTGGGCCTAAACTTATATGATGTCTTTTGATTTTGCTGCCCATTTTAGACTTAACATTCTTTTCATTTTGCACTTCTCCATAATTCCCTATTTTGACGAAAGCCTTTAATGGCATTAACTCTGTACCACATTTCTTTACATTTTTGTAATAAGCCCTGTTCCCAAGATCTAGAACTCAGTTGTTTATTGGGCCCTTTTACTTAATTGGCTGTATTTCTAATATTTTTGAAATGTTGGGAGGCGCCTTACCTCGGGGATACATTGCCTTATGAAATTTAGGTTTAATACTGTCTCTGATTTATCGAATTGTGGGTGTTCTGTCGTAGCGGTTTGGGTTATCAAATTTGCATAGTCCCTCACAGCACAAAGAGCTCTGTGGATGTCATTCAATCAGTTTTCTTAGGAATTGAACAGATTTGAAGAATGGATATTCAAATGCAGCCTTCAGCTTAATAGTTAAAAAAAAACAAGGTAATAATCACGGTCTACAACTATCTTGCCCCCAACCTGTTATATCTTTGGGCCCAAGTGTGTATCTGCAAGAAGGTAAAAATCCATAGACTCAGATAGGTGTAGTAAACAGCTGTCTTCACCTCAATTTTGTCCAATGTCCCCTGGCTCCCACTGCAAGCTTACATTATCTTCAAACCAAGTAGCATAATTTACAAAACAATCTTGACCCCTACCTCTTCCTTAATGGCAGATAATCTCACCATCTCTTGTGGCCCTGGGCATACCCACACCCTGGACCACATCAGACTGTAAAAAGAAGTGTAAAAAAACAAAAATAGATCAAAAGGCCTTTTCCAATGATGCGCCCAGCATCAGTAGCAGCATTTTCAAATCAATCAGTATTGTCCAACCCTGCTTCAATTCAGGGAAGTGTTGTAGACACACCTCTCTAAATAACACTACATCACAATGCTTCAACAATCCACAAAATCAGCTTCCTCTCAAATCACTTGTTGACCACATCCTTGCCTTTCAACTTGAACAGTGCTCCACTGCCCTTGTCTGGTTTTGTGCTATAGAAATACAATACACAAACATACATTCATACATACTACCACCTTATAGTGGGGTCCAACTGTCCATAAGGTACCCTAAACAAAGAGCTATGTTTGTACGCACCAGTATGCAGGCATTTTCCTATACTAGATTCATAGGCTACAGAGTGTTCAGGATGCTGCATTACTACTTGTTAAGGGTCTCATTTATAAAGACCCTGTTTGATCAACAATAAAAGCACTGCATTGGCTCCCAGTGCAGGGGTGTATTCTCTGTAAACTGTGACATTTCATTTATAGATGCTGTAACAATCTAGCTTCAGATTACCTAAAGAACAGCTAGCTATGTCATACTCGAGTTTGGAATGTGCTAAGCAATGATCTTAAACTCTTGTACCTCCCTTCATTAAACTATCTTTCAAAGGTGGCAAAGCTTAATATTATCAACCCCCCTGCTTCTGGTACTCTCATCCGCTAGAACTTCATTTCTTCCTGCCTGCCTCTATGATTTTAAAAAGCAAGTGTTAAAATATCAACTACATTTAAGTCAAGGTGAAATTGTCAAGCTTATAACGTCATGTCCCTCCTTATTACCTAAGACAATTCCCAACTGTTGGACCTGGCACTTTTTCCAGGGTTATCCCCAAACCTTTTGCCTTCCTCCTGTATTTTTTCTGATCTGTTTTTGTTGGCTTTAGGACTCTGGGCACTTTACCACTGCTAATCACTGCTAATGTGCATGTGCTCTATCCTTTAAACTTGGTATGATTGACTTAAACTTGTTTGTCATATTTAAATTACCTGTAAGTCCCTTGTACAGTGGTATCCCATATACCTAAGGCCTGTAAATTAAATGCTACAACTGGGCCTGCAGTGTTGCTTGCCCTGCCCAAATAAGTAGCCTTTTAAACCTGTCTCAGGCCTACCACTGCTGTGTCTGAATGCACAGTTTACTGTCACCTTGACTTGGCATTTAAAGTTACTTGCCAAGCCTGAAACTCCACTTTTACTACATATAGGTCACCCCTAAAGTAGGCACCAGGTAGCCTTATGGGTAGGGTGTTGTGTAGGTAAAGGTTAGGACATGTGCCTTCATTGTGTGGCATATTTTAATTCAAACAAGGGAACCTGCAAGGTAGGAAGGACCTTGGGTATCAGTTATGGAGAACAAAAGGTCCTTCAAAAAAACAATAAAGTTGCAATAAATATACACCAGAATCTGTGCTATATTAGTGATGTCCAGCCGGACAATTGATTCAATGAATCAAAACAATTTCTAAAGATCAAATGCACAATCATAGAGTGGGACACAGTCCTGCGTCCTACACAAACACAAAACAGTTACAATTGGACAAACACATTTCAGGCAAAACAAAAGTAGCTTATGGCCAATACAGATAATAAGGGCAAGCTTTCAAATAAACAGTTATTGCACTTGTTTTAACACATTGGTTTAACGTGCAAACTGTTTATACAAGTTGACGATGTTTCGATCCATGTCTTAATACTAGGATCATCATCAGGACGGGTATTATACAAGCCTGAAGTAATACATTGCCTTGGAGCCAAGAGGCGGCACGTAGGGGCTCAATGTGAGTGAGGATTACGTTCCGGCAGGGGAAGAGGGCTCCCGGGGAGCTGCAGGAGCGCTGTGATTAGCGGTCCTAGGGTAAAAACCGATGACAGCTTTTTCGGACGTCCTTTGATAGGGAAGAGGATAAACCTCGGCTGAGGAAGGCTGGATGGATGGCTGAGTGTCGATCACACATACAGCGGGTGGATGGTGGTTAGTCCATATGATCGCGAGCTCAATGGCTGGCATGGCCTGGTAGTGACAAACAACATATTTCGCTTTCACTACAGTGAGTGCTGCTCCTCTCATAGGCTAGCATTGGGAATTCCCTTATATGATTGTAAGTGGCAATTTCTGTTCTGAAAGGAGTAGTGTTGCCATGTTGGTATGTTTGGAATAGTGGTGAGAAATCTGTGTTGGTGAATTTAGGCTCTTTCAGGCACATGCATCAAAAAGAGAGTTTGCGAGTCCTTATTTGCGAATTTTAAGGAATCGCAAATAAAGACTCGCAAAACACGATGCAACAAAAACATTGCGAGAATATTGCGAATCGCTAAAAATCGCTAAATAAATTGCGATTTCGGCATTTGCGAACTCGCTATTAGCGATTTCGCAATTAGCGAAATCGCTAATACCGAAGTCGCTTTTTGATGCATCCTGATGACATCACAACCAGGAAGTGAGCAGCACCAGCCTCATTTCCAGTGCACAGTGTCAGGGAGAGGAGGGAGCTGGCTCTGGGAGCAGAACAGGAGTGTGACAGAGACAGAAGAGAAACTTGTGATATCAAATGGAAGCCTCACAAACAGCAGAGGAGAGCCAAACAGGCAGGAAACGCAAAATTAAATTTGCAGAAAAAGAAATTGACACCCTCATTGAGGGAGTAGTCCACAGCCATGACAAGCTGTTTGGAAAGGCATCATTGAAAGTGGCAGAGCAGGAGAAAAGGAAAATCTGGCTCCGGATCCAAAACAGGGTCAATGCCATTGGGGTGACACACCGCACCATTGAAGAACTCAAAAAACGATGGTACGACTTGCGCAGTCGGGCTAAGGTGCGCATAGCTGACCGCCTGAAGGAGGCAAAGAAGACAGGAGGGGGAACACCAACAGACACTGGGAACACTCCCATGGAGGACTTGATTGAATCCACCATCCAGCCAGAAGCTGTTGTTGGTGTGACCCAGCTGGACACGTCCGGAGCAGCAAACACATCTGAAGGTAAGATGAATGTATGTTTTCTTAGTGTTACAAAATGTAAAGGTAGAACTCGACCACAGTACAGCCCAAGTGCAGACCCTGAACATCCAGTACACAATGCGTTCAGTAGGTGAGGGGCATTATGGGAGATGTAGTCAGGTCAAGCAGTTAAAATGTCAAATCTCAGAGTAACAACCCAAAAAAGCTTAATAGAGTATAAAATCATTTACAAAGGCAGATATTTATTACTGTGCAATTAATATCACAGACATGAAATAATACAGTGTTGCACTGTTTCACCTCACAGATGCGCAACGTGTAGAAGATGTGGATAGCGATTCCCCAGACATGCAGGACACCAGCGCAGGTGAACAGATGGACACACCTGTGGTGCAAATAAATCCCTCACGTCCAACAAAGTCACGCAGGGCTACTGTTCCATCCCTAGTCACCATGGAGTGTGAAGATGATGAGGCTGATGCAACACCAGGTGGCAGCCATGGCCAGACAACTTCCATCACAAAAACACAACCACAGGTCCCCAGAACTAATCACAGAGCCCGGCGTAGGAGAGGAAGAGCACTCAGGACACAGCAGGAGGAGCAACCAAGTGATGTCTGGGGTGGTCTTGAGGGACAGATGCTCCGTATGCAGCGCCTGCAGACAAAAAACACACGATTAGTACAATTGCAAGTTGGCAAGATGGCTAGCAACATAGCAGTACTGTCAGAAAGTGTGCAGCAACTGAGCAAGGTGATGCATGAGGGAAATGTATCCCAGAAGAGACAGCATCGTCAACTAATGCTGCAATTGAAAATGTTTGCTAAATCAAACAATAGATTGGCCACGACAACTGCACTGCTGGCGCGTAGGTCTGTGACCATGCAAACTGAAATGTGCCATTGGAGCGGCGATGTGGCTAAAGCACTGGACCAGGTCACCAATGCAGTTGATTTGCTAAATGCTTCCACAATTGCGGCCAACAATTCGACGCCCAAAGAGGGTAGTGAGGGTGGCTCAAGCCTAAGTAGTGTGGCAGTTCCAGTCCGCACTGCAGGAAGACGCAACACACGCAGCAGTACCCCCGCCGCTTCCAACATAACGGATGACAATGCTGGGTCTGACAGGCGTCTGGGTGTTCGTGGGAAAAAGCGCTAGACTGGCATGTACAAGTGCATTCCACTATGGTGACGTAACCATTTATTTGGATTTGACTTTTCACAGACTGACAAGTGAATTGACATTTGCAAACCACTTATGTCCATTGCACTGGTCAGATTACAAGTGTGCTTGAACACTCATGGCAATTTTATTTAATTAAAGAATACTTTGATAGCAATAGTCAGTTTCTGTGTCATCATTACTCACCTCAGAAATAATTTTGTGTGATGTCAAATCTTCTCCTACGCCCTTCTGCTGCGCCTGCCCCTTGTGCTGCATGGTGTTGTGGCACTTGCTGGTTCCCATCCTCCGAATCGCTGTCAGACACCTCGATGTCCATTCCTCCCCTTGTCGCTATGTTGTGCAGCATGGCACATGCCGCTACTATCTTGCAGCATTGTTCAGGGTTGTACTTCAGTGCTCCACCGGTCTTATGTAGACATCTGAATCGGCTCTTCAACAGCCCAAATGTGCGCTCTATGATGTTCCTTGTCGAAATATGTGCTGCATTGTACCTCTGTTGATTGGCAGTTGTGGGATTGAGGTAAGGCGTCATTAGGTAATTACGCAAGGCGTATGCGCTGTCACCTACATGTAATGGAGCAAAGAGTCAGTGGCAGCTTCACATTGACATACGTACAATGACAGTGATAAACTATAACACATATTTACCAAGCAGATGTCCCTCTCCAAATTCTCCCCTGACAAGACGGGTGTGTATGCCACTTTGCCTGAAGATATAAGAGTCATGTGCACTCCCTGGAAATTGCGCAACAATGTCAGTGATAATGTTTTTGGCATTGCAAACGACCTGAATATTGAGGGAATGGTAACATTTCCTATTTCTATATATATATTCCTGTGTTGCAGGGGGACATATTGCAACGTGGGTGCAATCAATACAACTCAAAACATGTGGGAAACGAGCTATCTGGTAGAACTCCTGTTTGGTTTTTGCAAGGTCAAGCGCGGTGGTAGGGAACTTGATATGAGACCCGATCACGGCCATCATGGCATCAAGGAATGCTTTCAATATTCTTGAAAGTGCGCTTTGTGACACACCTCCCGCAACAGCAATGACCCCCTGAAAACTGCCTGACGCCAGAAGGTGTAGGCAACATAGGACCTGCACATGCGTTGGGATGGCATTGGTCCTACGTGTCTGTCGTTGCATTATGGGGTCCAATTCATTGATTAGATCATGGATCATTGCTGCATTGAGCCTATACTTGTCGTATATCTCATCCTCTTGCTGGCCTAGCAAAGTTATGCGGACTCTGAAGATGCGCTCATTCATTCGCCTCCGTCTCTGTGCGGCAGCCTGCAGCCTCATCCTCCTCGCCATCAGGTAAATCCCTGCCATTGTGAACAGTGCTGGCTCATTCTGGGTGTGTTTAAATGGGTTTCAGTTGGTTTTCACCTGTCTGTGATTTGCACTCATGATTACCACCTGGTTGTGATCCTTCTTATTGAGCGATCGCTAATTTGCGATTTTCATGGAAATCGCTATTTGCGATTTGTCATGCATACATTTAGCGAATCGTTGTTTGCGATTCGCTAATTGGGACACGCTAATACCGATTCGCTATTTGATTCGCAGAATGTTTTGCGATTCCTTATATTTGCGAAAAAATGGATTTTCGCAAATATACAGTTGATGCATTTCAACACTGACTTTTGCGATCGCAAACGGCCTATTTTTGCGATTCGCACCGTTTGCGATCGCAAAAAGGTTTGATGCATGTGCCTGTTTGTGCTTTGGAGCCTGACTCCAATCCACGTCTAAGGCACAGTGCCAGCTAGGCTTTGTGCATACTTTCCAGACACTCATAACACATACAAGAGAGAAGGAGGTAAAGCAGCCTTGCACCCTCCTAGGAGACCAAATTACCTCAACAAATACGGCAGCTGCAGATGGAATCAGACAAACATCCAAAAATCCCACTTGGATGGTCATAGAGTTCCTAATACCTGCTAAAGAGAGGAAAGATAATCCTATGGAAGAGGAATCTGCCTCTGTAGTTTTGCACACAGGAACACACAGCAATATTCCCCTGCTGGGCTTGAAGTGGGAGGATGCGCTTGTGGCATTGAGATATAAGCCCTTATTGGGGTGCCTCGATTAGGAACTTGCCAACTTTAGAGAAAACTACCTGAAATTACCACGGACAACCTAATTGAAGCACAGGTGCATCGTGGCCTATAGTTTCCGGACGATGCATGTGTTTTGTCCCTAAGTCACATTGTAGGAGTGCAGGAGCGCTGCACCCTCAGCTTATGATGTTATTTAGAGACCCTTGTACTTATGATGACCTATGTTCGTTTATGTGTTTTGTCTTAACATAAACTGCTGCATTTCCTGCCTTGATGTTTGTTAATGTATATCATTTTGATCCTTACCGTGTCAAGATAATGAGTACCGATTCAGGACTTTCATAGTATCCACAGTAATTATGATTTATGTTGTTTTTGGTCTATGATTTATGTACAACATATTTTATATTTTTATATAACTCTGTGAGGAGTGTCTTTGTTGCGCACTTCTTGTGTCACTGGTGTGTGCGTGTTGCAAAAATGCTTTACACATTTCCTCTGAGGTAAGCCTGACTGGTCATGCCAAGCTACCAAGGGAGTGAGCACGGGTTATCTTGGGTGTGTAACTCCCTTACTCTGACTATAGTGGTAGGTTCCCGCCTGGTTAGGTGCATACGCTAGCCAACCAGAACCACACTTCTAACACCAACATTGTGAATTTTAAAAGCCTTTTTCTTAATTATTAAATTATATTTATTAGACATGGGCAAAGTTAAAATTACAGCGGCCTAATATGTGTAAATTTGATAATTTCATGTTATGATTGTTGTTCCCGGAATTACGCCATTACACCACTTTGCTTAATTATGCGCCTTTAATTTACGTTTACTGTGGATGTGTAATTTGTGTCAAAAAATGACCACAAATGCATGGGAAAGACACAACCTGAGTGGATGTTGTTCACAGTGCTTTTGTTGAAATGCGTCCTCACACCAAAAATTGATTTGAGGGAACATTGCATACTAAAATATAGCACAAAAGTACGAATTTGCATGTCATGGGATTATGCATAATTTCTCATAATTTTCCCATAATTACATGAAAGTAAATTACTTTAATTTCTCACACCTGTATTATGAGTATTCTTTAATTTATCTAACTGTGCCCTAATAGCTCCCAGTACTTCTTAACTCTTACCATGCCTGAACTACCCCTTAATGCTACCCTTCCCTGAAGCCTCAGAAATCCTTATTACTCTTAATACAACCATTATCTGGGCCCTAAAACCTTAACTATGCCTTAATGCTACTCTTCCATGGACCCTAAAAACACAATACTAGTCTTTTACATTACACTTCAGTGAATCATAAAAGCCTCAAACTACCCCATAACGTTATCAATCCCTGAACTCTACCAACCCTTTACTATCCATGTGTGTAACACTTTCATCAATCCTAAAAACTCCTGCAGTAACACCATTGTGCTCATTTACTTTGTTCCTGTTATATACTGACGCTACACCTCAGGTTAATTACTTGGTCCTCTGATGGATCTTGAATAGTGCAGAGAGTGGTCAGATATCAGGGATCCAATCCAGTTATGCAATGAGGATAAGTGACCTACAAACTCGGAATTAGAATCATTATAAAACTCTCAAAACTAGGCTATACGAATACAGGATTATTACAGCTAGAACAAATCTTCTGAAGAAATTCAGTTAGCCTAGAATCATAGATAGCAATAATTCAGTTAGAGCTATGCAAAATAGCAACATTAGAATCTGCTGTCCAGAGATCTCTCTATTTGAATTCCCATCCCTCATTAAACCTCAATTTGCAATGACGAATCAATAAGTTAAAACAAATCATGGAGAGACAGAAACACAGTTTGAGGATGGTTAGATTTTTATCAGAGTGTTAGGAAGAGTAAATACATCAATATTATGCATTTAAATTTAGGAGTTCAAGATAATCAAATTAATCTCACAAGGGACATCAATTACCAAATTTCTAGAAGAAATGTTCATGAAAGGGTGTGAATCATGTCAGTTCAAAAGTGCTTTCCCAATGAGGGAAAGTAGTCAGGGAGTCAAGCACATTGCATATGTGTCAGCCCAAGTGAAGGCAGTGGAGCCAGCATGAAACAAAAGTTAGTTCTCAGTCCGCAAAGAATAAAAGTATCTGTTGAAAAGTAGGTCTCTAGAGCGAGCGCATACTCTCCTCATTACTCCAATGTATTATATTATTTCTCAAGTTCTGAGGTGACACCTTCTGGGTCACCTCATCTGGTCAGACCATTCAGTCCATTGGTCAATTTCTGTAGGAGGATTGTCATGCACCATAAAGCAGACACATTTTATGGTAAAATGGTGGTGATTATCACGTCAACTGACAATTGACAACCATTCAAAAACTAAAGTTGTGAACTATAGTCCTTTAGCAAAGACACATGAGTGAGTTCAAGAAGACAGTTTCTCACTGCAGATGTTCCCAAAGTAACAACATATTAGCAAGCAGTCCTAGTATTTGCATGGGAACTCTTTCTATAAAAAATAGTTCCATCTCACACTGCAAGTTATGAAGCCTTTCCATGAGAACAGAATCAAGCAGATAAAAGAAACGAAATGAAGGCCTAAATTAAATGTAGTTAACTAAATACACAATATAAATACATGGAAATATGTATTACATTCCAGGGTTTCTAAGACCTTATCCTTTTCTTCAATTTATGACACTTATAAAGCATTTTAGTTTCATTGAAATTAGCAGGTGTAACTATGGCATATAACTACATTTTCAAAATATAGAATATTAATGTTGTTTCTAGTAATTCTCATTAGTACATGTATGAATATCATTCTTTGAAAGTTTCAGAAAATTTGGGATCAGTACAAACAAGCAGCACCATTTCTCTTTTTTTCTGTTGGTGCACACTTTAACATGAGCAAAGATAGAGTTGAAAAATTATTCAATAAACCTTTATAGTGTTATCTTATTTGCATTTAGTTTTTCTAATTCTTCACATACATCATTATTTAAAGGAGAATGGTTAATGAAACCTTTATAACATGTGAGTCATCCCATTAACATTTTTATCCCACATTAAAAGAATTCACCAGTGTTATTTAGTAAAACGTGTTATTCGAACAAGCATTTTAGTCTATTCTACTCTCTTGCACATGTTTTTAAAATGCAGTAACTAAGTCTTTTTATGATCTATTTCTCAAAATTCTCTAATGTATTGTGAGCACAAATTGTGCATGTTTGTCATTTTTCTCTCAAATATGTTTATATCGGTTTTATGTGTCAACTAAAGGATTCAGCAATTTATCTGCTTCATCAATCCCCATTTGATGACGAACTAAGCCATCACAAAAATTTCTTTCTGATGTCACACATTACAATTCTGTAGTCTTCATCATTTTTAGTCTAGAGTTTTTCAAGGTCTTCATTTCATCGTAGTACCCACAACCCACATCCCAATTCTATTTCCTTTTTATTGATCTAATTTCTTTCTTAGTTTTCAAATGTCTATAGACCTTAAAGGTGGCAACCAATGTCAATATACATAATGCAATTGTCAAGATGGGCTTCAAATTTTTTTCCAACAATCAAATTCCCAGATTTGCAAACCATCTACCTATAGAAGAAAATCCTTTCCCAATTAACTCCCAAGCACCATCAGCTTTTACATCTTTCTAGTCCTTTCCAAGGTGTTTGATGTTCTGAATGTAACCTTCCAAAACTTTACTTTTGTATGGAATATATGTGCAACAATGTTGCACCTTTAGCATTCGACAGACTCAGCCTTCCTTTGCAAGCAGGACATCTAAAGCAAGATGATTTTGAAGAACAATAGATCTCATAGCAATCATTTTAGAATCTATGGCTAAGAATCCTCAAGCAGGACCAGTAGACAGCTTATCTACCACAGTAGACAGTTTTAGTATTTTGTGAGAATTCATTATCACCGAACAGATGATATCAGGGATCCAAACTTATCCCCCACCATCTCTCCTTAACTTGCACCTCTCTTATGTCTTCTACGAAAACCTTTGTTGGTTCCATCAGATCAACGCACATGATAACATTTTGGAAAAACTATTCCCATGTAACAGGAACCATGCCATTT
Source organism: Triturus cristatus (assembly GCF_964204655.1). NCBI lineage: Eukaryota > Metazoa > Chordata > Amphibia > Caudata > Salamandridae > Triturus > Triturus cristatus. The sequence continues at coordinate 595,120,213 of NC_140580.1, read as the reverse complement.
GTTAGGCAGACCAGAATAGGCATTTTTCCCACAGATGGAATAAACACCAGGGAATACAGGATCAACACCTACCAGAAACAGTCCCCAGTTTTTCATAACTTGGAATATATGGTCACATTCGCTGGAATCAACAAAATTTGTATCAGCTTCGGTCCTACACTTTACTATACATAGCTTTCCTCTATGTTGTCAACCTAGAGCAATAGCAGCTCTGTTTCCCATTGCTTTGAGATCTAGTTCCTAAGCTCCAAAGATGGTATACTAGAAGATTTTCAGCTTTAGCCGTGATCTCCCTTCGTCTACCTTCTATCGATTCTACAAATTCCCTTTCTATATTATGCAGAAGGCATGTTAAATATTGTTGATGTACATAAGCTGTGTCTGAACTTTGTGTAGGCTTAAATAATTCTCCTATCATTTCAGCTGTTTTAGTATCAGGCACAGGAATTAAATACTTTCTCACAAGCACTTCAGAGAAGATTAGATCATAGTTAGAATAATAATACTGAAATTGTCCTTTGCCATAAAATAAGCTTGGTAGCACACTGCAATAAATACAATATGTTAGGGGTAGATGATGATAGAGCAACCCCTCAGAAACTGATGTAGGCAATTGTAAACACACATAACCATCTCTAGCATTCATGGTATCGACATATTCATACAATAAATTTAGAAGAACGTTTGTTGAAAAATCACCAACAGACTGATCTCCATGTAAAATGTTGTGATCTGAAATGCTTAGGCCATATGATTCGCCAAATTATCTCTAGGCACACGAGTAGGGTCGGGCTTGCTTGTGTAAATATGATGGGGCAAATTAAAAACTATAAGAAATGCTACAGGATAAACAGACAAATATAGCAGGTATACAGGCACATACGCATTTGCGTTTTGATTATATCGCATTAGGATCCATTGCCTCCTTGGAATCTGACCCAGTGAACTTTTTATGAACTTAGATTAGATGTTGATAGTGTTAGCAGCTCTAGTATGTTTCACGAAGATAGTTCCTTTCAACACGTCAACGATGTCACTTCACAGCTCAGTTTAGGCTTTGTTTTAGTTTTGTGAATGTGGGCTCTTAGCAATTGTACAGTTCTTGTAAATAGCAAATTTATTTAGCATAAATTGACTCAGTTATTTTATTGGCAAATCGGTTTCAAGAATTTCAACTGCAACACAGAGTTTTTTCACTGTGGCTCATGCAAGCCCTGATTGTTGTAGCAAAAGGTATGATATGCTTTTTCCCAGTTGTTCAGTGCTAAATAAGTCAATTCAGGTACAACGTATTTTTGATTTGGTATTCAGGCTCTTTTTAGACCTCCTGCCTGATGGTCCATTCTCTTCACTGTTGCTTTTCTCTGGCTCTCTAGAGGCTTCTGCAAAGGTTTGTGGCACTCTTCTTTCTGTCAGAATGCATCCCAGTCTGTCTTGTCTTCTGGGCCAACAATCTCAAGGTGCTACTCGTTTTGCACTGTTCCCTTCATTGAGATAAAATTACACCTAGTCAGCTTGCACCCAGTTTGGAACACCACCACACTTAACAGCAGTTGTGGTTGCCAAGATCACCTGGAATGGCCCCCGCCAATGAGGTTTCAAACAAGACTTGACTTGTGCACATGTTTTTTCACCAGGACCCAGTCACCTGGACTAAGGTCGTGGCACTGCTCTTGATGAGGCAAAGTAGCAGCTTCCCCAATCTGCTGAGACACAGACCGTACCATGTCAGCCAGTCCTTTAAAATAATCGAGCACCAAATCATCTCTAATGTTAACTAATGCATTAGGTGGAACTCCAAGCTGCCTCATAGCCCTCCCCATAAAGATTCCATGAGAAGATAGTCCTGCCTGGGGTACTTCTCAAACTCATCAACACAAGAGGTAATGCATCAGGCCATCTTAGAGAAGTCGAAGCCCAGCCTTTGCCAATCTGGATTTCAGTGTTCTGTTTATTTGCTGCACAATTCCAGAGGCTTCAGGACGATAAGCACAATGGAGCTTCTGTCCAATTTGTAACACTGCACATAAGACCTCCTTATTAAAGATTGCCCCTTGGTCTGACCCAAAGTGGTTGGAAATCCAAAACACGGTATCGACTCCCTGAACAATACCTTAATTACAGAGAGACTATCATTTTGTCTTGTTGGGTGGGCTTCCACCCACCTCAAAAACACACAAACCATTACAAGACTATATCGCAAGTCATTGCAAGGTGGATTTCAACAAAGTCAAGCTGCATTTGGTTAAAATGACTTCCTGATCTTCCTACGTGACTCATGGTGACTAGTGTTCTTTACTCTACATTTTGTTGTTGACACACTTTGCAACTATGACACAAAAGTTCTGCCACTGATCTGAACCTTGGGTTGATTCATGCCTGACAAAATAGACGCATCATAGCATCCCTCCCAACATGTGCAGAACCATGATAGTATTGCACCATAGGAGGCACAAAACTATCAGGTAGTACAGGTTTCCAGTTAGAGTACACCCACACCACATCATCCTGCTCTGACCCATCCTTGTTTTTCAGTTTGTGGTACCTCATCCTGTACTGCCTTTACGTCCGTCCATGTCTCAATAGTGGATAACCATTGTTTGCAATCTGTGACATCAGTGTTCTCTCAGAGGATCTTCATTGAATGTAAAAGAATTTAGAGCGCAATAGCGCACAGTCTCAGCCGCAAAGCATTTTCTGACTGTGACATAATCATTGCCTTGTCGATGGGCTGCAAACTTCACCACAGCAATTTGAGCAGGCAATTGTAAGAACAGCAAGACGTTTCTCACACTCTCTCCAATCTGGATAGGGGACCCGGACGAAGTCATGAACCCTTGCTATAAACACAATTACCCGAAGTCATGTACAACACCAGATCCGTACTGACTATCAGTGAAGTTAGTAACTCGCAATTTGTCAGAAATGTTACAGGCTTGGGAAAAGGCAACCAATTCAGCCACTTGAGCAGAGTACACAACTTGCAACCAAGAAGATTTAATCACACCTGCAACTGTACATACAGCATAAGCAGCTTTCAAATTTTCTTCTGCATCACGCAAACAAGATCCATCAACAAATAGCACATGATCTGATTCTGGCAAAGGGGTATCAAGAATATCAGGGCTTGGCTTGGTGTACAACTCAGTCACATCCAGGCAACCACGATCAGCCTCATCAATCACAACCTAATTTCCAGGAAGAGGCATCAAGGTTACAGGATTCAAACTTGTGCATCGCATCAAAGTTATATTCTCAGCTCCCAGTATGATTTCCCATACCTGGTGAGGCGGCTATTTGTGAGGTGTTGCATTTGTGTACGATTACGCAAGACCTCAACTAAATGTGGCACATACACATTAAGTGGATGTCCCATCACAATGCTCTCACTCTGCTCCAAACTCCCACACGTTACTGCGCCAGATTTCAGACATACAGGCAATGCAGTGACAACAGGATCAAGAGTTGCCGAAAAATATACTACAGGTCTGTGTGCAGTACCATGCATCTGAGCTAGTACTGATAATCCACATCCCTTGTGATCACTGCAAAGCAGAGCAAAGCTGTTCTTGTAGTCGGGCATTCATCATCCCAGGGTACCGGGTCTGACACGTTTTTGTATGTCGTCCTCTGAAGAGTTTTGACTGTCAAAGAAAAATTGGGTATCCATTGTCGACAATAGCCAACCACTCCCAGAAATATGTAAACTTCTTTTTGTGTACTTGACTGATTCCTATTCAGCATCGCAGTGATACTGCCTTGAGACACTTTCCTTACTCCTTTCTCAATATGGTGTCCAAGGTACAGAACGTTCCTTTTGCAAAATTGCAGTTTGGACGGTGACACTTTATGTTCATCCACAGCCAAATGATTCAGTAAAGCAATGGTATCTCGAGTGCAAGCCTCTTGTGTATTTGGCGCTACGAATAAGTCGTCAATGTACTGGATGAGGACAGAATGATTTCGCATCTCTAGGGATTCCATATTTCGCCTCAGAATCTGATTGATTATGGAGAGAGCTTTCCGTAAACCCTTGTGGAACTCAGCACCATCATAAAACACGACTTCCGAACCAGAAAGCAAACAAATACTGGCTGTCTTCATGCAATGGGATAGAAAAAAAGGCTTGAAACAAATCAATGACCGAAAACCATTCAGCGTCACATGGAATTTGGAATAGATTCACTGCCGGATTCGGTATCAAAGGACAACATGGGACTGCAATCTGATAAATTTTTCGCAAATCCTGAACAATGCAGTATTTTCCATTGGGTTTCTGCCAACCCATGATAGGAGAGTTACATGGACTTCCCATTATTTCTATCAGGGTTCTCTACTCAACCATTGAATCAATTGAAGGAGTGATTCCAGCAATGGTTTCTGGACTCAAATTGTAATGTGGGATTCGTCGAAATTCAGCTTTGGGCTTCAGTGATTTTTACTGGAGCCACACATTTGATCAGACAAATGTCTTTGCCTGAAAAATCCCAGACCTCTGAAAATACAGTGTCTCTTAATTCTGGAGGCAGGTCATCTCTTGTTAACAAGGGAAATAATCCTGCAATTTATGTTTTCTGCTTAGCCAATTTAAAAACAACATTGTGTGAAACTCAATTCCCTTTGGAGTGCTATAGATTGAGAAATTGAGTTTACACAACATATCTTGTCCCAATTTGTTTACTGGACTTGAATCACACGCAACAAATTTGTGCAAATCCTCAAAGGAACCAATTTTCACAGGTACAGGTTCCATCACTGGGTTTGACATCTGTCAGTTTGTGACTCCTGCAACTTGGATTCTTTCTCCTTAGAGACTGTTCTTACAGTGGAATGGGTAGCACCATTATCGACAAAAAATGAGATAGGAGTCCCATTTACCTTGCCATCCACATAGGTACCACTCTGATCTACCTCTAAGGGTGCGCCAAGCACGTATTCCTCCTCCCCTCCTCAGGCACCGTCACTGAGACAAGTCTGAGTCTGTGTCATCTAGTTGGATAAACAAATATTGTTGGGACACAGTCTGATTTGCATGAGATCCTGCAACTGTATGAAATCCTTTATTTGAATTGTGTTTCTGAATCTTACCATTCATTTGAGGCATCAGTGCTTGAAGTATATTTTGAATAACATTTCTTTGTCTATGAAAATGTTGAGTCTGTACCATGCCATCTCTCTGTGATTGTGCGTTACCAACATTCTGAATCTGTCCTTGATTAATTGAATTAAATTGACATTCGTGCTTCCATTGACCCAACTTGCCGCAAACATGATGCAGATTGGTCCTTTTCAACATGTCAATTGAAACACCTTGACCCCTAACTTGAGGCTGCATTCCCTGCTGTTATCCTCCATATACCCCTCACATCCTTGGGGATTGCTGATAACCTCCCTGTACAATGAACATATGATAAACACCTGTTCCACCCTTGCCTTTCTGCATCGCTTTAATCAAAGCAATTATCAGCTTTTCCTTAAACTTCTTGTGTTTTGAGTCAATTTCATCTCCACAATATTTACCATAACAAAGTATTTCGTCTACGGATTTACTTTGCCAGCAAATTAAATGCTGCCGAATCATGCTGCTAATCTCCGATCTTAATCCGTACACAAACCAATAAATAAAATGTCCCATATCCATTTCAGACACATTCTCCATCCCAGTATACTGCTGTCGTGTAGTTCCCACTAATCCGTATGATCTGCGCGTTATTTGGACAACATAAACTAGTGACTTGGTGTCAAGACTGATTCCGGACACCCCGCGCAAGATATGTTGGCCTATAGACCAGCTAGCTCTCAGTACCAACGTAAGCCCCCCTAACCTACCAGGAATGAATGGTTGCTGGCAACCACTGAACATGACAATCCTGATCCCTCAGAGATCATGGAAACAGTACAGAGCCTTTCGCTCAGTCACTTGTGCTTACTTATTCAGAGAAATATACAGAGAATGCACAGGGGGACATTTTCAATGATATTTATTGAACCAACATTATTCTTGCAGAAAATATTTGTGCTGCAATGATTAGTAGACAGAAGCAGATAAACGTAATTACAAGCACCAAAAGCGTAAATAGTGGAATAGTTCTAACATGGTGCTAAAACAATGTATCTATGCAGGCATGTAAAACAAGGCAGTAATCAAGCGTACTCCTACTATGCAAACCTTACTCTAAGTGCACCTAGAGTGTGTGTGTGGGTGTAGAGCCAAGAATCCCCCAAGGGATGATCCAACCCCATTTCCTGATGGGATAGAGTGAAGCACCACGTCTTTGTCATGAACTGGACAGCCCTCACGAGATATCAGACCGCTGCGTGGTGACTTCTCAGCATGCAAAGACCCTCAGTGTCAGTGGAAGTGCCTCCATTGCTAATCTATTGGGATGCTCATATTTATATTAGAAAGCAGCCTTGCAATGTGTGCGCATAGATTAGTGATTTTATGGATATATAGATAGCCCTGTTGGCCCTTGGATGAAGATAGTGATGACATTTGTACGAAGTGCGAAACGAGACCTTGTACATGATGTTCAGGGCGTTGTGATAATGTTGTGCGAAGCTAGATGTAAAAACAAGTTGAGTTTCAGAGAAACTAATCCAACATTGTCGTGCTTGCAATTGTGTGCAAATTCTCACAGCTGGAAATTTTATTTTTTAGGACAATGTAAGAAATAAGCTGCTTTGCAAAATGGGTCTTACTCGGGAAAACAACACTGCATGAATGCCTGCAAACGACTATCATACTAGGCATGAAGTGCTTCTCTCAGCTCCTGTATCATCCTGTCAATTTGTACCCAATCAATCTCTTTAGGAGAAATGTTCTTCTTTAAATTGGTGGTAGTTTGGTTATATTTCTTCATCACCTCAAGAGATGATGCACCTGTATGTGCATTCCTTGCTGGTTCTGTTTCAGGCCAATCAACGGCAATTTTACATTCTGCCCACAAATCACTCAGGACCAAAATATCAAATAAAGTATCTAAATCCTTGTGCAAGACCTTTGAAACCTTTGCAAACCATTCAACTTGTTTGTACCATTCAACAGGATTCTCCCTCAATTTTGGGAAATCATTTGTAAAGGACAATATGTCTGGTCTGGTCCACAGGACAGGCACATATCCTCCTCCAGGCACGTCTCTCATCGGAAGTATCCTTACTCCCTCGCTTCCATCATCTTCGATAACTAGGAACATTTGCATAGTAACCCTCTTTGTTTCCTTCTTTATTGCCCATTGACATTCCCATTTTTCTAGCTATCCCCATTTCCTATGATTAGCCAATACCTCTTTAATCTGTAGTCTCAATCCTGAATAACTCATATGTTCAATGTCATTGTCACCAAAGTCTATTCTATAGGATTTTTCCAATATTTTTAATGATTGTACATCCACTCCAAATTTTTGTGCCAATTCAGACAACTGTTCATGTGTGTTTGGAGCACATCTGGTAATGTCTTTACAGATGAACAGTAATTTATCATCCTGGTATGCAGCTATCTAGCAGGGCTTATGGTTCCTATAATCATTTTGTCTAATTCCACCTTAAGCCTTGTGACATCAAGGGACCTATCTTTTCTCGTCCCTGAAGCATTTGTTCCGCTAACTCCAAGACCTGTGTCATTTGCAGGAGCTATACCCTTAAGCCAATCATCAAACTATTGAGAAGTAGGACCTGTTTGTCCTTCTGCGGTATTCCCTAACAAATCCTCATCCTGACCCTCCATTCTTGCAATAGGTGTGGAGAGTAAAAGAGACACATCAGAGTCTAGTGTTCCCATCCGAGGATGTTTCCTAAAGTATTCTGTGTTACCCTGGGTGGAGTTACCACACCATTCTCAGGTACATAAAAAGTACAGGTCCATCCTGTCCTTCCACTGGCAGAATTTAATCAAGTGGAATGTGCACTAGAAAGAATGCTGGCTTCACGAGGAACATCAGCTGGAGTTGAAATTAAAGGCACCTGAGTAGGCTGTTTCGATCTCACATCTGCAAAAGTAAAGGTTGAAGCATTTATCCCAGTAGAGACAGCATATGTGTGTACATTCTTCCCCTTATTCCCAGATTTATATAAAGGAACAACAGGACTTATAGTCACTGAAACAGTCAAAGCATCTGTTGCATTTTAAACAGTCTGATTATTCACATAAGGTATCTCTGTATTACCACCTACTGGTGTAAAAGGGGAGTGTGGAACTGGATCGTTAGGCACAACAGGTGCATCAGGAATTATCCACAAATAAGAGTTTGTCAAACTCTGGAGTCGGTCTTCATTATAAGGTGGTGCACAATTCAGTAACAATTCATTTAGAAATTCGTCATCAAATTCATGATCACTAGCTCCAGTCGGATCTAGCGCTTTCAACTCTTCAAGATGATTTTTTTTTCCTTATGCTTCTCTCCATCATCCTTTTCTGCCACTATTACAGGATACATTCTAGTTCCCTTTGCTATATATCGATTCTCCAAGCCCTCTGTTGAGCATTCGACCTAGCCTCAACATATTGGTTTAAAAGTATTCTTGTACTTTCCCTGATGTTTTTGTTTGTCTTTTTGATCAGCCACATATTCTCATTCACTAAGCGCTTCAAATTGGCTGGGTCTAGGTGACGGTTTAATCTCGTATGATTATCTCCTCAAATTTTCAAGCATTCTGACATTATGGGCCTTATTATGAGTTTGACGGTATGGGAGCAGGACCGCCCAGCAACGCCAAACCTATGGTTGAACCGCCGGTAAAATTAGGAGTTTTCTCCTGTCTGGCAGGCTTTTCTTTGGCATTCCCACAGTGGTGCCTATGAAATAGGCACCACAATCGGAACGGTCAAAATCAATACCTGCATGGCATGGACTGTTGCATTCCATGCGGTACAGGTACTGGAGTGCATGCACACAGAGGGGTACATGTTGTGCACCCTCGTGTGTATCCACATGTGTGTATCCCTTTAGGGCCCCCTTTGTTTCCTCACCGCCACACTCGACCGCCATTAAAACTGTGGCAGTGAGGAAATTCATAATATGCTTGGTGGGCAGCAGTGGCCCCACCAAGCCCATTGTAGCCTCAAAATCGCGGTGCCACGGTTACGGTGGTCCCAGGTCAGTCCAACCACCTTGGTCGTCATAGGATGGTCGGATGACCGCCTCTGCCGCGCCCCTGTGAGTCTGGCTTTTGGTAGACCACCAGATTCATAATAACACATAACACATTGTGGGAAAGCTAATGGTCTATCATTTTCGGTGTACTTCATCCAATTTTCAAACCATAGACATGTGTGATTTTCTCTCTCTTGGGTCATATACAATGTTGGTGTAATCTCAGGTGGCCTGGGTACCCCTCCAAAAGAAAGTGGGTATGGGTGCATCCCCCTACATCAAACTCTTCAAATATCTCAGAACTTTCATTTTCCCCTAGATTTAGAGGTTGTGCAAATAATTATTTCCTATTTAATTCTCCTACACTTTCTTGTTTAGTTCCCTTACAACCAATACCAGTGCAGCACCCTCTGACGTCAATCTCACTCCTCACAGCGGCTACCCCTCCTTTACAATCCTTCCGGTGCGTTTTCTTTAAACAAAACTTCACAGAATGCAAGCTTATTTCAATAAACTCTGTCTGCTACTCTAAAGAAATTATAGATACTTTCACACAAGAAGTCTAACCAACTACGATGATCCAGTCTACCTTCACATACACTTCAAATTAGACCTCGACCAGCACGATCTCATTCAGGCTGATACAATATGTTTCCTGTGCGAGGTAAATGATTGTAACAACTATAATTCTCACTCACACAAAGAAATTCCCTTCACTTAGTGGTACTGCAGTTGAGATCTCACGAACAGCACCTTCGAAACACAGCAGACAACTTACTCACCTTATGCCACACTGAGACCACCAGGTCATGGCCGACCTCATAACAACTTCAACTCTTCTGCAGAAAGCGCATAACTCAAACATGAACTCTAACCACTTCGCATTACCTCATACAGCCATTTTACAATACCGCAATTTAAGCTTTATGCATTTGCAGCGTGCAACCTTTTGATACTCACACCGCTGCTTGAAACCGTCTCCGTCATGCTAATCAGTTGGTACCAGCACTTAGTCTCCTTCAACCGGGCATGAACTTTGAGCTTTGGCAGGCAATCTTTGGACAGGGAATTTTGATCGGGATCTCAGTAGGGACCCCCTATATCCTAACTTCATTGGAATGATAAACCATTCGAAACTGCTGGAGCACCACTGGGCCCATTTACTTTGTTACTGTTATATCCTGGCACTATACCTCAGATTCATTACTTGCTCCTCTGATGGATCTTGAATCGTGCAAGAGGGGTCGGATATAGCAGATCCAATCCAGTTATCCAACGAGGACTAGAAATTGGATAAATGACCTACAAACTCGGATTTAGATTCATATCTATAACTCTCAAAACTAGGCTATACAAATATAGGATTATTACAGCTAGACCAAATCTCCTGAAGAAATTCTGTTGGACTAGAATCATACACACCAATAATTCAGTTAGAGCTATGCAAAATAGTAACATTAGAATCTGCTGTCCAGAGATCTCTCTATTGAATTCCCATCCCTCATTAATCCTCAATTTGGAATGCACAATCATTACGTCGAGACAAATTACGTTGAGACAGAAATAGAGTTTGAGGATGGTTAGATTTTTATCAGCATGTTAAGAAGAGTAAATACATCAATATTAAGCTTTTAAATTTAGGAGTGCAAGATAATCAAATTAGTGTTTCAAATGCCATCAATTACCAAATTGCTAGAAGAAATGTTCAGGAAAGGTTGTGAATCATAGCAGCTCAAAAGTTCTCTCCCAATGAGGGAAAGTAGTCTGGGAATAGCACACACAGTGTATGCGTCAGCCCAAGGGAAGCCAGTAGAGTCTGCAAGAAACGAAAGTTTGTTCCGCAAAGAAAAAAACGATCCATGGAAAAGTAGGTCTCAAGAGCGAGAGCACACTCTCCTCATTACTCTAATGAATAATATAATTTCTCATGTTCCGGGTGACACCTCCTGGGTCAACTCATATGGTCAGACTACTCAGTCAATTGATCATTTTGTGTAGGGTGATTGTCATGTACCATAAAGAAGACACATTTTATGTCAAAAAAGAGGTGATTATCACATTAGCTGTCGAACCATTCAAAAACATAGGTTGTAATAATAATATTCCTTTAGCAAAGGCACAAGTGCGTTCAAGAAGACAGTTTATCACAGTAGATGTTCCCAAAGAAGTGAAAAAGTAGCGAACAGAATGTGTATGGGAACTTTTTCTATGAAACATAGTTTCATCTCACACTGCATGTTATGAAGCCTTTCCATTAGAACAGAATCATGAGGAGAAAAGAAATGCAGGCCAAAATTGATTTTAGTTCATGAAATACATTATATAAATTAATGAAAATATGTATAACATTCTAGGGTTTGTAAGACCTTATCCTTTTCTTCAATTTATGACACTTATAAAGCATTTTAGTTTCATTGAAATTAGCACGTGTAAATATGGCAAATTGCTACATTTTCAAAATACCAACGTATAAAATAATTTCAAAATATAAAATATTAATGTTGTTTCTAGTAATTCTCATTAGTACATGTATGAAGATCTTTCTCTAAAACTTTAAGAGAATTTGGAATTAGTCCAAACGTGCAGCACCATTTCTCCTTTTCTCTGTTGGTTCACACATTAACATGATCAAAGATAGAGTCGAAAACAAAACTCTTCAATAAACATTCATAGTGTTATCTAATTTGCATTTAGTTTAGTTAATTCTTCACATACATCATTATTTAAAGAAGAATGGTTAATGAAACATCTATAACACGAGCCATCACATTCACATTTCTATTCCACATTAAAAAAATTCACCAGTGCAATTTAGTATAACTAGAACCTGTTATTCACACAAGCATTTTCGTCTAATATACTCTGTTCTGCATGCTTTTATGATGCAATAACTAAGTCATTTTATGCTCTATTTCTCAAAATTCTCCATCATATACTGAGCACAAATTGTGCGCGTTTGTCTGTTTCCTCTCAAAGGTGTCAATATCGGTTTTATGTGTCAACTAAGGGATTCAGCAGTTTATTTGCTTTATCACCCTATTTTGTCCCTTGATCACTTGGCCACTGCTCTGGAAATGCTTCTTTCTACTTGAACTGGAGGGTGTCCCCTTGCCCCTTCCCAGTACACTTACTTTTACCCTCTAATGCACGACAATGTTTAATTTTTTTTGTAGTCCCAACAATTTTCATTCTATTTTTCAGCTGACAACATTTTTTATACAAATGTTTTATACTCTACTTTTACCCACTAAACGTTTACTGTAAACCAAAGCCACAATAAAATAGTTGTACTGAATGCAGAAACAATCTTTTCAAGACCCACAGCAAGTAACCCCAGCTCAATTAAACATAGTCAGGCCTGTTCAGCATATGCATATTCACTGGTGAGGATATGACTGTATAGCTAAAGGACACTTGAAGTTTCTCCTTTAGTTGAAGGAGGTGAAGTACAAGTGTGCAATAGCATCTCCAACAGTTTTATTAAGTTAGAGAATTATCTCTCCTTTTTTTATGTATTTATTCCTCGTTTATAGGGTCAAGCTTGCGAGAGCATGCCCTAGCGTATGCTCAAGCTTGCGAGACACTATTGTTTACAAAAAGGGCTTGGAGCCTGCCCATTTCTCACCGTTTGTTGGCTACAGTGTTACTCTTCTTTGCAGCCTTCTTAATTGGCCAGTGCAGGCCAGAACTCACTTCTGATATTTTCTGTGGAGCAGGGTCCAAGCACATGCTGATTCAGTTTAATCAGTGCCCACTTTCTGCTCCGACGTGATTGAGGTTTCTTCTCCCTCTCACTTCCACTGCCTGCTGTCTCCTTCTTAGCATTTTTTTCTCTTCTTTCTTCTTTCCCCATCATCGGTTGTGTCCCTCCTCATCATGCCACATTGAGTTATCCTAAAATCAATTAATACCTTTTGAACAGTAAACATCAGTGGGATATACACAAATTCTGAACATGGTGTTTACATAATGCGTCCTAACAATACACCTACTTCAATACGTCATGAACTAATTGGGGTAATTAACAAAAGAGACATTAAATGTAAAACTAAGGGGCATATCAACAACAACCGGCGATAATTATCGCTCAGCGCTCTTAGCGTGAGGATAATTATCGCCAGCTAGCGTGAATTTTTATCGCTGAGATAGCGTGCTATTAGCAACGCTTATCTCAATAGCGATAAAAATCTACACGCTAACAGGCTAACGTGAGATTATCGCTGGAAACCCAGCAATAATCACACGTTACCTTGTTGATAGGGACAAGCAAACTTAGCCATGATATCCTCCTTCCATAGGATATCATGGCTAAGTCTGAAAATTAGCAGACGTAAAAAAGCAGCGTTAACCGCTGTTAGCGCTGCTTTTTTTGTCTCTAACAGGGTTAGCGACATTCTTGATAATAGGAGAAATGTCGCTTAGCGACATTTCTCCCATTATTTTACTAAGGAACTCCACCTTTGCATCTCATTAGAGATGCAAGGGGAAGCGTAGAGTAAAAGGGTGCTAACATGCAAATGTGCGTGTTAGCACCCTGTTGTTGATAGGGCGCTAGTTTTATCTCTGCTTTTTTGGCTTTTAAAGCCAAAAAATCAGAGATAAAGCCCTTGTTGATATGCCCCTAAGTGTTCTAATAATGGAATATTGGAAGTCACAAGGATACACAAAGGTTGTATATGTAAGGAACACATCATCAGGAATACATACAAATATATTCTTAATAGGAAAAAGTGCTGGATTGGATACCTGATATTTATTCTGAGCCACGTTAGGGTCATTGTTTTGTGGCCCCTGTGGAACTACAGTCAGGACCATCCATATGCGGATTAGCTTCTGCTTTGCCGAAACATGTATAGCATTGTCTTTTCCTTTGCAGATGGAACCTGTCCTAGCAGTTTGAGTTGCAGTGCCCCTTTTGAGGTGCTGCAATGAGTGAATTTCAGAGGAATGAGGGAGCAAGCAAGCTAATCTCGATAAACTGGAATTCTGCCCAGAGTGATTACCAATAACTGAGCTAAATTCACGCGGACCATCTATCAGTTTTTTCACACCTTGCCTGTTACAGGGATCTATCGGTAGGAAGTTATCACCCAATTATAAGCTCTCCTCATGTTTTTGTTGTTGTTAATATGATGGTGGTTTTTGGTTTGTAGATACCAATTCATTTTGTTTATTCCAGGTTCTCCACGATTAACAATGCTGCTAGGGTATAATATTTTTATGACTAATTCTATAGTATCTCTTCCCTCTTAATGCATCATGCTACAGCCCTGGGTAACTTTGCCAAATTTCTTATTGTGGTAAGCCTATGGTATGTAAGTTTCTACTCTACATACAGCACCAAGGCGCACTAACTTGGCTCTGATCTATTCTGGAGCAGCAGAATTAATATGGGGTCAGGAAGCAGTTGGTTGTCAGGAATTTCTCGCTGATTCCAGGACAGGCACACTGGTTTAAAACACCATTTTCTTTAACAATCTATGTTTAGCTACTTCTGTTGTTTGGTGGAATCTTGATGGACAACACCTAAGTCCTGTAAGCATGAAAGGAGCAAACCAAACAATACCAGAACAGTCATTGGTTAAGCCAATAGCTCTCCCCTAGTGGAGCTAAAAAAGCGTTATGTACTTTGTTTTTTAAAAAGTGTTAGAGCTGTATGCATCAAAGTCCTTTTTAGGTCTCGCTGAGTCAGAGCGCATGCGCTGCTCGGAGAGACATTTTGTAGATGAGTTTTCAAAGTGCTGCTGGCTGGCCTAGCGCTTGCGATCACGCGAGCGTGTACGCGCGCAGCTGGCCGCCAGCAGTCTTTCACGGGTCATTAGTCCGGCAGCCCCGCCCCATTGGAACCATGAGATCAAAGCGGCCGCGTCACGCCTCCCTCCTTACCCTGGAATTAGCGTCTCTGAAGATGTCTGCTGCTCTCTCTCCGCCCACAGAGGCATCTCTGCCCCGCCTGCAGCCCTGCCAGTCACATGGGCTACAGTCACATGCTGCCAAACAGGAAGAGGAGAGAGAGTTGTAATGTTAACTCACTTATAAATGTAATGGTCAAGCGCAGGAAAAGGTATGTGCACTGAATTGAAATGTCATGTATGTAACGCTTCTTAAATTACACCTTCTATGCAACTGGTTCTTTCCTCTAAAAGCATGCGTTGTGCCGTTCAACATCGCAACGCTGCAAACTTGCAACAATCTAGAGAGGTTCCCACTCGCAACAGTGTGGCTTACTGTGCCTCAGCAGATCTTCACTTATGTACTGCGGGCTCCGCAGATCGTCACGTTTTTATGTGGTTTTCGCAGACTACCACCGTTTCGTCATCTCTTCTACAGGCACAACGCATAACAGTAAAAATGAATGGTGACTAACAAAAAGAATATATTATGTACACACGTGCGCCCATGTTTTACATTTGTGTAAACAGGGTGGGAGGACAGTGAATGTAGGGAAACGGTATTTATCATTCTATTCCTGATAGCTGTTCTGGGTTTTCATCTAGCAGCAGAATGCATGCTGGGACTTGTAGTGTTTCTTTTCACGTAATATGCACAGGTTTACAATATACTTACCCCTGTTGGCTGGGAAAACAAGACTGATTGCAAGTTATCCTCGTAACATGCCGATAATTGATAGCTATATATTCATTGTCCAATTCAAATTACAGTTGACTAAACTGCAGGATATGATGGATACTAATTGTAAATTGTATTTGTGCATGCACTGTCACTTGCTAGACATTTTGTGTTGGCCTCTATGACCCACCCATTGCTTACCATTCGTTGGCTTCATTGTTAGTCTTATGTGGTGGCTCCTAACTGGTCAAAGTGTGCCAGTTTCACTTTCTCTTCATTTATTACTTCCTTCATTGAACATGGACCAATTACTAATTGCTATATTTGATGTGTGTTCTTCCACTGCTTGCTCAGGGATTAAGGTATTTTTTAATCTTCTCCCCATGTTGTTGCTAGTACCCCATTACCCCCTTCCATATTGTTGCTTGCCTGTTGTTGGTTGTCCCCCTACAGCATCATTGCTTGCTCCGTCGTGCTTGCACGGTGCCCCCTCCCGCTTTGTTTCTTGTATCGTTCTTGTTACTTCACCCATCTCCCCCAAACTATTGTTGCTTGCCCTGTGACACCCACGACTACTCCCCTCCCACCACAAAATAAACCCAATGACAAGCCAAATAGCTGTTGTATCTGCGAGAGCTGTTTGGCTCTTTCAGTGTGTTTTTTAGCCATGTTGCACAGCAGCAATTTAGAAAGTTAAAAAAAAAAAGCACTATGACACGGAAAGCACTGACCGCATCATAGCACTTATTATTTTACTTACAGCCATGCAGCACAGCAGCCACATTGCTGTGCAACATAGCTAAAGAAAACTCCTTGTCAAAAACCCTTTTATAGGCAAAGCCTATTGGCTTTGCCAATGTTTGTTTCTTTCAGGTTAAGCAATCTATGAGAGTGCATGCGTTTTCCAACTCTCTTTTGTATACTTCTTTCCTCCGGTTCTATGTACTTTGTGTTGCTCTCTGATGCTTGTGATCCGCGTTGTTTCTCATCTTTGTGCTTCTCTCCCGCCCTCTCCATGTTGCGCTCACCCTTGTGTACTTCTCCCCGCTCTGCCTTCTCCCCCATGTGCTTCTCCTCATCCGATCCAACACACTGTCTCTCTTGCATGTTGCTTCTCCCACACCTGAGTCCTCTGTGTGCTTCTGTCTTCTATGTTGTTCGCACCCTCCTTGATGTTATCTCCTCCCCATCCGCACCCTCCATGGTGCTTCCCGCACTTTAAACAAGCATTGGCATTGCCAATAGGTCTCGCCTTTGGTACCTTATAAGTGTTTAGCCATGCAGCAGTTGATGATGTTCCACCAAGGATATTGTTCTGCAGAATTAAACACTTATAAGGTCCCAAAATCGAGACCTATTGGCTATGCCAAAGCTTGTTTATTAATAATTTGAGCCATGCTGCATAGCATCCTTGCTGCTATAGAGCATGGCTACAAATCATAGCCGAAGTCAGCAATACCCATGCTATACAACATGAGCAAAAGGCAATGGCAAAGGCAATATATATATATATAACATACATAAAATATAATACTTTAGAATAGATTTGATTTTAAAATGTGTGAACATCTTAAGACTATTCTAAACAATGTTTCTCAAACATTGTAAGGTACTGAATGAAGAGCATTAGAAAACCATAGTCAAAAACCTACCTCATCTGCCATGTCCTATGATAAAATCTAAACAATTTCATCAGACCACAATTTACCATGCTAGAGAGAGACAAGTAAAGACAATTCAAGTTCTGAAGGTTCACAATATGACACTGCGAATCATTATTTAATATACAGGTTATTTTCAGTGGTTTCAATTACTAAGATCATACAAAAGAGGAATCAATCGCTACAAATTGTGCCCAAAATACAGGTTACTAGTTTTGGTATGTATTACCAAACAAACTATAGTTTCATGAAAACTACCCAAATGGGACAGCAACAAATGCCCTGGGCTGGGCTTGAAATCTCTGTGTTTCACTCAGCTAGTTCACCATCACTCCCACCCATCATAAATTTGGAGGAGACATCTGGTTGGATACTCAACATTTAAAACCAATCATTCTAAAACATCTACAGTTCAAGAGATGCATTAGATGAACTACACTTTAGGATAGCGGAGTTGAGAGCAGCAAGGACTGTGTAAGGCTTTTTTGGGGTGATTGCAGGGAGTGCTTCAGTCAGGGGGGCAATCAACTCCCACATGGCAATCAACTAGCTATCCTATTTGCTCTAAGTCTCCAGGCCGAGAGAAGGAACCTGAGCCAGCAAACACAATCTGCTCATCCGTGTCACACCTTAAGAGCCTGGAGGCCTCCTAGTAGTGTGTTTTACCCATGTTCTTGCACACTGGCTTAATCCACCTTCTACATGGCTGGACGTATTCAGGGCAAAAGAAAAGAAAGTGCTCTGTTGACTTGGGAAACATCGAGCAGAAGAGGCAGTTATGGATTGGAAGTGTACTTTTGCCCCATCTGCTCATTAATGCCCTTAGGGGCAGCCTGCCTATCCTAGATTTAATGAATAGGCTCTTAGTTTGAGTGGGTTTGATCCAATCCAGATTTGGCTAAACCATAGGTGAGCAATTGAGTTCTAGGAAGTTTTCCAATATGCTCACCCCCATTACATCATTCCAGAGTCTAACCAATGTTGTTTCCCAAAAAAGGTCCTTTATTTTGTGGCTGTGGCCTTGCTCAGTTCATATATGGAGAGTCTTATATATCCTTCATTTTGATGGCTACACATGAATGCTTTATCTTCCTAAGTAATGGAGTATGCAAGTTTTTATCTCTAGCAATCAATTCCGCTAATGCATCCCTATAGAGTCCCAGCTCTGCTCTATTCGAAAGACATACCCAATTTAAGAGGGGTTTCAGAAGAGCTGAAAGATCCACCCTGTTCATTGCCAGGTCAATGCATAAGGGTAGCAAGGGATTGCTTGACGCTCAGTAGAATAGTGACCAAATGAACGTATTTTCACATTGAACTAAGGGGTCAGATCGGCATAGCCACAAATTTCTGCTCCAAATATAGCCTCGCTAGTGCAGTAGCCCTGTAGACTTCCAGGGCTGGGGTAATCGCACCGTTGTGGGTGGCCTTGCATTTCCTTACCACAGCAGTTCCCTTTCGGTGTAGTACTGGTCTGCTTTTTGCTATTTGGGGGCCCATGCAAATTGTCAGATAACCTTTCAACACTACAGTCAACACTAAGGGGAACGCAAATTGTGGTCTGCATGTACTATGATGCAAGAGAGCAAACCTTTCTAGTCTATGATGTAGTGTCCAGCCACACTTTTTTTTCCTGCCCAAACTGATTTTCATGAGCTCCTCTACCATTTATCACACATTCCTAATGTTCCTTTTTGTAAAAATTGCATTTTGGCCTATTGATCACACTTCATCCAGGCCGAGCCAAGAGTATGGCCCGAGACGGTGAGTACGGCCCGGGTGCAGAGAGTACACCCCAAGCCAGAGATTACGGCCCGACTGTGGACGTAAAGATACGACTCGCAAATTACCTCTGGAAATACCAAAAGTCGTAAAGGTAGACTTTTGCCTCAGATTGCCTTTGTGAATGGGGGCCATTATATTTGATTAAAGTACCTATGTATGATGTGTCTATATTGTGAAGCTTGCAAAAAATTTCAACTAAAATCGATTGAACAACTTTCATGTGTATGAATCTCTCATTTCTCCTAAATTGACTGGAGTTCATTGCCCTAATCCCTCACATGTTGTAGTTCATGTATTGTTAAAGAGATGGTTATACAGTCTTTTCCTCTTTATTTCATTTTGGTTGCTCTCTCCGATTGGACCATTGTTTGTCTGTACGTATCTACATCACCCAGGGCCTTCGGGTTAAATTCGGGTCACCCCATTGTTTGTAATTGCCTTTCAGTCAGTCAGTCAGTCAAAAATCTTCATTCGGCTAAATATCAGCCATAAAAGAAAACATCATAAAAAGACATTTACATAAAATAAATAAAATATGAACAGATAATAATTCCATGACGATCGCAATTTCATTATCAGAATATCAATATTTTAAATAGTAATTCCCACACATAACGTCTTGAAAATTTAAAACCAGGGTATAAGTAAATTCATAAAATCATTTACCAACAATGTCATGTAACCGAACAGCCGAAGAAATATATCTGTTGGTCATTAGACAAGTAAATTCATATTTTAAAAGCTAGAGGTGATATAATGCTGCTCGACACTTTCTAATGTTTAAAAATGTTAAAAGTGGAATAATAAAAGCACGCCTTGGTGTAATGTAAAGTTTACAAAAAAACATGAAATGTAAAGTACTCTGAACAGTCTTAGAGTCACAAGGGCACTGGTCCAGTTTGGCATCACAATAAACTTTACGTGGATAAGAGACCAAAAAATGTGAAATGCCAAACCTGAATCTTATGAGATAAAATAATTTGGCATGACTAAAATGAAAAGAAAGATAGGACTCAATACATGGAGTGCAGACTAACAATGAATGTTCTCCAACACTCTTTTTAGCCATCCCTAAGCTTCCTCTAGTAGAATATAAATGCGTTAAAAGATCTCTTTTTAACTTCACTTTTAGTATATTAGCGATACTAGCTGGATTATAGAAACAATCCACCAACCCCATGGTCTCTAACTGATTCTTTATATAGCTGAACCAGGGTATTGTTGTCATGCACTCCAGTTTAAGGCGATCTAAAATAATAGCACGATTTAGGGCTGGCTCTTCCTTTGCCTAGATAGTGTACCACAGTAGTATCGGGGCTAGCTGGATGCGAGAAGACAAAGGAACTAAGCCAAGTTCGCTGTGACTGATGGCGGCAGCAGTACTTTTAGGAACTGTCAACAAGCGTTTCATAAACATATTCTCGGTTCTTTGTAGGTCCCTTACATTACAAGAACCCCAAACTCAAGCACCATACAAGGTGACAGCACATGAACGGGCTTTATAGATATTAATAATTGTGATAGTTGGTTTAGAGCCTAACTTTTTTGTAAATCTAAAAATCGCCTCCAGGTTTTGGTTAAAACTACTAGTACTTGATTCTACTAAATGATGCCATGTGCTTTTCTGTTCAAAAATAATTCCCAAATAGGAGAAGGTGGGAACATAAGACAATTTTTCATTATTTATGAAACAAGATTTTAAAATGGTGGGGGTTTTACCCACCACCATAGTTTGAGATTTTCCTGCATTAGTCTTCAGGCCGAGGTCATTCATAAAATCATTAAACCTGGTTAGGAACCTCTGCAACCCCACCCCAATTCTAGACATTAGGACGCAATCATCTGCATAAAGTGATGCAGGTAGCAACCTGCGGCCTATCGTGGGGACGTCCACACTCCCCTGTTTAATATAATTTTTCTAAATCATTTATATACAAACCGAATAGAAAAGGTACAAAAACGCAACCTTGGCAAACCCCTCGATTCATTTTTATTGGGGCCATAAGTTCGCCACCTACTCCATGTCGGACTCTGCCCGTCTCATCTTGATGCATGGCTGCTACAAAATGGTACAATAGATAGTTCAATGCCCTTATTCAGCATCTTTTCCCAGTGCCTTCCTCTCTGCCCCCAGTCAAAAGCAGACGTCAGGTCCATGAAACCAATGTAAAGGGATCCTGACTTGGCTAGTGTGTATTTGCCTATGACCAGGTGCAGATTAAGGCATTGTTCTACTGTGCCCAGGCCTCTCCTAAAACCATATTGGATATCAGAGAACTTCCCACCGTCAGTTACCCAGGTCTCCAACCGCTCTAATATTACCCTGCCCATCAATTTACAGGTAGAACTCGTAAATTACCTTTGTGAAAACCAAAAGTAGTAACGGTAGACTTTTGCCTCAGATTGCCTTTGTGAATGGGGGCCATTATGTTTGATTAAAGTACCTATGTATGATGTGTCTATATTGTGAAGCTTTCAAAAAATTTCAACTAAAATCGATTGAACAACTTTCATGTGTATGAATCTCTCATTTCTCCTAAATTGACTGGAGTTCATTGTCCTAATCCATCACATGTTATAGTTCATGTATTGTTAAAGAGATAGTTATACAGTCTTTTCCTCTTCATTTCATTTTGGTTGCTCTCTCCGATGGGACCATTGTTTGTCTGTATGTATCTACATCACCCAGGGCCTTCAGGTTAAATTTGGGTCACCCCATTGTTTGTAATCGCCTTTCAAAAGGAGGCGTTAATGTGGTGCAAAGAGGACAAGTACTTGTATTTTTGCTCACTTTTTGCTCGTTTTATGTGTGCAGCACACAGAGAATGAGCAAAACACCATTAATGATTTATTTTGTGCAGGAAAGTGTTCCTTCCTGCACAAACACAATCATCCTTGCAATGCAGGTACCCTTGTACTATGGTACTCCTTTTTGTAGCGCCTGGGCATTCCCTGTGTTCTGAAAATGAGGCAGCTCGGCACAGCAAAATTACTTGTTGCACCGTGCTGCACCATGTTCATGTAAATTTTACAATAAATCTGAAGGTAGAAATCTTGACCAGGTGAAGGTGCAAAAATTATACGTCAGACAAGAGGACTCCCGTTGCTGCAAAATGTGAGTTTCTCCCGCTTGAACTTTTCTTTCAAAAACCAACAGGACAAGCGGGACCTTGTCCTGCTGCTATCTGGCTTACAGAGGACTTTCAGAATCACTGAAGGATTTAGACTTCCATCTCACAGTCTTCAAGACAGAAGGTAAAACATTTAACTTGGATGAACCTAGTTGGTGGATCTGACCCACATTCAATCGCGGTTTGCCTGAATTTGCGTCTAGGCCCTGGTAGACTACAAACCGTAGCTGCTTTCCTTTTTCTTAGTGCTTCTTGATTAAAACCTTTAAAAATGTATATCTGTGGTTTTCCTAATTTATGTTTTGGGGTTTAGGTGTCATTTAACTTATTACAAATTGGTTATGTAATTTTTATTGTGTTGTGTTTTGACATTTGGACTGTTTTGTTACTGCTAAATAATTCATATATTATCCTAAATTAAGCCTGTCTGCGCCATAGCAATCAGAGGGTTGCGCCCAAGTTTAAATTATTAAAATTGCACTTGACCTTTACAGGTTTGTGGCTTTATTACTTGTGGTGGACTCCCATCTATCCAAATTAATAATCAGCTTTCTTACACCTTGAAGCATGCCAGATCCACCACTCCTTCTGTACTCCTCCCAAAAGGTCCGCTTCTTGCAGCCACTGTAGCCCCACTGGATTACATAAACTATTATGTATTGTTCCCCTAATGTTTCCAATGTGAACCAGCCCATGTTTTACAGTTTCAATTCATCCACAAGTTTAAACTAAATTACTAAACTATTTCATGAAAATGGAAAAAACATATATGTGTATGTACACTACTTATGGTGTCAAGGTGGAGATAGGACCTCAAGGCATGAAGGGATGACCATTATTTGGTATATTCATAGTAGTAGGTTTCCCCCATTGCCCGCAGACAGCTATGTTCACTAACAGAGATTTTCGCACTTAGACTTTAGGTCTGTGGACATGCATAGTCATTTTATGCAGTTACATAGCTCTAACCTGAAATTGACTACTTGTTTTACCTTGAACATAGCATGAGAAATGGAAATATTACTTTAGTGAATGTCCATGAACATTAACTGAACAGAGATCTAAAACTGCACCAAGTCTAGGCAAAACTTATAGTGGTGTAGTAAGGATGCCATCGGTCCCGGTGCAAGCAAAGACAATGCCCTCTTTGACTGCTGGTTTGGTAGTAAAATACAGCATTTTCATGGTTCAAAGGACCCCTCAGTCTCTGGGCCCCGATGACTCTGCACCTGCTGCACTAATGATAGTAGAGCAGCATAATTTAGGCTCATCATATGTCACAATTATACATGTATATAATCATAGACGGCATTCATATACGTGTGACTTAATTTCGATATTGTGTATGATTAATTTAAACGGACTAATAGAATGTAATCATTGTAGTTTTTAGGAATCCATGCAGAGGCATATTTGGATTTATTAATTGATTTATGTAATCATGTTTGTATATCAATGTTTAAAATGTGATCCCTTTATATGTGTATATGTATGTATCATCGTGTAACCAAAGTTTATTTTGTACTGAGTTAACTGAGCCTGACTTTAGGCCTCAATTTAAGTATGTGTTTTAACCTTGCTATTAAGCTGTTTCTTTTCTTTTGCAAGTGTGTTATCATACTTTTCTTTAGTGAGCGAAAGTCTCATTGTATTAGAGGAGTGATAGTGAGGCCTGCGGGGAGGAAGCTAGCATCATACTCTGAGAAATAATGATTAAAGGAGGCCTTCGGTCAATCATGTACCAGGATAGTGGAAAGCTCAAGGTTGAGCTTTGTAGTCCCAGTTTCAACAAGATGGGAACTTAAGGTAGTATACTCATATTCTTCACATTCAGCAATTTGCTTGGTTACTGGTGGTGTATGGAGAGATAAGGATGTTTCTGAAGCTACTGTTATTTTAATTGCTGTTTCCATAGTTAGGCAAGCTTCCTACGACTCCAGGAGAGAACAGATCTCTCTTGCTAGACTATTTCCCTAAGGCATGAAGCTTTATTCACAACACTCTTTCTA
Organism: Triturus cristatus; assembly: GCF_964204655.1. NCBI lineage: Eukaryota > Metazoa > Chordata > Amphibia > Caudata > Salamandridae > Triturus > Triturus cristatus. The sequence continues at coordinate 595,095,965 of NC_140580.1, read as the reverse complement.
TTTCACAGGATTTCTACCAAAGTTTAGTTCCATGCTGACACTTTTCATGCTACCAGGCTAGCAATCCTTTTTGAAAATCTGTCCTCTATTTATGCTTAGGCTACAAAGGAGACGTTTCTTTGTAGAAGACCTGTTTGTGACAATTTTTGTTAATCTTGTTTTGGCTGTTATCATTCTCTATCTGATGTTATTATGACTACCTTGTTGAGACATTTCAGCTTGCAAACTATATTCAAGGCAAGTCAAATTACTTTATTTGGCTAGAGACATATCCATAAAAGTACAAAACACATTTCAGCATATAAAATACACAATCACATCATAAAATGATATGTAAAATCAGGTAAATTAAGACATTATTCATAAGGTGCGCATAGTTTTGCGGGTTCGCACTGCAATTTTCAAAAAAGCACCTACTCGGAAGGCCAATTCATCATCTTCCAGAAGGAGAATAGATCTATATGCAGTTTTGAGGTGAGTGGGTGGATTATTTTTAAAATAGGGTATTAAGAGCCGTTTAGCATGCATTATATAAAACTTACAGAAAAATAAGAAGTGTAGTGTGGATTGCCCACACTGGCCGTCACACGGGCGGGGCAAGAGATCAAGATTGACATGGAAGCCTAGAGAGAAGCAAAGTAAAAATTTCACAGTGCCCTCTCTTAAGCGAAAAAGGAGCCCCCCTCTCCCACCGACCAATAGGTTTTATAAGATAGCTAGCCAGCTGATGAAAATTGTTTTCGATTGACATAAAAGCAGCTACAGTCAGTTTCTTCGACCCCCTGTCTAGTCTTGCCTTGTTGTAGTGCATATAAAGTGCTGTTCGAACTTCTCGTTTACTAACAGTGTCTGCCTCATTTGGATTTGTAAATATATGTTCATAATTAACCCTGCTAAGGCTTGAAGGCACTTCGGCTAGCCACGGGATATCCATTCCCTTTTCAAATTTGAGGCAACCTTCTATGATTTCCCGTGAGAGGGTTGCCGCTGGATTTTTCCAGATAGCTAGCCAGAATAGGGCAGGACGTGCCTGTATATCGACTTCAATGTAGTGAAGATTCAATTCACTATGGCAAACATATTGTGACGTGCAGATTGAGGCAACCAGGAGTTTCCAGCAGAACCTGTTTTCCTCATGCTGGATGTTACAGCCCCTAAAGAAGCCCCAGATGTCTGCGTCATAAATTGCCTTAGGAATACACTGAAGTTTAAAAAAAAAAAAATGCTAAAATGGCCCCTGGCATCCTTGTGAAAGGATAAAAACCGAGTTAATGGCTTTAGAAAACGTATTCCTGCAGAATGCCATGTGATCGGACCAGGAACCATTAGCAGTAAAAACGAGCCCCAAATAGGGGAAAGTGCTAGTGTGTAGTAAACTCTGGTTGATTTTTTTAAAATTAGTGCTTAGATCTAAGGTGGCCATAAAATCAACAAAACCCCGTACTAAAAGACGTAGGGCATTAGGTGTGCGGCCCATTAAAACTGCATCGTCAGCGTACAATAGGGCAGGGAGCTGGACGTTACATCTACTCTGGGTCTTTCCCCCTATATTTTTGGCCCGACTCATGATAAAGGCCATACACTTGACCAGGTTTTTTCCACCTCACCTATCACGGCTGTAACACTTCTGCCAGTTTTATGGTCTGATCATTGTCTTGTTCAGTTTGAAATACCATCTATTATGACCTCTACGGCCAGTGCTACGAGACAGCAGGGTAGCAGCTATAGGGCACTCCATCGGGTGACTCCGGAACTGCTAGCGCAGGCTCAGGTGAATCATCCCATGCCACATACGGGTGACCTGGAGAAAGACCTGGAGAGCCTGCAATCTTGGCTTCTTGCTAGATTAAATGAGCTCGCCCCATTACAGACACCCAGGTCTGCCGCCCAACGGGTCTCGGCCCCTTGGTTTACGGAGGAATTGGCCCATCATCGTAGGCAATGCAAAGTCGCTGAGCGGGCCTGGAGAGCCCAATACGAACCGGATGCTAAACAACTTTATAAAACCATGATGAAATCATATCATGATTTAATACTTCAGGGCAAGAAACGCTATTTTGCCAAAAGGATTGAAGATGCGGCAAACTCCTGTAAGGAGATTTTCTCAATTGTGAGGGAATTCACTAGCCCGCGGTCAATCTCTGCGCAGGACGCTCCGGTGGAGACCTGGGCCAACACCATTGCTAATTTCTTCACCGCTAAAATCAGGCAAATTCAGGATTCTTTTCCTCGGAGACCTATAGTTGACTCATCAACTTTGCTGACCGAGACAACTCCTCCGTTGCCTTCTGGCCCAGCTCTGCTACACTTCCCGCCCCTTTCGGCTGACGCATCCTTAGCCTTGATGAGGAACCTCAAATCGGGCTCACCGCTAGATCCCTGTCCAGCTAAATTTCTAGCGAGAATGGCAGATATAGTTAACCCTATAGCTAATCCCATTCTTAATCTCTCCCTGAGTCAGGGATCTCTGCCCCAGTCCTGGAAACAGGCCATGGTCATCCCTCTTATTAAAAAGCCGAATCTTGACCCAGAAGTGCCTTCCAACTATAGGCCTATCTCGCTCCTCCCAGCACTCACCAAGATCCTGGAGAAACACGTTCATAGCGTGCTTTCTAACTTCCTGGAGTCGAACGAGATACTTCATGAATCCCAATCGGGCTTCCGCTCCAACCTGAGCACCGAGACGGTGCTCCTGGAAGTATCTGAGATCGTGAAAGAGGTGCTGGATACCGGAGGCAGGGTGATGCTAGTTATGCTAGACCTGTCGGCGGCGTTTGACACCGTCCCCCATGAGGATCTCCTCACTAGACTACACGACATCGGACTGGGGGGGACGGTGCTCAATTGGTTTTGTTCCTTTCTAGCCAACCGCCGGCAGACGGTCTGGGTCCCACCTGGATCTGCCGAAATGCCGCCATTGGGAGTCGGAGTGCCTCAGGGCTCCGTACTGAGCCCCACTCTATTTAACATCCTTATGACCCCTCTGGCGACACTGGCAGAGTCCTATGGGGCCCGGATCGTCTCTTATGCTGACGACACCCAGCTTCTGTTCACCTGCCATAAGAGCGAAGAGTTCGATGGAGGAAGGATCCGCGAGTGCCTTGGGGCTGTTTTTAATTGGTTTCAACTCTGCAGCCTCAAGTGCAACTCGGACAAATCCGAAATACTATTCTTCGGATGCCCATCGGAACCAGATTGGCATGGTTGGTGGCCTGCTGACATGTTCCCTCCAAGTCAGTCATCTAAGTGGGCTAAGAACCTGGGAGTAAAAATCGACAATGAGCTTTCGCTAAAATCCCAGGTTTCTACTCTGACGGGAACATGTTTCGGGATCCTTAGAATGTTGCGTAAATTCCTTCCCCTTTTATCTGAGGAACATCGGAGGATAACTGTTCAGGCACTTATAGGATCCAGATTGGACTACGCAAATGTGCTATATCTGGGTCTGCCAGAATATCTCCTTCAGCGTCTGCAGGTGACCCAGAACGCTGCTGCTCGAGCGATCTTTGGTCTGCATCGTCGTACTAGTGCCTCTAATCTTCTTCTTGCCCTCCATTGGCTTCCTGTACGGAAGAGGATACTGTTCAAGGCCATGACCCTAGCCCATAAGGCCCTGCATGGTAATGGTGCAAAATATCTCCAGAAGAGGCTGGAATTCTACCGACCTACACGATCCCTTAGGTCGGAAACATTAGCTCTGGCTCGGGTACCACGTATCAAAAGGGCCCGCCTTGATGGCCGGTCCTTTAGATTCCTTGCCCCTCAGCTATGGAATTCTCTACCGGTGCCCTTGAGGGCTACGTCGAACTTGCTTGCCTTCAGGAAGGACTTAAAAACTTGGCTGTTCTCTGGTTAGTCTGCTTCCTCTTGTAGGCTCCTGTCTTGTTACTGTTATGTTTTTCCAGTTCTCTCTTTAGGTCTGGAGTACAAAGCGCCGGGACACTCCTTTGGAGTAGCCGTTGCGCTATACAAGTCCCATGTTAACATAACATAACATAACATAACTCTAGGGACATCCTTGGTTAGCTCAATCAGTGTTTTGTGTAGGTTGTTGATATATATGATAAAGAGTAAAGGGGCCAGGACGCATCCCTGCCTGAGCCCTCTGCCAACCCTGATCGTTAGAGACCCCACCCCCAGTATTAATCCTGACTTGAGCTCTCAGGTCGTTGTGTAAATATGCTAGGAAGTGTACCACGGCCTCATGTAGCCCGTAGTCTAATAGGATTGACCACAGATGTGACCGGTTTACAAAGTCTGAGGACAAATCCATGAAAGCCAGGTAAATGGGTGACTTCTGTGCAATGATGTATTTCCCTATTATTAAATATAGGTTTAGACATTACTCTATGGTGCCTACTCTGCTCCTAAAACCCAGTTGACATGGTTGTAAAATGAGATTGTCTTCAGACCAGGTTTTGATCTTATTATATAAGACCCTCCATAAAATGTTTAAAGTATTGTCGATCAGGGAGATTGGTCTACAACAACTGGGTTGAGAGCGGTCACCCTTTTTAAAAATTGGTACCATAATGCTAGTTGACCAAGTGCTGGGTAATGGGGAATAGGATAGATTGTTAAAATCATTCAGGAGGAGCGGAGCCCAGAATTTGGGTTTATACTTGATAAGGTCTATGGGTAACCCGTCAGGGCCAGGAGCTTTATTGCCCGGGCTCTGATGTATAGCTTCCTCAACTTCGGGTAAAGATATTGAGACCCCTATAAGGGCACGGCCCGAACAGGTCTTCCTCACGTGGGATGGCTGTATAAATCTTCGAGAAATGAGCTTCCCAGGCCTTGCTGGTTATGTTGCAGCTAATTGGTGTTAATGATAGGCCCATTGATCTCATGTCTTTAACGGCAGCCCAAAAGGTTTTCCCATTCCTCAGGGTGGCGGCGTTAGTGAGAGCGGCCCATCGATCAGACAATACTTCCTCCTTTCTACACAATATGACCAGCTTAGACTTTTGTTTAAGTGACTTAAAATAAAAGGGGGCACCTTGGGATAGTTGATAAGGCCTTCCGTAGTTGTCTGTTAATTGCTGACTACTCTCTGTTAAACCATCTAAGGCCATGCTGCGTAGCAACAGCAGGTTTTGATAGCGCAGATTTTACTGTCTCGCAAAGTTTGACAAATGCGATGATAACCTCGGAATTGGACTCCGGTTCAGACAAGCAGGAATCAAAAAGTTCCGGGTTGTCCCTAACTACCGTGTGGAACAGGTCAGCACTTTTAACCCCTCGCCATGCTAATTTTAATTTATAGTTTGAGGGTGCTAAGTCCCTAGCGCCACATTCAAATTTAAATGTTGTCCTCAGGGACAGTTTAAATACTGCTTGGATTGGATTGTGGTCACCGTGGTGTGTGGGGACATCTACTGCTTTCACTAACAAGTCTTCAAAGGCAGGAGGAATACAAATATAATCAAAAGAACTTGCACATCCTCTCCCTCTGAATGTTGGAGCCAAGACATTAAAACAGACGAACCCTTCGAGATATATATCTTTGGTAGCTCAGGTTTCTTGGACCATCAAAATGTCCTGCTGTCTAACCAGTTCCAACCAGTCTGCTAGGTCTATTTTTGATTGTAGGCTGGTGACATTCCAACTAAGTATGTTTAGGTCAGGATTTACGCAAGCTTTAGGGGTTGGTATGGCAACATGGTCATGTGACTCAGGTGGTTCAGGTAAATTTGGGACATATACGGGTGAATAATCAGCCCCATCAACTGTGGGGAGTAGTAGTGGTCAGTCCTGAAAGTCCATGTCGGACGAGATCAGGAATTTATTTTGGGCAACTGGGAAAGCAAGCTCATTTAAGAGACTACTAGGGGCTCGTTTGTAAAAAAAAACCAGTGGTAATGACAAAATAGTTGGCGAGTTAGTAGTTATGATGTCCTGGCAGCTCAGCAGTGACTTAACCATGGGAAAGTTGATAACAATACAATCCCCCTCAATAATCTTGGGTATGTCGCCCACCCAGCCCACTCTTCGTACCATGATAATCTTTTGTATATTTGACACCCTAAACCTCTTGTTCTTGGCCAGCCAATCCGACCATTTATTGAGCAATTGATCCCCAGTTTCCCTCTATTCTCTCTTGAGGGGTGGGACCCCTACCAGTACCAAAACATAGGGGCATGCTGCTGGCAACAGGTCCAGCACATCTGTGTTGGGCCTATAATGGGTATCACTCAGGGGGGTGAGGGATGGCGCTACAGGGTAAGTTCGGTTTTGGTCGTTCTCCGATTGAGCTTTTGCTGGGTACAGGCATGGGGATGGGGTTGGCACAGATGAGTCAGTCCCAGTCTGGGCAGGGCAATCATTATTGTGAGGGTGGGATTTTGGCACAGTGTTAGCCTTCGGAAGGAAGTTATTCCTTAGTTGGATGCAGGTGTTACAAGAGGGCACGACTAGGGGGCCGACAGGCAAGCACAAAGCAGCAGTAGGTGGATTGACTTTTGTTAAAACATTCGGTGGGGGAAGGGTGGATGCTCCCCGAGTATGGTGTTAGTTGAGGCTATCCCCCCCCACAAAGAAAGCTTATTTACTGCAGCGTCCAAGCGATCCAGTCGCTCCCATAGGGATTTATATTTAGTGTCTATTGCGTCAATGATCCGCGAGCAAGCAGAGTTAATAGAAGCTTCCCCAATGTCTGATTGACTTAATCCTGCTTCTGTTTGTGTACAAATAGAGTGGCTAAAGTTACCATTCTGCGCCAAGCCCAAGGTACTAGTGCTAGATGATGAAGAGGACTGCATCCATGAAGACAGGCAGCTGCGGGAAGAGCTGGCATGTGGAGGCTGTTTTCTTTTGGAGCAGGCCTGCTTCCCACCAGTCGAGCAGGCCTGCTTCCCACCAGTCCTTTTGAATTTGGAAGTCACAGCAGCTGTGGCTACCGCATTTGGGATACCCATGGCTTGTGGTATCCTAGGCTAGGTGGACCCTTGAGCATCAGTGTTACCTCCGCTGGGGGATAGAACGTTGTTAGAACCAGCTGTCTGGTGCATGGGATCAAGGGGTGTGGTGTTAAGTGCTGCGTCTGCTAGTGCTCTTGCCAGCGACCCTCCAGGTGTATGATCGATGTGTGTACCCTCATTCCCCAGGGATAGTCTACGCTGTGTTAGTTCAATTTCTGAAGACACTATGCTGACCCCCCTTTCCAGCATGCTGGGGCAGGCGGATGGTTGGCCGGTGCGTTTCCCCATCATGGATGATAGTGTTCCTAGGTGGATAAATAGAGGGGATAACGGAGAAAGAGGCTCACAACTATAACTATAAATAAGATAGGTGCCACTATGAATACAATATGCATCACAAACGATATAGCATAGTACCTTAAAATTTCAACAGGTCCAAGAAGTTAGGGGATGGCCCAGCCTCTTCTGTGCTATGACAGGCTTGGATTGGCCTGTCCTTGTCGCGGCCCGCGTGTGTCCCATGCCCAGGGGGGAGGGGGCAGAGATTTAGGCGTGATGTGGGTGCCTCCCCCACATCAGCGGCGGCGGGAAAGAAGCAGGTTGCACACTGGAACTTGTGGTCCCACCAGGGTGAACAGCGAGATGGCAGCAGTGAGGCAGCGGATGTGGCAGCCTGGGACTGGTGTCCCACCAGGCTGTGGAAGGCAGGTGAGCAATGACCCCCGACAATACCAGCAAACTATATTATTGTATCTAGTGAATGTACTTTTATTCTGTTTGTATACAAGATTGATCAATATTCTAAAATAAACCCATTTATCCTTAACTATTCATTCCTGGTCTTAATGTGGAGTATTATTGGCTCCACAAGTTTCAAATGTCTTATTGATGTTTGCTTCTTTACAGCGCTTCAGGTCAACTAACGAAGGTCCATACGACCAATGGGGAAATATCTTCGATGATTTTACAAGGATATTAAGGTGTAAATATCAGCACTCCAGTGGTAGCTACGCCTCGGAAAACATACAGAAAACAGCATTTGAATATGAATTTTTCATCTCGCACAAATACAGTATCTGATGGCCAATCTGCAAAAGCAAAAACATGCGATCAGTGAGTAAGCTATTTGAAGCATGGGTATAATTATCTTACTCTGAAGTGGCACATGGCCGCGTTTGTAAAGACAAGAATGTGAATTACTCAGTGTTGGTGGCCTTTGTACTGTTTTTTTTTTTAAAGTACTGTTTCATAAGTACTTTTAAATGCAATAATCCATCAGCCCATTAGTTTCAAGTTTGCTTCAGGGAACATATTTTGAATATTTTTGTTCTAATCATACTTTCATTCGCTCTGTAAGGACACTTGTCTGAAATTGTGCATTAAGATGAAATTAAATATTTAAACTTTGAAGAAAAACATTATACAACACTATTGTAGTTTATCTACAGACTCTTCAAGACCGAAATACATATAAGAGCAACAACAGTTTTTGCACTATTTAATGCTTTAAAAATTAAGATTTGCTCTGTTTTATGCTTCAATCTTTGACAGGTCATAGTACCGTAAATAAAGTCATGCTGTGTGGCATCTCCCCCAACACATCTCCCTTTAAAATTCTCCAAAAATGCTACTGCAAAGAACAGTAAACAATTCAATCCAGCACGGTGCGAATTAAAAGATTTTATTAGCTTCCCAGTGTGTAGTCTCTGTGATAGAGACACAGAGAAATTGAAATTTGCTCATTCAGGGCCATATGTAGGTAGCCTAATACCGGTCGGTAACGGCCGATTTTCGGTAAATATCCCGTTACCGACCGGTATTCAGGCTTGTGCTATGTAGGGGGAACATTTCAGGATTCGGTAATTTACCGAATCGGTAATTTTACCGATTCGGTAAATACCGAATCCTGAAATGAGATGTAGGTGACACTCAAATGAGTGATGTGTAGGGAAAAAAATTCGGTATTTAGCACCAAATATATGTTGGTGTTAAATACCGAATTCATTGCAAAAAGCAATATTTTGCTGGACTAACAGTGCCATGTGGCAGACATACATGCCCTTAGGGCATGTATGTGCGCCACATGTGCACACATGCAGGAATCAGGGGTGCAACAGGGTGTCAATGTGACACCCTGCCACCCTTGAATGTGCTCCCCCCATTACCGAATCGGTATTTACCGATTCGGTAATGAGGCATACCTTCCCATTGATTCCTATGGGCCTCCAGGCCCATAGGAATCAATGGGAAGGTATGCCTCATTACCGAATCGGTAAATACCGATTCGGTAATTACCGAATTTCTCTGATTCGGTAATATTTACCGAATGATTACCTAGATACGAGTTACCACTTCTTAAATACCGAATCGGTAAAGTTCGGTATTTAAGAAGTGGTAACTTGTATGCTACCTACATATGGCCCTCAGTGAGAAACTCTTCTGTCCATGAGAGTAACGCTCATGTACACTGGACCAAAAGAGACCAAAATGCAGCATGCTGCAAATATCTGTGCAATATGTTACTGAAATTGATGCACTTAGGGACTTATTTATGGGAGCCCTGCGTGAAATTTGCACCACGTAAAGTGGTACATGCGTGATGCAGGGCTCTCATGAAGATTTCTTAAACCAGGCAAAGCTACCCTGTGTGGCTTTGAGTAGCCTTATAAATCATGAGTAAAGAGACGCAGTGCAAATCGCTGTGTCACCTTACTCTGCGCCCGGAAGGCGTTCCATGAGCGTTGCAAGGGGATTTCCCATGGAACACCCATGGAATTTGACGATGCCACAGATTTACAAAAACATGTAAACCCGGGGAAGAGTGAAATCCGTACGCCTCTGGAGATGAGACGGAATCGGCAAAAATATTTTAATTTCTCCTAGTTTTTTTCACTTTCCATTTGTGGTGCATTTTGCAGCACACATAGAAAGAGGAAACCGCCTCCTAGGGTTAAGGAAGATACCCCTTCCGGCACAAAAATAATCCTGCCTGCAACGTAGGCACCCTTGCACTAAGGTGCAAAGGTGCCTCTGTTGGCGCTGAGCTCCCGAAATGGTGACAGCACAGGCAGGAATGACAGGAATGCACTGTATTGATTAAAAACAGTGCATTCCAACCCTTTCACATTGGCGGAGGACAACGCAGCAAGATGCCAGTTCTTCCCTGCCCTATGCCAAAATGGCATAAATGAGGCCATTACTTACCCTGTGTTGTCAAAATATTTTTAGGCAGGTTTCTGTAACACATCTGTATTGGTAGATGCGAAGATGTATATCATAAAGATGATTTTTTCAGCTGAATGTTTGAGCGTGCTTGGAGAAGTGAGTTAACACCCAAATAGTGTAATGCAGGATAAGCATCTACAGTAGGAGTACAAGCATGAAAACGAAAATACTGGAAATCTTGGCAAAAATAGCCAATTCAGACAGCCCTTGCAGAGTCTATGCGTTTCTAATCGTGTTGAATGACTGGTATGCCTCCATACCTAAGATGCTTTGCAAAATTAGGGGAACATTTCTCAAGTTCAAAAAATAAAAAATACTGTGTAAATACATTACAAAAGTGGGATATCACAAAACAGAGGTACTATTGTGCCACAGCCTTTAATAAAGATGGTTGTGAGATTACTTCCTTCATGTAGGAATAAAAATGAAAGTGCAACAGAAAATGGTAATGAGACACCCACACAGCAAATGGCATAGCAAAACTATTTCTTAAATTGCAATTTGTTTGCTGAAATAGTGAAGACATATATCCATCAGAGGGAAACTGGAAAAAAACAGGTGCACTATAATGACTGTGCTAATGATTCTCTCTTGCAAAGCAAAAGCCCAATTTTGGGACTAGCACTAAAAACAACAAGTGAGACTGAAGTGAACAAGCATTGGCACAGCCAGTAGGTCCCTCCTATGCAAGAGCTATTGGCTTTGGTAACGTGTTTTAGCCATTATGTACACCAGTGTGACTGCTGTTCAGCATTGTTAAAAGTTAGAGGCATGGAGTGGGGTAAATTGGAGCGGGTTCTGTTGGGGTAGATTGGAGTGGAGTAGATTGAATTGAAGTTGGATAGAGTTAAGTAGGGTAGATTAGGATAGATTGGAGTGGGGTAGATTGGCTTAGGGTGGGGTAGATTGGAGTAGACTACAGTGGGATAGATTGGAGTGGGCGGATTGGATGGGATAGATTGGAGTAGGGTAGTTTGGGATAGAGTGGGGCAGGGTAGATTGGAGTGGGCTGGAGTGGGTTAGTTTGGGCTGGAGCGGGGTAGATTTGGGTGGCATGTGGTAAATTGGAGTGAAGTGTAGTGGGCAAGTTTGGAGTGGGGTAGATTCAATTGGGGTAGATTTGGGTGGAGTGGGATAAATTCGAGTGGAGTAGATTTGGGTAGATTAGAGTGGGGTAGATTGGAGTGGGGTAGATCAGGGTAGACAGGAGTGGGATATATTGGGGTAGATTGAAGTGGAGTTGGGTAGATTGGGGAAGGTGGAGTGGGTTGGATTGGAGTAGTTTGGAATAGAGTGGGGTAGGCTGGAGTGGAGTCAGGAATATTGGAGGAGAGAGGAGTGGAGGAGATTGGAGTGGTGTACATTGGGTGGATTATAGTGATTTAGAATGGAGTGGGTGGATTGGGATGGAGTGAGGTAGATTGGAGTGAGGTAGAGTGGAGTAGATTGGAGTGGGGTAGAGTGGAGAGTTGAGTAGATTAGTGTGGTAGACTGGAGTGGGATATATTGAATTGAGGTAGAGTGGAGTGGGGTAGATTTGTGGGAGCGAGGTAGATTGGGGTGGAGAAGATTGGGGTAGCTAGAAGTAGGATAGATTAGGGTATATGGGGCAGATTAGAGTGGGATATATCAGGGTAGATTGCAGTAGCGTTGATTGGAGTGGAGTAGATTGAATTTGCGTTGGATAGAGTGGTGTGGGGAAGATTGGGATGGGGTAGGATAGATTGGAGTGGGGTAAATTAAGATAGAGTGGGGTAGATTGGTGTGAAGTAGATTGAGGTAGACTAAAGTGGGTGGATTGGATGGGGTAGATTGGAGTAGGGTAGTTTGGGGTGGAGTGGGTTAGGGTAGATTGGAGTGGCTTCGTTTTTACTGGAGTGGGGTAGATTGGGTGGATTGGAGTGGGGTAGAATGGAATGAAGTGGGAGTAGAATGGGGTCATTTGCAGTGGAGTAAGTTGGAGGAGTGGGGTAGATTGAGAGAGTGAGGTAGATTGGAGTGGTATGGTGTGGGCAAGATTGGGATAAAATGGAGTAGACTGAAGTAGGGTGGAGTGGAGTAGATTGGGACAGAGTGGGGTAGATTGGAGTGTAGTGTTGTAAATTGGGGTAGCCTGGAGTGGGAGAGTGGAATAGATTGAATGGGGATTGATTGGGTGAAGTGGAGCAGATTAGGGTGGAGTGGGGTAGATCAGGTAGAGTGGAGTGGGATTTATTGGGGTGCATTGGAGAGTGGTGATATAGATTGGTAATGAGTGGAGTGCAGTGGATTGGGGTAGATTGGAATGGAGTAAGATAGATTGGAAAGGAGAAAATTGGAGCAGAGTGGGGTAGATACGAGTCGAGAGTAGTAAACTGGAGTGGGGTAGATTTGGATGCAGTGGGTTAGACTGGAGTGGGATAGATTGGTTGGATTATGGTAGGGTAGATTGGAGAGATGTGGGGTAGACTAGAGTGGAGTGGGACAGATAGGAGTGAGATAGATAAGACTGGGGCTGTTTGGGGTGGGTAGCTTGTAGTAGATTGGAGTGGAGTAGATATGAATGGATTTGGATAGCCTGTCTGGGGTATATTGGGAAGGGGTGGGTATCTTGGGATGAGGTGGAGTAGATTGGAATGAAGTAGACTGGAGTGAGGTAGAAGAACGGTACTTTGGAGTAGGTAGATTGTGGTAGACTAGAGCGGGGTAGATTGGGGTACAAGTGGAGTGGGATATATTGGAGTAGATTGGAGTGGGGTAAATTGGGGACAAGTGGAGTGGGATGGATGGTGGTAGATTGAAGTGGAGTGGAGTGGTGTGGGGCAGCCTGGATTGGACTCGGGTAAATTGGAGTGGTGTAGAGTGGGGTAGATCGGAGTGGGATATATTGGTTGTATTATAGTGGGGTCGAATGAAATGAAGTGAGGCAGAATGGGGTTGTTTGGAGTGGAGTAGAATGAGGTGGAGTGAAGTGGGGTAGATTGGGGGAATGGGGTAGATTAGAGTGGTGTAGGGTAGATTGGGAGAGGGGAGAGAGTGGGGTAGATTGGAATGGAGTAAACTGGGGTGGGTGGGGGAGTGAGGGCAGTTGAAATGGGGTTGATTTGCGGAAGTGGAGTGGAGTGGGGTAGACTGGAACTGAGTAGATTAGAGTAGAGTGGGGTAGATTGGTGTGGGGTGGGGTAGATTGGGGTAGAGTAGAGTGGGAAATATTTTAGTAGATTTGAGAGGAGTGGTGTAGATTGGTGAAGAGTGTAGTGCAGTGGACTCTGGTAGATTGCAGTGAAGTGAGGTAGATTGGAGTGGAGTAGATTGGAGTGGAGAAGGAGAAATAGGAGTGGAGAGGAGTTAATTGAAGTGGACTAATGTAGATTAGGATGAAGTGGAGTGGGATAAATTGCAATGGGATAGATTGGGTGGATATGGTAGTGTAGATTGGAGTGAAGTGGGTAGAATGAAGTGGAGTGGGGTATATTGGAATCAGATAGATAGGAGTGGGGTAGGTTGGAGTGGGTAGATTGGGGTTGACTGGAGTGGAGTAGATTGGAGTGGAGTTAGATAGAGTGGTGTGGTGTAGATTGGGATGGGGTGGAGTAGATTGGAGTGGGACAGATTGGGTTAGGAAGGGGTAGATTGAAATGGAGTACATTGGAGTGGTTTTGATTTGTGTAGCCTTGAGTGGGGTAGCTTGAAGTGTGGCAGATTGGATGGGGTAGGTTGGAGTATTTTAGTTTGAGATAGAGCTGCATAGGAACAATTGAAGTGCGATAGAATTGGGGCGGATTGAGGTGGAGTGGGATATATTGAACTGGAGTGGGGAAGATTTGGGTGGCATGTGGTAGATTGGAGTGAAGTGGGGTTAGATCGGGTTAAGTGGGATGGAGTGTGGTAGATTGGGGTACAGTGGAGTGGAGTAGATTGGGTGGATTGGATTGGGTATATTGGAAAAGGTACACTTGGGCAGAGTGGAGTAGGGTAGATTGGAGTGGAGTGAGGTGGAGTGGAGTTGGATAAATTGGAGTGGAGTCAAGATTGGGGAGGAGTGACTGGGGTAGATTGGATTTGAGTGCAGTTGTGTAGATTAGGGTGCAATGGGGTAGATTGGAGTGGGGTGTCGGTAGACTGGGTGGAGTGGGGCAGGTTAGAGTGGAGTACATTAGGGTAGATTGTAGCAAAGGGGAGTGGGGTGAGGTAGATTGTGGTACATTGGAGTGGAGTGGGATAGATTAGACTGGAGTGGGGTAGAGTTGAGTGGGGTAGGTGGTGTAGAGGGACATAGAATGGAGTGGCATGTTGTGTCGTGGAGTGAGTGGCTTAGATTCGAGTGGTGTGTAGTGGCATGTGGTAGAGTGCCTTAGAAGGGAGGGGAGTAGAGTGGAGTAGCATATCTTAGAGTGGAGTTGAGTGTCATAGAATGGAGCAGCGTGGCATTGAGTAGAATAGAATAGAGTAGAGTGGAGTGACATAGTGTGGAGTGTGCATGGTGTGGCAGCACACTACCATTACAGACAACACATTTTCAATTGAAATGACCATTACATTGTCACTGAAATACAGTTTTACTGCGCACAAGTGATAATGTGTGCAAGTGTCATCATCTAGTGTATTGATGTGTTTTGATCATGGTGAGAACTGAGCTAAATGGAAGCTATTGTCCCTGTTTAGTATTGTGCTAAGAACATGCTGTGTGGAGCAGTCCCATTTGAGAGCTATAACCCAAGGTAGAATGTATGAAAATTGTCTTCTCTCTAAATTTCAGTCCATAACAAATATAGGGCAATATGCATGAACACATTTTCCCATAGACACAGAATGGCAAAACCCTTTGATGCATCCGGGCCATAGTTCATGTTAACATCTACCAGAAGAACAAAATATAGTAGATCTGATGCTTGTTCACTGCAGCAGAGCTCAGAACATGATAAAAGAGAAGGATCACTGTAGAAACAGTTTGTTCTTGCTTCACTGCCTAGGTCTAGACGTTGTATGTAATGAGCATCCTCACAGCGCATTAGGAAATGCTTACTATTTCTAGTCACACTCAATATGCTGTTGGCTATTACAGTAATGCTAATCCGGGCTAATACTTGTTTCTATGTTTCCATTTTTAGTAAATGTTTCCACCTACATGAGTCTGAGCAGTCACATACCTGGTCATTCAATAGTTCATATATGATTACTGAAATTATTGAGATAATTAACCTAAATTTAGAATTATGAGACAGCTTTTTGTCTTTATGTGTATACTTTGTCCGAAGGTTGGCCCAACAGTAGTTTAGCTCAGTCTTCTGATTGTAGATAAAGCTAGGTTTTGTTATAAAGCATTTTAGCCCATCCTATGTCTCTTGATAGACGATTTAGTGGGCCATTGGAAGACCACGAACAGAGACTGAGGTGTCATTTGAGCTGAAACAACCATAAAGGAAATTATAAAAGGAATAAAGCAAGGGTGTAAACCTGTTAGAGCAACCCGTATAACTTTATGTATCTTGATTTGACATTATTGTTCTATGACTTTTTTAGATGTAATACATGTATTCAAGTTTAAAGGTAGGTTTTCGCCAAATAAATGTGCCTCCGCCTTCTGAAACTTCTCGAGCATTCAATGATCAATAGTGAAATAGCAAAATTAACATGACAGACTGAGAAGGAAGTTGATTTTTGATTCTGTAAAAATGGGAGAAATTATGTAATTCAAGGATTCTCTTTATTTGATGACATTCGGTGTATACAAGAATTTTAAAAAGTGCCTCTCAGACTGACCCTTGCATTTTGATAATGGGGGATTATGAGGCAAATTGATCAGCAGTCTGTAAGTCACCTTTTTAGGGACTATGAGGACTAGTTTTGTAACATAAGCAAATACTTAACTTTTTTTCCCTAAAAACATTAACAGAGTATTTCTGTTGCATTTTTTTCTTCAGCTACTGAAACAGCTTGAGGCAGTGACCTTAAGCTATGGGCTATACATGTTGACCACAATCAGCAGATGTGGCTAGGTGAGATTCAGAGACCTGCGAATTAACTCACCTCTTTTCAGAAAGTAAGGGGCATAGTACAAGCCCCTAACACCACAGGAGCGTTACTTTTTCTGATGCTCCGGTGACATTGTGCCATTCTCCATATTTACAAGGTTTAAGCCATTTAACGTGGCTTAGCGTCACCTTGTAAGTATGCCCCTTTCCCCTAAGGGGCATATTTACAAGCCCCTAATGCCACCAGAGCATCACTTTTCCTAACGCTTCAGTGGCGTTGTGCCATTCCCCATATTTACAAGGTGGCCCCAAGCCACTTAACGTGGCTTAATGCCACCTTGTAAATATGCCCCTTTCCACAGTAGTCTGCTATGGCAAAGGGATGGGCAATGGGTGTTGCAGTGGCCATCCCACCGCAACACCCATTGCTTTTTGACACTACTAAAGATTTACAAGGCTAGCACAGCGCCAAAAACTAAGGCCAGGTAATAACTGATCTTAGAAAGGTGACGCGAGGAGATAAAATTAATGTCTTCTTGTTTTTTGCTCTTTCTATGTGTGCTGCATTCTGCAGACATATAAAGAGCAAATCGCCATTATTGATTGTTTATGAATAGGAAGGTGTCCCTTCCTGCACACAAACAATCGCCCCTCCAGCGCAGGCACCCTTGCAACATGGCCAAGGGAGCCTGTGCTGGCGCTAGGCAGCTTTTTTGTTGCCAGCGCAAGAGGAAATGCAGTGGTGCGCTATATTTTTGTGAATATGGCACATCCTTGCATTTTGAGAATTTCTGAGTGAGGCTCTGCGTAATTTGGCGTACCACCACGCTTCGGTATTTTCTTGTAAATATCCCCCTAACTGTGACAAGCAGTACAGAGTGGGGAGAGTTAGTGCTGGATCATGCAGCTGGCACTATATGCAAGTTTTAAGGAAGCCATTTGAAAGTGTTTGAATAGGCAAGTTAGTAAGTGTCACAGTGATACTTAAGGACAGCCCTAGTGATCAAAGTGACAATGGACAAAATAAGAGGATTTAGGCATGAGCAGAGAAAGATGTAGTGTGTCAGAGTGCAGAGGTGAATTGGTCAGAGAGGCTGACGAGGCAGATGAGAGCATTCACATAGCACTTTAACAGTTTTGCACTTGAGAAGGTGGGCCTAGGGGTACTTAAGGGACAATTTTAGACCAAGATATGGTATGTGTCTCAGTTAGGCTTTTCATTGAAGGAGAAAAAGTGATAACATTTTAAATTGAATAAAAATTGTGACCAAATTGTCTTGTAATATTTTGTGCACCAGCATTTAGCCATAAAACATAGAGGGGCTTATTTACAAGCCCTTTGTGCTGCCGGAACGTCACTTTTTCCCATGTTAAAAGTGAGGCACCGGCGGCACAAGAGGCTTGCAAATAAGCCCTAGATTTCCTCTGCAAAAAATACTTACGTGAGAATGTTTGCATTTAAAAAAAAATCTTTTCCCACTTTATTAAGGTAGTAATATTAAAACAAACTTCACAAAGGTGATAATATACAACTTTCATTCATCCCACCTAAAGTCCTGGTAAAAACAAAATGCAAACCTGCTTCCTACTCATCTCCCCTATTTTCTCCACACAAGAGACATGTCGGAGTTAGGAGGAAGGTTTGTGATTCCTTTAAAAATGACTGTTTGGTTAATCACCCAAGGATGCACAGGCTGCCGAGGCTTGAAGATTTCCCCTTAGGACAGTGAATTTGGGCTCAAGGGGTGCCAGATATCCTTTAATAAGTGAGCCCTCAGGCAAAGCCCTGTTCTCCACCTTTGATTTACTGTGTTCTTAGTTGCATACCAATGAAACATTAAAGATATTACATATATAAATATGCATTTCAAGTAATTCCTGTAACATTCATCATTTCCATAAATACTAATAAATGTGATGAGTAATACAATCTCTAGAGGTTATCTCAATTTGTTAATGTCTTTCCAACTTTGCTCATGTACAAAGTTAGAATTTTAAGGTAAATGCATCTGTTCTATAAATAGCTAGGCGTCTGAGGATCTTACCTTAGAAATGCGGCTAAATTCTTCCTTCCAGTAGCCAAGAGGCTGGCACACACTTTCAAATCCTGTTGTCTAGGATGTGCCTGCCCTCAAAAGGAGCAAATTGTTATCCTTTATGAAAGAGCAAAGGAGACTCCTGCCACATGGACAGATATTTAAGCTTAAAACTATCTCCATCTACTCTAATAAGATGGTAAGTACTCAAGGCAACACAACCCTCAGAGGAATTTTAATAGAAACCAGAAAATAATTGTTATCTCCACATAAACTGGAACAATGCCCCCTATACCCCATGTTAGATATTTCCACGTATTTTATCATGTGCATTTATGTAGCATGGACTTCACCTGACCCCAGTGGAAGGGAAGTGCTTTACCTAGTAATTGGCAGATGTTTGTCAGGAGCATGGCTAGTGTACCCTCATGATGGTTTGTATACTCTAATGGTATGTGACTTAGTAGTAAAAACAAGGTACAGATAAATAGAGGCCATGGATTCAGTTTGCATACAAGCACGCCTTGACCAGTGCACAACACGCAGACCAGAGAGAAGAGCCCCACTGCCATGAATAAAATGTAGTCCTAGCTAGGCGGTTGCATGGGAGCTGGAGAATTTAGAGCACGCAGACATGAACCACCTGCTCAGGCCCCATTCTGAGTTTAGCTAACTCACAAGCAGCTTGTGTTCCAGATTGGTCTTCTGTTTTTATACCGCCCCTGCTTTATGTTCTTGAATCTGTCACTCTCACAAATTCACTCACTTTCTCATTTTTATCCATGTGCCTAATTGTTAGGAATACACTTGTGTCTCTGGTTTCATTCACGTTCATATGTAATGCCACAATGGTTCTGTTTATTACTGTGAGAATTTTGCGTCTGCAGTAAGTGTAGTTGGGATTTGCTGGGCTCAGTAGGTAAGTAACGTGTGAGTGCGTGCAGTATGGGTGCTTATGAGTGGGTACCTTACCTGTGCCTAAGTACCGTGTCTTGCTGTATGCAATATGAGTGTTTCTATGACTGTGTGTGAAGAAGATACAGTACAGTTTTTATTCTTTGAATTCTGGAATTCGAATAAAATTTGAAATAAAAACAAACCTGGAATGAATGCACTATTCACGCATGTAATTGAGAAACTTTAAGGTTGATAGAGAAAGAGTGTGTGTGTGTTAGAGAGAGATAAAGAAGAAAAAAATGTAACAGTGACTGTGCCTTGAGTTTGTGTTAGGAAGGTGTGCTTGATTGTACATCCTAATAATACTTCTCCGACTGAACTATGTTGGAAACATGTGTCTCGATAGGTTTGTTGTGAGAGGCGGCAGAGGACCCTTGGGGAGAGAGGTCAAGATACAAACAGGATAGGGGACTGGGCACACATAGGTACATAAGCAATCAATAAATACACAGAGGGGGTGGTGCAAACAGGTCAATAAATCCACTGTCCCTAATAGGTTACGTCAAGACTCCCAGATACTGACAGCAGGCGCACAACTGGTCTAAGGGAGACTAATCATGGGCTGAGATATAGGCACAACTGCCTTAGATATGGCAGGTGAAGTGGCATTGGGGTTACCCTTTCATCCACACAATGATATCCACTATTTCACCTTTACATTCTCACATCCATTCATTTTTTCATGCATTAATCAGTCAGTTTTTTCTCACTCCATCAATCCATTCATTCTGCCATCCACTGATCCATCCATACACTCTGCCATCCTTCCATGCATAAATTCATTCACTCTGACATCCTGCCATCCATCCATCCAGTCACTCTGCTAGTCATCCATCCATCTATCCGTTCCTTCACCCTGCCATCCATCCAGCATCCTTCTATCCATCAATTTCAGAGGAAGGAGTTTCAACAGAGGGTTCCAACAAGGAGCACCACCAGCCTTTTACCCGCAAGGCGGCAGAGGTTTCCGCTCTAGAGACCCAAGAGGACGCTCACAGACTGCTCCCTCCTTCAACAGTGAATGCCAAGACTCTTCCTTTCATTTCTTCCCAGGTAAAGGTGGGAGGGTGCCTCAAATTCTTCCTCAAAGCATGGCAAACCATAACAAAGGTCCTGGATAGAATTCATGGGTTCAAGATAGATTTTATACAACCTCCGTTCCAATCACATGTACCAGGGGAATTAAGCCTGACCCCAGAACAATAGAGGCTAATAGAAGGGGAGATTGGCTCCGTGCTAGTGAAAAGTGCAATAATATAAGTACCACTAAACCACCAGGTGTTTATAAGTACCCTTTTTCTAATACAAAGAAGGACAAAGGATGGAGCCCAGTCATAAACCTCAGAAACCTGAACATGTTCCTCATCTGCAGGCATTTCAAGATGGAGGGCATAGACCTCCTGAGAAACATCTTATTGGAAAGAGATTGGCTAGTAAAACTCAACCTAAAGGACGCGTATTTCACCGTCCCAATGGCTCAAGAACATCAATGCTTCCTCCAATTTTTTAGGCAAAATCATCTCTTCCAGTTTCAAGCACTCCCCTTTGGGCTATCGTCAGCCTCCTGGTGCTTTGCCAATGAGAGCAGTCATCTTTCCTCAGAGAGAGGGGAATACGTCTTATTATATATCTGGACAATATTCTCATAATGTCGCAATGTCATATTCAAATTCGCAAAGACCTAGACAATACAATCTCCCTCTTGCACGGCTTAGGTTTCATCATAAACCAAGAAAAATCTGTCCTGATATCCTTGAGATACACAGAATTCCTGGGTTTTTCCATAGATACAGAAAAATCTATTCTCCTTCTACCGCCGAAGAAAGTGGCCAAAATCTTCCAGGAGATACACTCCATCTTGAAACATCGCTTTCTAACCATGAGGGAACTTCCCAGACTCTTGGGCCTTCTATCCTCATCCATCCAAGCAATATTCCCCGGTCCCCTCCACTACCGTGCTCTTCAGAGAGTAAAAGCAAAAGCTCTGAGAGCAGGCCCCTGGTATAGAGACTAAAGCTCTTTGGATCAGAAAGCAAGAGCAGAACACGTGGCTGGAAAACCTAGATGCATGGAACGGTCGTGCAATCTTTGAGTCCGTGCCAGATTACATTCCTGAGACCGATGCGAGTCTCCAAGGATGGGGTGCTCACCTAGGAGCCCAGAAAACAGGGGGACTTGGTCCCATACAGTGAGAAGTCACCACATAAATTTCTTTGAATTGACCGCAGGTCAGCATGCCCTGTTGAGTTTCAAACACTGTCTTCAGGGCAGATCAGTACTGCTGAAAATTGACAAAGTCTCAGCAGTAGCATATATAAACCGCCTAGGTGGCACAAAATCCAAGAACCTATCACACCTGGCCCAGAAACTGTAGATGTTCTGCCTAGAACACAGGATCTCTCTAAGAGCAGAATATTTACCCGGGAAAGCCAATAGCTCAGCCGACAGGAACTCCAGATACCTGAAGAATACTCTGATTGGAAACTGAATGTTCCTATCTTGAAATCACCAAACCTACATTGGAGTCCATTGAATTTAGACCTTTTCACAAGCAGATTAACCAACCCACTAGAGAAATACTTCAACTGCATGCCAGACCCGGGTGATCTGGCGGTGGATGCCTTCCTTCAATCTTGGAAGGGTCATCATGCTTATGTCCCTCCCCCCTTTGCCATGATCCGGAGAGTCCTCCACAAAGTCAGGTAGGAGAATTGCTCTCTAATTTTAATAACTTCCTTTTGGCAATCTCAAGCATGGTTTCCAACAATATTGGAACTGGCATGCAACATACCCTTCTTCCTCCCTGCAGAAGAGGGACTCCTAACAAACTCGGATGGGTAAGAACACACTGATCTCGACAGGGACTTTCAACCTTTTTGCCTGGAAAATATCAGTTAATCCAGAGAGATGTCAGATCTTTCTAGAAGACCTGAGGAACTCCTCAGAGAATCCTGGCTCTCGGAACCCACGAGAGATTCAATGCAATTTGGAAGAAGTGGCTTTGTTGGTGCTTGGAAAGGGACCTGGATCCCGTGGAGGCACATGTAGTCCAAATCTCTAACTTCTTACAGGAAGATTTGACAGAGGCCTCACTTTTAGAACTCTGAATTGCTACAGATCATCAATCTCAGCTGGTCACAACTTAGATAATATCTGTTCCTAAGTAATTAGATCATGGCAGAAGCATTAAATAAATTGTGATGATATGTAGAATTTTCAAAAGTATCAGATTGCTAAAACAGCCTAAACCTAAATATGAGTCTCTCTGGGATGTCAACCTGGTCTTGAAGCTTTTCAACTCCTGGCCTAATAATAGATTGTTAAACAATAAGATGCTTTCTATTAAACTAGCCTCTCTTTCATGCCTGATCTCCTGCAGAAGAGTGTATGATATTAAAGCCTTAGAGGTAACCAATAGAGTTTACGATTCTTTTGGATTGAAATTTGAAATTGTTAAGAGAACCAAGACTATGGTGCCGATTCCGATCCTGGAAAAATTTTCCCCGTACGACTCGTATCCGGTCTTTTTACCGTACGAATCGTACAAGTAGCGTACAAACTGCCAAGTACGATTCGTATGGGAAAAAGTCCATACGAATCGCATTCAGAAAATTTCCCCACATGTCCTCGGGTCGGAAAAAGTGTCCGACACATCCCCGGACGATTTTACGTACAAATGTGAAAAGTGAAGACCGAGCGCGCAAGTACGATCCGTCCCGTGCGTCCGATGTTACAACCGTATGCAAAATGCACCGTACAGACCGAACTCCCATAGCAACCATGGAGACATGTGCCCGCATACGCGCCGACCCCCCCCAGCCCCCGTGAGTACGCGCGAACCCCCCCCAGCCCCCGTGAGTATGCGCCGAACCCCCCCAGCCCCCGTGAGTACGAGTCATACCCCCACCCGTGTATGTACACGCGTGTACGTACGAGTCGTACCCCCGTGTATGTACACCCGTGTACGTACGAGTCGTACCCCCACCCGTGTATGTACGGTGCATACCCCCAGCTCTGGGGGTGTGCACCGTACATACACGGGTGGGGGTACGACTCGTACGTTCACGGGTGTACATACACGGGGGTACGACTCGTACGTACACGGGTGTACATACACGGGGGGTACGACTCGAACGTACACGGGTGTACATACACGGGGGGTACGACTTGTACGTACACGGGTGTACATACACGGGGGTACGACTCGTACGTGCATGGGTGTACATACACGGGGGATACGACTCGTACGTACACGGGTGTACATACACGGGGGTAGGACTCGTACGTACATGGGTGTACATACACGGGGGTTCGGCGCGTACGTACACGGGTGTACATACACGGGGGGGTTCGGCGCGTATGTACACGGGTGTACATACACGGGGGTTCGGCGCGTACGTACACGGGTGTACATACACGGGGGGTTCGGCGCGTACGTACACCATACATACACGGGGGGTACGACTCGTACGTACACGGGGGGGTTCGGCGCGTACTCACGGGGGCTGGGGGGGTTCGGTGCGTACCGGGCCCCCTAATCTGGTAGTTTCGCGCCATACTTCGCTTTTCCGGCACTTTTTGGGTGCCGTAAAAATATTGCCGTCCGGACTGCTGTCGGTTCGAATCGTACTTCCTGGTTCGTGAAACGCTGCCTGAAAGCGTCCCGACGTCACGTCGGCGCTTTCCCCGGATCACATTTGTATGTATATTTTCATCGGTTGGTGTTTTGTACGACTCGTACGGAAATGGTGTTTCCGTGCGAATCGTACTTCCATGTTTGTAATGTTTTTGTCCAGGGTACGAGTCGGACGGAGAAAACGCTCCGACCGACGGTTCGTACCCGTTTTTTCCAGGATCAGAATCGACGCCTATGTCTGACTCCATCTTTTACCCTAAATTCGATTTATGCAAAAAACTGTGTGTGGTAGAATGTATGAAAGAGTATGATTATAGAATGAATAAACATCAACCAGGCAGTGTTAGCCAACTCCTCATTTCATTTGTCAAACCTTTCAAGACTGTGACTTGCACTACAATAGCTCATTGGCTAAAAGAAGCATTGCAATTAGCAGGCATCGACCGTAAAAGATTCCAAGCTCATTCCATGAGAGGCACAATGACTAGCCAATCCAACTGGAAAGGCCGCAAACTAGAGGACATCCTTAGAGCTGCTGATTGGTCAAACTCCTCTACCTTTGCAAAGCACTACTGTAAGCCAAAAGAGAACACATGTCAAATGTAGTTCTGCAAAGCTACCAACATACATAATGGTAGCCTTTGATCTTGTAATGAAATAGCGATTCTACTAATTACCATGCCAATAGAATCTAGATTTCATTAAAGATGATAGAGCGCGATGATGCTCTTTCCAATTGCAGGGGTGTGTTATAATCATGAGTAATTTGCACCCACATTTATTCATTTGTCGTAGTAACTTGTGATAGTAGAATGTGTACGGTAATAATATGAAATGTGATGTGCTAAGTATATTTTCCACATAAATGTGAATTTTTTTGTTGCAGTATATGTGTGAATAGCTGAAAATATTAACGTGTAAAATTGTACTAGATGCTTGCACTTATTCACGCATTTGATGTGCCCATGTAACATGTTGATTTAGAAATGCTCAGTACAAGAGTGCATTTATATATATAATAATGAGGCCTATGTGTCATTGTCTTATGTTGGTCGATTTCTGTAGACCTGAAATGCAT
Source organism: Triturus cristatus (assembly GCF_964204655.1). Classification (NCBI taxonomy): domain Eukaryota; kingdom Metazoa; phylum Chordata; class Amphibia; order Caudata; family Salamandridae; genus Triturus; species Triturus cristatus. The sequence continues at coordinate 595,071,159 of NC_140580.1, read as the reverse complement.
TCTTTATGATGCTCTCATGTTATAGAGTTAATAGTTGAATTTCATGTGCATGTTGGATTTGTTACTTTCTCACGTTTCTGTTGCAGGTGGAGAAACTGTCTTTGTTAGTTAGAATAACGCTTTAGTTTTAGGAGTTAGGCTCAGGGGCGGTGGAGTACATTTACACAAGAAGCGCTGATAGCGTGAGAGGGTGTTCTTTCTCGCTGGAGTAGGCCTGGGAATCAAGGTAATCGAGCCAGGAGCTGGGAGTATCAAAACTAAATGGAAAATCACCTATGAGGAGTTCCCAGCTGGATGAAATGATCGGAAGACAAGCAGTGGGCATGATCGGAGATTTTGATGTTTGAATTAGGGACAGTGCCCCAGGGGTTGAGTCGGGAGAGGAGAGGAGATCGATGAGGAGAGAAGGAGCATCTTAGAACGAGCTCTGTAGCCTTTGGCTACTTGACTCATACAACATGAGTGTACTTCTTAGGAAGTCTTCACGCGCTGACACCTTTTCCTGACTTGCCTGGGGAATGCTAAGTAGGGATGTCACTTAGCGGTAGTGTAGAGGCAGACTAATTGGTTTTACTTACGAACCTCCAACGAAGACTGATCTAGACGTGGGGGCACTTATTGCCCGTGCCCTGGTTCTAGAATGTGTCATTCTTTTTATGCTCTAGAAGTTCAACTTTGCTCGTAGGTTTGGTTTTGTATTAGTTACGATATATTTCTATAACCTCGTCCTGAGGTGCTTGTATGCCCAGTTATTTTTGGCTTTGTAATAAACCCGTTAAATTTAGAACCTGAAGTCTGTGATTCTTCGGAGGCATAAAGCATTGGGCTTTTGATCTGACATGAAAAGTTGTTTCTCCCCTCCACACTTCCAGGCAGACAGCAACGGTCCATTGTCCGAGGGTTCTAGAGTAGATGACCAAAAAGAATAGAGCCCCTTCAAGGACATGGAGGCTAACATTATCCCACCTTCCCAACCCCCCAAAAAAGGGAGGGCACATATATAAAATATGAAACTTTCGGAATTTAATTCTCCACGGATAGTCGTTATGATCAACTGAATGAAGAGTTTAAAGGTAATATTTTAAATCTGTGTTCTCATTGAACTCAACCGGCTAAGCCAGGTCTGAAGACCTTACACTGGCTGCCCATTCTGGAGAGAATAACATTTCAATCCCTCTGCGTAGCCCACAAGACTTTGTTGGGGAAAGTCCCCTCCATTTACAGGTCCCTCATCACCTTCTACCGTCCCAGGAAACTCCTCCGCTCTGCTAGCTTGAGCCTAGCTGCCATCCCTAAAATCGGAAGGATGAGGAGTGGGGGTAGCTCCGTTTCCTATAATATAGACAGGCTCTGGAATACCCTTCCCCTGCACCTGCGCGCAGAGACTCACCATCTCACTTTTCGAAAGCGTCTTAAAATCTGGCTGTTCCAGAATACTAACCTGTGAGCCTTCAAATCTTCCTGCCTGTTCTGCTGCTAGCACTGGGATACCTCAGGGTAGCTATGCGGTTTAAAAATGTTAATTATTAACATTAATTGATCATTGTATGCATTAAAAAAGAGAGAGATGAAATCCTTTAGAATGCTTGCTAAAGATTAATCCTTCTTGTAATCTGTGAGGACTCGCTCAAGTCTAACTCTTACTTGTAAAAAATTTATTCTGACAACAATCCTTTCTTTCAGACAATTCCCAATAATCCAGGTGCCTCTGGCACAAACGCCTGGAAGACTTCACGTTTGCTGAGCCTAAAGTCCAGTTTATGCGGATTTCTGCATCTTAATTCACCGTTAACTCATCTTCCAAGGTTCTTACGTTTCCTGTCATTTTCTTCAACAAGATCACTTTTTTCACCTTGTTTACAAACCTTCTGGTTACATGCCAAGTACTTTATCCACTTTTAATAGAGGCAGATGAGACTGGCCACATGCCTTTTATAGCCTGCATGTATTATGTTCCAGAACAATACACACCGTGATGTCATACTTTAAGGTGGCTGTGTGGAGTTGGCATTAAAGGATTAATGCATTATGTAAGCCACCGTGTCTTTAATGAAATCTAGATTCTCTTGGCATGGTAATTAGTAGAATTGATAGTCTTGTGTGAAGTTAGTAATCTCCTTAATACCTGGTAATATGTTTTTTTAAATATGTTTTTCCTTAAATATTCATCGGTCCTTGGCTGCCTGTTTTAGGGATTATCACTAACAAGCCCAAAGCAGGTAGATTTTATAATGCAAGTAAAAGGCATTATGCCTTCATGAGATTGCTGGAATTCAAACCCCGAGTGATTCACAGTTAACAATTCATTAAGTTGGAGAAGCCTAGCAAGCGCACTTCTGTATTTCCAGGTAAGTTATGAAAGGCTGACTGATACCTAGACTGGTTATAATAGAGTAATGTCAACTCATGGATAAACCTCCTGGCCCACATTAATACTAACACCATAACACTTTAGAATCAGGCAGCCAAATGTAGTTCAAGAAAGCTGTATAATACCTCCATTATACTGCCTCACACTCCTATACACACAAAAGACAGACCCCAATGCTTCATATCTGTCACCTAATACTATATCAGTCCACAGCAATAAACTTTCCAGCACCGACTGAAGAGGCATGGAATAGCTGTAGATATCTGCCACATGTCCATGGCCAATGGGGGGACAATAATGAGCCCAACACTACAGGTCCCAACTAGATCCATACTATAGTCACTCTCAAACATCTCCAAATTACAACAGATATAGAATGGTGATTTTACAGTTTGTCCCAGCAGATCTGCCCACTAATGCTCTCCCTTCAACTTATTCCTGCTCAGATTATAAACTCTTAACAAAATATCTCATAATAGACAACCCAGTTCAGTAACCAGTCAAGTGGAAAATGATCATAGGAAATACCACAAAGGTACTGGCAGAGCTCCTCAAAACTACCAGATTACTAAAAAGTATAACCTGCATTCGTATCTCTAACTCTTTCTCATCCATCATCCCTTTAAACTCTGCTCCCTATCACAGAGTAACCACACCTTTGTGGTCATCACAGATTAGAAGAATTCTTTTCCACATAGTGTCAAATCAAAGACAGCACCCTTACATCCACACAGCATACAAGATGTAGCTTGGTGCCCATGTAGGTAATTATTTCCTTGATTGTGTTTGTTCCTTGTAGGTTGCTACAAGCTTTGTCCTGATGAAGACACAACAAATAATGTTTCAGGTCAAAACATCAATCCATTTAATGGCTGACTAGCATTGATTGTAGTGTTTGTAAGTTGTACTCTAATTTTAAGTCATCCTTCTAGAAATTGCACTGCCTACCAGTCAACAGCATCGTTATTCCTATTGTTATCAGCACTAGTGCACCTTTATTCACAATGTTACTATTCACAATCATTGCGCCCCCTGATGGGCCACCTTCTTATTGTATGTCTATGCATGAACAAATAATGTGCAATGAATACAGTTAAATGGACGTTTATTTATGTATATTGATACAATATCGGAGTCCAAGGAACCTTGACTTACCGCGTCCTCCAAGGGAACCATTGTTACTAAAGATGATTAATTATCCAGATACCCAGGAATAAAGGGTTGACCAACAATGTTTGCTTAGATTAGCTAAAGGATTAGCTAAAAAGTGATGAATGCAAAACAGTGCACCCTTTATTTTATTATAATTTGCTTCGTAACAATTGGTACAAATTCGGCCCTGTGTAGATCCTTATGTAATAAATCCACAAATGGTTTTGCATTGAACAAAATAACTCAAAACTTTTCATTATAATTTTTCGCCACATCTTCCATTAAGATTCGCATAGCTTTTCAAATTAAATCATGACATAATCGAGTAATTGGATTAAAGGTTTCAGTTGTAATCTATGTAGCATTTGTACTCTCCAACTGAATCCTTCTAGCTCGAGCCCTAACTTTGATCACCAATGCCAACTAGCAGTTTTAGCTGTGAACATCATGATTGCAATATTGTTACATCACTGAGCAAGCAGAACTTAAGATAGCACTCCATTTCAACGAGGGGCATATTTTGGCTTTATTCCATAATATATTTAAATGTACGACCTAGTCGACCATTTGCAAGCACGTTCAAAAAATAGATACGCTTTAACAGTTGTATGTTTTGGTAGCAAATACAAGAAAAGTTCATGTTTCTTTTAATCCGCAGTATCCACTACTTAAACATATCCCACTATAAATCAAATCATCAGCCCAACACACTATCAACTCTGTGCCCGTGAAAAATGTAGAACCACATAAGAGCAAAGTATGCATTACAGAAAAAATGTGTCTCAAACAGAAACTAAGATCAAATTAAAATGCGTGCCATAAAAGCTGCCTAGAAGTAAGAAATAATAGCTACCACAGAGCCGGCGTCAGGGTACAGTTAATACATTATAAATGAGGCGTATTAATAACTACCAAACATGATAAAAAACAACCCTGCGCTCACTTCGGATTCGCGAACTGTATGTGCGCTCAGAAATCTAAAAGCCAAGCGATTTGAAAAATGCCAATGTCAAAGTAAGGGCGTGCCTCCACTGCCTACCGGCGTAATTCTGAAAGGCGTGGTTGTCTCGAACCTATTCTAGAACACTATGGTTGTGGTAGGCCAAATCTTTTTCAAAACATGGGGCGGAAAAACTTTGACAGCACTGAGAGCCTAACAACATTCTTGACGCAGAACATAGGAGATTAGTGAAGGTCGTAAAGAATATGGAGTCTGTGGTGTTGTGGTCTCTAGGCCCACATGCTGGCGAAGGATTGACACAGACACAGTATCTATCGTCATTCAACTGGCCACGAGCACGTGCACCCAGGCCCTTTTCTTAACAGGCTCACGTCACTCGTGACTCCCGTGAGGGATGCATGTGGTGTGCAAGTGTGCCCACTCCCATAGGGGAGTGGCTACTAACTCTGTGCCTGTCGAGACACTAGAACGTGTCTCGCAGGACACAACATTCCTCCCAAATTTTAATGAAAACAAAAGTTCCCTAGTCCAACCTGTAGGGAGAAATAAAAATGAAATATACACCACAGGTCCATCAGTTTCTCGGTTCAGGCATCCAGAAGACAGCAGCCCAGGAATGGTGACTCCGACGGTAGCAGGACGATCTCGGCGGGCCCTCATCATTTAACCTGTGTGATTCAGGACATGAACGCTTGCTTGGAGATGTCCGCTGCGCTCTAGTAACATGCCGGTGGAGGCATGCCCTTTGGTCCCAGGTGGCTTCCTTTCGCTGACCTTGAGGATGGTATGTGGTAATTAATAACAGTCCATCAGCTGGGTGCATCAAGATCATGGTTGGAGTCCATGGTGACAGTTCACTGGATTATTTCATATCGCCTGGCGTCTCTATGAGGCAGTCTTGCTGTGTCCGGCGACCTGTCGGTGGGGCAATGTCTCTTCCAGCTCTCCTACCTGGGGAGACCCTTCGCCGGGCTTGCCACGGGACTGGTGGTAGGCTGCGATGGGGCTGCGTGTGTGCCAGCTGGGGCAGCTGCGAACCGCTGAGGAGCCAGTAGCCAGTCTCTCACACAAACCTCACGGGTGCATGGGTCTTGGTCAGGACATGCTCTCGCTGCCGCAGCTCAGGTGCAGACCAGGGTAGCAGGTAGCCTCTGAGTTTCTTGTTGGCTAGTTTGGCAATAGTGTAGGACTCCACTCCATGTGTACTCGAGATGATGTCGGTAGACGCACTTGATTGAGGGCTGGCGTGGTAGCATTGCCTGCTGTGTGGTGAATCGGGACGACGGCTGGTGACGACTTGCCTTGATGGATGCAAGCGTCTAGTCTGGAGTCGATCACCTGAGGCAGGGAGTGGCCAGGTACCTCCATGTTCTTGCATTCATGTACTTGTGCTTCTTGGGTTGTTGGGACTTTGATGACGGAGGAGTAATTATCACGCTGAAGAACGTAAGGCTTGAGACTCGGTTCGCGCAGGCTGTGCGGCTTACTCTCGGACTCCTGCTGTGCGGCAGCCAGTTCCTTCTCGGGTTATCATCCTCTTCCCTTTCTGTCGCTGTGTCAGGACTCACTCCTGTTGTAGCTTGGGTTCTCTTCATCGTCCGGTCCTGCCAATCATGACTTCTCCTTTTGACCTCAATTGGTTGTCCGATTCTTCCACATTTCTTGCTGAGTGCGGTGTCATGCACATGGCACTGATGATGCAGCTGCCATTGGGCCTGGACAACAGGTGGCGATGATTAACTAGGAGAGGAGGTTTCTGGATGGACGTCGTAGCCACATGACTGCCTCTTCTGAGTCTTCTCTTGCACCACTGGCATTTGCGGCCAGGGGCAGGGATGCCGTTCGACTTCAACTGCCGACCCTCGGGCTGGACTGTCTCACTGTGAAGTGATGGGAGCAACGCGGTTTACGCTTGCTGCGGCTTACGTGTGGCTCTTCCTTGGTGCTGTGGGTCTGCCTTGGTGGCTGTCTTGTATCTTTGGAGGTGTTCTTGGCTTGTGGTGCTACGAGTCCTTGTGCTTCTCCTCTCGTTGTCTTTGACACGCCTGCGTTTGTCCAGCTCGTCTTCTTCTTCGGGTGCGATGACATACACCATGTTCACGAAGGCCAACCGGGCCTATTAACTTCAGTGGTCTCTTGACCATACAGGCGAGACTTCTGTCGCTCTTCTCTGCTGCATGGCGAGCAGCCACACATCTTTGGTGCTCCTTCTTCAGGCAGCTTCTCAGCGCTCCTACTTCGGGTGTTCCCTCTCCAGGGAATGGCTTCCACAGGGAGTGGTGAGCTGTGGCATCTTGACGCTCCTACGCCAGGTGTTCCCTCTCCAGGGAATGGCTTCCACGGGCAGTAGTGAGCTAGTGGTGGTGGCTGGCCACTTGTGGTGTACGACTCTCCTCTCGTCAGCCTTGGGTCACTGACGACGTCTGCTTGAAACAGTGTGAGGGAGGACACTGTGCTGCGTTTGGACCCTTCTGGGCTCTGTTGCTGTTGCTGTTGCTGCTGTTGCTGCTGTGGAGATTTATGGGATCTCCCTGCTGGTTCCAGCAGTGCTTCTTTTCTCTGGCCAGCATACATGCAGCGCTAGACCATCACATAGACTTGCTTCTGTGGCAGAGTGCTGGTGGCGCTTGACACTGTTCATAGACATGTTTCTGGGGTGACTGCCGGCAATCAGGCTTGGTTAAGGTGCTGTCCTTGTGACCATGGCTATTGTTAGAGGCAGAGTCTCCTGCTGGGGACATCACAAGGTGCTGTCACTGTGTGCAGTGTATTTCGTGCAGCGATGGCAGTCAGTACTCTCTGGCAATTAGCAGAAGCCTGTTAGCACGGCCTCTCCTTTTTTTCCAGGGACACTACAGCCAGCAACCGGTGCGCTTCGGTGACCGCACTTACCTCATAGGCGTGGCACTTTCTCTTATAGCTGCCACCCAGGACGCATATGCACCGCCAGACTCTGCAGGAGGAGGATTTCCCCTTCGCCGCGGTGAGTGTGTATTTCTCTTCTTTTTTGGGGGGTTGATTGGGGGCAAAATGGTTGTGCCACGTTCACGTTTACGGCTGCTGACGGTGTCTTCAGTTTATTCCTAGCTTGTTTGTTTTTTAGCAGCGCTGGCCTCACACCATCACTCGCTGTGCTCCGCTCCTCACGGCAGCAGTCATCCACCCGCCCTGCAGCCCTCGGGCGCCTTGGCCCATACACTTATAGTCCTTCTGGGCTAAGGTTGCGCCTTTTGTGTGCCGATCGGCTTAGGGCTGTTACTTCCGTGCTCCACCCACCCGCAGCAGCCTCATTCAGTTCTCACGCTGTGCAGGGGCGGGGTGGGGTTAGTGCTGCTCCCGGAGACTGGCTAATCCTTCCCGGGCCCCAATGTCCCACAGTCATGGCTCACCTTCTCCACGGCGACCGATGCGGGTAGGCTCCGATCGGCTCGCTCTGTGTTCAGCCTACGGGCGCGCCTCATGGTCGGCAGGTTGGCGCTGTCGATGCGGGTGGGCTCCGCTTCAGCTCCTCACTCGGGTCTCAGTAGGCTGGTAGCCGGGGCATGCCACCGGCTCCCAGACACGCCACGTGGTCACCGTTCTCACGGGGCTTACTCCATGCCGGACAGCTCGGCAGCAGGCACTTCAATGCGAGGTGTGCTCCCCTCGTCCTCGCAGGGCACCAGGCGCGTCTTGCCCCGACTCGCAGGTGGTTCCCTCTACATGGGCAGCATTCTCCCCAACCACGTTTAGAAGGGCAGCTGTACACGCGCAGGCAAGACCTGCTTGTTGCCAATGTGGTGTTGTGGGCTCTAGGCCCACATGCTGGCGAAGGATTGACACAGACACAGTATCTATAGTCATTCACCTGGCCACGAGCACGTGCACCCAGGCCCTTTTATTAACAAGCTCACGTCACTCGTGACGCCTGTGAGGGATGCATGTGGGTTGCAAGTGTGCCCACTCGCATAGGGGAGTAGCTTTTAACTCTGTGCCTGTCGAGACACTAGAACGTATCTCGCAGGACACAACAGAGTCCACCCATACTGATGTCATTTGGCAAGTTAGCTTCGACTAAAAAAGGTTGAATGTCAGATAGACCCATGGGATGACCTCATAAAGGCTTGGGCCTCATATATTGGCAGCTTACTTGCCCCTTTGCACTAACATCAGTGGCTCTGTAGGAGTTTGGCAAGAGATATCTGGCAGTCAGAGGCACAAATCTCTGTAACTATGTGCCACCTTGTCTGCCTGCTGCAAGGCGTCATTTAAAATTTAACAAATGTCCATTGCATTATTCAGAACTGCTTTAGGAAAGCCCATAACCTTTTCAGTTTGACCTGCCAATGCTGACACCTTTCTTTCTAAAACTTTAGCTTAGTCTTTCGGAGAGATTAACGTGGTCTCTATTCTTTGGGTCCTACATGTTTCTCCAGTACACTGAGGCAGATACACAAACCAGAGCTGAACAAGTGTAAGAGCCCTGAGGTATGATTCATGATAATTTACAATGCAGAAGGTTTTATGTTGCCAGCAAATCCTTTCATGTGGCTCCTCAGCTATTTTCAGGTTTGCAAAAAGTTTGAGGTAGTTCTGATGTGGATGGTCAGGCTGGATCCTAGGTGCAGCGATGGAGAAGACTTGTTTCCCGGTTTCCGGTATTTGGTTATTGTTTCCAGTCTGGCATTGTCCTGAATTTGAGTGTGGTGTATGCAGTTGCTATGCCAAATATAAAGGGATACCAGTCTTGCTGGCCTAGATTGTAATGCAAATTATCTTCGCGATGATAGCAGCCAGTGTAGTTCCATTGGGGTTGCTGAGTTTTGTCTGAAATTCTTTCTGCCTTTGATGATATGTATAGCAACATGAAGGGTTCCTTTCACGGAGACAAAGTCAAAAAAGCTTTATTCGGTGCATTATGTACAACCATAAAAGCATTCTAATCATAAAAGACAAATTACATTAAAATGTGTGCAATTTCAAAAGAATATTTTACATTCATACATACAATCCATTTTGGATTCATGATAATTAGTCAATTCTAGTTTAGGATGATTAAAACCTTTTTAATACCGTTTATAAAACCGTAAATTCTAAAAACAACATATTTCATAATCAATTAAATAAAATACATTTCCATAAAAGAGATAAAGTGCAAGGTAGTGCCTTGTGTCACGTGGTAGTATATCATATAATTCAATTATCATTTAGCTGGAGAAAATTCATCTAAGATGCATGAAGTACCGATGATATCTTACATCAGAGAAAAAGGACAGCACAACTCCAAGATCAATCATCGTATTGTTCATAAGTTAGAGTCTCTAAATATGAGTAGTCCTTTCTTCACCTGATGGACATTCGTATAAAACTAATTACTGCGTTCATGATATTAGGGCTTTCCAGACTGCAGATAAAATTAAAAGCTTGTCTATACTGATAAAACTTATTGGCTAAAAACAGTGGTTTTAGTACAAATTATCGAATATCCCTGTAAAAATTACAAAATAAGATAAAATGCAACGTGATCTGAGGAGATTTTCCATCACATGGACAGTTCGGAAGTTTATGACACCACTTTCCCATTCTAGGGAATGCGAGCAAGTAATGTAGGGTGCCAAACCTAAGCCTTGTTTGATAAAACCATTGCTGGATTTTTCTTACCACAATGAGTTAAGGTTGTGTACCTGTAAATAGAGGGCGCTCACAGTAAGTGGTAACACTTTTTATTTCGAGCTTACTTCGGCCACTCTTATCAATTCCATAGAAGTAATGAACCTTGTTTTCAACTCGGTTTTACTATAACCCTGTATAAGTGAGGGCTCTTTTCGATCTAGAGTTACCTTACAGCCTTTTAAGAGGGTATAGACATGCTCTAGCCATGGTATTTTTCTACTTTTATTAAGGGTCAGGCAATCCATTATTAGGTCTTTGGTAAACTTTGTCTCCTCTTTCATCCATATCCCATGCCATAAGGTGAGTCCTGCTATACCTATAAATTCGCTAATATAAGGGGCAGGCAATTCCCTATGAGCTATGTAATTAGCTGTAGTGCTAGGGATTGCCAGCAGTCGTTTAAAAAACTTATTCTCTTGGGTTTGTAAAGAGGTAATGTTTGCCCTTCTCCATATAGCAGCCCCATAGCATGCGGTTATAATAGATTTACTCCTATAGAGAGCAAGGATTTCCCTTATCAGTTTATTTCCTATTTTTGAGGAAAATTTAAAAATGCCCTCAATTGTTCGTAAAAATTTCAAGTTGGATAATTCTATATGCGAACCACAGGTACCATTCCTGTTAAACAATAAGCCCAGATATGTAAAACTTGAGACTCTATTAATTATGGTGCTGCCAACATGGTGCTGTCTATTCCTCACTCTATTTTTGCCACATGTCATGACAAATGTCTTTGTAAGATTCAATTGTAGATCTTTTTCGGTCATGAACAGCGTACATTTTTCTATAAGACTTTGCAGACCATTCGCTGTCCTTGAGATCAGGACAGCGTCATTCGCATATAAAGGCACTGGAGTGGGACGGGCACCTACTCTTGGGACATCTGCCTTTAAATTTTGGAAAAAAGAATTAACTTTATTATTATAAAGTGAAAATAAAAGGGGGGCTAAAACACAACATTGGCGTACTCCACAAGTTACCCTAAAGTCCGAGGTGCATTCACCCTTTGTACCAAACCACACTCTAGATGTTAAGAAGGTGTAAATCTGGGATAGGTAAATAATGATATCTTTGGGGTGCCTAACTCAACTAGTGTTTGCCACAATTTAACATGATTAACCAGGTCAAAAGCACTGGTGAGGTCAACAAAACAAAGATGTAAAGCCCCTTCCTTGGCTAGGGTATATTCCCCTACCAATAGATCCAAGTTCACGCATTGTTCCACCGTCCCAATACCCCTTCTAAAACCATGCTGGGCCTCAGTTAGGCTGTTGTTCTTAGAGACCCAGCTTTCTAGTCTTCCTAACAGGACTCTACCCATCAACTTCGAGGTGGAGTCGAGAACGGATATGGGACGGTAGCATTTGGCCTTCCCTCTATCCCCTTTTTTAAAGATGGGTAATATTATACTTTCTACCCAGGATGCTGGTAATGTCCCGCCAAGAGTGGCATTAAAAACGTTTAATAAAATAGGTGACCAAAAGTCAATGTCATGTTTGAAGACATCGACAGGAACCTCATCAGGTCCTGCGGCTTTGCCATTGGCTGTTTTATTTAGAGCTGTTTTAATCTCTTCCAGGGTTAACGGGGGTAACCGAACTAGCGCAACTGCAATAAAGTTGTTCTTTTCCTTTTTATTAACTAGCGCATCTCCTGGGTTAAAAATACTTTCAAAATGAGTAATCCACTCTTCTGGTGGGACTAAAACATCAATCTTCACTGCTGAACTATCGTTAAAAAAAGGTTGATCAATGGTTTTCCAGAATAAGGTTGTGTCACGCATCAGTGCGGCGTGAGTTAATTTGTCCCAAGCCTCCTCACGGATCTCTATTTTTCTTAAGCACAGTGCAGTTTTATAACTTTTCCTTAAATTGCTAATACTAACACTATCCCTAGGTCTTGTTTTTAGGGCAGTTTTTAATTCCTTATTTGACCTTGAACATTCCTGGTTAAACCATCTGGGGTTTTGGTTACAGGTTTTTTTTCGTCTGTTTTAATTTTAAGTAATCCGCTATTTCAGTAGTAATGTTACAAAAGGCACTAATGATATCCATATTATTTGAAGAGCTATCCATACAGGTATTAATATCTTTCTGTTTTTTCCCTACAAAAGTGTCCATAAAAGTGGTTGGGTTAACATCTGACCATTTTATTGAAACTCCATTGTTGCCTTGTATCTCGATATTTGAGTCAGCTGCCCTCCCCCTTTATTGCTGTGTCACAATAAACTTCAAAGTCATGATTAATGGGTTGTGGTCGCTAAACAGAGTTACACAGAGTGTAACATTTCCCACTGGGTCCCTACAGTGATCTGGTATAATGAAATGGTCAATAGTTGAGGATGATCTAGCCCCTACAAATGTTTGAGTAGGTACCTCTATCAGAGTTATCCCACTCCATGACTACTAAATAATATTTATGAATAGCAAAATGTATTGCTTCCCCATACATATCATGTGGGAAGTGGAGAATTCGGTCACCAAGATAGACAAGGTACCCACATTCTTCTCCTGCTACAATATCACATCTATTACAATTAAAATCACCCCCCACTCACCTTAAAAAACCATCCAAATCTTCTAGAGACTTAATTACCTTGAATCTTGTATTATCAAAAATATTATTATAAAAGTTGATAACAATAATGGACTGTTCCCCTCAATATTGAAATGCAGAAACTGGTTAAATTGTGACGTGGTACAGGCTTTCCTTAATGTTAGGGGCGAAGATATTGAGATTGCAGTGGCTAAGCCACCTTTAGCTCGTCCCAGTCTAGAGGGGATGGCCTGTGTACATATTGTTTGGAAACCATGAATACCAAGCATTTGCAATGCAATAGGTCTCGCATTAATTACGTTTGAGCTATTGGCATTGCTAAATATTGCAACACCAATTGCAACAAAAGTCTATAAATTGTAGGCCAAAAAAATGTGTATTTTTTTTGTAGCAGTGGTGGCATGCTGCGCTTTAGATGAATATGTTTAAAAGTAAAGTGCGCCATACTGCGATTGCTACAATAGTTAATTGTGGATGCGTTAACAATTGATGCGTGCACTGATGGCTGGTGGTGTGTCTGCCTGTAGAAATTGTGCACTGATGGCTGGTGGTGTGTGTGCCTGGTGGAAGTGTGCACTGCCGGCTGGTGGTGTGTGTGCCTGGTGGAAGTGTGCACTGACGGCTGGTGGTGTGTGTGTGCCCGGTGGAAGCGTGCACTGATGGCTGGTGGTGTTTGTGCCCGGTGAAAGCGTGCACTGACGACTGATGGTGTCTGTGTTTGGTGAAAGTGTGCACTGATGGTGTGGTTGTGTGTGTGTGTGTGTGTGTGTGTGTTTGTGGTTGTGTGTGTGGTTGTGTGTGGTTGTGTGTATGTGTGGCTGTGTGTGGTTGTGTGTGTGGTTGTATGTGTGGTTGTGGTTGTGTGTGTGGTTGTATGTGTGGTTGTGGTTGTGTGTGTGGTTGTGTGTGTGGTTGGGTGTGTGGTTGGGTGTGTGGTTGGGTGTATGTGTGGTTGGGTGTGGTTGGGTGTGGTTGTGTGTGTGTATGGGTGTGTTTGTGTGTGTGGTTGTGGTTGGCTGTGGTTGTGTGTGTGGTTGTGGTTGTGTGTGTGGTTGTGTGTGTGGTTTGGTTGTGTGTGTGTGTGTGTGTGTGGCGTGGCACCGGTACAAACAAAGGGGTGGAATAATTCTGCGCAAAGAACTGTAAAACCTGAAGACAGTTCGTGTTTCTTCGAACGCCATTACAAAAAAAAAAAAAACACAAGCTTAAAGAACTGTAAAAGCTTAAGACACTTTGGATGTATTGCAAGTATGTGTTAAGTACCTGGAATGCTCAATAAGCAGGGCTGATTCATTTGCTATGTAACAGATGCATCTACATCCAGAATTTCATTTGTTTGCATCGAACCCCGCAAGAATAAACTACATAAAAATGAGAACTTTTAATTACTGTAGTTTCTTGGTATTAAACCAGCAGTGACGACCTCATTGCCTTTGACCCACTGGAAGCACAATAACTGCTTGACGTTACCCTGGTATTTAAACAGCCCTTCTCGTAATTTGATCACATGAAGGGTTAAGGGTATACAAGACGAGAGAGGGGGGAGGAGTTGCAGCAACAACAGCCAATGTGGGCCAAGACAGGGGAGGAGGGAGGAAGCAGCGGGCGACGAACTGCTGAAATGATCTCTTGGAGAGTGACTGGCCAAAATTAAACAAAACAAGCAGAGACTTAAAACCAGTTTCAATTTTACAATGAAATTATTATAAGTGGACAAAACCCACAATGCGGTATTTGTTCCACGCAGACACTGCAACTTGGAGTGTGACGTAGTATTGGGGGATGGCAGTGTTTATGGTAGTTTTCTTGTGCCGTCCTGAGGCACACGCAGTACCAATAATTATGTTTAGTACTGTTTCAACCCGCCTCAACAAGTCTGACAGCTGCTGGGCATCTCTGCCAACAATATTATAATTTATATTATTTGTACGAAAGGCTGTGTGACGGTAATGGGAAGTAGAATAAACAAAACATGAACACGGTGCCCAAAGTAAATAAAATAACAAGGGGAAAGGACTGCAAAGGAGAGCGCGTGCTGCTTTTAATATAGAAAGTATTTTAGATTTGGTGGATGGGAATAAGTGCCGTGCAGGAATGGGAGTTAGGAATGCTGCCATATAAAAGTAATGTGTGCATACTCCGGGGTGGGAGGTGGTGTTGGGGGAAGGCACGGGGAGATTAAGTGAATTGGAAGCAGCACCCTGGCGAGGAAAGAGTGCAAAGACAAACATGCTTGAGAGCAGTGCTTAGGTAATTTACTTAGCTGTAGCATGTAGGTAGGTGACGCCCTTTACACAATGAACTGGACACCCCTGCAGCTATTTCACGATGAGATGGCCACTCCGGAGCGGAAGGGGGTGTTAGGGGAAGGCAGAGAGAGATGAAATAAAGTGTAAGCAGCGTCAGGTGTTGCGTTGAGGAGAGGGCAGAAATAAAAACAAATATGCTGAAGAGCTGTGCCCTTATTTAATGAGTAAGTCACTTTCTTGTAGCATGTAGCTGCCATCCTTTACACAGACAACTAGACGTGCCTGCTGCCATCTCACGATTACATGCACACTCCGGGGCTGGAAGTGTTGTTGGGTGAATGCACAGGGAGATAATTGAAGTGAAAGCAACCCCCCTTAAAGGACCATGCTTTAAAATGAAGCGCAGTGTACCGCGCTGATCCTTTAGAAAACTAAAAAGAAAATGCAGAGTCCGAGATGACTGTGAAGAAGGAGCACCTAGATACAATAAATAAAATTTAAAAAACGTTTTAATTGGGGACCAACACCAACTATCGGTAAATGCGGTCAGGGAAGTCCGTAGCTGGTGTGCTTGCAACAACATCTACGAAAATGTAATTTACAAACAAGCCCTGCGGAGCGTGGCACGCGCACGCTTGGGGGCGGGGGAGCGCATTCCAGGCGGGGGAGCGGACCCTTTGAAGTGCTCCCAAAAAGCAGATTGCATGGCGGCACGATGCGTGTGATTGTGCGCGTGCTAGCCATGCAATCCGCTTTTTGGGAGCACTTTTAAACCCGCTTACAATAGTCTCGCCTTGCGATCGCTTACGCGATAGCAAGGCGAGACCTAAAAAAGGGCTCAGTGCGCCAGGTTTCCTGCAGTAAAACTAAAGCATAATCCTCAAAAATGTTTAGCCATTCCCCGTCATTTAATTAATTTTTTACCCCTGCCATGTTCCAAGAAATAATAGGTAGAATTTCATAAGATTGTTCGCTAACACCAACCTCTAAAAAAATTACAGGTGTTACCCTTATCATGATCTAAGGGCCCGCCCTCCTCTATTCTATTACAGGTAGAGATAATATCTTTGTTCCTAGCAGGTGGTCCCGCAACATCCATCCCTGTCAATCTATATCACTACAGCTTCTTAGGAGAGCATACGTATTGTATGAGGGAGTGATCACGTTTGTATCATACTTGATAATAGTGTTTATTTTGCTGTGGTCTTGTTTGTAAGTAGGCCTATAAAAATAACCAAGTGGGATGGCAGAGATGAAATCATCCTGGTGGTGGGAATGCTCAACATAATTTTCTGGAGCATGTATTTTCGTTTCCATCTAACTTCCATGTAACTCCTATATTATTTCACTGGCAAATCACATATTATGACAAACGCTCACATCCCCCTTGGCTAGCGCGCCAGTTTCTTTAAACCTTTTTTAATCTCTTTAATTTGCAACTTGCAGCGTTCCTTTTACCTTCAAATTAAGCACCCAATTTTGCGCACTCTTATTATAAATCCCGATTTTAAGAGTGATTTCTTGAATTTTTTGCTTTTTCATATAGGAAGACCTTGTTATTTACTGAAAACCGGTGAGCAGTCTTTCTTGCCACGTGTACAACTAATGAGACACTCTGGTGCCGATTACGATCCGGTAGAAAAAATCCCCGTGCGACTCGTATCCGGTCTTTTTACCGTACGAACTGGCAATCACGATTCGCATGGTAAAAAGTCCATACGAACCGCATTTGGAATCATTCCCCACACGTCCTCGGGTCGGAAAATGTGTCCGACACGTCCTCGGACGATTTACCGTACAAACGTGAAAAGTCAAGTCCGACTGAGGAATCACGATCCCACCCGTGCGTCTGAACTCACAACCATACGGTCAAAACACCATCCGCACCGAACTCCCATTGCAACCATGGAGATATATGCCCGCATACGCGCCAAACACTCCCCCCAGCACCCATACGTTCGAGTCGTACTCCCCGTTAATGTACACCCCCCCGTATGTACACCCGTGTACGTGTCGAACCCCCACCCGTGTATGTACACCCCAGTACGTTCGAGTCGTACCCCCATCCCTGTACGTGTCGTACCACCGTCTAAGTACACCCCAGTACGTTCGAGTCATACCCCCACCCCTGTACGTGTCGTACCATCGTCTAAGTACACCCCAGTATGTTCGAGTCGTACCCCCACCCCTGTACGTGTCGTATCACCCTCTAAGTACACCCCAGTACGTTCGAGTCGTACCCCCACCTCTGTACGTGTCGTACCACCGTGTACCCACACCCCAGTACGTTCGAGTCGTACCCCCACCTCTGTACGTGTCGTACCACCGTGTACCCACACCCCAGTACGTTCGAGTCGTACCCCCACCCCTGTACGTGTCGTACCACCGTGTACCCACACCCCAGTACGTTCGAGTCGTACCCCCACCCCTGTACGTGTCATACCCCCGTGTACCTACACCCCAGTACATATGAGTCATACCCCCACCCCTGTACGTGTCATACCACCGTCTAAGTACACCCCAGTACGTACGAGTCGTACCCCCACCCCTGTACGTGTCATACCCCCGTGTACCTACACCCCAGTACGTTCGAGTCGTACCCCCACCCCTGTACGTGTCGTACCACCGTCTAAGTACACCCCAGTACGTTCGAGTCGTACCCCCACCCCTGTACGTGTCATACCCCCGTGTACCTACACCCCAGTACGTTCGAGTCGTACCCCCACCCCTGTACGTGTCGTACCACCGTGTACCCACACCCCAGTACGTTCGAGTCGTACCCCCACCCCTGTACGTGTCGTACCACCGTGTACCCACACCCCAGTACGTTCGAGTCGTACCCCCACCTCTGTACGTGTCGTACCACCGTGTACCCACACCCCACTATGTTTGAGTCGTACCCCCACCTCTGTACGTGTCGTACCACCGTGTACCCACACCCCAGTACGTTCGAGTCGTACCCCCACCCCTGTACGTGTCGTACCACCGTGTACCCACACCCCAGTACGTTCGAGTCGTACCCCCACCTCTGTACGTGTCGTACCACCGTGTACCCACACCCCAGTACGTTCGAGTCGTACCCCCACCTCTGAACGTGTCGTACCACCGTGTACCCACACCCCAGTGCGTTCGAGTCGTACCCCCACCCCTGTACGTGTCATACCCCCATGTACCTACACCCCAGTACGTACGAGTCGTACCCCCACCCCTGTACGTGTCATACCACCATCTAAGTACACCCCAGTACGTACGAGTCGTACCCCCACCCCTGTACGTGTCATACCCCCGTGTACCTACACCCCAGTACGTTCGAGTCGTACCCCCACCCCTGTACGTGTCGTACCACCGTCTAAGTACACCCCAGTACGTTTGAGTCATACCCCCACCCCTGTACGTGTCGTACCACCGTCTAAGTACACCCCAGTACGTTCGAGTCGTACCCCCACCTCTGTACGTGTCGTACCACCGTGTACCCACACCCCAGTACGTTCGAGTCGTACCCCCACCCCTGTACGTGTCGTACCACCGTGTACCCACACCCCAGTACGTTCGAGTCGTACCCCCACCCCTGTACGTGTCATACCCACGTGTACCTACACCCCAGTACGTTCGAGTCGTACCCCCACCCCTGTACGTGTCGTACCACCGTGTACCCACACCCCAGTACGTTCGAGTCGTACCCCCACCCCTGTACGTGTCATACCCCCGTGTACCTACACCCCAGTACGTACGAGTCGTACCCCCACCCCTGTACGTGTCATACCACCGTCTAAGTACACCCCAGTACGTACGAGTCGTACCCCCACCCCTGTACGTGTCGTACCACCGTCAATGTACACCCCAGTACGTTCCCGTCGCACCCCCAACACAACCTCCCGAGTACGGAGCGCACCCCAGGCCCCAACATCACAACCGCATGTACGAGTCGTACCAAGCGACACACAAGGACAGCACCGTACAACCAAATGGCCCATGTACACACCGTACACACGCTCAAAACACACGTACACAACCAGGACTAAACTAAACAACACAAGAATACACTATTCTAATGGCACAAAGCCACTAAACATGGCCAACAAACACTAAAAAAACACATTCACTGACCTGCAACTGCCAAAAACAAACAGAGGCCCAAAACACCACCACTCCTTATAACACACCCACCCAAACTTCAAACACAGCCACACCCACCAATGGACCAATAAAAAGGGCCCACACACACAAACCATGAGCCTTTGCAACAGACTCACTGCTGCCAGACACCACAGAACCATACTACAAGCTTCACCACACCTTACACATGCACACCTTCACACAACCACCTTCACAAACACCCCCTCATCACATTCACACACACACACCTGCACAACCACACCCACACACCCACAACCATCCACACACCCCCCCCCCACCATCCACACCCACACCCCTCACCATGCCCACTACCAAGAATCCAAAGTTCAGTAACCGAGAGTTGGAGGTCCTTGTTGATGAAATCCTCAGAGTCGAGCCACAGCTCTTTGGAACATTGGTCAGACAGACCAGCATGGCAGCAAAAACAGCCATGTGGCAGACCATCGTCGATGCTGTGAATGCTGTTGCGGACACCAGAAGGACCAGGCAGGAATGACAGAACAGGTGGTACGATCTGCGGAGGAGGGTCCGAGCCAAGAGGCAGGAGGAACACAACCAGGCCAACGCCACAGGAGGAGGGCCCTCCCGCAGACCCGTACACTACCAGCCCTGGGAGGAGAGGGTGATGGCCATACTGCCGGTGGAGGCAGTCGAAGGATTAGAAGGACTCCGAGACCCGGGTGAGTACACAAACAACGCACCTCACATGGGGGGAACGGCATCCACAACCAAAATCACTAACAGGCACGCAACCACCCCAAGCCATCGCATGACTCAACCACACTCCATGAGCACGCACATGCCACTGCTGCCACCATGCCCCATGCACCCAGCTGGACAATGTCAAGTCACAGGCCACAGAAGACACCAACACATGCCACGGTAACCCGGATGGCGGGAGGGTGGGCCCCAAAATTCACATATTGCAACTCCGAAGCAGACAACAATGCCCTCTGCCCATATGGCCTAGGTCACAGCCAGACCAACACTGTGTCCACTCCCAACACAGGAATGACTTGCCAGCAAATGGCGGACGCCTTGCATCAACACATGGGGTGAAGGCACTGTTTTGCACATGACAGCAGCTAATGAACAGCCAACATTGTGAAAGAGTGGCAGCACACACCACCACAGCAGCAGCGCACAGACACACATCACACCCAATGGGTGCCTGGAGATCAGAAACAAACTCACATCAACAAGCCAAGGGCCACTCAAAGATCTGCTAACAGTGTGTGCCCAGGAAGCTGGGCGGAGGTGACAGAGGGTGACACACAGAGGGAGGGAGAGGGGGACAGAGAGGGAGGGAGACACAGGGAGACGGACAGAGGGAGGAGGCTGACATACAGATGGAGGGAGAGGGGGACACAGAGGGAAAGAGACACAGGGAGACGGACAGAGGGAGGAGGCTGACACACGGAGGGAGGGAAAGGGGGACAGAGGGGGAGGGAGACACAGGGAGATGGACAGAGGGAGGAGGCTGACACACAGATGGAGGGAGAGGGGGACACAGAGGGAGGGAGACACAGGGAGACGGACAGAGGGAGGAGGCTGACACACGGAGGGAGGGAGAGGGGGACACAGAGGGAGGGAGACACAGGGAGACGGACTGAGGGAGGAGGCTGACACACGGAGGGAGGGAGAGGGGGACAGAGAGGGAGGGAGAGGGGGACAGAGAGGGAGGGAGACGGACAGAGGGAGGAGGCTGACACACGGAGGGAGGGAGAGGGGGACACAGAGGGAGGGAGACACAGGGAGACGGACAGAGGGAGGAGGCTGACACACGGAGGGAGGGAGAGGGGGACAGAGAGGGAGCGAGACACAGGGAGAGCAAATCATCCGTGTGGCGTGTGCGAATGTCTGCTCGTCAGCAGGTAGACTGCGTGCATGTAGACAAGGGTGGCCAGTCCCAGAACCCCCCCTCTTCCCCATGGCAAAACACAGGGCCATGTCACAACCTGTTCACGAGCACAACGGCAGCTACCTGGATCATACAAGTGTGTG
Source organism: Triturus cristatus (assembly GCF_964204655.1). Classification (NCBI taxonomy): domain Eukaryota; kingdom Metazoa; phylum Chordata; class Amphibia; order Caudata; family Salamandridae; genus Triturus; species Triturus cristatus. The sequence goes on along the minus strand of NC_140580.1, from coordinate 595,050,077 downwards.
GATCCACTCCATGTGCACATGTACAGTGCTACACGGAAGGCGCCAATGCATGGCTCGCCACACCTGCCCACTCCACTGCTGACTGCAGTCACACTTGACGCAGCAAGTAAGACCGTGCCACACATAGTTAAAGGGGCCAAAGTGGTGCCCAAGGGACACACCCATGCACAAGTGCACTGTGAGTGGAATGCAAGACAGATCCCAATTCCAAGAGGAAATGTCCCAACTTTGAAACAGATGAAACATGGATGTTGCATGGACCAAAATTAACATTGTCTCTCTCACACACAGGTCAACGTCGTGGTTCACCCCCCAACACTGGGGGGGAAGACTCACAGGACCCGGATCTGCAGGAGCCCGATCCCACTGGCAGCGACCACTCTCACCACTCTGTGGACGACCCCGACCGACCTGGCCCCTCTGGTGTCCAACCACCTGCAGCACCTGCGTCAGGTACAACTGTGCCAACCACCACCCCCACTCCTGCCACATCCCAGGAGACACCCAGGATCCCTGCCCCAACACCACAATGCAGCCAGGCTGGCCAGGAGGGACACGGTGTCCCGGGCACCCAGGAGGAGGCAGGCGACAACGCCAATGCCACCCCTCAGGGGTCCCGGAGACCCGATGTGCCCACAAGGGCAGGCCAGGTGCAAGTGGGCAGGGGTGGTGGGAGTGGAGGACGGCGGAGGCGCGAGCCTGACCAGTTGGCTGGGGAACCGGTATTTTCCCATGTCCGTAACATCCTGGACACATACCGGCAGGACACCACGGGCCTGGCCCAGGTTGTGTCCGTCCTCGAGGGGATCAAGGCCCAGCAGGCCCAGCAACATGCGGAGCTACATGCCTGTCTACTGCAACACCAACGGAGGATGGAGGACAGACAGGCTGAGCAAGGGACGGCGTTCCAGGGGATTCACGATACACTCCGTCGGATGGCCGACAACATGGCCGACCCTCCCTGTGCCAGAAGGCGGAGAACATCACCACCCACAGGGAGGGATCAGGAGGAGGAGGAGGAAACATCCGATGGAGCAACCCAGACGTCGTCACGGCCTGCTGCTGAGGGTCCCCGCAGGAGGCCGGGTCATCCACGGAAAGGACCGTGAGGGTCGGCGCTACATCACCATCTCCCAGGACACCTGGCCTGGCACCTGGACCACTGGAGCAACAGCATCACAGCATCAAGAGACATTCTCTGCCACATGGCCCTGCTGGTCACTGGCTGACCAATGTTGACAAAGACTGTGGCATGGACTCTGAGGATTTCAAATGGCAAGGACACCAACTCCCCTACTGAACTTTGGATTCCAAAATCCCGGAAAGCCCCTCACTTTGTCCCCCCCCCCCCAATAATAAATCACACTATGAAGAGTAGATGCCTGCTGGTAGCATTATTACCTAACATGTGTCATGTAAAGTCTAAACATGCCTGAGTCATCTTTTGTCTTCAACCATCCACACCCTGGGGCCTGAGTCTGGCACAGGACACATGGGTCACAGTGTATTAGGCAAGACAGACATGGAGCACCATACACACCCGTGATGGGCCCAACCAGCTGAGGGGGTGGCCGAACAACCGTGCTGACAGACACATTGAGTACAGCAACAGTCATGCGCAGAGGTCAAGGATCCAGGTCAGTGTCCTGGGGGGCACCCAGGTATGTGTAGACAGGTGGCAGAACCATGTCCTGCAAGCTTGAGTCCGGTGGATGCAGAGAATGGGGGCCTGGACAACGTTGGATGCATGGGGATGGCACATGTCACAATACCCACACAGTCATGGACATCATGCCCAATACACAGTCTCAGCCCACACACACAGCTTGCATCTTGCTACTCGACACATTGACACATAGCCACAATCAGGGAATACCATGCCAGACATGCTGGATGCACCGTGGCAACACACCAGCATTGACTGAGAAGAGGCACCTTGGAGGCATAGGGACACCTTTATTAGTCATGTTTTCGGGATTGCAGAGGCAACTTGAAGTACACATGAACACATCATGTAACATGTGGGTCCAACACTGGCACCCCCCTTCTGCAGCACAAATGCGTGTTCGCCATGGAACTGGCACACAAGCGTCGGCTAACAGCTAAACACCCACAGCTGCTCACGGAGAGCCTGCCATACACCATAGATCCGCTGATGTGGAAGTCCCACACCATGTCAAGCCAATGCTAACCGTATGTGTCCGAGGGCAGTGTCACACACATTGATGCCATCATCACAATCCCCTATCCCATCACTGATGACTGTCAACCAGGCAGACCATCTATTCAGGTGTACACAGCTGCATGTCGTGTCCCATGGTGATGCTACATGGCTGCAGAGGAACCAAACATCGACAGGGGCATTGTGCATACATCGTGAACAACTGCCACACCCAATACACCCCAGATGCATCCCTTACCCTATGGAGACTTCCACACGTGTCCGTGCCTGTAACGCTGAGTCAGCCCACGATGTCATGTCCATGAGGAATAGCAGTGCCACAACAATGCAAGCAGCAGACGGCATGCGCAAGTACCTGGGGAAGAGAGACACACAAGAAGTCAGCCACAAAAAGCACAGCCACTTGCATGTGCATTTACTCGACACATGTATGGATCACAACATGCTAGGTCACAATTATGACTGGGGAAATACAACCATCACTGCCACCATCACTCCAGTGACACACCCACACACACCTCTGACTCACGTGCCATACATGCAGGTGGAGACACACATCACAACACATGGCACACGGGGACCAACGCGTGAACACTCAGACACTGGTACTCACCACTAAGCAAAGAAGTCGCGTATGAGCCGAGTCCGGATGTCCTCTTGCGGCTCCACATCCTCCACATCACTAGCCCCATTGCCAAGCCCTTCGTCCTCCACGGGTGGATGGTCCTCGTCACGTTGATCCAGGATGAGTGGCACAGCTCTTTCAACTGCCATGTTGTGCAGCATGCAGCAGACCATGAAGATCTTGCAGACCTTCGCCGGGGCATATGGGAGCGCGCCGCCGGTCTTGTGGAGGCACCTGAATCGGCTCTTCAGCAGGCCAAACGTCCTCTCTATCACTCGCCTTGTCCGGCCATGGGCGGTGTTGTAGCGGAGCTGGGCCGGCGTGATGGGGTTGCGGAGAGGTGTGAGCAGCCAAGGCATGTTGGGATAGCCAGCGTCCCCTACATGGGAAGCACATGGACATCGTTAGAAGTGGTGAAGCGGTCGTGCTGGTAGGCTATGCAAAATACAGGACAGACAGACTGTACCCACCAACAACACATGCCCGTTCGTTGCGCAGCTGCATCATCATTTCAGGCATCCCTCTACGCCTCATGATGTAGGCATCGTGTGCTGATCCTGGAAAATGAGCACAGACATGTGAAATCACCATGTTGGACTGACACACCACAAGGGCATTGATGGAGTGGTAGTGCTTTCGATTGCGGTACGCCACCTCCCGTGCGTGTGGTGGTACCAAAGCTACATGTGTCCCATCTATGGACCCAATGACATGGGGCATCCCTCCCAGGGCATAGAATCCACGCTTGACCGCAGTCATCTGTTCAGGGGTTGGGAACTTGATGAAGTCATCCAGGCGAATCAACATGGCCTCTAAGAAATCATGCAGCACACGGCAGAACATGCTCTGGGACATGCCACCAACATTAGCTATGGTATATTGAAAGGTACCCGTGGCAAGAAAATGTAGGGCAGCCATTACCTTCAGCTGGGGTGTCAGTGCCGTAGGATACCTGTGCTGCGGTTGCAGGTGTGGTGCCAGTCTCGCCGTCAACTCCACAATCAACGGTTGGGTGAAGCGGTAGAGCCGGATGCTGTCATTCTGCTGCATGGCAGCCAAGTCCGGAATTGGGCGGGCAAGAGGCGGCGCTCTGCAGTAATTTGGAAGTGACAAGGAAGAGTGAGTGCACTACGACAACAAATCATGTGTACTGAGCACATGTAAATCTGTCAATACACATATGCTACAGAGGGAGTCAGGTATGTGCTACATGGCCAGGAGACGTATGGATGCAAGGTGACACTCCTACCAAGACCCAGCTACACACAGAGATTGAGAACCTCCCCATGCCACGCCATGGGAATAGCTGTGTCCCAGTGCAAGTGAACAGCCAGACGCAAGACAGGAGTGACACACGCCCACACATCAGCAGCAGTAGGATGCCGATTGCAGAGACTGGTAGCGGAACACTGGAGCCACAGGTCACATGACATTACACTAGGACAGCCCACACACCTTGCCATGAAGGTGCACATGTCATGACTCACCACACATTCCTTGTGAGGATGCTGACATGTCCTTGTCACGCTACTCCGTGTCCCATGCATACATGTGCACCTCACATCCGATACCACATGTGGCATGGTGTGCGGAACAGTGTGCAATGACAATCTACACACAGACACATGTTGGTTGCTGCAACGGCTGCAGCTTTTGAGGGTGCTCCAACATCAACCTGATGGGAAGCCCCCACACATACATGACATAGTCACATTGTGCACCGTGGGTAGTGACAAGTCGGGTGTGATAACCCCTGTACCGGGCATCAGGGGACACTTCCGTGTGTTGGTGTCCGTGCCATGCCAGTGACACTCACCCCAAGTGTGCAGTACGACATGCACACATGTCAAAGGTGTCAAGGGCATGCCTGGCACACATTGCACCATCACACAGTACATCTGTAGACATCTCATCATACATCTGGTGCCTTCTCGACTCAGGAGTAATGTTCCACATCACAGGCCGTCACACCTGTGCCCCACACATGTAGTAATGCACAGACGATGCCTTGATGTCAATTAATGGACAAGTATGTCCATCCATGGACAAGTATGTCCATCCATGGACAAGTATGTCCGCCCTATCCCTACCTGTGTGCCGCCTGTCACCACTGTGATGTGTGAAAACCGCTGTACTGCTGCGAAGAGGGCCTGTGTACGTTCCCATATCACTATGGGAGTGCTGCCGTATGTGTACCCATCGTGATGGCGAGCGTACAGGCATGTGTACGGGCCGTACCACTACGAGTAGGCATACGCAAGAAAACCCATAGTGGTACGGGCCGTACACACGCCTGTACGCTCCCTATCACTACGAGTACGCATACGCGAGGCCACCCATAGTGATAGGGAGCGTACAGGCGTGTGTACGGCCCGTACCACTATGGGTGTTCTTGCGTATGCGTAGTCGTAGTGGTACGGGCCGTACACACGCCTGTACGCTCCCTATCACTATGGTTGGCCTCGCGTATGCGTAGTCGTAGTGGTACGGGCCGTACACACGCCTGTACGCTCCCTATCACTATGGTTGGCCTCGTGTAAGCGTAGTCGTAGTGGTACGGAACGTACACACGCCTGTACGGGCCCGTACCACTATGGGTGTACTTGCGTATGCGTACTCGTAGTGATAGGGAGCGTACAGGCGTGTGTGCGGGCCCGTACCACTATGGGTGTTCTTGCGTATGCGTACACGTTGTGGTACGGGCCGTACACACGCCTGTACGCTCCCTATCACTATGGTTGGCCTCGCGTATGCGTAGTCGTAGTGGTACGGGCCGTACACACGCCTGTACGCTCCCTATCACTATGGGTGGCCTCGCGTATGCGTACTCGTAGTGATAGGGAGCGTACAGGCGTGTGTACGGCCCGTACCACTATGGGTGTTCTTGCGTATGCATAGTCGTAGTGGTACGGGCCGTACACACGCCTGTACGCTCCCTATCACTATGGTTGGCCTCGCGTATGCGTAGTCGTAGTGGTATGGGCCGTACACACGCCTGTACGCTCCCTATCACTATGGGTGGCCTCGCGTATGCGTACTCGTAGTGATAGGGAGCGTACAGGCGTGTGTACGGGCCCGTACCACTATGGGTGTTCTTGCGTATGCGTACACATTGTGGTACGGGCCATACACACGCCTGTACGCTCCCTATCACTATGGTTGGCCTCGCGTATGCGTAGTCGTAGTGGTACGGGCCGTACACACGCCTGTACGCTCCCTATCACTATGGGTGGCCTCGCGTATGCGTACTCGTAGTGATAGGGAGCGTACAGGCGTGTGTACGGCCCGTACCACTACGACTACGCATACGCGAGGACACCCATAGTGATAGTGAACGTAGGCACGCGTGTACGGTCCGTTGCAATGCATTTGGGGTGCCCTAGGGCCCCGGAACGCACCGTACCTGTGTGTGGAGCTCCAAATTACATAGGGGACACATGAGGGACAAGTATTGAGGCCTACATGCATGCTGGTTGTCATGGAGACCAAGTTCAAAATTTGAATTTGTTCTGGAAGGTGCACAGCAGAAGTCAGTTGGAAATAATCTACTTTGTTGCAATGTGTTTGTGGGGCTGACATCATGCAGGAGAATGAAACGGATAGAGATCCCACAGACTGCTAGGTTTGAAGGGATTGGAGGAAACATAGGATGCAAATGTGAGTGACCAATCACTCTGTACTCCTGTGCATGAGATGGGCCAGCAAGGCAGAAATAAGGCAGCCAGGTCCCATGAGGGAGCACTTGCCTGCACATCTCTGTAATCCACGACCCAGCTGCTGCTACTGATTCCCTGGAACCATGTCAAGGGCTGTGGAGAGGTCACAGCCATTCACCCTAGAGGAGAACATGGCTTTGGTGGATGTGATCCTCCCACGGTACCCCATGCTGTATGGGCGACCAGGTTATCAGGTGAGTTCAGTGTCCACTGGCACAGACTGTGTCCCTTTTTAGTGACTGTGACTTCTGCCATTGTGTCCAGGTGTGACACACATGCTTTGTACTGCAGGGGGGGTCCCAGGGGGGGGAATGCCCGATGTCTCCCAGCAGTGCCCTGAGACAGGAGGGGTGGGGGCCTATCACTCCCAGCAGTGCCCTGAGACAGGAGGGGTGGGGGCCTATCACTCCCAGCAGTGCTCTGAGACAGGAGGGGTGGGGGCCTATCACTCCCAGCAGTGCCCTGAGACAGGAGGGGTGGGGGCCTATCACTCCCAGCAGTGCCCTGAGACAGGAGGGGTGGGTGCAGAGTCCTCCCAGCAGTGCCCTGAGACAGGAGGGGTGGGTGTGATGCACAGTGTGAGCCAGGATCATTGATTGTGTAGTTGCCCTCATTCCACCTGTGTCCTTCCAATGGCACGTACTGCTTTTGGCCTTCCCCCACAGGATCATGTCCCTATGACAAAGGTGCAATGCGTTGGATGCATACTATGCCTTGTTGTAAACTGCAAATGTGTTCTAATCTGTGTCCCCGTGACATGTGCAAGGTGTATTGATGTAGTGTCACTTGTTCATCCTCACAGGTAGACGCCTCTGCCAAGGAGCAGATATGGCTGGACGCCGTCAGCGCTGTGAGGAGTGCGGATGGTCGGAGGCGGCACCTGTCCCAGGTGAGGAAACGCTGGCAGGATATCCGGTGCTGGACGCGGAGGATCGCACGGGTCCTGCTGGGGGACTCACCTGAGAGCCACAAGAACCGCGGGCGCCGCCGTCTCTCCCACATCCAGAAACGTGTGCTGGCGGTGGTCTTTCCTGACTTGGACAGGCGTCTACAGGACATGCAGCAGCCGGAAGGGGGTTGGTACATGTGTGTGTTTGTTGTGTTTCACCAGCATTTGTAAGTGCACTGTTCCATGGATACACTTCCAGGGTTTATGGTGTTGTGACGATCCTGTTACCCACAGTGTTGCAGGCCTCACCTGCCTCCCTTCCCAACCTTGCAATGTGTTCCCTGGTCTCTGTGTAGTCACTCCATCACAAAGTAATGTAGCCTGACACCTTCTCCAAGTGTACAATGCCTGCAGCGTCATGTGTGGGGGTGGTGTGTAAGAGGTTTAGTGACCTTGCCTGTGCCCTGTCCAGTTCTGGACTTGTGGGTTCCATGTCAGTTGGCACTAATGCTGATTTCAGACATGGGAGTTAATCTCTTGAGTGCGAGGCCTTCCAGCAGGCATGTCCCATGTGGTGGCCTGTGACATGATGTGCATGAGTGTGCGTTACGCATAGTGCAGGGATGTTAGCGTGTGTTGCAGTCATTTCCATTCAGGATCATGGAGTTGTGTGGCCACTACTGTCCCCAGGGGCATCTTTTCCTAGGTATCATGTGTGTAATCCGAGAATGTCGACAATCTCTGTGTCTACAGCATCGCTTGTGCTCTGTGCCATTGTCCCCTGGCACCATGTTTATTGACGTGAGATGTATTACAAGTGTCCACTGTCCAGCCTGACATGATTTTCCAAGTTCATACTCACGGTGGCCATTGCCTGTGTGTCTTGTTGCAATCATCTGATGATGCCCATTTGTACATGATTCTTTGGACAGCCGCACCTTGGGTATTTTGTGTGCAATCTTGAATTATTGCATCCCATGTGTATTTCACCCAGACTAAGAGATGTAAGTGCTTCCTGTGTCTCCACAGATGTGTCTCATGTAGGGGGTGGGTGGGGCGGCCATGGCCTACATGTCAAGACCTGTCATCTCCTTGCTAGGACTGGCCAGTGTGTGATGTTTGTCTGGACATACACTCAAGGTGCAGCGTGGCAGTCAGGGTGGGCATGTTCTCAGTATTACCTATGCTGCATGTGCCTCTAGTTCCTGGATTTGGTCCCTGCTCATCCCAATTTCCTGCCACGCTGTGTGGTGCAGATGCAGTGCTGTATTGTCCCCAGGGCCTTTCTCCTCAGTCAGAATGCCATGTCATCTCATTTGCTATTGTGTCATGCTCTCCATAGTTGTTCCATGCCATGGTGGGTCACACAACTGTGTCTTGCAGGGCCTACGTATGTACCTTGTTTTGTAGTTGTAACTCATCCTTTGTTTCAGGCTATGCACTGTAACCTACGTAGATTGTACTCATGTGACATATGTATACAGGTGTATGATTACTTTCTGTCTCTTCACCCTGCCCACAGCATCGTCGGGGGACACGGTGGGAGACATGGACACAGACGGCGCAGAGGGACCGAGCACCAGTGCCAGCGGTGACATCGGGGCTGGCACTTCGAGTGGGACAGAGGCGGTGTCCGAGGATGAGCACTCCGAGTGGGCGGTGGCTGCACCACCATCTGACAGCAGCCCTACATCTGGCACCGCCCCCTCCATTGGCATCAGCCGCCTCCCACGTGCTCGTGTCCCTTCCCAACGTGCCCGGTCACCACATGTCTCCTTCCTGCCAGGCACCGCACCCCCTGCCCCTGTCTCCACTGCTGCCGCCAATGCTGAGTCTGTGGACATCCAGCGGCAGTTGCAGATTGGTCAGACTGCGATCCTTAATGTCCTCCATGGCCACAGCCAGGTCCTCAACAACATGGAGGCATACTTGGAGCGCATTCATTCATCGCAGGCTGACCAACGCAACTTGCTGAGGTCCATAGACTCCACACTGACTGCAGCAGTGGGTCTCCTGCAGCGCTACGTCCCACCCCCTACCCCTGCTCCTTCAACAATTCCCACTCCCATGCCTGTCCCACATACACCCAGACGTAAGCATGCACCCACCACAACAGACACAGGCACCACACCAGCAGGGAAGGTCCGCCGAACACCTCCTGACACGCACACACAGGGTGCAGTAGGCACACCCACTGGGTCGGGGGGCAAACGTGTGACACGCAGCCAGAGTGGGAGTCCGCATTCCACCCAATCCACTCCCTCCAAATCCCCTCCCCTCAGCTCTCCTGGCCACATCTCCCCCAAAGACTCCTTCATGGCCGCTCTGTCCCTGAGCCCCACAGTGACACCACCCCGCAAGCGGTCAAGGAGGTCCCCGGTCATGGTGCTTGATTCCCCCCCCCTGTCCACACCCTCCCACAGTGGCGCTGCGACCCATCCCTCTGACCCCCCCCCTCCTTGGGGCCTGTGGTTCCTTCGAGTGCAGGGGAGTCCCTGGAGGACCTTGCTAAGGTGTGCAGCGAGATCCTGGCCTCTGCCTTTGGCCCTGCCCCACCCCCTGTGGTGGAGTCCTCCATCCCTGCACCCACGACACCTACCCTTCACCCTCCTGTCCCTGCGGTGCCTGTTTCTTCCCCCCCACATGATGCCCTGACCCCTGTGGAAGACGACGGATTGTGACTGTGCAGGCAAGCTAGGGGACACGCATCCCACTGTGTCCCCCATCCAGTTGGGACTCCTGGACTGCCCTATGGCCTTTATTGAAATTGGACTCACGTCATACTAGTTTTTTCTCATGCTGAATAAAGCTATTTCTTTTTGCCCTTGGAACACTCCTGCATTGCTGGCCTTGCTGTTGGTGGGGCTGCTACATGGTTGTGGGTGTTGGTCATGTGTTGGGTGTGTGGGAAATGTAGTAGTGTGCTGCTCATAGGGGGGACCCTGGGATCTGTGTGCCATCACACGGTGTTAGCTACCTTTCTCCATTCATGTATGCAGTTGCTGCATGTTGCAATTGTCCCAAGGTGTATTCCTTCCTCTGTGTACCCTGACTTCTTCCCTGCAGGGTGTCCCCTGACTTTGGCACAGAGCTGTGTGTCCATTAGCTGGGTGTGTGACGTAGTCCTTCACCTTTGCACATGCATTCTGAGCGATGTCTCCACCTGCGTCATTCGTGGCATCCTTGGTAGTCATTGTACTTGTGTATGTGGCCTATTGACATGACTTCATGTGTACATGTTTTCTTTTCTGCGCTATGCATGCGTATGCTCCCAGCCTCGAACACATGTGGTACATGTACTGCAGGGTCTTTGTGCACCTGACTGACATTTGTGGGCATGGTATCTGTGACTACTCCACCCTTTGCGTTCCATGGGCACTGCTGGGAGTGATAGGCACCCACCCCTCCTGTCTCAGGGCACTGCTGGGAGTGATAGGCACCCACCCCTCCTGTCTCAGGGCACTGCTGGGAGTGATAGGCACCCACCCCTCCTGTCTCAGGGCACTGCTGGGAGGACTCTGCACAATCCCCTCCTGTCTCAGGGCACTGCTGGGAGGACTCTGCACACACCCCTCCTGTCTCAGGGCACTGCTGGGAGGACTCTGCACACACCCCTCCTGTCTCAGGGCACTGCTGGGAGTGATAGGCACACACCCCTCCTGTCTCAGGGCACTGCTGGGAGGACTCTGCACACACCCCTCCTGTCTCAGGGCACTGCTGGGAGTGATAGGCACCCACCCCTCCTGTCTCAGGGCACTGCTGGGAGGACTCTGCACACACCCCTCCTGTCTCAGGGCACTGCTGGGAGGACTCTGCACCCACCCCTCCTGTCTCAGGGCACTGCTGGGAGGACTCTGCACACACCCCTCCTGTCTCAGGGCACTGCTGGGAGGACTCTGCACACACCCCTCCTGTCCCAGGGCACTGCTGGGAGGACTCTGCACACACCCCTCCTGTCTCAGGGCAATGCTGGGAGGACTCTGCACACACCCCTCCTGTCTCAGGGCACTGCTGGGAGTGATAGGCCCCCACCCCTCCTGTCTCAGGGCACTGCTGGGAGTGATAAGCCCCCACCCCTCCTGTCTCAGGGCACTGCTGGGAGGACTCTGCACACACCCCTCCTGTCTCAGGGCACTGCTGGGAGGACTCTGCACATACCCCTCCTGTCTCAGGGCACTGCTGGGAGGACTCTGCACACACCCCTCCTGTCTCAGGGCACTGCTGGGAGTGATAAGCACCCACCCCTCCTGTCTCAGGGCACTGCTGGGAGGACTCTGCACACACCCCTCCTGTCTCAGGGCACTGCTGGGAGTGATAGGCACCCACCCCTCCTGTCTCAGGGCACTGCTGGGAGGACTCTGCACACACCCCTCCTGTCTCAGGGCACTGCTGGGAGGACTCTGCACACACCCCTCCTGTCTCAGGGCACTGCTGGGAGGACTCTGCACACACCCCTCCTGTCTCAGGGCACTGCTGGGAGGACTCTGCACACACCCCTCCTGTCTCAGGGCACTGCTGGGAGTGATAGGCCCCCACCCCTCCTGTCTCAGGGCACTGCTGGGAGTGATAGGCCCCCACACCTCCTGTCTCAGGGCACTGCTGGGAGTGATAGGCCCCCACCCCTCCTTGGGAGGACTCTGCACACACCCCTCCTGTCTCAGGGCACTGCTGGGAGGACTCTGCACACACCCCTCCTGTCTCAGGGCACTGCTGGGAGGACTACGCACACACCCCTCCTGTCTCAGGGCACTGCTGGGAGTGATAGGCACCCACCCCTCCTGTCTCAGGGCACTGCTGGGAGGACTCTGCACACACCCCTCCTGTCTCAGGGCACTGCTGGGAGTGATAGGCACCCACTCCTCCTGTCTCAGGGCACTGCTGGGAGGACTCTGCACACACCCCTCCTGTCTCAGGGCACTGCTGGGAGGACTCTGCACCCACCCCTCCTGTCTCAGGGCACTGCTGGGAGGACTCTGCACACACCCCTCCTGTCTCAGGGCACTGCTGGGAGGCCCTCCTGTCTCAGGGCACTGCTGGGAGGACTCTGCACCCACCCCTCCTGTCTCAGGGCACTGCTGGGAGGACTCTGCACACACCCCTCCTGTCTCAGGGCACTGCTGGGAGGACTCTGCACACACCCCTCCTGTCTCAGGGCACTGCTGGGAGGACTCTGCACACACCCCTCCTGTCTCAGGGCACTGCTGGGAGTGATAGGCCCCCACCCCTCCTGTCTCAGGGCACTGCTGGGAGTGATAGGCACCCACCCCTCCTGTGTCTGGGCACTGCTGGGAGGACTCTGCACCCACCTCTCCAATTTCACAATATGTACGCTCATGACATACACGGATGTGGGTACGCTCCATGCATTCGAGGTGGGGGTACGTGTCGTACTTACACTGTTGTGGTGGGGCTACGCTCCATGCATTCGAGGTGAGGGTACGTGTCTTACTTACACTGTTGGGGTGGGGCTACGCTCCATGCATTCGAGGTGGGGGTACGTGTCGTACTTACACTGTTGGGGTGGGGGTACGCTCCATATGTACGCGGGTGTGGGTACGGGTCGTACTTACACTGTTGGGGTGGGGGTACGCTCCATACGTACACGGGTGTGGGTACGGGTCGTACTTACACTGTTGGGGTGGGGGTACGCTCCATACGTACGCGGGTGTGGGTACGGGTCGTACTTACGCTGTTGGGGTGGGGGTACGCTCCATACGTACTCGGGTGGGTACGGGTCGTACTTACACTGTTGGGGTGGGGGTACGCTCCATGCATACGGGTGGGGGTAGGATCCGTACATATCCGTCCCCACGCTATGTGCTGCTTGTGCGGGCCGTACCCACGCCTTTGCCACGTGGGTACGAGCCGTCCCGCCATTGTTGGAGTGACGTGGGTGTGGGCGTGGTTCGACTCGTACCCACGCTCTTCAGGCGTGGGTACGGGAGGTACCTCTCTGGTTGTGTTGCCTGTTCGCGTTGTGACGGACTTCCGTTGTGGCGGTCGCTGGCTCATCTGGACACGCCCCCACCCCCTCGTAGTGACCAGGGCATGGGAGTCAGGTATGTCCAGGGCATGTGTGCTGTGTGACTTTGGTGGGGGGTTTGTGGCCTGCCCTGGTCCTGCCACCCCCACCCCACCCCCCTTTCCCCCCTCCCTTAGTTGTTCTGACCTTCTGCGGCGTCTGCGTCGGAACCTGTAGAGGAGGTCGACTGCTATGAGGGCCGGGATGACTCGTAGGTTCGGGTCCATGTCTGTCCGTCGCGTACTGGTCCTCCTTGTTCGCGTCGTCCTGTCGCGTACTGGTCCTCCCTGTTCGCGTCGTCCTGTCTGTCCGTCGCGTACTGGTAGTCCTTGTTCGCGTCGTCCTGATTTCCCGGCAGTTTTTGGCAGCCGGAAAATATTCACCGTGCGGGATGACGTCGGTGCGAATCGTAATTCCTGGTTCGTGAATGGCAGGCTGCGTGCGTCCCGACGTCAGGTCGGCGCTTTCCCGGTTCGCATTTGTATGTTTATTTTGTTCGGTCGGGGTTTTTTACGAATCGTACGGAAATGGTGTTCCCGTGCGAATCGTATTTTCATGTTTGTATTTTTGTACGACCGGATACGCGTCGGACGGAGTATATGCTCCGTCCGACGGTTCGTACCCGGTTTTTACAGGATCGTAATCGGCACCTTTGTTTGTTTCTTTTTTCTTTTGTTTGTTTTTTTCGTTTTTTCGTTGCTTTTGTGAATTTTTCCCCTCCTTTCACCTGCAATTTTCTTTTGACTTTCCTTTCTGGTGTCACTATTAAAAGTTATTGGCGACCTTACCGTATTAACCTGCAGGCTATGCGTTCATTGACTTTTGTATCATCTCACCTTCTGTTTCCTATAATTATGACACATACTTTCTCTTTTCACAATTCACCTCTCGTATAGCATTGTTGGTTCTGTCCTGGGTATGATGGTGCGCCAAGGATGTTTTTTTCCAATGCTATGATTCTACCATATTAGCAATGTGACAATGCACTCAATAAGACATTTGTATTAATATTGTGCCGTTTATTTACTTATTCGCCTTTCATACTTTGTTTTATGTTAAAACAGAATGTCGCCGCTAATAAGCCTTATGTTTGATCTTTTCTTTCTTCCTTGAACCATCATCTCTTTCCTATCGTCTCTCTCTTTCCCCTCGCATTCTTCTTCCCTCTCTCTCCCTCTTTCTATCTCTTGCCTTGCATTGTCGATTTCCTCTTCCCTTATCACCATCTGTTTTCCTTTGACTAATTTCCCGTTCTCCCTTTTCCCCAAACTTACACTCTTGGTAAATCTGCCACACTCTTTCTTTCTCTCTTTCTCTCTCACTTTTCTCACCCATTTTGTATTCAACTTATTTTTGGTTTTCTAATCACTCTAGCCTTGAAAAAGCCAAAGGCCAATGGGCCACTAGGGCGAAACACGTGTCGGCTTGTTGCTTTTCCTCTCACAATTTATACCTGTTTTGTCTGCCAGAAATAAAAACAACACAAGTAATTTCATTCTGAGCAATGTTCTTGATGTTGATTATCCACTGACGTGGACCAATTAAGAAGGCACCACCCTCCACCGTTTCCTAACGTTACCCTTATCATGATCTAAGGGCCCGCCCTCCTCTATTCTATTACAGGTAGAGATAATATCTTTGTTCCTAGCAGGTGGTCCCGCAACATCCATCCCTGTCAATCTATATCACTACAGCTTCTTAGGAGAGCATACTTATTGTATGAGGGAGTGATCACGTTTGTATCATACTTGATAATAGTGTTTATTTTGCTGTGGTCTTGTTCGTAAGTAGGCCTATAAAAATAACCAAGTGGGATGGCAGAGATGAAATCATCCTGGTGGTGGGAATGCTCAACATAATTTTCTGGAGCTCCCCACCCAGGTCACTCTTCTCAGCATTATGATGTTATGTTGTAATATATTAGCATTAAGGTTGCTCCTAGCAGAAATCCAATGTACAACTTGGTTCTTTAGTGACTCATATGTTTCCCTTTTGTTAGCCAAAAAAGTTTGGAACGTTTTTCAGGATAATGACATATGGGGTCACCTGTGGAGGTAAATGTAATGAGTCCGCAATGTTATTATTAGCTTGTTGCTGGGTCCTACTTTCTTTATCCGGCTGAATTGCCTTTACTGAACTCGGCAGGTTCATATTACTGTCTTTATTCACCCTTGTTTCTTGACCAGGTTGTGTGGATCCTTGAGGATGGTACAGTGGAAGTCGGCCTTGGGTGAATTTTGCCTGCAGTGATAGAAATCCCTGGACCTTCTTTCTGTGTCTCTGCCATTGTATTCACACTGAGAGCCTTGTTCAATATTTTTAATGGCTATAGTTCAGGGACCAAGTCAGTTAAATAAGTAACGTCCTTTTGGACTAATTTAATTTCAATCGGCGTTCCATGCTGTTTATTTTCCCGTGCAATGTTTTGAAGACAGTTTCCAGATTTTGTGTTTTTTTAACATGAGTTTCCACGTGGGTGCCTCCCAGGTCTTTGGCTGCCGCTGCATTTTTCCCTCCTTTTTTTGGCTTTTGTTTGGATTTTGCTTTTATTACCCGATTATCTGAAGGTATGTTGGTCAATTGGGTAAGATGTTTCAATTTTTGGGCCCGAGGAGAGACCAAATCCATAGAGGTAGAGAGCACCGAGAACTCTAAAAGGGCGTCAAGACACACGGATTAACCGTATTTGAGACTGTAACCATGTTGTTTTCACAGGGGCTTGGTGTCTCTACCACAGAGTCCTTCACTCTCCCGTTATTTATTGAGGCTAAAGGATCTAACCGATTCTCCAGTAAAGACTATTTTATTGCGGCATCTAGTGCGTTTTTTGTAGCTGCAAGTTCTTCCGCCACAAGGGGGCAAGGAAAGCTGGTTGATGTGGTTTCTTTGGACTGGGCAAGCAAGCAGCAGGTGAGAGCGGGTCTTTGTGGTATGAGCAGGGCTTTAAATGGGCTGGGGCCTGCCGGTGTTCAGCACCGACAATTCAAAGCAGGTGCTGAGAAGGGTTTCTATCGGGCTCTCCATTTTTGCCCTCAGATCAATTTTTTTTTAACTCTGCAGCAGGCCCCCAAAAAAGACAACAACAAATGGAGGTCGACGGAATCCCAGGAGGAACTAGTTATGAACATCTCTAGCGTCCATTTGAAACCCACTGAACTAACTTTACTTAACAAAGGAATGTCGTTTGTGCCAACTTACCGAACTAACGGACTTGAAACAGAGATTGCTCTATTTAAATTCATTCGAAAGCTCAGATTACGGTGGTTTTTCCACCACATTGCGCAAGATCAACCTACTGCATCTGCTGTAGATACTGCATCTCAAATATTTAGACCTAAGAGCACTTTTATGGCACCGATCACTCATGAAGCCATTGACCTGTTTGAAACACTGTTGAAGAAAGATCTTTCACGCTTTCATCAAAGAGAACTTGTTAAGAGCAACTTAACTAAAAAAGAACAGGCTACACTCATCAACCTAGCCTCAAATAGACATTTAACCTTTCAACCTGCTGATAAGGGAGGCGCTCTAGTGGTTATGGATACTACATACTATGAGGCCAAAGTGGATCAACATGTTTCAGATACTGACACATACATGGTTTTGGACACAGATCCCACTGACAGTTTTCAGAAAACTTTATCCTTAATCCTGTCTAAAGCCAAAGATCTCAATTGGATTAATGAGAACACCTACAAATTCCTCAGTAACAATTACCCAAAAAGACCACACATATACATGCTTCCGAAGATGCATAAAGACATGGTGAACACCTCCTTTTCGTCCTATTGTGGCGGGCTGCGGGTCGCTGCATGAACCACTAGGTAAATTTATAGATTACTTTTTGCAACCGTTGGTTCAAAAATGGGTGACATATGTACAGGATACCACGGACTGCCTGAACAAACTACAAGATGTCAAGTTACCCAACACTGATGAGGTGCTCTTAGGCATAATAGATGTTACGGCCCTCTACACCTCAATCCCTCATGGTGAAGGGATTGAGGCTGTTGAGTGGATGCTGCTTCAACGTGATTACGCAGAATCCCTAAACATCCTCCTGCTTGAATTGCTCCAATTCAGCTTATACCACAGTTACTTTTCCTGGAAACAACATTTCTACCTACAGAAGACTGGCACTTCTATGGGTTTTACTGGGGCACCCACGTATGCTAATATCTTTATGGCTATATTCGAGGAAGAACACATTTTGCACAACAAATTGTGGACTGACCATTCATTACTGTACCTCCGGTACATCGATGACATTTTGATTTTATGGAGAGGCACACAAGAGTCTTTGGAAAGTTCGATTCTAACCTTGAATGAGTGTCACCCACACATAAAATTTACTCACTCGATCAACTCCACTACCATTAATTAACAAGATATTCAGATTGAGAAGCAAGGTTCCACTTTGACAACCAGAATTTTTAAGAAGCCTACGGACAGGAACAACGCACTTCATTTTCAGAGCTTTCACTCCCATTCTTTGAAAAATCATTTACCACTGTCACAGTTTATCAGGGTGCGTAGAATCAGCTCGGATGATGCACAAGGGAAAGCAGACATAGAAGTCATGTTCCAGCAATACCTAGAGAGAGGTTATCCCGCATCAGTTTTGGAAACAGCTAAACTTAAGGCATACAGTATGGAGAGAACACAGCTTCTTAAAAAAGCTGTGAAATCTGTCTCCAAACGGGAAGTCTGTGTCTTAAAATATTCCACAGCTGCTATGGCGATTAAACGGAGTATCCTCAAGAGATGGGAAATTATAGAACAAGAAAATGATTTCAAAAATGTTTTCTTTGCTACACCCATTTTTGCATTCTCCAGGTCCAAAAATATCAAAGAGATTCTGGCTAAAAAAACTCTTGACCAGGTTGTGTGTAAAAAAATAGGGATGCGAAAATGTCATAACTGCGGATACTGTGGGAATGTGATGGTTGGCGATACATTTACTCATCCCCACACGGGTAAATCAATTAAGCTCAAACATTCTTCTGATTGCAACACTGCCATGGTGATATACGCAATCAAATGCCCCTGTGGACTCGTTTATGTGGGGAGGACAACCCGAAAAATAAAAATACGGGTGACTGAACACAAAAGTGCAATTCGCACATCAAACATGAAATCTTGTTTAGCATCACATTGGCGCACACACTAACATACCATACCCCAACTTCGTTTCACAGTCCTTGAACAGATATCTGATTCAGTACATGTTGATCCAAACAGGCATCTGGCCCAAAGAGAGACCTTTTGGATACGTTTTTTACAAACCCTGATTCCTGGTGGTTTGAATGACAAAATTGAACTCATTCACTTTCTGTGATGAAATGTGGTTGCATATTGTTAATATACTCATGGATACTCTAGACTGGTAATTCATTGAGTGAACTATGGATTATCAGATGTTTCCCTGTTTTCATTTCACTTTACAACGCGTTTGTATACACAATATAATATCATGTATGTCTCTTCTATACTTGTTTGTGTTAAAATTCGATTTGAGTGCAATAATGTTCAATGGTTACGATACGCTGGCAGTCCAGCCCATTTATTAGTCCCCATTTCTTCATTTACAATGGCATATCATGTTTCTCTTTGTTTTCCACTTTTTCTTTTTTCTATGCTTTTGATCACGCATTATAAGTATGCATTCTGACCGATTCACCCTTTCCACTATGGCGCTCACGGCAGTCTACTTTCTATGTCAACGGACAATCACGTATGTCACGTAGTTTTTTTAATACACACCAGTACGGCTTGCGCATACTCATCTACCGTTGCTGGAACATAGAACCCCACCGTGGCTTTGCTGTACAACGTACACGCAGGTAATTGAATTATCGCTAGGACTAATCCATTTAGACTGTGGTCCCGCTTAGAATGAGCGCCGACAATTCTAACGCCCATTATACCATTTTTTACTTCACTCCCATAGATGTCTTCCACGTAATCCCTACACCAATGTTTGTGCCGAATGGTTCTTGATGCAGATGCATCATAGACAAAGGCCAAGTAAGTAGAATCGCACGTTTGACCCCTGAACACCATTATCCGACTTTGTTAAGCACTATAAACGACCATTCGTATTGGTTTTCATTGGTTTACAGGCACCTCTCACGCTTGTTGCAGTACGGCCAACTTATTCGTGCCAAAGCGCATAGAAACGTTAGGAGGTGAGTCCTCCTCACACACACTATTCTGCGTTTACCGTCGTCGTAAGGCAAATGCCAAACACTGGTGCTTACGTATACGATCACTAAACGTTAGGACTTTCACTTCTTAGTCTTTTGGTTCTGGTGACCCTCCACTAAGCACCCCTATCATCCTGATTTGTATATGCTTACCAGTTTTTACATCTCACATTTTATGAATCTACTTTCTTATTATGAAATTTTTCCTTTCAAAAACGTTTTCCTTTAATAAGTACCGTATGCTTAACATTGGCTTGATAGCACTGGATGTTATTGTTTCTACAATGTCATATATGGAATATAATATATGCTTAGTTGTATATTTGTATAGTTGTTACTGGTACAAACACTGATATATACACGCACATGTATATCCTTACAGCATTCCCCTGAAGAAGGTGTTTTCACACCGAAATGCATTGGGATACAGTGACGTTGCTCTGAAAACACCAAGAAAATAAAGAAGAATTTCAGGACCTCTGACTTTTGACTGATAGTTATCTTTGGTATCTCGGTTGAAGAACATCAATACGCATTGGGCAACCATGAACTATTTTGCGTCATTGTTACTTGTATATGTCTCATCTTGGATTATGATTTTGGTTTGCACCTGAAATTGGTTCTCATTTTACATTGAGATTAAGTGTGTTTTGTGTTTATCTACATTAATTAATGTATGCAGTTCACAAAAACTTAATCTGTTTACTAATCGCACCTTAAAGGGCGGGCGGACAGTGCGCCTTTGCTCAAACTTTTGTTTGAATGACTTTTGAACTCTGCAGCAGTGCCACCCTTCACTGCCTTTGAGGTAGCTTCAAAGAGACTCGTTGTAGGCATTTCACAGCCTCATCAGTTCAGAACTGAAGCATTTCCAATATTCTATACAATGAAGCCATAGTTGTAGCTTAATTATCTTACACAACTAACAACCATTGGCAAAGTCAATAGCCTAGACTTGTTAAAGGTGTAATGTTACTTGTAATATATATCTGTATGCAATGACAAAAACAGCAAAATACCGGTTGGGTGGCACACTATGCTAAGCACAGATTGGTAGCATGTGTATTTTAAGCCACGCCCCTCATTACATCAGCCACGCCCCTTTGAGAGACCCCTTCGTTTTTCATTATACTGTAAGCCCTGGGTATCAGGGAGACCGCAGAGGAATGCATCAGGAGATCACAGAGCAGGGCACTGCCTCTGCATAAGTTTGAGGGAACTAAGGTTTGGACGTCTGTTCTCTGGTCTGCTTGCATGATATACACACCAGGAGGAAGGTACCACTAGGCACTATATTAGTACCAGTGCTATTGGAATTGGAATGTGCCGTGCATGGTCGACACCCCTTAACTGAGTGCCTCACTGCGGTTGTACTGGTATCCTGACTTTTAATTTTGCGCAGTCGTTACACTTTACTAGCGCGTGCAGAGGCCTAGGCCTGTCCTCGATAATGCGAAGTCCAGGACCTGTTCTGGGACTTTGAGGGGTGCATCAAGCATACCCTCATGACACACAGATGTGGTGGCAGCATACCGTGTTTTATGATTTCTAGTGAGACCAGTCCTCCTCTGCTAAGTCAGTGAGAGGGTGGCATACTGTCCCCTCTAGTTCAAAGTTCTGCCGTGAAATGAGTACTCAGACCCTTGCACTAACATCTTGTGTGTATGTTAAATGTGTGTGTAGCGAGCATGCAGAAAATGCGCAGTAGTAGTAGGACTCTGGTGGGATAAGTCAGAGTACTGAAATAAGTGAAATCCATTTTAGATGGCCCAGGCTTATAGTGACATACAATAGAAGATGTGGACAGCTTTACTATGCAGTGGAGTTTGTTAGCAAGAGGCTGCTGATAAGTCCTTCCTGGTGGATGGTAGGAGTGAGGGGTGCGGCTGCAGTGTCTGCTCTTCGAGGTGAGGAATTTTCTAAGTCAGGCCTGCTTTTTTTAACCTTTATTACTGTTTAGGTAGATGGATGACAGGTACACAAATGTTTACAATGGGAATTTGACTTGTGAGAATATACTGTTTTGACTAAAGAATAAGCACTTGTGATTTTAAATATTTATTGACCATTTAATTTTATTCTAAAGGTTTTAATTAACTGAACAATAATGTTTATTTCAGTCATTGTGCCATATTGTGGGTGCTTCAGTTTGAGACAATAATGATGGCAACAAACAGGGGCGGCCCTGTAACCCAAACCTGGGGTTAATGAACAATATAAAATCTACAGTGGTTCAGGATCCTAATTTATAGAGAAAACAATTATAACTTTAAATGGTCCATTCAAGGAATGCCACCTAAAAACTAATAAAGTAATAAAGTACCCTCAAACCATTGTCAAAAATGTTTTTTCATTAATGAAGAATTAAAATATACAATAATACGAAGGTGCTCACAAAGTTACACAAACATATCATTAACAAAGAACAAACTAAGGTGACAAACAAATATAATGGCAAAAATATGTACAACAACAGATTTGTAGGATCACAAAAACAAAATACATTTAATGATTCCCCTTATTTTTGACAAGGAAGGCGTCAACAGTGTTTCGACCTTATTCATCATCATCAGGACATAATACATAGAGAGCGACCATCAAATGCTCAAGCAGAGCTATGTCAATCGCAAGCGTCAAATAGGTGCAAGTCATGCACTGCAATACATCCAGAGTATAACTCTCACGAAACCAAGGAGGTTTAACATGGCATGAGGACTACCGAAGTCTAAACTGCGTAATGCATCTCGAATCCAATCCGTATATGTAATTTAAATTACTTTAATCACAGCCCGCTCCTCTCATCAATGCATTCCAAATTTGTGACATTTTACTTCCTCATGCGCCGATTACGGTGAAGGGTCTGACCACTTTTTGTAAACAAATCTATTTTATCTTTAGGAATTCTTTGGAGTTAGCGATTAGGCTAAGCATAACATGTAATATATTTATAGGTACCTTCAACAATATGTCGAGGCTTTCCTGATGAAGCTGTGCTGAATTAGACTAATGACCTGCAGATCACAGCAGATGTCTCCACTGAGTGCTCAACTATACTCTCAGAGCTACAGTAGAGACATGCCCTCTCCTCCACTTCTCCATTCGTTCACTCATGTGTGCCTTCTAGAACTGTAGCATTAGAGGTTCACTTTTTCAGCCCCCAAAGTCCATTCCCGGAGTTTGATTTGAGCTTGAGAGGACATATTTTGCACAGAAAAGACAGTACAAAGGTGGAGGATCTTATCTTTTCATTCTGTGCCCCTCCACTGCCTGTTTGTGCTCCTCTTAGAGGGTGGAGAGCACCATTCGACCTTGTCCCCTGCATTGAAAATATGGAGTTGAAAATGGAAGCAAGCGCTTCCATCAACTACAATCAGTCAGGGGCGTCCGCAGAAATGTTTCCAGTATAGCCCGCACCGTACAGACCGGCGATCCAGGGGGGGCAAGCGCCCCCCCCCCTCCCCCCCTGCGGACGCCCATGCAATCAGGTCTCATGTTGCCAGGTGTGCTATAGCAGTCAATCATACCTCTCTTCAATAGGTAGGCGGTCGCATACAGGAACAATACCTTTATTTTTCCTCTGTTTTCCTTTTTCTATGTCTGCTGCATTCTGCAGCACACATAGAAAGAGGAAACACCTCTCATGATTGTTTTTGTGCAGGAAGGTGTCCCTTCCTGCACAACAACAGTGACCCCTGCAACGCAGCCCATTGTGCGCCATCTCAGGGGAAAAGGACTTGAATGGCCACATCTTGTAGGTAGGGCGCATTCCTGCCCTTTTCTTTTGATGCACGGCAGCGCAGCAGGAAGGCTTGCTGCGCCCTCCTGAGTCTAAGGTTTGAGTAAATGAGGCCCTCGGTGTTTATTGTGACTTTCCCCAAGCAAGTGTTTGGCTTCAGTTTAACAGAAGAACGGTGAGTTCATCATGATTTTGTGCGCACTATACAAAAAAAAGCCAGGCTGACATGGTGAGAATTTTGAACGCCCTCCTTTCAAACTTGGCCAATATGGCAGTTCTGTACAATTCGTTCCGTAGTTCCAGATACCTCATCACATCTATGTAAAATCTAGTTTGGAAGGGCGTGCAAGAGAGCACACTGAGGGGCTGGTTGAAAAAGGAAAATGAGCTAACATTAAAAACACTGACAAGCCCGTGAGGAAATAAAAGTAGGAATGTAGGGTTGGAAACGCCAAGGGTGCAGCCTTTAAGTATGCCATACAGGAGCGCTGTAAAGGTCACCTCTTAAAAGGGACGACGCAAGGGACTGTGTCGCAGTCCACTCGTAGTGACAAGGGGCCGTCTGCCTCCTGGTGTGTTTCCAGAGCGCTCAGACTCTTTTCCGTGACGTTATTAATGTCGCGCCATGGGGCTTCTTTCAAGTTTCTTTCAAAGGCGACAGTAAAAATGGGCAAAAACACAGTTGCCATGACCACACACTGCTTATAGAAACCGTGCGAAGTCAATAGTTTGCTGTTAAATTGAAAAGAGGGGCGGGAAATGACGTGACCCTAATCCCAATTATTAAGGCCTTCATTTTAAGAGCTACTCACGCAGCCAACTTTATACTTGGCGTTTCTTAATGTTAAGCAATTTGCAGTTGAATACCAACGTTTCCAGAGTCTAGTGAGCATAAAAGGTCGCATGATAATGTCTAGCGAGGGTTTGCGCACCATAATAAAGTCATTCCATGCTCTCTTGATGAGCACACTTTTGCCCCTCGTGCTCAAGTTTACATGAAGTAATTCCATACCAGAGGGTGACAAACTATCAACATCCGAAGGAAGTGCTGCAGTTTCACGTGTGACAGTCACTTCACTCAAGACGTTCGACCAGTGTCTAACAAGGACTATAGGGCAATATGGCAGTGCCAGAATTGCTAGTCTGACGGATCAACGTGTGGATTGTTATTTTGGCTGTTTGTGGGTTGGTTTTATAGTCTGGTGGGCCAATTTTTAATGTTGAATTCCCCAGTATTACCAACAACATTTCGTACAGCAAGCCTAAATGCATGCAGGCTTCAATACCCAGCAAAACACATGTAACACGTGTGTACAAAGGTTAAAGTAAGTCAGGTAGCTACACAAAAATGCCTAGATTTGCATATCTAGGCATTTTTTTGTAGCTACCTGATTCATGAATGACCGTTTTGGAAGACAAAATGAGGGCCTTTGTAATTTTCTTTTTCTTTTACTCAATTATGTTGTATTTAGTTGTAAAAATGAGGTACTGCACTTGTTGCTGTGCATGCGGACTAACAGTGTGATGTGGCTATCCTACATATAGAGGGCTAAATGTCTGTGAATACTGGTGAATGGAGATACGGCCTAACA
Organism: Triturus cristatus; assembly: GCF_964204655.1. Classification (NCBI taxonomy): domain Eukaryota; kingdom Metazoa; phylum Chordata; class Amphibia; order Caudata; family Salamandridae; genus Triturus; species Triturus cristatus. The sequence continues at coordinate 595,025,109 of NC_140580.1, read as the reverse complement.
AAGCGTGGAAACTAAAATCTTCAAAAATACAATGGACCTGACTTTTTATACTTGCGTTTTGAAACGTGCCTGTACTTGCCATCGGTCAATCAATATCCCTGCCAGTGGCGTAATCTAAAATAATGTGGCATCTCATATCCGCTTTACGACCTGGACAATTCTCTTTGTACCTCTTGGTATCTTTTTTTATGGATTGTCTCTCTATGCCTTACATCTTTTTCTACACCCATCTCGTTCTACTGGATGTCTTTCCCTACACCGTTCTCTTTACCTCTCTGTCCTTCTCCTTCTCCTTCCCCATTACTTTTCATTTACTCAACAGAGCTAGAAGTCATTATCTAGCCAGAAAACTTCTCAAATGAAAAGAGGAGTGGAGGGTGAGAGCGGTGCTTTTATTTTCTCTGTCACAACTATTGTGTTTAGAAATATCTGGTAATTAAAAATACAATAAAATCCACTATGTGCATATGTCTTAACTTTAAGTTATAGACTAGTCCATTAAACAGAGACTAAGTCGCCTTTACTGTGTGTGATGGGAGCACTGTGTGGTACCAGGGGCCTGTGCCTCGATAACCATATGCCCCGGTGAGGAACGAAAATAAAGTCACCCACATAGTACTTTACTTAGCTGGAGACTGGCCCCATGCGACCACGCCTCCCTTAGTACCACGCCCGGACAACGCCTGGTCTGAGTGCGTGGGTGCGACACATCCAGCCCACGCTGAGGTTAAACACTACGGAGCTGACTCATTACACCCCATCTTAACTCAGTCCTTATTCTTCTTTCCCTCAGCTGGCCGGCTGACTTGACATGCAAAGTCATTTAGCCAGGAGATCGGGCAGGATTGTCTCTCAGCTCGTACCGGGGGTGGGAACCCCTTCCCGGGGTCCGAGCAGCTGGTGTCGTCGACGGTCCTGCTTGTCCTCCTAAACCAGAGGAGACTAGTGTGGCTTCCTGGTTGGCTTCTCTCGATTTTTTGCTTAGTGGGCTGTTCGGGTCTCCTGTCCAGGGGTAGTCATCTTCTGCCCTTCCTGCGTCCCCTTCCTCCTCTTCATCAGTGGCTTCGCTCACTTTCTTGAACCACAAGATATTCCTGGTTACTTCCTCTCCATTCTTCTCCGCCGCGGTGATCATGGTCCCATTGACAGCAACCACGGTACAGAATCCTTGTTCATATGAGGTCCGGAATTTTCTTCCTTGTTTCCGTTCTCTCACTATTACTCGATCTCCTTGATTCAACTCACGAGGTCGGGCCCCCCTTCAGTGACTGGCCTTTTTGGTTCTGGAGTATCCTTCTCCCAAGGGCTTCATCCTCGTTATACGGAGGTGGGGCCCAACCTGGGCAAGTGGGGATGGTGTCCCGGCGAGGTCTGTTAAACATTAGCGCCCACGGGGCCTGGCGCGTGATGCAATGTGGTGTGCCTCTGTACTCTCAGAGGAATAGTTGTAAATGGCGTTCAGGGTCTGCGTTTTCAGCCACGGAGATGCACAGAGAATTGTTGAGAGTCCTCATGAACCTCTCCATCTCTCTGTTAGCTTGAGGCCATTGAGGAGTGATGCGGCGATGGTGTATCTCATAATGTTGCATGAAATCACGGAAGTCTCTTCCCTAAAATTGGGGCCCGTTGTCACTTTTGATCTCGTCGGGACATCCGAATATCTTTTCCAATAGTGGGGCAATTCCTGCAAATGTAGTGGAGCTGACAACCTCGACAACTGGGTATTTTGAGAAGCTGTCCATCATGATTAAGGTTGCCCGTCTATCCGGGAAGCTTCCGAAGTCGATGCTTACTTTCTCCCACAAGGCTTTTCTATTTCTTCCGTTTGGACAGGCGCTGGTCGTTCTGGTGTACTGGTCAGCTGGCACACCGGGCAGTTCCTCAACATTTCCTCCACCCAGCCTTCGAGTCCTGGAAACCAGATTTTTCCCTGCATCCTGGCCTCCATTTTTTTCATCCCCTGTTGTCCCCGTGAGCTAACTGGATTGCATAATGCTTTAGTGTGGCGGGGATGGCGATGCGGGACCCTCGCAGCAGGAGTCCATCCCGGGTTACACTTAGCTCGTGCTGGATCCTCCACATTTTTGTGAGGTACTCCCTGTCTGGTCCCGACCAGTCATTGGCCGTCTGCAGGAATTCGTTCCAGCCGCCCCCTTGGACCGCACAGCATACTTTGGTAAGGACTGGGTCTAGTTCAGCAGCCTCCATGATCTCTGCCAGGGTCAATGCTTTTGGACAGGTAATTGTTGAGATCACATTCAAATGGGCCTTTAGTACTTCGACTTCCTTCTCCTCTTCTTGAGTGACCCTTGGAGGGGGGTGTCGAGAGAGAAAATCGGCTGGATTTTTGGCACCAGGCCTGTACACTACCTCCATCTCGTACTGTTGGAGTCCGATGGCTCATCGTTCGATTTGTGGGGGTGGATGAGGCGCCGATCCCTTGAACGGAGGCACCAATGGCTGGTGGTCGGTGATGACCTTGAATGGTTGGCCGCAGATGTACAAGTGGAAATGCCGGCACGCCCATCGGATAGCTAGGGCTTACCGGTCAATTTGTGCATGGCGCTGTTCCGTGGGCGAGAGGGACTTGCTGGCGTAGGCTCACGCATCCCACCTTCCTGGTTCTTGCTCTTAGGTGAGCACTGCTCCGAGGCCTACTGGGCTTGAATCCATGATGAGTTCTGTGTGTTTGGCAGGGTCAAAATATACCAAAGTGGTGTGATCGCGGAGAGCACTCTTGACCCGCTGGAATGCCTCTTCTTCCTGGTGTTCTCACTTCCACGTGGCGTCGGCTCGTGTGAGGTTCTGGAGGGGTTCTGCTATGGTGGCCAGATCCGGGATGAATCGGCCACAGTATGTGGCCATCCCAAGGAAGCTTCAGACCTCCGGTACCGTGGAAGGGGGTGGTGCATCTTTTATGACTTGGGATTTCCGCGGGTCCACCTGTATTCCCTCCTGATTAAAGAGGTAACCGAAGAATTCTATTTTTTTCTGAAAAAAAAAACAGTTTTCCCTGTGTAGCGTGACGCCGTGCTCATGGAGTCATTTCAGCGTGGCTTTCAAGTGCTGATAGTGTTCTTCTGCAGTGGCTGAGTGGATGAGGATATCATCACTTACATTCAGCACTCCAGGTAGGCCCGTCAGGATCTCTCTCACTGCATCCTGGAACACCTCTGCTGCCGAGGATATTCTGAAATTGAGGCGCTTGTACCGTCGCAGTCCCACGGGGTGCTGAATGTAGTGATGCATCTGCTCGCCTTATCCAGAACCAGCTGGTGGTAGCCGGTGCTCAGGTCCAATTTTGAAAACCACTGGGACCCATTCACATTGGCCACAATGTTGTCCATTGTTGGTGGGATATGGCATTCCCACCGGATTGCCTTGTTGGGGAGGCGCATGTTTATACATAATCGAATCTTCCCTGGCTGTTGTGACTTCTCTGCTATGACCATGGGTGACACCGACAGTGGTTGGTCCTGACACCTTCTAAATGACCCCTTGGTCTTCCAGCTTTTGGAACTCTTGTTCAACGAGTGGTTGCAGATGGAACAGGATACTTCTATGGCATAAAGCTGTTGGGGCAATTGCTTGGTCGATGTGGAGCTTTACTCAGGCTCTCTTGATGCAACCTAGACCAGTGAACAGGTTTTCAAACTGGTCCAGCAGTTCTTCAGTCTGGTTTGCTTGTACGCTCCTTGTAAATGTCACCAATTCTAGGTCTTCAGCCACGTGGCTGCTGATTAGTGTGTCGGCCTCTTGGTCGATGACATGGATGACTGTGAGGATGTTATTGTCTTCTGACCGGATTGGTACGGTCATCTTCCCTCGCAATGGCAGGGGTGAGTCTCTCCCATATGCAAATATCTTCGTCTTTGATGGTGTCAGCTCTGGCTATGGTCGCAGTTTGCGGTATTGCTGTACCCTCAAGACATTTACGGAGGCCCCCTTGTCGATGACCGCCTTCACCTCCGATCCGGCTATTTTTACGGTGCACATGGGATGTGGTCTTCTCCGCCAGTTCAGCTCTTTGGTGAAGGACACTCTCGGCTTCATCATCCTCAGTTGATGTGTCTTCTACTTAGTAGGTTGCCTGTTCGGTTTGTTTCGCATTGCTCGATGTTGCCAATGAGGCGCTCGATGGTTGGCGCACCAGCTTTCGTATTGGCTTCCCTCCTTTGTGGTCCTTGCATTGGCTTCTTTTCCGACAGACTGACGCAAAATGGTTTGGGATGGCGCAGTTTGAGCATGTTCGACCCTGGGTAGGGCATGGGTGGGGTGGGTGTTCCACGTGTCCGCAATACCCACAGTGGCCCTTCGGGGTTGGGGTATGACGGCCTTGCAGCCTGTTCCCTCAGTCTTTTATTCTCACGGCATCGACTTTTACGTCTTGATAGTCGTGTGTTTCTCTAGCAGCCGTGTCAAAGCTAAATCCATCTCATCAACTTTGGCTGCCGAGAGGTCGTATGTCCTGGCCAGGACCAGTATATCGTTGAGGGGTATATTCGGCTGCCTCAGTATCAGCCCACGCTGTGTTTTGCTGCAGATGCCCTGGATGATTTGGGTGCGAATTTTCTCTGTGGCCCGGTCGTCCGTAAGATAGGTGCCAGCTATCTCTCACAGTCGTGCGTAGAACGCATCGATCGATTCCCCTTCCCTCTGTCGGGACTGGCGCAGCTCGAAAAGTTCGAAATCGGAGTTCAGCTCCAGGTCAAAATGCACGTTGAGTGCTGCTACAGCAGCGTCATAGTCCCTGGGTGCTCCAGTGTTCGGAAGGTGTTTAAACAGGAGGTACACCTCTTCTCCTGCATAGTGGAGCAATAATGATCGTTTTACCACTCCATCCGATTCCCTTGTGGCTATAAAATAATTTTCAATCCCCCTATCCACGTCTTCCATCGTGGGGATGCAGTGGTGGGGTGGGCCTCTTCACTGAACGGGGGTAGGACCCCTGTTGGAGAGTGTTGTGTGGTCACACATGTGGGTTGCTGGTTCTCATTTGGCTCAGGGTCTCCCATTTCCTCCATCAGGGGTGGTGTACCTGTCCCGTGGTGGTGGCCTGTGTGTCACAGTGGGTGTTAGCTGGTAGTCCGGATGTGAGTGTGGCTATATGTGGGGGCCAGAAGGATCCTTTTGTTGGTATAGTGTCCTTTCCTTACTATTTCTTCTCTTTTTTTTTTCTTTCCGAATTCTCCTTCTGGGCTTTTGCTGCAGGTTGTACCCAGCTGTGGGCTGTTTCTGCCCTATCTGTGTTCCTTTTTCCGTGACCTCCTGGAGTCAGAAAATGGGGTCCCTCCCTGTCCGAGAGGGGCAGGGCCTCACACAGGGCACACTCGTGTTGTTGGGTAGCGCGGTGAGGCCTCTAATATTCCACAGGGCGGGGCCGAGTGTTGTGCGCATTTAGGGCCGAGTCTCCTGCCACCGCGGGGTTGTGCACTCTTTCCGGCCGCCTTCTGAGTGTCTGGGTGCATCGTCCGACGTGCGGGCACCTCCTCCGCATTTAGGCAGTGCGGTGCAGGCCAACGGAGGCATGTGGCGCCGCCTGCTCCCCTCCATGTTCTCAGATTGCGCCCGGCGTTGAGGCCGCGTTGCTGATGCCACAAAGATCTGTGCAGGAGCATGAGTCTGACTCCGCACTCATCGCCAGTGTGATGGGAGCACTGTGTGACACCAGGGGCCTGTGCCTCGATAACCATATTCCACGGTGAGGAACGAAAATAAAGACAGCCACACTGTACTTTAGTTAGCTGGAAACTGGCCTCATGCGACCAAGCCTCCCTTTATTACCATGCCCGGACCACGCTTGGTCCTAGTGCTTGGGTGCGACACATCTGGCCCATGCTGAGGCCAAACACTACAAAGCTGACTCATTACACCGTGTATGATTTTAAAACCCAGTAAGGTCAAATTTGCAATCATAAGTCATTACCAGTAAAAACCGGGGTTAGGATTTTCTTTTTAGCCTTTGAATTTCGGTTTAGCTCGTTTTTGAGGGCAGGATCCTTGATTTTTGGAACTGCAGTTTTAATTGAGATATTTTCAGTGCACCTGAACTGGACTGCTAGACTTTAGATTATTGCAGCTAGTCAGAACATATTAAGGTAAAATCATTACTTTCCCCATAATTATTCAATTCAATTTCTCAGCAATCAAAAATCCTTCAAATGTATTAAAAAACCAAAAATTAGGAACAAAGTAAATTTTACTCTTCAGAAGAGGTGACAACTGAAAGTGATCCTTCCCCCCACTATGGCCCTTGTATCTTGCATCAAGAACTTTATGCTGAACATCCAAACCCAATTTTCAAAGTTGGTTCAAGCAAATAGGGATTATGGTAAACCTGATGACTCTGGACAGGCATCACAGTTAATTCAAGTATCCCTTCTTACAGTGGTTACACCCATGTACAGTTGTTACACCAATGCTTAAAAACTGCATTAATGACTTGTTGACAACTGGTCTAATGGCTATATCACTGAAATTCCAGTATGGCCAATTTTGTAAAAGAATGAAAACATTCCAGCAGTTGTATAAATGATAACATTATTTATGCACTGACTTCTTTGGCCAAGCTGCTTGAGCATATAGCAAATACTATTGTTGTGCTTCAATGAGGACAATAACCCCCTACACCTAACTCAGTCTGACTTAACTCTGGCCAAAGTGCCTAATCAAGTGTTTTTACTACTGGAAGTCTTGAAGAGGGAGGTGGAACTTAAGATGTTGTCAATCTATTATTACTTGGTGTGTCAGCATTGTTCATCAACATCATTCTCCAAAGTAAACCTCATGATTTTAGCACCATGGGTTCCGCCCTCAAAATTGTACATTTCATTTTGTTGAGCAGGACTCCAATGTAATCATGTTGCAAAGCAAAGGTGTGCAGCATGCCATAGAGTTTGCCGTAGTTATCTTCCTTTAATAATTACCTGTGTTCTCTGATTTAAAATACCCCTCTAAATTATTTCTTTTTTTTAAGTAAGCAAAGATCCAAGATCCTACCCTCTTCAGTGGTGGAGTGCCAGCTAGATACTAGCACTTAAATTAACCAAATGATGAGGATAGGCCAGCAAGCTCTCCTCTGTCAAAGTCTAATCTGGTTAAAGTTTTGAGGTGACTTTCCAAACCATGTCAGATAGCTCAAACACCTCAATGTAGTTATAATGGGGGCACTGCTAACTGTGGGCACTAAGATTTATGAAGTGGAGAAGTCTGGTTTCTTCCATCGTCAGGTCTCAATAGGATATTTTCTAGAATTACTTTGCCTGTAGTGCTCCTCTATGCGGTAAAAGGTTTAGGCTGCCGTGCAGAGGTATCACAATGCTATAGTGTGCCTTACAGGCCTATCATCTAAGATTACACACACAGTCATTGTACACCTTGCACAAGCAATCTGTGAAAAACAGGATACAGATGAAGTCTTTGGGGACAATTATATTTGTACTAATGGCTCACATTCATCACTAATCAGTTCTGACGCTGTACACACTATGGGGCACATTTAAAAGGATTTAACACCCAAATAGCATAATATTTTTGATGCTGCAGCTTTTTTTTATCAGCATATTTACAAAGTGCTGCTAGACCCCTCTAGCTTCACTTTTTCACTGCTACCGAAGATTTTCTACAACGCCAGTTCGGCTAGTGGGACTTACCAAAAATGATATGCAAGGTAGGCGTTGCCACAGTAAAACACCTGCAAAACACACTACATCATATATACAAGGATTTCCTTGAGCATCTCTAAAAATGATAGACTGCCGCTAGGTCTCATTAGCGGCAGATTTTTACCACTAGGAAGTAGGTCTTCTTAAAAACGACGCTAACACACTTGTATAAAAGTAGAACAGCCCCAAATCATCCTTGCAAAGCTCAACTACGCCATGGATCTTCTGCTATTGCAGCTAGCAGCAATAAGAAGACCGCTACCACCACCAGCACAGAGGCAATGCTGGAGAGGGGAGCAGGATGTGAGACATGGAGACCCCGATGAGGACCCCTCTTCTTACGTCTTCACTCAGAGGTGCCTCGTCCAATGCCGTCCAGCCAATTCACATGGAACCTGGAACAGAGAGGAAAAGAAGGAGACAAAAGTTACAAAACTAAGAAAGGACTATTCTTGTACTACGCAGGCGGAAGGTGGAGCTGGAGAGACAGGGAACCAATCAGGAAACCTGGAAAATGGAGAAAAGGAGACCACCGGGTATGCAAGAGAGAGGAAGGAATACGAAGATCGGGGGTGTGGACAGTGTAACCCTGAAGACTCAGGAAGTGAGAAGCGGGCAACGGAGTGGGCGGGGAGCACCGAGAAATCCTGCCTAGGTGAACCCTGGAACGAAGACGCCAAACCCGATGGGACTCCTGAGGAATGGAGTGAGGAGTGGTGGTCACCCACGGAGGACACGCACAAGCTTCCGCAACTCAGGAGAGTTGCAGCAGTCGTGGTACGTGGGCAGTGGGGGAACAGAATGGGGGTGGGTTGGGTTGGTTATATTGATACGGGGAGGACGGGAGAAGGGGTGGGCCAATTGTTTTTATTGGATTTTCCTTTTCTTATTGTTTCCAAATTAATTCCACCCGGGCATATGCATTTGCTGCTCTGCTGAATGTCTGTTATTCCCAAAAGCACTGCGTAGATTCTTTGGTGTCATTGGCGCCTGAGAGATGATATCCCATAAAAGGGGTGAGACCCGAAAGAGGGGGGCAATATCTAAGATAACTGAAGCCATACAGAAGTAAACTTAGATACAAACCATCTGATATAATTTAGATATTTTTCCCAAACCCGTTGAACCCCAGGAAGAAAGAGGGGATAACTAGAAGATCAGATAATATTGGAAGGTTCTGTCTTTTCTTTACCTCCACTTTACTTTATCTTATTATGTTGGTTTCATTTTTTTACAAAAAGGCTGGGCACGCGACGGCACATGGGTATGGTAAAGGGACCTATCCTGAACAAATCTGAAGGAAATACAGTTAGTTACCGCTACCTTCTTGTTCTTTTGATAGGATCCTCCGGGTGGCACCATCCTGGACGAAGAAGATGGTCTAGAAGGAGAGAGAAGAAATAAGAAGTTGAAAGGAACTATTTTCTCACCAATCAAAACTCTAAATAACTGTCCTAATAATAAATACACCATCATTAAGAATCACATTCAGCTTCCTCACTTCTTTTCCCCCCATCCCTCCTACACAGATATACAGTCAGAGGATCACCCTCATTTAACTTAGGTAAGAGAAGGTCATTGCCCACTACAGGTTAAAGAGGCGGTTCATTGTCCGCCTGCTGAACCAGATTGTCCCAAGGCTGCAGCCAACTGCCCAGCACTCCACCAACACCCCTCCGTAGACCAAGCTACTCGCTGTCCTGCACATGCTGGCGTCAGGAACTTTCCAACTCACCACCGCCATAGTGGCAGGAGTATCCCACGCATCCTTCTCAAGGTCCTCCCCACCATCCGGGATGCCATCATAAGCCTCCCGCCACAGTACCTCTACTTCCCCAACACTCCTCTAGAACAACAGGACAACAAGCAAGGCTTTTATGCCATTGCTGGACTCCTGCATGTGTTGGGGGCAATGGACTGCACACATGTGCTACTTGTGCTTCCTGTAGAAACTTCACCCACATACTGCAAAAGGAAGCACACCTGTTCTATGAATGTTCAGGCAATTTTGGACCATGTGGGCTTATTCATAGATGTACTTGCAAAGTACACTGGCAGTATGCACGACTCCTATATCTTTCGCTAATTTTCCATCAACAGCGTTTCCAGAATGGGACCTATGGGGAATGGTCTGCTTGTTGGTAAGTACAACTCAAACACGCAACAGACCACAAGGCACTAAATCATGTTGGAAAACATAGTCAAATAGGTCATGTTTTGAATACACTGTGCATACATTGTTGCTATGGTACTATTTCTCTTCTAACACAAAATGGCAAAAGTACAGCATATAGTTAACAAGTTACATATGTTGACTCTGACTAAGCCAGTGTGGCCAACATTAACCAGTCTAATGGAATGCAGCACTGTCCTCTATCATGATGCTATGGTGGAGCACATACCCATGTCATGTCTACCTTGCAATGTGAAATATGTCTGCATAACATAGCAAGGCCTAACAGGTATGGCGTTAGGCAGGCCACTATAATGGACATCATACATTTTTCAAATTTAAATAACATATACCATTGACAATGTGCTACTCCTTCCCTGCCAATAACAATGTAGACTACAACATAATTACACACATCCAATGTACATGGACCATGTGCCAGTGTGCAAGTGGTGTGCCACCCTAGGGACTCACAAAAGAGGATGCATAAGCATAGGGAATATTCTCATTTCCAAAATGATCTTGATAATTATCTTGTGACACACATTGTAAGAGAGAGCGACAGTTACAGTGCTTTGGGATCTTTAAATCATAACATAATGTCTGGATAACAAGATGACACATGTGCCCAATGGTGCACTGGTGGCTGGTCGTTTTGCCAATACACACCATTATGTCATGAATTGAATATAGAACAGCATGGATGTGGTGTGTCAAAGAAATGCACATACCACCACTTTGCTTTGGATGCAGGTTAGTTTAGACTTTTCCACACTCATCGATGTACAGCGGCTGAAAAACAACATGAGGACCTATGTGCCCTTCCAAATCTTTTCTAAGACACTCACATAACAATACATCATAATGATCAGGTACAAATAGACATTGAAAAAGCAAGGAATTCCCAGAGTGAAGTCTGTGTACCACAAGTCATTCCCATGGGCATGAGGAGAGAAAATATAACACACGTCTGTAAGATTGCGAAACATGGCCATATATAAATACTGCAATAGTTAGCCTTAACAATGCAGCAACACATCACAAATCAAAGACGAACATCACATCCAATGTGCACAACATGTAAATAATTTTGTTGACTGAATAACCATAGCTCTCATCCAAGGGACCAGACTATGCAGCATGGCGCCCCCTCATGCACATACAACATCCCCTATGACAGCTAACAACAACGTTTTCAACAGCACATCGTGATTGTCATAGAGAAAAGCTGCACTGCTACTGCCCGTGCAGACACACAATTGACGGATACCAATCACTGTCAAAGCTATGGCCTACACTGTACCCAAGGTGTCTTGCATTACAGTGTATGCAATCTACTTGTTCAAATGTTCTGTTCAACCTCACAACATATCTACTAACTTCTATATAGTGTCCCCACAGTGGACACTGTGCACCACCATGTGTAGATAAACATGTCACATGGTCACATACATCCACTTTCATTTCCATGCTTGACACATAGAAACATGTAGATGCAATAACAAATTTACTAAAGATGTGTGCCACACAATCAAATCTTGTTAGACATTTGCCTAAGATATCTTAAAGTAAACATTGTCATTGGTGACTAGTCAAATCCTACAAGGCATTGCCATTTAGCTGAATGTCAACAAATGGAGGCATCAAAGAGAACACAGAATTTGGCTGTGTAGTAATGTGCAAGCTATTAGCAATTGACATTTGTATGTATTTGATGCAGTTTCTTGGCATGTACATGACGTTGTGCAAGGTGAATGCATGACAGTATAATCAAAAAATATTACCTCTGACACCATTGATACTCAATTTTGCTGCCAGATGGATTATTTATTTATCCCTGTATTGCAATTAAATACATATCAAATCTATTTTTGTTTTCATCAAGACATGTTGTCCCTGTGCAAAACCTACTCAAAAGAAAACTTGGTGCTTGAAACAGTGTGAAATAAATATAAAAGAAAAAATCACAACTCAGGATGTCTAGGCTGGGACTGCCTAAGATTTACATCTGTACATGTAGCAAACAAAACAAACTATACAATATATATAAAGGAAATTACTGTACAATCTGCAAACAACAAACCCTGCAATTTTACATGCAGAAAATAATCCTACTCTCCTCTTAAATAGGGGTATGGGGACTCCTTTTCATGAGGTCCTCGCAGTACAGTAGTCTTTTATATGCCAAAAAGAGGTCGCCTCTAAATCTGGAAACCAGGTAAAAGCTGTATTGAATGGATTATAAGTAGTCAAAGTGTCTAGATATAGATTTATCCTGGGTTCTTTAGGCTCGCCTCACAAGAAAAATAACCAACGCGTTTTGACCTTCTGCGTGGCGCTTCCTATCTCAGAGGTCTTCATCAGGGTGGAAATATTGATACGAAGGACTGGTGGTATCTGTTTATAAAAAGGATGGAAGCTAATCAGGACTTCTTAAAATATAGGAAATATTTACAGATGGAAATTTATTTTTACATGGGAGCATTACATACCAGATCTGTCTTTGATTTGTTTCAAGGTTCTTAGCGCTCTTGATGGAAAAGAATCTTTAGGCTAGGGGAAGAAGGCAGGCAAAAGCATAATCACTGTAGGGGATCTCAGTCCTCATCTTAAAGATTGCCCTAGCTTAATTTGTTATTAAGTGCCTCTCTCTATTGCACCAAAAAGTGTGTACGATAGAAAAAGATCTTGATAAGAGAGTGGCAGAGGGTGTGTCAATAAAGTTAAGTAGGCGCACAGTGAAAGAAGACCCTCGTAGGAGCATTGTGAGGAATCCACATCGCTATTTCTTTTAAGTGTCTGTAAAGCGTTAAACAAACCAACGCTCCAAAGTACATGTAGACAGACATCGTGACTACTCTTTTGTCCCTGGTGTGAAAACAATTATTAAACACGCAATCTGTACCTTGGCTTGCTGATGAGTAATTTATAACTCGGCATCTAGGAGGGAGGCCCCTGTGGTCAAGCTGCCGGACGTGCCCGGGCTATTTTCGGGCGATGCACGGCTTGGCGGTGTAATTCCCTCAGGTGTTCGAGTATAGGGACAGCTTCAACCGGGCACGAAATCTCTTTTTCTATTCACGCTAGCGGCGATGTCAATCAGTCCTGCAATTGAACCGTGGTAAACGCCGGAGTGTTTTCGGGTTCTAAAATGGAAGGGGGGCGGCTCAGCTATGACGTAGTTCCTGTATGTTGCCATGGAGCTAAATGCTCTTAAAGTGAGCCTTCTGTATTCTAGTATAAATAAAAGGCAAGCAAACATACGAGCTTGCTATTTACGTCGCTATGAATATTAAAATTCGTAACGATGAACTACTACGGACTTCACTTAACATGAACATATATGGAAGGATTGGAGGGACTTAACGTTAGTTCTAGCTCTGGGGGGCAGCCCGCATAAGCAGTCTTACTGTTATGGCTCCCAAGCTTACAGAACTATCATGCTTAACCCCTTGCATGCCCGCCCCTTTCCCCGCCCAGTGCCGCGCTTTGTATTAGCGGGCGGAGTTCATGACGAGCTGGACTCGTCATGGGCACAGCGCCACCGCAGCCCATGACGAGTCCAGCTCGTCATGGGCACTGAAGGGGTTAAGGTGCCTACGTTTAGCCCTAGCCTTTCTACATCATTCAAGGATCGGGGAGGAAGAGAGGAAAGAAGAGTTATAAAGAAGCTTTCTCATACCCAGTGATTGATCTCGCAAATTTCATTCAGGCCATTTTCTATTGTATTTAAATAAATAATAGTTTTTGCTTCAATTCTAGATAAGAGAGTATCAACATTTTTTCCGGAGACATGTTTAAGAACAATCCATTTTATGTCGTTGGGCTTGTGCTGATGTTCCAGGCAGTGTGTAACCATCGGTGCACTGATAATCTTGCAGCGGATTCTAGATCGATGTTGAGTCATCCGTGTCTTAATGGCTTGGGTTGTTTTTACGACATACGCTTTGGGACATGGGCACATTGCGCAGTAGATTACGTTATGCGTGTTGCAGTTCGTAAAGGACTCATGTTTTACAAACTTTTTTCCGGAAGTGAAAATTGAACCTTCTATTGTACTTTTACAAGAGGAGCAGTTACAGCATCTCCGATGTCCTCTAATTGGTGGTAATGCGAGCAGATTTCGAATTGGTTGGGTGATCTTTTTCTTGGCTGTATCAGCATACACTAGTTTGTCCTTTAAACTTTTGTTTTTCTTGAGTGCAAAGATCGGGGGATTTAGCAGTGTTTCCAAGGCTTTTACAGTGGACCAGTTTTTTCTTATTATTTTCTTCATGTCGTTGGTACAACATGAAAATGTGGTAACACATACAAGTGGTAAATCATCCTCTCGTACTTTGGGTACCAAGAGTGTTTCCCTTGGGATGTACCATGCTGTCTTCATGGCCCTCTTCAGGAGTTCCTTGGATAATTACTCTCGGCCAACTTGCCCATAAGTACCTTGGCGTTTTTGAAGTAGTCCTCCTTCTTCATGCAGTTTTGTTTTATTCTCAGAAACTGACTGAAGGGCAAGTTTTCACGGAGATTACGTTGATGAAAACTGGAAAAGTGGAGTATGGTATTCCTATCAGTTTTTTTCTTGTACAGAGTCGTGTATAGACTTCCTCCTTCGTGTTTGATCATTAGATCTAGAAAGTTAATCTCAATTTTGTTATAGTTGGCCCTGAATTGGAGCCATAGCATAAAAACGTCATCAATATAACGGTACCACATTTTAATGTGGCCGTCATATGGATTGTTAGCATAAATCCACCTGTCCTCAAATAGTGCCATAAACATTATGGCCATTTCCGGAGCGAATGGACATCCCATTGCTGCTCCTTTTATTTGAACAAATTGGGATCCATAAAGGTAAAAAAGTTGTATTTCAAACATATTTCCGCCATTTGTCGTAGGAAGGAAGTTGGAACATTGTGGGGACGTACGTGTTTTTCCAAATAGAACTCGATAGCCTCCAAGCCTTCTTCTTGCGGGATGTTCGTATACAAGCTGACAATGTCAAGCGTAACCAGATATTCTTCTTGTTCTTCAAAAGGTTGACCTTCCAGGAGGGTAATAGCTTGCATCGTATCTTTTATATAACTGATGGTATCCCCAACTAGAGGTTTTAAAAAGGTGTCAACATACTTGGCAGGTCTTTCAAGAATATAATTCACTCCTGAGATAATTGGGTTTCCGGGAGGATTCTGGAGATCTTTGTGAACTTTTGGGAGGACATATATTATTGGTGTCCTTGGATTTTCATTGATCAAATATTGGACTTCTTTTTTAGACAGCCAACCTTCCTCTTCTCCAGAACTTATCAAGGCGATAAGTTTGTGTTTTATCAAATGCACAAAATCTTCATCAGAGCGTTTGTAGTGTTCCCCTTGGGTCAGTTGTCGTTCAACTTCAGACTCATACTTGTCTCGTTGCAGAATGACGATGGCGCCACCCTTGTCCGCGGGCTTGATAATAATGTCTTCATTCTCCATTAGTTTCTTCAGAGCTGTTTTCTTGTTTTTAGTCCGATTCCATTTAGTGTAAATCTTCTTTTGATCCAGTGTGTTTAGATCTCTCATAACGTTTTTTTCAAATGTAAGCAGCTCTATTGGCATTGATTCAGCAGCAGAAGGGACCTGGAGCGATTCTTTAACCCCGAATAGTTAGTCATTACTAGATCTTCTTTGTTGGCGAAGAAGACTTTCAGACGCATCTTTCTGAATAGTTGTAACATCTCCAACTTCATTTGGCCAATATCAGGTTTAACGGTGGGTATGAAGGACAACCCTTTCTGGAGTAATGATGATTCTTCTTGCGATAAGCTATAGGTGGATAGATTGTAAATGGAGTTCTTCTCTTCTTCTACCACCTTTAGACTCTCCTCCGAGTTGTGATTTCTCCCTGATATTGTTGGGGGGGAGGAGGACGATTGTACCACTGTGTTGATCTTGTTCGCCTAGTTGGTCGTCTTGGGCCTCTTCCTAAAAAAGGCCTCGGTTGAAAGTATTGTCTAGATTTGTTTTCCCTATTGCTTGTTGAGGGTTCAGAATCACTTGAGTTGTCTGAGTAAGAAGAGGCATCAGGAAAGGTGATATATTGTCTCCTGCTTCTACCACCATACGTGCGGAGCATACCAAGGTTGATGGTTGCTTATAATACTCTGAATCTAAATATGGGTAGGTCTTTTTCTATGTGAAGTTGCTAATATCCTTTTGGAGTTTGGATCTTTTTAAATCCTCTGTATTCTTTTTGAACACAGGACACAATGGTGACAACTGTACTTCTCCCCTACATCATGATTTACGTCTAATGTAACACCTTTTTTCTTTCTCTCAGGTGACCACGGGTATGCACGTATGCCATAGGTAATGGCACCGTTGAAGAATCCACAAACCCAGGCGCAGATGACCTACTAAAAAGCTCTCGGCCAGACCAGGTCTATTGTGGAGTGGACGTTTTGATGTCCATAAGTCATGATTCAGCTGGCTGGATGCATCCGGGGTACAATTATTATACTCCCCAGCCATGGTCTGCAAGATCATCCTGGTATGTTGCATCCTGCACAACAGATGGGTCCAGACAAATGTGCCTTTGCCAGAAGACAATGTAGAACTGGAAATTCCAGAAGATGGAGATGAAGGAGAAGAGGAGCCTCGGCAACCTGCAACTACATCTGCAGCAACAAGGCGGAGGGATAACCTCATCCTCAATTTCTTCCCTGAATAATAGATAACATAGAACATAAATAAAAAACGTGGTATAGTGAGAAATGTTAGTATGTATATAAATAAAGATTTGCAACACTAAATCCTTGTGAGCATTTGTATCCCATTAGCACACTACACTTCTGGCATACAGTTTTTGATCCACTCATGTCTGTCGCACAGAGTATATGATACTAACGATAACAGAATCATGCCTACTCAAAACACAGATGGGCACCATTGGGATCAACTATTTTCATTGTGTCGTCACATAGATGGTGGGTCCCAACTGTGTATGTGCCACTCCTGATGTTAGCCATGTGTTTGGTCTCATATTGTGCATACCAGTTGAGGCCACTTTTAATTGGAGTACATTGCAGTATTCCACATAGGTTGTGCATGGAAACACGCTCACACAACTACAGTCAACATATGCCATTCATGAAACATTTTTTACATGTCCAATCAGATATTTAGCTCCATTGTTGTTGACGAATGGTAAATATCTAACTTTCCATAATCCACGGTGTTGCACCTGTACTCCCAATGCAATGCAAAAGATACACCATCTTGTTGCATACTGGCGATATGGAGATATGTAAGTAGACGTGTTCTCATCTAAAAGTATGTGAACTTACCCAGGCATTTATGGTGACAAACCATAATACTATCACAATTTTCCATGCTCTTTGTGCCCACAAATGTCCACACTGTCACTGGCATGTGAGATATGGGCTTTAGATGCATATGGTGCTCGTACAATAACTCACATAGCCCCAATCCATAAACCCCTTGCAT
Organism: Triturus cristatus; assembly: GCF_964204655.1. Taxonomy (NCBI): domain Eukaryota; kingdom Metazoa; phylum Chordata; class Amphibia; order Caudata; family Salamandridae; genus Triturus; species Triturus cristatus. The sequence continues at coordinate 595,007,788 of NC_140580.1, read as the reverse complement.
GTGGGTGAATGCAAAAGTTGTGAACTTACAGCTCAGGACTACTACCTAAGTCCTCTAATGTGCTACATGAGCAATTTCTCCCTTGCACAGAGATTTATTATATGTATTACGTAGTGGCCATTTCATAGGTTGACTCTTGTTTCATAGGTGGAACACATACATAGTCATAGCTAGGTTTGATATAACAGCCACACATATCACCCATGGAAAAGTTTACGAACGTTTTATCATTATGTTTGACCAAGTATCAATATTGTAACCATGACACAGAGGATCACATACATGTGTATTAATATCTACACACATGACACACATAAGCTAACAGTGTCAACAGTACAACACACAGAACACACATACTGTCATTATAAACACGATAAGCACATCTGATTGAAGCATCTCTATAATTTTTTGCCTTAGTGTGTAAAGAAATCAATGTAGACACATCTGCAGAACGTTTTATATCCGCCGCACACTTAAAAAAGCCGCTATGACGCATATGCAGAATATGGACTGGAAAAATCATAGCAAGACATCACGTGCAGTAGAGGTAAAGTGTGCTAGCGGGGAAAAAATTCACTCATAGCCTGAAAACGTCCTGCATCCACACAGGAAATGATGTAATAGCGCAATGGAAGTGATGTAATATATATTGCAATCAGGAACTGCAACGTTACTTTCACTTTCAATAGTACACACAGTTATTCTGTCTGTGCTTGGGAGTGGTGGTGTGTGTGGAGCAGGAGAGTGGATTTTTGAGATTGTGGAGTTTCTGTGTTGTGTCTGCTGTCCCAGCTGTGCGTAGTGTGTCCAATTGTGTGTGTCGTTTGTGTAGTTTATTGTCAAGTGTACTCTTACATCTTGTGTGTCTGTCTTTTATGGTAGTTTGTTATTGGGGTTTTAGAGGGTTATTAGGGGTTAAGTTATAGTTTAGTAGGATAAGTGGGAGAGATTATGCAGGATCCAAGGCGCACCAGGCCCATGAACTCCCACGAGTTGGGCACTTTTTTGTGGATGTTGGTGCATTACCTGCCCAAAATGATCGAAGCGGGTAGGCATGTGATCCAGGGGTACCCTGTGAAGGTGCAGAAAAGCTAATGGAAGAATATCCGGCAGCAGATTTTGCTTGATTTCGCAGGCAAGATCTCGTGGGCAGGGAGTCAGACCGGCTTGAATTTGTTGGAGTTAGATTTGGTGGAGCTACATGTAAGTATTTATTTGTTACAGCAATGTGTTGTGTATCATGTTTTGTTTTAATTGTTAGGGACCACGATGTAGGGGTCATAATGATGTTTTATGATAAATAGTGTCGTGGAAAAAAACTTACTGACAAATTCAGTGGCTATAGTGCATGAAAAAAAATAGGAATCAGTGGTTTCTGAGTTACAATCTGACCATTGTCACTATTACCTTGGGTGAGTGAAATGTGTTCATGGTAAGCATGGAGTTGACATGCATGTACTGAAACGTAGTGGAAAACTTACATGGAGTCAACATCATCAGTACATATCTAATTCAGGCTTTCTGGTGTAGGTCAGTACTTTACCTTATGTACAAGGGGCATTACTCCACTAAATGTGGCTTAAAGCTAGCTTGTATATGAGGCCCCTACTCACACAGAACTTTGCGTAAAATAGGCGTGTAATGTGTGTTGCAGTGGGTGTTTCAAAACAACACCCATTGTTGCATGATGCTGGCCCATCTACACATGGTATGAAGCTGTGTAAAAAATATTCCACCAGGAAAAACCTGATCTTTAGCAAGAAATACCATGAGAAATGTCATATTTCTCCATGTATCATGATATTTCCATGTGTCCTGCCTTTTGATGCACACATATACATAGCAAATCTCTTGTACAAATTGATTATGATCAGGAACGTGTCCATTCATGCACATGAACAATTGCCCCTGCCGCACAGGCACCCTAGCAAACTTACACTAGAGTGCCTGCTCTGGCCCTATGCTGCTTTATTTGCCCATGCACTAGGGGTTACGCATGGGTGCCATACATTCTTGTACATTAGGCACATCCCTGCAATTTTACACTGTAGGAGCACAGCTTTACCAAATAAGGCGTTACACTGTGCTCTGCAACTTACTATTAAGTATGTCCCTTCATGTGAATAAATAGCTGGCACTGCTCATGTTTTCCAAAGGAGGTAATCCTTCTACATGCACATGTTATTTCCAGGTGGGAAAGTGCATTATAGTTGCAATTCCTTACATTAAAGGAGTGTTGTGCAAGGCTCTTGCACAGCTGTCAGTTACCATCTAACGATGTGCCAAAGTATTGTGTGGCTGAGTGAGTGTCTTCTGAAGGGGACACATCGTGATCTTTTTTACTTGATCCTTGCCATACCACCTATTATTTGGCTAGCATCTTTGATGTTTGCCATGGGTTACCCTGTTTTTCTAATAACTAGTAGCCATCTTTTGTACAAGCCGTACATAGGGTTGTTTGAAAGACATGTTGTACAATACCATACCCACAGCAGCACTGACATGTAGGCTACACAAGTTGATATAGGAACCAGGACGTATGATCACAAATATGTGTTAGATGATGATTTATTTGGTGTTTCTAAACAGAAGGCCTCCAGAAACCATTACCTGCTTAGGTATGTGAACTCTGTTAATGCACAGCATCATCCAAATCAGATACATGTGTGCATTCCATGTATGTGTAACACAGTTTTATGATGTCCTGTACATGTTATGTCTTGCAGAAGGACCCCCCCCCCTTAAACCGAACAGAGACGGCCAACTTTAGCAGCCCTAACTTTACCAGTGAGTGTCTTCATCTGTGTAATAAGTGTGTTGCAAGGAGTGAGTATCATGTCAGATGTGTATGGAATGGCCTGCATCATTGTGCAATCTGCTCATCAATTGACTTTGTAAAGCTGTGGTGTAGCTAATGGATAGATGTTGCCAAGTGTGGCACGTGTATCACCTTCTGACTAGTATTGCAGATTAACTATCTTGAGATTACAATAAGAAAGTTGTGTGTGAGGAGTGTATTTTTAAAACTGTCTGACAATGCTAATTAGATAATTGTAGAACAAGACTGCCTGAATAGGGTGAGATTGCTACAGTATGTATGTGATATGCACATGTAGAAAACTTGTCTACATGTAAAGGGGGGTGGTATAGTCCACCGTAGAGTGCCATTATGTTAAAATTTAGTTATTTACTTGACACTCTCTGATGTGGTGTACATTTCCTGCATCCAGTATCACATTTCAAGCTTATCAGGTTATCTGTATAGAAAGAAATGTATCCCCAAAAGGTTATTTGCCCCATCTATCTCTTAAATATTGTGAGGCAAGTAACGTGCTGTCAAGACATGGCACATCTGATAGTGTAATAAGCCTGTGGCATGACAGCCATTGAATGATGGCCTAGGTATACTACGTTACAGACAAGGTAAACTTGTTCACCAATCCATGGCTACAACACAATTATGTACCTATATAGGGCCTATATGGAGATGATCATCATCACATCTGCCAAGTCTCAAAGGTAGGGGTACGGAGGATCAAGTTGTAAAGAATACAGGTCCAATTTAAATCCACTGTCCTCTTTGCACTCAGTCTACCATCTTCTGGTACACCTAGAACAAAACTGGCGCTCTGAGTCCTCTGAGGAACAGTGCTTTGTCATTCTAAGAACTTACATAATTCATTTAGGAGGATTGATTAGCCCTTCATGCTACAACTATAACCAATGCCTACAAATCCACAAAAACAGTTTGTAATTCTGACAAATGCCTTCTTATCCCTTCCAGACAAATTGCTTCACACTCCCCAACCAGAACCTGTAATTCCCTGTCTAGTTTCAAAATAGGATTGGACACATTCGAGCTACATTTTTCACTCTCCTTTTTCTAACAGATTCCTTTCCGTTGGGAAGACACAACATCAACAGACAAAGCTCTGCTAACTGACTTTATCCTCACGGTGGAGTTTGCTTACATATAATGCACTCTACTTGGTCAGAGACCACACAAGCATTTTCTGTCTGCATTCCACATTCCACTCCCAAATCAGTAGTCCCTGCCCACACAGAGCTCAGCATCCACTCTTTTATATCTGCCTCTGTTCTCAATGACTGGGGACAAACTCTGTTTATCCTTAAAAAATGCCCTTTTCTGTTCACCAGTCGTAAGAAACTTCTATCATATTTCACTTCTCCCACTCTATGCTAAAATCATCAAGATAAACAGTACCCAGCAGCTTTCTTATTTCTTTCATTGAATCCAACACGCGGTGCAAATAGAGTTGTATTCTCTTTCTGGAAGAGAAGTTGCTTTGATCCCAATCCTGGACCAACTCAGGGTGATGATGGACCAAAGCTGTCCCTGCACTTTTCACACTGAACAAAGAAGAAGTGAAAGGGACTGTGGACTCCGTTCGAGGACCAAGGAGAGGCTACTAGGCTCAAGCATGTAGGGTGTTGTTATTGATCTTGGATGTCGCAGAGCCCTTCCTACTTATTTACAATGGCTCTGCAAACTGGGCCAAGAATAACCTTTTCCCCACTTGACTCAGGGTAGAGAATGCAAGCAGCCACAGGCTTCTCAGAGAGATAGTGTTGGGGTGCTTCTGCGGTGGTGCTCAAGCTTAAGAGTTCAACAATCAATCAACTCAAAAAAAGTGAATACCCTGCTAAGTCCTTGCCTTTTTAGAACAGAAAGTACTTTATTAAAAAATGGCACACAATACTACCCACTTTCTTGAGACCAATGTTTATTTTATTCCTGCTAAACTCTCCAGCGAATCAATTCCCTTTTGTCTGCTAGAACCCTTATTTGGTATTGCTTTAGAGGCTTAACGTCCTGACACCAGCTGATTAAACCACCCCCAACCTCATTTAAATCCTTAGCTTAGTATTGGGTACTTAATTTATTTGCATATGATAATATTTAAATAATGGGTCTTTGCATGTATTTTCTGACATGTTTTGGACTATGCAGACTCTGCTTTTATAAAATGACGATTAATTTATGCCTCAATTGATTGATTTGATCTTGTAGCATTGCTAAACTGCTAATAAATCTTTATGGTTTGCAAGTCTCTGTGTGGGGCAAAATGTGCTTTCCTGCCACTGATATATTGTTCAACTGTTGATGTTAAGCTTCAATGCCAGACAACGGTGCATCCACTCAAGTGCAGCTTCTACCTGAATTTGCACCAAAGATTTGCACGATGGAAAGGCTATCTGGAGCTGGCCAGCCCACTGCTTTAAGAAACATAAAAGGAAGCAATGGGACTCATATTAAAGTGTTGTCTCATTGGTTGCAAACTAATTATGTAGAGAACCAGGAAACCAGAGAGTTGGTAAGACATAACTTTCAAATGCATAATGGTAATGAATTAAGAAATTAATTAAGTAATTCAGGATATGGCGGAGAAGAGGAAATGTCAGATCGTGGAGTGGGGAGGGAAAAGGGGTGAGGGAGAGGAAATTAAGAAATACATGGAGGCATGGGTAGGACCAATGTCACAGTGCAGTGCTGTTTACTTTACCAGGCTGACAGGACCAGAGAGTAAGAATCTTGACGTAAATTGTTGGTAAGCATCAAGCTCCAGGCCTCACATGGAATGGGTCATTAATGAACTGCTTATTTACATATGGAGGAATGGAATCCTATTCCAGCCAAAGACAATGAAATGCATATGAAACATTTGTTACCTCAGCCCCCAGAGGAAACGTCCCTGCAGCATCAGATTTTGTTTGTGTTTCAGCAGAATCTGAAAGTATGTTTAGCTACGCAATCGGTATAATGAAGAATAATACTTGATAAGAAGACGTAATAAACATTATTGTGTGCTCTTCCGCTTAAAGAATAAAAATACAAATATTAGGTAAATGAGAGTGAAATGATTAAAAACGAATGTAGCTTTTATAGTGAGAGGATGGCGTACTTGGTATTTTACATGCATTTTTGGAATCCGGCGTCAGCCACAGTCAAGTCTTCCTTTCTCCACAATCATTCCAGCAAATGGTTTGCAACGTTTTTCCTGCATAGTAGAGATTGCGTTTTCAAAAGAATGTCAGAATCACCCCATTTTTAGGTCTGGCTTTAGCCAAGACCTTTTCATTTTATTAAAATTATATGTATTCAGTATTCTTACATGTAGGCTTCAGTCATCCCTCTTCATCTATTGGCCTGTTTTCATGTCATTTACATTTTATTTCGCGCTCTCCAGCATGCAGCATGGGGTAGTGGGTCAGATTAGTTCAGCCATTAGCTGACTTCTTTGTGAGTGATGACTTTTTGATTTTATCACATGGAGCACATCCACTCACAAAGTATATCCATTCAGTGCCAGAGACTAATAAGGCGAGGTGTGTTTTTGAAACCGAAAAAAATGATTTTGCTTTTAGCACTGTTTATTTTTTAAATAATGGGTGGGGGGGCTAGACAGCTTCACCATCAAAAGTTTTGCAACTATGAAATAGCAAGCGTTGACAAAGCCAAAACCCTGGCAGCTAACACCAGACCAATTGGGTTTGCCAAAGTTTTTTTTAATAAACTTGCTTTCTCTCCTCTTTTTTACAACTCCATGTAATGGTCTAGTTCTTCTTACACGGCTGTTGTAGCTGCCGGGTTAAACTCTCAAAACTTTTTCAAACACTCTCACTCCTGCATATTTTATGGCTGTCTTGCTCAATTTGTATTTTTAACTGTTGCTTCTTCCTACACTTATTTTTCAAGAGGTCCATCGATTGATATTTCATTATCAAAACCCAGCATGCTTGACATCAAGTAGCCTTCTAAGTGACTGTAAAAGAAGGCATCTGAAACAATTTAACGTAACAAGTAAGTCTCTCTCCAAGGATAGATATGTGTGAATGGTTGACTTAAGAGGTCAATCCTTAACCACTTGAAGTACGGGTGACTCCTTTCAGAAGACAACCTGCCTGTGCTTGATGGAGCGGGTAAAATGTTTTCTTTTTAGATACCCAATCCATTTATATAAGTTTATATTAAAACGATTAATAATTAATTCTAATGATTAATAGAGTGATGTGATGATAATAAACCAACCTTATTAACCCAGAGAATACACGTGGGAATGCATTTGCATGGCTAAAATTAATGAGTGAACTAAGTTGTATGGATATTAAAATGATAAGTGTTGCTTAGGCAGTGTTTATGTGATTTGCGCTTAAATAAACCAGCATTAACGGCTTTGAATGTTGCATATGGCTAGATAAATGCATACACATAAGGGTATTAGCAAGGGAATAACACTGTTTTAATCATTTCTATGTATTAATTACGATTTTGTGTTTCTTTGCTTAAAGTTGACTATTCTGGCCTACCAAAAGATGGCCGCCGACTGAATCCTAACTAAAGTACATGACTTCATCATTTGAACAATGGAGAAAGGCGCCTGCACTGAATTTGTTCGTGTCCTTTGGGTGACCTAACAGATCATGCCCATGAAGACTACCCTGGGCGAGGTGCTAATGTCCCTGAACCTGAAGCAAATGTTGCAAGTTGCAAATGAACTAAACAAACTCCACCGGTTACCAACCAATGGATACAATTTGTACCTGAGAACAGTCTTTCCCATACACCTCATGTAGATCTTCGTCCACATGAGAAAATTTGAAAATGTTTCCTAATGTATTGAAATGCATTTGAATTCAGCCAATCAGTGGTCTGGGAATAAAGAAAATGTTACTGTTATATGTAAATTTTAGTATAAATATTAGTAGTCTAGAGAGGGCTGCTAGTCGCTGCTACTCTGAGATGCTACTCTATGCGACACTCCATGCTGCTCTTCGCTAGAGATCCTTATGCTGACGGAAGAGGACGGGACTTTAGGACTCCGATGAACTTTCAGGAGGACCGGTTCTGACTTAGAAAACGACAATTAGCCAGAATAGGTAAATATGACAAAAGATAATATTGCATTATTAGGATTTAACCTGCATTTAATTAGATAAAGAAAACATTATTTGAAGAACTGTGTCGGGTGATTATTTCTCTGAAATGTGTATTGATTAATTTAAGAGTTAAGCGCGTTATCAAATTATACAACAACTAAATGATCTAATCGACCTCCAGATGGAGGAACTGTTAGGGTAATTCAGTAGATGTGGTTTCCTCTATCCAAGTGAACAGCTGTAGTTCGGGATTTGATATCCCTCTGTAGGCACGGATAGTTTGAGAGAATGAATGTTGGTGTTATGGGCCCCACCAGCGTGTGATGTGTGTATGTGCTTGTGACCGAGAAATCATTCCGTCCGTGGAAGCATGGGGAGATTTTGTGTTCTGAACTGCACCAGTATTTCTGGTAGCTAGAGATGGTTTTTATTGTTTTGGTTTGATGATTTTGGCATGTATATAGCTTATCGATTATTGATTCGTATTGATAAATGTACTAACACTATATGTTGAAGTCGTATTGAGTTTTATGTTGTCTGTACGGCTTCTGGGAGGTAGGAAGTCGGGAATTGATGACAGTTCCATAGTAGAGCAGAGGTAAGTGCTGCTCTCGGGAAAGACGGGATTGTGGTTGCCCGTAGGTACACGGGAGAAATGTGTGACAGTTGAAGTTGCACGACGCATTGTCTGGGTTCGATTCGGCAGCATCGCTGTGTGTTGCCATTAGTGATATTTTCTGTGTGAAAGGTGTGAATGATAGCAAAGGGTTACCTGTGAAATTTTGGTCTTAGGTACCAGGAAACCAATTGGCATACCGATAACGCTTATCACTGAAAAGGTAGCAGGTATTCTCTGAGCTTGTTAGAAGGACAAAGTAGAGGTAAGCGCTGCTTTGTTAACGTATGTTATAATTCTGTAGTAGGACAGACTGTTCGCTGTTCTCGGAAAAGACAGGATTCGGTGTGAATGAACTACATTTTCTTGAGTGAAAGTGCGTGAATGAAATAGCATTCGGATTAATTGCGGAACTCTGGATTTATTTCTCAGGAGCATTGAGTTTCCAACTATGTGTCTTAATTCCGGAGAAAACAGTTAATTGATGTTTGGTAGAAGGGTGAAGTAGAGGGATGTGCTACTTTGCTAACGGACGTAACGATTCTGTAGTAGGGCAGAGGTAAGCGCTGCTCTCAGAGAAACAGGATTCTCGTGGGAATGGTCTTTTGCTATTCTGTGGTTAGCGGAGCAGACAATGGAGATGTTTGTATGTTGTAACTAACAAGTATTGTAAAATTGAAACAAAGTCTACCGAGTAGTTTTGTAAAGGAGGGGTAGACTGAAGACAGGAGTCAAGAGCAGGAGCTGCTGCAGCGACTGCTGACGTCAGGGGGACCGCGCTGGGATTGGACAGCTAGTCAGTGACGTAGACGCTCCAGGATTGGTGCGTTAGTGTGAGTCGCGCAAGGATTGGAGATTGTGACAGTGACGTAGACGCGCCAGGATTGGTGCGTGAGTAAGAGTCGCGTTGCTATTGGACTAGAGATCGTACAGTTGCAGAAAAGACTAAAGGGTTCACGAAAGAAAGGAAGATGTATTATCATTCACCCAAAAAGAAGAACAAGTATTTGTTCAGTAAATTAAGAAATTGGTTTGTGAAAGACAAAGAGATTGTGACTAGGGAAGGACAATTACTTCCTCCAGCAAAGACCCCCGCATCCTTCATGGTTGCAAAATATGGGTACCATACTTGCATCTGGTTAGACAATTGGGCAAAGTATACCAAGGAAGATGGAGTTTTAGCGTTTCCAGAGGATGGTTCCTTTAATTTGGCAATATTACGGAACTTACGGGAGAGGATGATGAGCTTAGATCCGCGGCCTAGGCCTACGCAGTTTGAGGCGTTGACAGAGTGGGAAGATGAGATGCATGAGCGAGAAAAACAGAGAAATGGCAGTAGGTACCGATACATGTTCGGGCGGCTTAATGATCGCGAAACTCACTGTGACCGAATGAGAAGGTGGCGAGATGCAAGTATGACTGAAGGATTGTTTCCAGTGAGAACTGTAGGGGAAAGTGAGGGAAGAAAATGTCTAGAAAAGAAAAACCATGTAGAAACCCGGAGGTATGGGGCAAACGAGACAGATGATGATGTCCTAGATGATATGTTTTTAAATAGCCCACCTCCGTACAGGCAGGAATCAGAAACGCCAACTGCAGATACACCAGTGAGAGAGACTCTGAGAATCATTAAGACAGAAGATGTGACTCCGGAGGTAAAGAGAAAGAATTCTCTTAGGGAACGGGGAAAGGAAAATAGGGTAGAAAGTGAAAATTCAAGGGAACTAGCAAAAACCACATTAGAGCTGAAAGAGAAAATAAGAGAATTGACGAAAAATCTAGAAGCAGTTACTGTCCCTGTGACCATAGGTCCTGTTATGCCTATTTTTGAGAAGCAGAAAGACAGGGAGCACGGACTGACAGTCCCGTATGTGAACAATAGACAGGCAGAACAGCCTCTGATGAGAGCAAAAGAGAATTCCTGGGGACATACTATGAGTGAAGGTGAATTACATGTGTCAAAGAACCCATTCTATTGTCCTGATACTGTAGAGAGAAGCCGAATGATAGGAGGGCCAATATTAGAACCACAGAGACTGACAGAACCAGGAAATGTAGAAAAATCAGTGGGCATAACTACCGATGAATAGAGCGAATGGCTGAAGGGCTTGCAGGGTAAAGAAAAAGAATCCCATACCATAGATGTGGCTAAATTACGGATGGTGTTAGAAGAATTAATAGTAAGGACCATCCCCACAGAAAAGCTGAAAAATTACCAAAATGAGGAATTATTGTTTTTGTGCAAAAGTGTCACTTGGTGAGCAAAGAATTTACATGACAGACTAGCAGAAATTGCAAGTGAAATGGGAATTGACATGGACAAGGTGAAAGCTTTACAGAAGCCCTACCGAGTAGATTTCACAGAAAAAGACATTGAGAATCTGAACACTGAAAGACGAATAGGGCAGATTAGGGACATAATCACAGTATTGAGGAAATGGGGAGATGTGGACAAATGGAAAAGCGGGTGGTATAGGAAGCGGGATGACACCTCAGACAGAACATTTCCAGCATTTTCTGTAAGAGAAAAGGAAAAGGTGGTGACAGAGTTCCCTATGAGAGAGATTTCAGGAGGGGGATATGTGCATGTCCAGACAGGACATTTTGTCATTTACAAATGACTTCCCTCGATTACGAGAAAAGCCGGTCGAGTGGTACAGACAGGTAGACAGATTTGTTAAATTTTCAAAAGTGCTATGGATTGATCTGAACAGTCTGTTTGATATAATAGTGCCAGCAGTCTTGTGGGCAGAATGTAAAATAGTCATAGATTGGCCGACTAAAGAGTACCTGAGAGATCCCAAAACAGGAGCCCCAGACCCAGAGGTAATGAAGAAATATGAACAGGTCATGGTGTTCTTGAAAAACAAAGTGCCTCCAAAAGAAACAGACTTGGTTAAAATAGATCGAACACATCAAGAAGCGAAAGAGTCAGTCCACGCATACTATGAGAGGCAAATTTTAGCTTTCAAACAGTTCAGTGGGGATGACAGTCTGGGAGAGAAGGACCTGAGTCATTTTGTGTACAGATTTGTGTATGGTCTGCGTCCCGAAATTGGGGACATGATTAAGCAGCACACCGTGGACTGGCAGAGCAAGAAAATAGATGAGATCCTAAGGCATGCTTAATACTTAAGTGATGAGATTGAGGCAAAGCAGCGAAAACTAAAAGAAAAGGCAATGTGGGCTCAAGTGAAAGTTGCAGAGAGACAGGAAGCTCAGCTGGTCGAACAAGCTACTAATCCAGGCATTAAACCAAGATTTGGCCCAGGAAAAGGGAAAGGAAATATAGAAGAAGCTAAAAAGAAGTTCCCATGCCACAATTGTGGAAGGTTAGGGCACTGGAAATCCGAGTGTAAATATCCACCAGGTACTGATAATGAAAATCCGTCATTGAATCCACAGGTGCAGTGTGAGGGGAGTGGTCCACCGCCGCAACAGCAGAAGGCTGTTAATCCACAGAATCAGGTGCCAAAACCGCCCTTACCACAGTGACGGGATTCTACAATGAAGAACAGGTAAACAAACCGCAACGCGCGAGCGCTGTGTCACAGTATTGACTGCAAAATGACGAGAGTGAGTCAGAAGAGATTTATTGACGGTGCCGAAAAGAGGAAGCAGGGTGCGTACTTGGCGCATCTCTAGAAATAGATCAGACAGGACCATTTGTAGATGGAAAGGTTAATGATGAAAACATTACTTTTCTAGTAGACACTGGAGCTACGCGATCTACTGTCAGGTCAGCAGACGTGAACAATCTTCCTCTTTCGGATGAAACAATCCAAGTAGTTGGTGTATCAAACACCCAGATTAGAACGTACCTTACTGTACCGGTAAAGGTTACAATAGGGAAATCTGCAGACATGCACCGATTTGTGGTGTGTGACACCAGTCCTGTGAATTTGCTAGGCAGAAACTTGTTGTGCAAAATGAATTGCACAATATTCTGTACACCAGACGGAATAGCCTTTGAGACACCAGATGAGGATGTTCTGTATAAAATGACCATAGCTAACAGAGAGAGTGAGGTTGCTGGAACCTATGCAATATTCAATCCAGATGAATTGCCCCCAGAATTGAAACAGACAGTGAAGGCAGCAGTCTGGGATTTCACTGGAGAAGATGTAGGCCTGATGAGAAATGTAGACCCAGTAAGAATTGCTGTAAAGGAAGGAGCAGTTTACCCAAACTGACACCCAAAATAATTGCAGGAGTAACCCCTTTGATTGAGAAAATGATCCAGCAAGGAGTGTTAAGAGAAATATTGAGCAGACCATGTAACTCGCCTATAATGGGACTGAAAAAGCCGAGTGGGAAGTTCAGGATTGTGCAAGATTTGAGAAAGATTAACAAGATTGTTGTGTCATGTTGTCCCATTGTTCCGAATCCCTCAGTAATTTTGTATCAGATTCCTCATGATGCAGAATGGTACACAGTAATCGATTTGAGTCATGCTTTCTTTTCCATTCCGTTGCATCATGACAGCCAGCCGCTTTTTGCATTTCTGTTTGGAGAGCGTATTTTGGCATGGTGCCGAATCCCACAGGGGTACACAGAGAGCCCCTCCATTTTCAATCAGTTGCTAAAGAAATCTCTGGAAAGTCTTAACATGCCCGAGAATTCAGTTTTGGTCCAATATATTGACGACCTATTAGTGGCGTCAAAGACACGTGAGGCCTGTGAAACAGACACCATAGCTTTGCTGAATCATTTGGCAGATGGAGGACTGAAGGTATCTCCGACAAAATTGCAATACTGTAAAAAAGAAGTACAATATTTGGGTCATACTATCGAAAAAGGGCTGAGAAAAGTAACCATAGACAGGATCAGAATCATTAGAGGAATGAGAGCTCCAATGACCCAAAGAGAGGTGAGAATGTTCCTAGGAATGGTTGGTTACCGTCGTCAGTGGATAAGTAATTTTTCCCTGATTGCCAAACCATTGGTGAAATTGACAAAAAGTGAGGTTAAAGACCCCCTTGAACTGAACAAAGAAGAACTGGCAGCATTCAGACAGCTGAAGAACAGTCTTTGTGAAGCCCCAGCTCTGGGGATGCCAGACTATGAGAAAGAGTTTGAACTTTACTGCAGTGAGAGAAACGGATGTGCACTCTCAGTGTTAATACAGAAGCATGGAAGACAAAGGAGACCAGTGGCATATTTTTCGTCAATGTTAGATCCAGTGGCGATAGGTCTGCCAAGATGTCTGAAAGCAGTAGCGGCTACATGCCGAAGCCTGGAGCAGAGTGAGGGAATCGTGATGGGGTATCCAGTAAGAGTGTTTGTACCTCACAGTGTGGCGATCCTTTTAACAAGGAGTCGAACACAGTTCATGTCACATAGTCGGCTGACTAAGTATGAGAAGGTCATTCTAGGTGCAACTAATGTGAGTTTGGAAAGATGTGTGAATGTGAATCCAGCTACACTTTTGCCTGATGCAGAGAGAGTGGAGGTAAGAGAGGATGTTGATCATGATTGTCTGGATGTGCTTGACTACTGCACTAAACCTCGACCTGACATAAGAGATCTGCCATTGCCAGAAAGTGATTATGTGTTTTTTGTGGATGGATCTTGTCTGAGAACGGATGAAGGAGTGTTGAGCGCAGCATATGCAGTATGCACAGTTTCAGCGGTTATAGAAGCATCACTCTTGAAAGGAGTTAAATCCGCTCAAGTAGCAGAAATAGTGGCATTGACCAAGGCATGCAAAATTGGGAGGAATGTGAGAGTGACTGTGATGACTGACAGCCAGTATGGCTTCGGAGTTGTCCATGACTTTGGCCAATTGTGGCTACAGAGAGGTTTCCTGACCTCAAGTGGAACTCCTATAAGGAATGCAGAAGTGGTTGGAAAATTGCTTGAGGCAATACAAATGCCCAAAGAACTGGTTGTGGTAAAATGTGCCGCTCATGGTCAAGGAAGTGATTACATCACTACCGGAAATCGTTTTGCAAATGACATGGCTCAGTATTGTGCCCGAAACCAATATTCCATTAATCGGTCAAAGGAAAGAGAAATGTCTTCTTGCTCCATAATGTTTACTAATGTTGTGGGAACATGGGATGAAGTGAGGCAGTTACAGGATGAAGCAGGTGATGAAGAAATGAAGCAGTGGGTAAAAGCAGATTGTGCACCCAGGGAAAAGGATCATGTGTGGGTCTATCGGGATGGAAGACCAGTAATGCCTGATAGCATGATGTCAACCATGGCACGGATGTATCATGGCCAAGGACATCTGGGAAGGGATGCCATGATAAGGGCTTTTAAGCAGACCTGGTACAATGCAAAATTCAGGTTGATAGCAGAAAGTCTCTGTCAAAGATAGCTGATATGTCAGCAGTACAATCTGGGAAGGAAAACTGTGGTGAGTCTAGGCACCATAGGCCGGGAGGGAGGACCTTTCACCAGAATGCAAGTAGATTTGATTGAAATGCCCCCTTATAACAAGCTGAGGTATGTTTTGGTGGTAGTTTGTCTGTTCTCTAGGTGGGTGGAAGCATACCCAACCAGAAGAAATGATGGAATCACAGTGGCCAAGCTCTTGTTGAGGGAATTCATCCCAAGGTACGGGTTCCCAATAACCATAGAATCAGACAGAGGAGGACACTTTTACAATGAGATCATGAAATTGATTTGTGAAGCATTGGGTGTACAACAAAAACTGCATTGTGCCTACCGACCAGAGGCTTCTGGTGTGGTTGAGCAAATGAATGGTACCATCAAAAACAGAATAGGGAAGATGTGTTTAGCCACAGGAATGAAATGGCCTGATGTCTTGCCTCTAGTTTTGATGACCATTAGGTCTATTCCAGACAGAACTACAGGTTTAAGTCCACACGAAATCATCATGGGACGCGCCATGAGACACGTGTTTGTGTCGGTCAACAAGCTGATGACTATAACTGATGACATGATTTTGGATTACTGTAAAGGCCTGGCTGACGCAGTCCATTCTGTGTTTCACCAGGTTGGAGCGGATGCCACCACACTCGAAAAGAAACCAGCCCATGATTTGAGCCCAGGGGACTTGAAGGACTGGGTTATTCTAAGACCCAGCGGTGCCAGGGAACAACACCTGAAACCTTCGTGGGTTACCTGTTCTGGCGTACAAAACACAGAGACACGGGACACTTCCAGCGACGTCAGAGATCAGTGTTTATTTACTGCAGGGATACAGAGGTCACAAGAAGTACACAACGTGTAGGTTCTCGGAGACTGCTTCGATTTGCAAAAGTGGATCGCTCCTTTTATACACGTTTTTGCCATTGCACAGTATGGCGAACAAAGGTTACAACTCAGTTCCCACAATAAACTTCAAAAGAGTCGTGTTCATGTTTCAGGAGGCCGGAACATAATTACAACAGCATTGCCGGTTCCCAACTGTAAAAACATATCTTTTCTGCAATAAAACACATTCCATCCTGACCGTAAACACATTAGGAAAAGGGACGAAAACAGATGCAAAGAAAGGACAAGGATGCACAACAGATTAGGAAAGAGTGTTGGGAGTAATAAAGGAAACTTGATAACGGGATCAAAGACCTCGTGTCCAATGTATGCATGACTGAAACAATAGACCGGCACGGCAAGATGAGCCTCGAGCGGGGCCATCTGCCTTCGCCGTGTCATTTCCCTCATCGTAAAAAGTCACCCTCAAAGAAACACGTGTCCCTCGTGTAAGCTTGGGAATCCCAGGGTCACGAAGCGGACAAAGTCCGTTCGCTGGCTACTTGAGGGCAAGAAACAAAATGGATGCTGTATCTAAAATGGAACCCGAGGGTTCGGATGAACAAACCCAAAAATAAGACGAACCATACGTGGTTACATAGCGAAACTGAGTACACCCACTATACTCGTCATTTGCGGTTCGTAGACACCAAACTCATCCACATTCGTCACCACTCAAAAGTGTCGTTCCGTCCCACACGGAACCTCAGACGCTCCTTTTGCCCTCATGTAGGCAAGCACTAGTCAAGATCGGAATCTATTTCAATAGTCATCAGATCGTTCAGCTGCTGCTGAAACATCATTCTATTCATCAACGTCTCTTTGGTAACAGATGGCCGTCTTATACACGTTGTAGCACAGAGGCCACATAAGGCAGGACCACACTGTACACAAAGACAACACGTGAACAGAAATGTTACAACAACCCCTACGATCATCAGAATCTTCCAACCCCAAGTTGACATCAGGCCCCAAAACCATCCTAGAAGCGTCCAATTACCTTCGTCCATGTGTATGGACTCGGAAATCTTGTGCAACTTCGAGATGGCTTGGTAGACAGTTGGAGCATTGTCAGGAATAAAAATGCAACAACTCGAATGGATAACTTTACACACACCACCTCTATCTGCAAGAACAACATCTAGAACCATACGGTTCTGCAACGTCATGAGTCTATCCGCCTGAAGTTCAGCTGTTAAATTACCAAGGGCACTTGCAGTAATATTAGCAGTCGACTCAACTACACGGGTCAACTGTCTTAGGTTCCTACTATTAACCATAGGCCCCCAAAACGGCAAGAAACCCTTAAAGAAGTCTCCTGCTTCTTGACCGGCAGTATCCTCTTTGCTAATAACGCCTCTCACAACTCTAGTTTTGTGATAGTCTGAGGCAACTGTGAAAGTCGGTGGTAAAAGATTCGCAATATAACAGGTACCCGAAAAATCACGGGGTAACCATGTATATGCGCGTTCATAACATACAAAATAAGTGCCCTTAGCGGTCAGAAAAACAGGGGAAGAGAGCATCGGTAGAACATACGTGTCAGTGCAAGCACTGTTCCCAAGTTGTGCTCTCGGATTTCGACCCAAACCTTTCAAGCAGAAATTACCGAGGTGTGGTACAATCCATATTGGGGACGAGCTCTTAAGCTGTCTATCACCCACTGACGTACTATACTCAGCCTCGCTCAGATCCTTATAGGCCTGCACTTCTTCATCTGGGATAAGCGATGCATCAAAAACATCTCTATCTAAATCCGCTATCGCTATCGCCAAAGGCTTGTGATACGGCCCAGGACCAAAATTGACAGAACGTGGCTCTCGACTGCGGTAGGAATCTAGTGCACTACGGAACATAGTTTGGAATGCTCGAGCTGAGCCCTGGGAGCTGTAAGGAAGGACCAAATACGGAATACCCCTATCCATGGTATGTGGCATTAACCCACACACCCAACAATTGGTAGTATTCATCACCAACTGATGCTGATGTAGAAGTTGAACGAAGGAGTTATTCATAAATTCCGCACGTCTAACCTGTTCATGTTGAGGCAAAGGATGAAAAGAATGTGGGGAAACAGTGGTGAGGGAGCTTAGTTTGGGAGAAAGAGTAGGTGGAACAGAAGGTAATAACAACGGTACTCCAAAATACACTCCACCCACCAATAACATAGATACGGTCAGAAACAGTAGGAACACCTGAAACAGAAAACCTTTTGTTCGTACAACCCTCCGTAACTCTAATCTCTGCGCCGACATCCTTTCTACTTCCAACAGCTTAGAGAATGCCATCCTCTACAAACCGTCCGTGACGTACTTGACGCACTTCGTTCTGAGTAGCGATTATCAATCCCCAGGAGTTCCCAGGAATCGACAAAAGTAACCGACCTAGCGTCAGAAACCTGCTAAACAGAAAGGAGTACCCGCACGGCCCTACGGTAACCCGGATGGTAGGGTTTCCTCAAAACGTTCAGTTTTATTACAAATCTCTTAGCAGTGAAAAGCACATAAGAACTCAAAAAGAAAGGATATAATTGTTCATAATACTCATAGCATCAAAAAGCAAATATACAACTAATTTTCATTAGTCCTTGAACGAAGCAAGTATCGACTTCTTCCAGGTCGAGTTTGCTCTCCAAACAATTGTTCAGCTGGCGCAACAGTGTTCGATGAAGTGAACGACGAGTCAGACCTTGGGTTCTCTGCTACCGATGACTCCACATGTGGGTTTGGCAGTGACAAATCATCCCCTACAGGTTGAGTGTCACTAAACGGCACAAAGTGTAAAGGAGTCTCAGTTTCCGTTGCCGAAATCCCAGTTCTCACCCAACCGTCTGTTGGTAAGGGGATCGGTACCTTTTTCGTGTGGCTAGCGTGGACCCAGCTTTTCCGGCCCTCCAGTCGAACCGCAGTCCTCGTTGTCAACAAGACTTGAAAGGGTCCTACGAATCTTGGCTCCAAGTTACGTTTCCGACCAAAATTTCGGGTAACGACCCAGTCGCCTGGCCGGAGCTGATGTCCAGGACCCTCTGTCTGCGCCGGTAGAGCTTCAAAGACCTGTTGATGGATTAACCGTAGTTTAGTGGTCAAATCATGAAGGTAATCAATTAGCATTGGATACTCAAGACTATCAAAAGCCTTAGGTCTCGGGCCTCCCCAAATGTTCGCAGGGCGGCCGAACACAATCTCATATGGGCTAAGCCCTACTCGAGAGTGTACAGTCGCTCTGGTTGATAGGAGAGCCAGAGGCAAGGCATCTGGCCATGATAGACCAGTCGTAGCTTGTATCTTTGCGAGTTTGAGTTTCAGGGTACCATTGTACCCTTCAACCAAACCCGCTGCCTGAGGATGATTAACGCTATGGAATTTTTGATGAATTCCAAGGCCCTTACACACACTCTGCATTACACTTCCCACAAACTCGCTTCCATTATCCAACCACACGATCCGTGGCATTCCATACCGAGGAAAGTATTCCTTCAGCAGGATTTTCGCTGTGGACAGGGCAGTATTATCCTTAAGAGGATAGGCCTCAATCCATCTGGAGAACGCACAAACCACAACCAAAACATACTTCAGGTTATTGCATCTCTCCATATGGATAAAGTCCAGTTGGATAACCTCAAAGGGACAGACAGGAGGAGCAAAATGACCAGGTGGAGTGGGGGTGCCCTTGCCAGGATTGTGCATCAAACACACCATACAATTCTTAACCACTCTCTCGGCACACTTAGCAATACCCTCATTCTTCCATACAGGGGACAAGAACCTACATATTCCTTTTGCACTAATATGTGACAACCCATGAGCCATCGTCACGACAGCTAATACGTACGCATCTGGTAACATCCACCTCTGACATTCCGTCAGGTCAACCCAACATCCATGCATATCCAACTTCCCCGTACTTTCTTTCCACTTGGTCTTTTCAGCTTTAGTAGCTTCGTTCTGAATTGCTTTCACACTCTCAACAGTATTTTCACACATACCAGTCTCCGTCGGCCACCTCACTGAACTCGTAACATACATTTGGGTCGTAAAATCCTTAGCCGTTTCCTTAGCAATCTCATCCGCAAACGCATTACCACGACCAACATCATCCGTCACTTTCCGATGTGCACTACATTTAACGATCGCCACTTGTTTAGGCAGTGTAAGTGCATCCAAAAGGTCATTCACGAGCTGCCCGTGTTGGATCTTCGTACCATGCGATGTCATAAATCCTCTTTCTCTCCACAGTCTTCCAAAGTTGTGCGCAACTCCGAATGCGTACTGACTGTCGGTAAACACATTCACTCACTTTCCTTTAGACAAAACACACGCTCTTGTCAATGCAATCAATTCTGCCGCTTGTGCTGAATTCTGATTCAATCTCGCAGTTTCCACAACCGTGCTCAACGTCACTACAGCATACGCAGTCGTCACATCGCCATTCGGCAATTTGAAGCAAGAACCATCCACATACAAAGTACCATCAGGATCTGTCAAGGGAGTGTTTTTCAGGTCCACACGACCCTTTGTTTCTTCCTCAGTTCGTAAATAACAATCATGTGGCGGTATATCATCTGATTCCATATTAATCGGCAACAATGTCGCCGGATTCAGTACATTACAACGTTTGATCTGTATATGACTTGCCAAAAGGGTCAGCTCGTACCCAGACAACCTTGCACTCGTCAGATGTTGAGTTTTTGTCCGGTTCAAGAGAGTGTCAACCGCATGCGGAACCATCACCATGAGCATATTATCCATGACAAGACCTGCGGACTGCCGAATAGACGCCGCTGCTGCCGCTGTCGCCCTCAAGCAACTTGGCAACGCTCTGGCTACCGGGTCTAAGGTCGAGGAAAAATATGCACACGGGCGCTGCTTGCCACCAAATTGTTGGGTTAAAACACTTAACGCACAACCTTCCCTCTCGTGGACGTATAGTGTGAATGGCTTGCTGTAATCAGGAGTACCTAACACAGGAGCCGAACACAACGCATCACGTAGTTCAGAAAAACTTTTCTGACATTCCTCCGTCCATGGCAAGGGAGTCGAAATATCCTTGCACGTGAGAGCTATCAATGGCTTCGCTAACAGTGAAAAATTTGGAATCCACTGTCTACAGTATGACGTGATACCTAAAAAGGCACGCACATCTCTCTGAGTCGTCGGCACAGCCATTCGAGCAATTGCTGCGATTCTTTCAGGGGTCAACCTTCTTCCCACCTTTGACAATAAGTGACCTAAGTAGGTAACTTCTTGACAACAATATTGTAGTTTAGAAGGTGACACTTTGTGGTGTAAATCACAGAGATGCTGTAACAGTGACACAGTAGCAGTCTTGCAAACTTGTTCAGTGTCTGCAGCTACCAACAGATCGTCGACGTACTGAATCAAAACCGCACCAGTCGGCAGCACAAATGCATCCAGTTGACTCTTAAGAGCTTGGCTGTAGATCGATGGGCTCTCACAGTAGCCTTGAGGTGCACGTTTGAACCGGAAGCTGCGACCTCCTAATGAAAAGCCGAACAAATCACGACTTTCCTCAGCAATCGGAATGCTAAAGAACGCATTCTTCAGATCGATTACCGAGAACCATGATGCAGAGGCTGGAATCAGAGTCAGTAAAGCTGTAATGTCGGGTACCACAGGAAACTGCTGGACAACAATTTTATTTACTTCCCGTAAGTCAATAACTAGACGGTACACGGGAGGCTTGGAGGGATCAGTTCGCTTCAAAATAGGCAACACGGGACTATTACACACGTTACCTCGTGTCTCCTCGATAACATCTTTATCGATCAGATCATAAATGATCGCTAATAGTGCCCGTTCACCATCAAGGGAGATACGATACTGTGGTATGCGTGGTAAGCGCGCATCAACTTTCAATTGAACAACATAAGGTGGTATATCCAGCAGGCCCACATCATTGGGACCTGTCGCCCACAAAGAAGCCGGAAGAGAACTCAATTCCGGTGGGAGCTTATCGATCGATAGATACATAGGAGAAATCACCCTCTCACCCAATGTAAGCTCCACACCTGTAGGAGAGCAGTACAAAGTCGCATGTAACCTCTTCAACAAATCCAAGCCCAAAAGATTCTCACCACAACCAGTAGTCAAAATCAAAGGAGCTTCTAACTCATGAGACCCAATCGTAAGGGGCAAGGGGCTAGAAACTGGATTGCGAACGGGGGCGCCAGAGAATCCAACGGAAACATTCGTTAAGCCAGACAAAGGTGCGCCAGGGAGTTTCGAATGCATAATGGAACTTTTTGCTGCACCAGTGTCCAACAGAAAAGGCTCAACGACGCCCAATGCAGCAACTGCAACATAAGGCCCTCTCTGATCAACCGGAACTGATACTTCTCCCTTCCTTTGTCTATGGCTGTCCTAGTAGATACCATCCGTATCAACATCACGCTCGACGTAATAGTCATCCACATGATACTGTGCAGATCTACCAGACGAGAGGTTGCGTCGATCGAAACAATTCTGCGAGTCTGAGGAAGTGGCAAGACGCTCGGCCTGATTCTGAGTAACTCCACGACCTCTACCACGTGAAGCTTGTTGAGGACCACTACGACCTCCTCGAGCTGACACACCATTGTTCCTATCACGGAGAACTGGACAATTAAACTTCAAATGGCCCTCCCCTCGACAATACGCACACTGATTATATCCCAACACAAAACGAGGTGCGGGAGAGTCATTTCGCGTCTGCGACCTGGAAAACTGTGATTGTGATCGATTTGGCTGTTGCGAGTCACTGAAATTTGAGCGCGGAGGATACGCTTGCTGCAATAAGACCTTAGTTTTGAGATCCTTCGTTTTCTTATCTGCACGTTCACTTTCTTCCTTTTCTCTATTTTCGTAGTATTGGGCCGTAGCCAATATTTGAGCAGTGGTAGAAACAGCCCACGAACTCTCAGAATTTTTCAACTTGTTGCTAAGTTCGGGCAACAAGTTCGATACAAACTTATCAACGAACAACCGTTGACCACCCTCCGAACTCATGTCCTGACCACTATGATCAACAAATGCTTCCTCGAATCTTGTAAAGAAATCGGAGACGCTTTCATCCCTCTTTTGCTTGCACGCGGACAACTTGTCCCAATTGACGCGCATCGCTGGCATAAGCGTTTTCATAAGGGTAATTATCTTCTGGGGCAGCTCCACAATAAGCTGTTCAGGTTTAGCCCCACCAACTTGCTGAGCGTCTGCCGCCGTAAGGGCAGCCCAGTCACCGCCTAACTCGGCCGCGTGATTCTCGTGACGAATTTTCGCCCAAATCGGCTGAGGCACTACATTGCCAAACAACATGTCAATATCAGCAAGGTTCATAACAGTAGCATCCACTAATTGGGACAGCTCCTTATAATAACCTGCAGGATTTTTACGAGGATCAGGCAAAGTTTGCTTCACCTGTAAAACTTCCGATCGTTTCCAAGGGAGGTGTATCCACACTCTCTGAAAACGCCCTGGGACAGCAGGGTTAGCATTAGGATCACCTGGCATCCACACTGGAGGAACTTCCCGCATAGGATATTGACCAGGTTTCGCCATCCACTCTGCGGTCTCTTCTTTAAACAATGCTCGAGGTTGCACTGTACACCGAAAGGATAACAGGCATTCTAGAGCATCTCGAACCTTATCACCTACAATCACGCCAGTCGTGAATTGATGCTGGAGCTCAGAAACCTCAGACGGTACATTATCGACCACATCATGATCCCACTCCTCCCTCAACGATTTACACATTTCCTCAAACACGAGTCGTTGCGTGGGCGCATTAAACTGAGAAAATGTTTCAAACACTACACGCGAAGTGTATTTAACAGGATTACGAATCCATTTACGTGCCATTTTTACCAACGATTCACGTTCCCTACCATCAGGAAGCTGGCTGCGCCTCTGGGCAACATCTGAAAGAGTCGAGCCAAGTATTGGCCCAAAAAGCGGAGAATAAAGAGTAGCAACAGCAGTCAGGAGACGGCTACGAACAGAAGGAGAAGAGGAAGAAGGTGCAGGCGCAGCGACAGTAGGAGTGGAGGCAGTAGAAGTAGACGCGGCACCAGGAGTAGCGGGAACGACAGACTGAGGAGGGACTTGGAGAGGCGCAGTAGGAAGAAAAGCCGGTAAAGGAGGATGAACGATCTGCGGTACAAGAGGATTCGGGAGAGCGGGAGGAACGGCGGGCTGACCAGCAGCCGCCAAAACAGCAGGTTGAGGAAGAGGTAGAATCACAGGACCCACAGTATCGGGAGCATAGGGAGGTGGTGATTTCAACAAATAAGATAGTAGCGAATCCTCTATCGCTTCTTCTCCCGTCTTATCGGCATTAGACGGTAACACCGGATAACATTTATCCACCGCCATATGACGAAGTCGAGCACTAATTTCTTGCTCTTTCTCATCTTTGTCTCGCTGATACTGTTCTGCATTTCGCATCACCGTAATAACACCTTCTTTTTTATTTTTCTTACTCTGTTTGATTTCTTTCTGCTTGGCCTCTTTCCGCCATAACCGGAAGGAATCAAACATGGCCGGCCTAGCCTTCTTTTTAAACAGTTTAGCTTCCAAATTATCTAAGACGGCAGTTTCGAAACTACCATGTGATGGCCAACTAAGAACGCCATTATTTTTAGTGTAGCGGACCCAATATTCATTATATACGATAGGACCCATGCCATGGCGACTATAGAGCTCGTAAATTGGAGTTCCAACCGGAGGTATCGGACACGAATCCTCCAGCCGGGAATCCATTCTGCAACATTTGAAAAACCCAAACAAAGTACTACGGCCAGGCATCGTGCACACTAACCGAGTATACAAACTTCAAGGGCTATCGAATTATGATGTCCTCGCACAAAAAATGCAAGACCCTCGGTTTTTGGCAATTGCAATCGTCAAATAAAATCCAACAACTAAGAACCACAAATGCTATGGAACCATGCAAACAACAAAGGAACACTGGGAGCGACCCACAAATACTTAACTGAGAGAACAATGGCGTCACCAGGAAGGCCCGTCTATCGTCTCGCCGTACAAAGGACTACGCCAGGCGCCAAAACAGGTCGACAGTCAGGGCATCAGTCCTTCGCAGCAGTCAGGAGGCGGGAATCTTCACGGGAAAAGTCTTCGGGCCACTTATTTCGACAACTGGATCGATGAAGCGGGGTGCACCTTCCCTCGGAGATTTCACACGAAGTTCCTCACGATCGTCGGGCTATGGACCGGTACCGTTGATGTCGCCCCACGTTGGGCGCCAACTGAAGGACTGGGTTATTCTAAGACCCAGCGGTGCCAGAGAACAACACCTGAAACCTTCGTGGGTTACCTGTTCTGGCGTACAAAACACAGAGACACGGGACACTTCCAGCGACGTCAGAGATCAGCGTTTATTTACTGCAAGAAGTACACAACGTGTAGGTTCTCGGAGACTGCTTTGATTTGCAAAAGTGGATCGCTCCTTTTATACACGTTTTTGATATTGCACAGTATGGCGAACAAAGGTTACAACTCAGTTCCCACAATAAACTTCAAAAGAGTCGTGTTCATGTTTCAGGAGGCCGGAACATTATTACAACAGCATTGCCGGTTCCCAACTGTAAAAACATATCTTTTCTGCAATAAAACACATTCCATCCTGACCGTAAACACATTAGGAAAAGGGACGAAAACAGATGCAAAGAAAGGACAAGGATGCACAACAGATTAGGAAAGAGTGTTGGGAGTAATAAAGGAAACTTGATAACGGGATCAAAGACCTCGTGTCCAATGTATGCATGACTGAAACAATAGACCGGCACGGCAAGATGAGCCTCGAGCGGGGCCATCTGCCTTCGCCGTGTCATTTCCCTCATCGTAAAAAGTCACCCTCAAAGAAACACGTGTCCCTCGTGTAAACTTGGGAATCCCAGGGTCACGAAGCGGACAAAGTCCGTTCGCTGGCTACTTGAGGGCAAGAAACAAAATGGATGCTGTATCTAAAATGGAACCCGAGGGTTCGGATGAACAAACCCAAAAATAAGACGAACCATATGTGGTTGCATAGCGAAACTGAGTACACCCACTATACTCGTCATTTGTGGTTCGTAGACACCAAACTCATCCACATTCGTCACCACTCAAAAGTGTCGTTCCGTCCCACACGGAACCTCAGACTGGGTGAGAATAAAAGTCCACAGAAGAAGAAATTGCTTGGTTCCGAGGTGGAGAAGGCCAAGGCAAGTCATCTTGACCACAACAACTGAGGTGAAGTGTGCTGGATTGAAAAATTGGATACATGCGAGTCACACTTTGAGAGTTCCAAATCCAGCAAAATGCATTGGAAAAGAATATTTCGATGAATCAGAATCAAGTGATGAGTCAGGCAATGAGAATATAAAGTCGAAAGAAAATCCTGAAAGGGGGGAAAATGAGCCAAGAGTAGTCCAGACTCCAAGAGAAGAAATTCTGAGGAAAAGATTGCAGATTTCAGATGGTTCAGATTCTGGAGGCGAACAAAACGCCAATGGTGACCATAGAAAGAAGAAAAGAAAAGAAAAGAATGTCCAGTCAGAAGTAACATTTACACCAAATGAGAGAGTAGGAGAAATTCCACCTGAGAAAATATTGGTAGGAGAAGAAGGGACAGTCACAGAGAGAGAGGGACAGATTGCGGAAGATCCCCGAGGAGGTGTAGGGAACTGCAACACACAGCTAGGTGAAGGGACAAGTAGTCAGCAGGAAGATTGCGTGCTGGAGACCCGAGGAGGGACGAAGTAGGGCCAACACAAGAGGTGGAAAAAGAGACTGTTGAAAAAGAAAAAAACAAACGAGACAGAATCTGAAGACAGTGAAACTGAAATACCAGAGGGTCGAGTTCTAAGAAAGAGAACTTGGATTGAGGAAAGAAACAGCAAAGACGGCAAAACAAGAAGGAATGCTAAAGGAGATCTTTGGCCAAACAAAATTAAGAAACTGAGATATCTATTGACATGAGTCAAACCCTCAGAAGCTGAACAAGTGAATGAAGTAATCAGTCAGCACCAAGAGAAAGAAGGAGAGACAGAAGTGTCTGAAGCAAACAAACGATCGAGAAAACCAAACCAGAAGTATAAGTCACCTGAATGGACGTACGTGGCACTGCCTGAACAAGTAGGAGAGGTAGATAGTCAAGGAAATCCAGAGGAGACTTTACTGAGAGTGGTAAAGGAAGAAGAAACAGAGGAAATCCTGAGAGTTATCTTATCCGATATCGGAGAAGAAGCGGAAGATCAGGAAATTCTGTATGTGGATGACGAGAAGGAAGTGAAAAACGACGAGAGGCCAAGCTGAGTAATTTCAAACAGGTCCTTGTAGAAATATAAAGGACTGAATAAGAAATTGAAGTATTTGGATCACCTGATAAGGTCTTAGCACTTGTAGGAAAGCTACAAGAGGCGGAGTAGAAGAGGCTGAGTCAAAAGACACGGTTAATTTTAACAAGATGGCTAACATAGATTATAACAAGAGTAGATGTACCTTCATGAGAAGATGGTGCAAGACATGTTGTTGTTGTACAGGACTATTAATGCTTCTTTGGAGCGTACTTGCTCTTTTGATCTCTTTCAAGGTAACTTTAGATACACTAGAGGGACATACAGAGCATATGACTAACATAGTGAAAAGTTCACAAAAGGTAGTACCATTTAGAACCAGCACTGAGCATATGCACAAGGATAGGTCAATAACTGATTTTTCTAGCAATGTTTTTTCAAAATTATTGTATGAATATGTAAAAACAATGGACGTAAGGGATTGCTACGTATGTATGCAATTACCTGCCTCTGTTTCAAAAGGGGTGACTTATCATCACCTCCCAGCAACTTATGGAATAACATGTAGCATTCTAACTAGTATATTTTATCAAGTAGGGAAATTAGAGTATAATCTGTCTAATATAGATAACATTCTTGGACAATTGCCCATGAATAGTGAATTAAATCCAGCTAAAGCTGCTAATGTATTAGGTGAGATTTTTATAGAAACTAAAGAACTAACTTTAGATTATATTTTTAAGAACAATTTAACTTGTAGTTTGAAGACAGAAGAGAAAACATTTTTGGATATGGTTGAAGAGAGGAGATTGAAAATACACAAAAATGCTGATGGACACAAGGAAGGGGAAAACATTTGGGAAATAGATGGAAAGAAGGAGACAAAGGGTGATGCTAGACCAACAATAGCTATTGATTCACCACAGAAGGGCAAATTGTGCATTATGAGAGAAAGATCCCAATATGATTATTATTATATAGGGACAAGTGAGTGTCATGATACATATTTTATTGCATCTGGATGGGGTTTTAGAGGCGGAGAAGACCAAGTTTTCCCTGGACTGTACTATATTTGTGGGAACAAGGCTTATTACAGGTTGCCCGACCATTGGTATGGCACATGTTATGTTGGCCTGGTCTTTCCAAAGATCTTTCACATGGATAGAGTAGAAAATAGTGGACCAAATAACCTACTAATGCGTAGCAGAAGAGAAACCTGGTTAGAAATTGTAGGTGATATTTTTGGAGCCTTGATACCAGCAGTGGGAATATCTTTGAATGCAAATAATATTCGGAAGTTGTCCACCATAGTGGATCGCTTATCAACAAACACAGCTGGAGGATTTCTCTTGGTAAACACTGAACTGGTTGCCATGCGTGCTATGATTATCCAAAATCGACTTGCCCTTGATATCTTATTGGCAAAAGAAGGTGGAGTCTGTGGAATGCTGAAAGTTCAACATTGTTGCACTTACATTCCTGATGAAAGCAAAGATCTAAAAGTCTATATTAAGAATATTGCAGAATTGCATGATGAAATAAAACCACTGGAGGTTGAAAGTATCTGGACTAGAATTAGTAATAATATGGCTGCTATTAAAGCTTTCTTAGGTAAATTAGGTAGTACTATAATAGGGAAAATATTATTTCCATTAACATGTGTGATTTTCGGATTATTAATACTTAGATTAGGATGTATGTGTTGTAGACATAGAAGACATAAAAAGAAGGTTAAACGAGAAATTTACAAAAAGAAGGAAAAGAAACCAGAAAGAGATCTTAATGAAATAGAATTGGAGGAATGGAAGGAGAGTATGTATGACAAAACCAAAAGAGAAGATGAAAGGGAAACAGAATTTTAATTGAGCAAGAAAACATTTCGAATTTCCGTAAAAGGGGAAATAAATTGATTTTTGCGGGTTTTGTTTGTGGTGATAAAATCACCAAAGGGGGGATTGATGGAGCGGGTAAAATGTTTTCTTTTTAGATACCCAATCCATTTATATAAGTTTATATTAAAATGATTAATAATTAATTCTAATGATTAATAGAGTGATGTGATGATAATAAACCAACCTTATTAACCCAGAGAATACACGTGGGAATGCATTTGCATGGCTAAAATTAATGAGAGAACTAAGTTGTATGCATATTAAAACGATAAGTGTTGCTTAGGCAGTGTTTATGTGATTTGCGCCTAAATAAACCAGCATTAACGGCTTTGAATGTTGCATATGGCTAGATAAATGCATACACATAAGGGTATTAGCAAGGGAATAACACTGTTTTAATCATTTCTATGTATTAGTTACGATTCTGTGTTTCTTTGCTTAAAGTTGACTATTCTGGCCTACCAAAAGATGGCCGCCGACTGAATCCTAACTAAAGTACATGACTTCATCATTTGAACAATGGAGAAAGGCGCCTGCACTGACTTTGTTCGTGTCCTTTGGGTGACCTAACAGATCATGCCCATGAAGACTACCCTGGGCGAGGTGCCAATGTCCCTGAACCTGAAGCAAATGTTGCAAGTTGCAAATGAACTAAACGAACTCCACCGGTTACCAACCAATGGATACAATTTGTACCTGAGAACAGTCTTGCCCATACGCCTAATGTAGATCTTCGTCCACATGAGAAAATTTGAAAATGTTTCCTAATGTATTGAAATGCATTTGAATTCAGCCAATCAGTGGTCTAGGAACAAAGAAAATGTTACTGTTATATGTAAATTTTAGTATAAATATTAGTAGTCTAGAGAGGGCTGCTAGTCGCTGCTATTCTGAGATGCTACTCTATGCGACACTCCATGCTGCTCTTCGCTAGAGATCCTTATGCTGACGGAAGAGGACGGGACTTTAGGACTCTGATGAACTTTCAGGAGGACCGGTTCTGACTTAGAAAACGACAATTAGCCAGAATAGGTAAATATGACAAAAGATAATATTGCATTGTTAGGATTTAACCTGCATTTAATTAGATAAAGAAAACATTATTTGAAGAACTGTGTCGGGTGATTATTTCTCTGAAATGTGTATTGATTAATTTAAGAGTTAAGCGCGTTATCAAATTATACAACAACTAAATGATCTAATCGACCTCCGGATGGAGGAACTGTTAGGGTAATTCAGTAGATGTGGTTTCCTCTATCCAAGTGAACAGCTGTAGTTCGGGATTTGATATCCCTCTGTAGGCACGGATAGTTTGAGAGAATGAATGTTGGTGTTATGGGCCCCACCAGCGTGTGATGTGTGTATGTGCATGTGACCGAGAAATCATTCCGTCCGTGGAAGCAGGGGAGAATTTGTGTTCTGAACTGCACCACTAACACTGATACACATACTATAACCATGTGAGCGACACTAAGATGCTCCTAAAGGCCATATGACCTAGGATTCTATGCCCTAGGTCAATGCCTCCAAGCAGTGGACCAATGAACGCTACTCAACCACCACCTTAAACAACTCAAACAGATTTTTTCTTAGAGAAACAGGCTAAAGCCAACTACCATCTGGCTTTGGAAACCTGAACTTGCCGTCATATCACAAATCTGAACAGAAAAAAGACACCTGGGAATGATCTTGACTACGACCTTTAGCTTGTGCCACAAGTAAAGTAAATCAAATAGCCAAATGTGACTTAGACTCGGGAAACCCTACACTGCATTGTGACATATCCAGTGTAGGTCCTAAAGTTCGTGGTATGGTAGTAATGTATCCTCCTGCTCATCTTCTCATTCTGACCAGGCTAGTATATTTTCCAATTCAGGAGACTTATGCTTTGAATCTCCAGGCGTGAGCTCTAAATGTTTTTTGAATGCTTCTCACCAACAGAGTCCCAACTCTGTTTATTGAAAGCCTCAATAAACATGCCCCACATAATTATATATCTTCTGAGGATTGCCACCTTGAATTGGTCGAGGAGTTTGCCTATCTAAGTGACCTTCAGAGCTATGCTGGCAGGAGCTTAGTCTCCTGGCAGGGTCAACCAAACCAGACAGGTCAAAGGGTCAAACTAGATGACATATCAAATCCACTGGACCTCCATGTTGGGGTTTAAAAATAAGTATAACAATCATGTCCCATATAAAGCATTTGTTGCATAAACAGCAGCAAGAACCACTAAATCTTCTGGGCATGAGGGACTACCAGAGTCTCTGCATGAGACATTCATGATCGACAGTAGTCAAAGCTGCAAGAGAACTACTGACAGAATGACAGAAGTTCTGGATGTCAAGTGTAAGACACGAATCAGATTCTGGTACGTATGGACTATGTATGACACACACAATCTGGAGCAAGTAATATCTGAGATGAGGCTCTACAACCTACACATCCTGAAGGTCAGTGAAAGAAGATAGACTAGATCTGGCAGAATGAGAACTACCACAGTTGAGATGGAACTGCTCTCGGAAAGGGCTGATGACCAATACAACGAAGGAATAGCCATCATCCTCAGCAAGGGGGCAGAGAAATGCCTAATTAAGTGGAAGGCAGTCAACAGCAAACTGATGGTAGGCAGGTTAAAGGATGACCCACCAACATTACCATTATCCAGTGCTTTGCGCCAACACGGAGGGAACAGTCACAACTTACTCTACCAACAGTTGCAAGTTGAGCTTGAAGCCATGCCAAACTTTTTTATTTATTTTTTATTTTTAAGGTTATATATAGCGCGAACATGACCCTTGCTGGTATTTGAGCACTTTACAGGGGAAACAAAGAACAAAAGTACAACCATTATTGTGTCCTGCTATAGATAGTTACAGAGGCCATGACCAGAAGACTGTGATGGGAGGTTGAATGCTAAAGTAGGAAATGGCAACTCAAGCCATGACAGAGCCATGAGAAAGGAAGGTTGTGGAATAATGAACGACAATGAAGAAAGACTGCAGGAATTTTTCACAACAAATTGTCTGGTCATAGGACTCTCTGCCCCCACTGTGATATTCACAAACTAACTTGGTACTCATCCAATGGCAGACAAAAACAGACTGACCCCCTCAGAAAAGCGGAGCATGGAAGTGCTCATTGCAAGATGTAAGATTGAGGAGGGGAGTGGACGTCAATAGTGATCACCATCTAGTGACCACTCTTGTGAATCTGAAGCTCAGAAAAACAGAATACAAAACATCTTCACAGCACTTCAGTTTTGCAAAATTACAGGACCTCAAGAAAAAAAATGCATTCATCTTACAAATACAAAACATGTTTCAACTCCTGGCAGACACAGAATATCAGTCTGACCCTGTTGCAGACACAGTTAACAAGAAATGGAACAGGTCTCTTCAATATATGCGAAGAGAGGAAACATGACTGGGGACCATGCCAAGTAAGAGGAAAGAATGGATAAGCCAAGACACATGGCAAGCTATTGAAGACAGGAGGGCAGCAAAAAGAAACTCATGGAGGCCAAATCTGAGAGGATGCATGAGACGTACAAGCAACAGGACAAACAAGCAAACAGATCAGTCAAATAAATGTCAAGAGCAGACAAGTGGGCATACATAGATAGCCTTCCCAAGCAGAGGAAGAGGAAGCCAGAATAGGGGAAAGGTCTTCAAGATCATAAGAATAGTCTGTGATAAATCTCATGCAACATACAAAACCCCTGGCATATACAAGCAGGCAGACTACTCACAACAGAGAAAAATCAGGAAGCACATTGGGCCAAGCACTTCAAAGAAGTTTGAACAGACCAGTACAAACAAGTAAAGAGAACATTCAAGAAGCAGAGATACACTTGGATATGAACACCTACCTGACACAGAAACAAGAAATCATCTCTCATTCAATTTCTTAAGAAAGGAAAAACCTCTGGCCAAAACATCCTGTTTGCAGTAATGTTCAACACAGACCCTGAAATTTCAGCCAAGATCCTCCAACCACTGCTTACTTCAATTTGAGAGGGAAAGTAAGTACCAGATGACTGGAACCAAGACATAATTTTCAAGATAATATAGAAGGAAGCATTAAACAACTATAATATCGGGTGTGGAATCACCCCTCTGTCAATTCCGAGTAAAAGCTTGTGAAAATCATTATACAGTGCATTTCTGATGCCGTAAACAATCAGTTAAGAAAAGAACAGGCTGGTTCACTAATGGTATAGAGTGTGTTGATCAGACCCTTACTCTGCCCAACAAGATAGAGTAGGGAACGGAGTAGCAGAGACAACTATACATCAAATTTATTGATTTTAAGAAAGCCTTGAGAAAGCCTCTGGCATATACAGAGAGTCTATGGCATACTGAAGCGAATATATGACGTTACATCGTGGTGTGTACACCGCGATACCTTTACAACGCAGGCATTACAACGCAAGTCGTTACAACAACTTGTGCTGGAGGGCGCCAATCAAGGTGGATGGAGAGCACCAAACCATGATCGGAGAGTTCACCTTCCTAGGCAGTACTATCAGACATGATGGAAGGACAGGCAGTAACATCAAGAGTAGAGTGAATAAGGCCAAGAATGCCTTCCGCATTCAAAGAAAATGTGTGGATGCCATCTCAGTACAGCACCAACACCAAGCTGAGGCTTTATAAGAGCTACAATCTGCCCCCACTCTTTCATGGATCAGAATGCTGGTGAATGATGAAAAGTGACACTGACAAACTGTCAGCCTTCACACCAGTAATCTGAGAAGAAGCTGGCACATTCTCTGGCTACAAACCATCTTCAACCAGGAACTGCTAACCAGATGTGATCAAAAGAGCATGGATGCCATTATTCTGATAAGTAGATGGAGATGGGTGGGACACTCCATCAGAAGGCAAGCAGAAGAGAGGCTGGCCAAAGAACATCTGGAGATGAATTGTAGAAACAGAAATGAAGACACTGAACCATAGCTTGGGCACTGTCCAAAAACTTGCAAAAGACAGGCAGAAGTAGAGGTCCTTCATTGCTGTTAGAAGTGGGAGTCTCTAGCTGGCAGAGCCTTGCACCCTGTCCAGTTATGGACCCTTATTCTAGACAGGGTAAGGGAGTTACACACGCAAGATACCACTACTCACCCCGTTGGCAGCTTGGCACGAGCACTCAGGCTTATCTCAGAGGCAATGTGTAAAGCATTTGTACATGCACACAAAGTGAAACAGAGAAAACGCTTCAAAAAGAAACCAAGCTAGGTTAGAAAAAATATATATTTATCTGAATAAAACAAGACCAAAATGACAAAAATCCAACCCACACAAGTAAAGACATCCCTTTTAAAAAGTTTAAAATAGTTTAGTCCATAGGAAACCATGGATGCACCACTTTTATCACAAAGGTCCAGGGGTGCAGCAAAATCAAAGATGGAAACAGGGGAGCTGAGGTGATAGAAAAGCAAAGCGATAAGTTGATTCAATACTCCCAGTGGAGGGGGCATATCGATTCCGTACTTCCAAGGGGGGTGATGTGTCAAGTCCTTGCTGAGGTGCAGTAGATGTGATCCGTCGATTCATTATTGACAAGGCAGGTGATGCATTGATTCCTTATTTCGGGGGGAGGTGATTTGTCGATTTCCGGACACGCAGCCTCTGTTCCTTACTGCTCGGCTACGTTGATGAAGAACTTGGCGCACAGGCGCGATGCATCAAAAATCCAGATACGGTGGGTCGATGGAGCAGCGGCAAAACAGGTGCTGTGTCGATCTTTCAGCCGTGAAGCAGGTGATGCATCAATTTCTTTGGCAGCACAGTAGGGCCTACATCGGAGTCGGAGCAGGTGCGTCGGACGTCGGAGACACAGTGCTCAGGACTCGGGCTGCAGCAATCTTTCAGCTGCACAGCAGGCGCTGCATTGATTCTTCCACTGCACTGCGGTGATGCGTTGGCTTTCCAATTGCACAGCTGTGCTGCGTCAGGGAAAACAGGCAATGGAAGTCAATGCATGGATTTTTGGGCTTCTTTGAAGCAACGGCCATCTCCAAGGTCCCAGAAATGGAATTGCTAACACTTGGCTGGTCAGAATTGCCATCAGAGGAGTTCAGAGGCTGCAGATGAAGTCTTTGATGGAGCTGAGACTTCTTAAATGGAGGCAAGCACATAGAAGCCCTTGGAGAACCTTGACAAGCAGGATGAAGAAAGCAAAGTCCAGAATGGCAAAGCAAGAAAATGACCACTTTCTTATAGTGGCATTTTCAAGCACGCATTAAAAACCAACTTCACTAAAAGATGTATTTTTAAATTGTGAGTTCAGGGGCCCCAAGCTCCAAATCCCTATCTCTTCCCAATTAGAAGTTACACTTGTAAGAGGTTACAAGGCAGCTCCAATGATAACCTATTGGAGAGATAGTCCTTGCAATAGTGAAACAAGAAATTATCAATATTTCTCTATCAGGCATGGAAAACAGACCAGTACATGCCCTACCTTTCAAAAACACTTCACCCTGCCCATGATGCTACCTTGGGCCTACATTAGGGGTGCCTTACATGTAATAAAAGGGAAGGTTTGGGCCTGGCAAGTGGGTGCATTTGCCACGTCGACATGGCAGTTTAAAAATGCCCTAACAGACAATGCTGTGGCAGGTCTGAGACACGGTTGCATGGGTGCAAACCCACTAGTTGAATTTGATTTAAAGGCCCTGGGTACCCCAGGTGCACTTTACTAGAGACTTACTAGTAAATCAAATGTGCAAATCATGGATAAAACAATCAACAATACAATTTACACAGAGAGCATATGCACTTTAGCACTGGTTAGCAGTAGTAAAGTGGCCAGAGTCCTAAAGCCAGCAAAAACAGGTCTGAAACAATAGCAGGAAGAAGGCAAACAGTATGGGGATAACCCTGCAAAAAGGTCCAGGTCCAACAACAGACTACTGAGTAGTTTCTATATAACCTTGATTGGTGAAGGTAGTCCTAGTCTTAAGGTTATAGAGAAGTAAAACCACACTTGGAGAGCCTACTTCATTAAAATTAAGAATAGTATTGCATGCAATTCTTGTATTGCACAAACGTTTCCTTCTGGCCATATTAATTAGTGTAAGGCTATAGCACAAAGTATGAACGCACTGCTAAGGACCTGGCATCATTGATTCTGTCAAAGATCACTCATTAAACATAACAATAGTTGAAACTCACTTGGGCTACAGATTCATTTGAGACAGATCACCAATTAATTTGCACATATACTACATCACACAAGGAATGTTCTTTCATCTGACTGTAACAGTTGTTACCATCCTAACAATGTTCACTTAATTATTCCTTCAAAATTAGTTTTGCCCACTTTGTTCACTCACTAACTTATATCATCATCATGTAGTATTCTGAAGACTTGCAGGTCTGGATTGTGTAATATAACAAAATAAACAGATTAATACTTTTGTAAATTATGCTACACAGTATCATTATTATGCTTCGTGGTCTAACTTCCTGAAGGGGTCAATGTAGATGTGTCACAACTCAGTTCTCTAGATCTTTTTGAGAGTAATGACAAATAATAGCTTTGTCATGTTGTTGTTTAAAATGTCTCACTATGGGATATTGTTTATCCTCATTTGTGATAGCTCGTAAATGTTCTAAGAACATGAGCTATCACAAATGAGGATAAATTATATTCCATAGTGAGACATTTTAAACAACAACATGAGAAAGATACATGATTGCAAAAATGTTGTGTACTTCACAGAATTCCTATATCAGAGAGAGGTGGCAACAGAGTTCAGGAATTACGTAGATTAGAGTAAAACCGATTATAAAATATGGAACTATACACCCTAAGGGTTTGAACAAAGATGAAGAATTAACAGTTTACTTAGGGTAAACAGACTATTTTTTGTAAATAAAGGACCTCAGGTTGGAATGACACTGTTTCTGTTAGGTAGATATTTTTCTATATGTAAATAATGAATGTGCAAATCTCAAACTGTTAGTTTGCTGTTTTTAAAATGAGGTACAGAAGATCAGGACTGATTGTGCACTGCTTTTATTATTGTAGATAACATGAAGACCTCCTGAGAAAGAAAGAAATGCCAAAGAGCTTGAGTATATCTTGGTCGGTTCAGGACAGCTGGGTGACGTTTTTGATGTTTTTTTAAATATATTTGTTCAAGGTTGCTTGAGAATTTGTAAAATTTGTGGAATATGACTAAAGGAAAAGCCCACTGGGGTGGAATTTAAATTACATGGAATTTTGTTTTTTTAAGCAGTTTTGTAAAGGTAAAACAAAGCCATAATATGAGAATGGGACTTGATTGCCCCCTGGGGCACAATTGTTAAAAAACCTAAGTTGTTAAACAACTAGCTGTAAGAATATGATACTTTAAGAACCCAAGAAAGTAACTGCAATTGCAAAATAGTGATATGCAATTAAAAAAAACAAATATGCCATTATCACAACTATGATTATGCGCTGAAACTTGAAATGAACTTGAAAATCATGTTAAAATAAACTTAAGAATAATGTGTGCAGCAATTTTGTGCTGTTGGTTACATGAATAGCAATGTTGTAAGATGGTTGTGGTAGTTATTTTCAAATGAGCTTCATGTAGTCCTACTTTTATGGTGGCGGTGAAATCACAAGTATTTATGTATTGAATGGGCAAATGTGTCTGACCCATGAGCAAGGAGCTAAGAGCTCCGAAACACGTTGGGCTTTTTTTGCTGCTTTGAATAAATAAATACGTAGAAGGAATTGAGCCGCATATATGTGATTACCGTATTGGAGGAGGGGAGTGTTGGTGTTATAGGAGGGGTTCCCTACTCCACCGCGGGCTTGTCGCCACAAGAGGCGGGAGAATCAGCGAACTTGGTTGTTTAGATATAAACATATATATGTGTGTGTGTGTATATATATATTTATATATATATATATATACATATTTATAGATGTGATCAAGGGCTCTGGGTAGCCCAAAACGTATAATGGTGGCATAACACAAAAAATAAATAATTGCAAGCACCAAATAATTGGAGTCCGTTCCGTTCTTCTGAAAGGAAACACAAGAAGGAGTATCGCAATATTTATATATTTATACACACACACATATATACATATATATTTATAAACATGTATGTATATACGTATAATATATATATATATCATATATATTATATATATGTGTATATTTAAATATATCTATATAATTTATTTGTGTGTGTGTGTATATATATATATATATTCACAGAAAAAACCATAGGTTTCAGGCACGTTATAGTTAGGAATTAGCATTTAAAAAACCTCAGAAATTCACTGAAAAAACCATAGGTTTCAGGGGTGTTATAGTTAGCTGGACTTTTCACTTGTACAAAACCATTGAAATTACCCCGTTATAGTTAGTTCAGCTAACTATAACTCGCGCGCCCGCAATGCACTGCTGATGACGTCACATATTACATCACTCATGACATGGTCAGTGACATCACTCATGACATCACTGATGACATCTCAAATGACATCACTGATGACATCACTGATTACATCATCCAGTGAATGTCTGTTTTTCTGAAAATTAAATATGTTTTATATATGTATATCTCAAGGTCGATGGAAGAATAAATGGGTATATAAGTGTCTAAATGGATGATTTGTTTTTGAAAAATTGATTGTGTAACTGACTGATTAAGTGTATCATAGTGAATACATGGCTTAGTGAGTAATGTTTAAATATGTAAATATCTGTATCAGTCTCTCACTTTGTGTATAAGTGGCTGCATGGGTTGGTGAGTAGCTACATGGGTGTCTATATAGGTTATTAGTTGAGTATCAGTCTGAGTGTCTGCATGGTTCGGTGGGGGGTATTACGTAGTGCATAGGTGCATGAATGAGTGACTCACTGTTTGTATGTGTTGAAGACAGCATGTGTGCAGGACTGTATGGGTGGATGAGTGTGTGTATGGGTGTGTTAGTGAGTGAATGACTGTCTCAATAGTGTCTTTATGAGTAACTACATATGTTTTAAACTAGTATATGTGACTATTGGTGTATATAAGTGAGTATATATGAGAGTGAGAGATTGAAAGAGTTCCTGTATGAATAAGTATGTGTTTCTATAAGTGATTGTTTAAAAGACTAAGTATGTGTAAGTTTCCGTAGAAGTAAGTGTGGTGGTGTGTGTATAACTGTATATGCAAGTAAATGTATGTTTGATTCTTTATTAGCATGAGTGACTATGTGTGTGAGTAACTCTATGGATGAGTGGCATTGTGTAACAGGATGTATAGGTGTATGAGTACATATGATGAGTGAGTACATGTATGAGTGACTGTATAGGACTGTTGGTGAATGAGTGGATGTGGATGTGGATCTTAGAATTACTGAAGAGGTTGTTGTAACTGGTATTGGTATGTCCATTGTTTTGAAAATTTTAGTCTCTATTTTTGAATGTGTGTATCAAAGGTTATATTAGGGTGAGAGGAGGTCTGCCACTCTATCACAAGGATGATGTCATCAGTGATGTCATCAGTGATGTTATTTGAGATGTCATCAGTGATGTCATGAGTGATGTCACTGACCATGTCATGAGTGATGTAATATGTGACGTCATCAGCAGTGCATTGCGGGCGCGCGAGTTATAGTTAGCTGAACTAACTATAACGGGGTAATTTCAATGGTTTTGTACAAGTGAAAAGTCCAGCTAACTATAACACCCCTGAAACCTATGTTTTTTTCAGTGAATTTCTGAGGTTTTTTAAATGCTAATTCCTAACTATAACGTGCCTGAAACCTATGGTTTTTTCTGTGAATTTCAAAGGTTTTTTAAATGCTAATTTCTAACTATGCCTACAGAGATAGGACATGTGAAGAAAGAAGAAAAAATGCACAGAAAGAAAAAAAAGAAGTGCAGAAAGAAGCAACAGAAGACCTCAAAGACGAAGAAAAGTGTAGGAAGAAGGATAACGTGCAGAAAGAACAAAAAGAAGAGCAGAAAGAATCCTTGTTGCAAAATCATCCTGTACCCTCAACTTTTTCAGACGGATACTGGTGGTAACTGAGTCTGACTAACCAGTCCTAGAGCCAGTGCTATGTTAAAAGACACTTAGAATACAGTGAAAACATCTACATACAGTAGGGAACATTATGCGTTGGGCTCCCCCTGTGATTAGCATGACCTCCTCTGTAAGCCCCTAGTATATAAAAGGGCAGGGGGATTAAAACTACCTCTTAAAACAGGCCACAGGGCGTTTTTGCACACGTTAACTCAGGCCCCGTCCCCTCCCTTCACCACGGTGTAAACACGCCCTGTGTCCGTTTTTAGTTGGGAGATTAAGTTCATTTGAATCCTGAGGGTCCCTAGGGTCCAACTAGCCCACTAGGTACCTCCAGTAAGTGCCACAGAGCTGCGTTGCAGAGAGGTGTAAAAAGTGGCACAGCCTGGACCACCTCTCTGCAATGCAGCACAGTGGCGCTTACTGGAAGCACTTGGTGGGCTAGTTAGCCCCCAGGGGCCCTCAGTATTGAAGGGAAATTATATCCCCAATTTAAAATGTGCCATAGTGTGTGTTTGCACACGTAACCTCAGGCCCCGTCCCCTCCCTTCACCACTGTGTAAACGCGCCCTGTGGCTGTTCTAAGTTGAGAGGTTAAGTCCCCTTGAATCCTAAGGGTCCCTAGGGTCAAACTAGACCACTAGGTACCTCCAATAAGCGCCACAGAGCTGCGTTGCAGAGAGGTGTAAAAAGGGGCTTGGTCTCAGAACACCTGTCTGCAGCGCAGCTCCCTGGCGCATACTGGAGACGCCTGTTGGGCTAGTTGGCCCTCAGGGACCCTCAGTATTGAAGAGGAATTAATTCCCCAACTTACAACTCGCCAGGGGGCGCGTTTGCAGAGTGCTGCAAGGAGGGGGCGTGGCCTCCGGCACAATGCCAGTCTTTTATTTATTTTAATTTTTTAAGAAGGGGGGCTGTGTGGTTCCCCTTCTTATTCTAATTTATTGGTCCTGATGACCCCATCCCCCAGGGCCTGTCTCCTAATTATATTTTTTTACCCCAATCCCCAGGGCCGGCCACTGTTTTTTATTATTTTTAAAAAATATATATTTATAGACACACCTAGGACATGCTGGACAAACCGTACGTACCTATCACCATGACGATTTGAGTGATATTCATTAAAAGGCGACTATGCATTCAATGAATCCACCTGGAATGTATTTACACCACTAGTGAAGCTCTGACATGTCTGATACCCTACCGTGCCTAATCCCGGTAGACACCCTTGTTGTTTATTTATACAAACATGGGTAGCTATTGACGGGCACATTTAATACACATGCACACCAAGCCATTCAAAGGGGATTCGACAAAAATTCGACCAAAACTATGTAAGAAACCCCCCTCACGGTTAATAAAACACACATCCACTGCCAGATGTGTAATACTTTTTATTTTCCTCTCTGGAAAGGGGACGAACATCACTTGAGAGTCACAGCGCGCTCCTGGCAGAGCCCAATGCTGTGTTGCACCCACCATTGCCTGCCGAGTGCCACACACCTCTGTGTTGTATTCCACCAGCTAGTGCATATGCTATGACACTCTCTAGCCCATGTGCACTGTAACACCACCCCGTGAATATGTCATGCCACACTTGTCTTCACACGGGTTATATTGCCCCATCTAACGTGCCTTCCTCGATGCCTATGTTATAACGCACAGTGCTATGCCATACATATTACAATCTGGGATCCATATCTTTGTCACAGTGCATATGCAACGTTACACTCCCCAGCACATATTTTATATTACAACTTTAGAGACTAGTTAGGTTACACAACACTGCCCTGTGCATATTACACTCCAAGGCGCACATCGCATAGCACGCGCTAGTGCCTTTGCTATCTCGCGCTCTCCAATGAATCTGTCATTGTGCACAATGTATTGCATATTATATTTCACGCCC
The DNA here is from genome assembly GCF_964204655.1 of Triturus cristatus. Lineage (NCBI taxonomy): Eukaryota > Metazoa > Chordata > Amphibia > Caudata > Salamandridae > Triturus > Triturus cristatus. Next base: position 594,965,931 of record NC_140580.1, on the reverse strand, counting down.
GGTTCATCTTATATCACACTTTTTGGTGCATAGTTTATACCATACACTATCTAGTTTTCATTTTCAATCGTGCTCTCAGGACTATGTTCTATATAACACTGTGTTCACCTACCCTTTTCACGGGCATTACATTTTGCGATAGGGGGTGAAGGGTCAGGGGGTGTTTCTGCCAAGTGAGCCCGGAGTCACAGTCACAAACGTCCTCTTCTTCCTGAATAAAAGTGAGATTATGCTGCATACTTGTTCATATTTTAAGTAGTTCGCACAGACACACGTTTTAAAAACAATAAAGTTCCTAATACCCGCCTTCTCTGAACAGTTAGCTTGCTGCCCCATCCCCCTCCTCCCTATCCTCTGTTGTGTGAATCCATGGACTAGCCTCCTCCCTCCTGCCATGCATGGTCTGATGTGCTGCCACTGCCCTCAATTTAGTATGATGTACCAGTCCCCTCCTCCAGCCCTCCATTGCCCAATTCTATGCCCCATCATTGACCTCCTGCTTAAACTCTGTGCTTAGCTTGCTGCCCCTATTCTCCTTCCCCCTGCCCTCCGATGTCTTTGTGCATGCCCCTGCTCCATCCTTTTTGCCCCCCATGTTCCATGGACCTGCCACTCCTATCTACTCTGAGTGTTCTGTTGAGCTGCCACTCCCCTCCCACCTGCCTAGCATTGTCAGATGACTGTAACCTGTCCCTGCCACCTCCACCCTGCCTGTCCACACGCCATGCCCCTATCCTCTTCCTTCTGTCCTACATGGTCCATTGTACTGCCACACCCTTCTGCCCTCCCTGGTCTGTTGTGCTGCAACTGCTCCTCCTGCCTGCCCCGTGCGGTCTGTTGTGAGGCCCCTTCCCCTGAACTTTCTTGTCTGTGCACAGGTCCTGACCCTCCCTTCTATCCTCCATCGTACTTTGTGCATGCCCCTGCACCCTCCTTCTTGCCCATCATAGCCATTGTGCTGCCACTAACCCTCCCACTTGCCATGCATGGTCTTCTGTGCTGCCATGGCCCCTCCCACCTTCCCTGTGTGGTCAGTTAGCTGACCCTGACCCCCTCCCACCTTCCATCCATGGTCTGTGTGTATGCCATCACAGTCTCACTGTTGCTCTTCATGGTGTGTCTTGCTTCTAGTGCCCATCCTGTCTGACCTCCATGGCTATCTTGCTGATCCTGCCCTGCCCCCTTCCCCCCAGCCCTCTGTTTACATGTGCAGACCCCTACTCTCTCCCTCCTGGCTTGTCTGTTCCATTGTAATGCCCCTGATCCGTCCCTCCTGCCCTTTATGGTCTGTTATGCTGCAGCTTTCTCTCCTGTCTGTCCATTATGGTCAGCTAGCTACCATTGCCTCTTGCCCCTCTGTTCTCTGTTGTCCATGTGCATGGTCCTGTCCCCTCCCTCTTGCTTTCTATGGATTGTTGTGCTGCAATCCCGTCCCGCATGCCCTGTGTGGTGTATTGTGCTGCTGCAAACCCTGATGCCTGCCCTGCAGGGTCAGTTTGGTGCACCTCTCCATGTCCCTCCTGTCCTCTATTATCCAAGTCCATGTCCCTACCCCATTTCCTTCCATGATCCAATGTACCATACTTGCGAACATTTTGAACTTGGTAAGAGGGAGATTTTGAAAAAAAACTGGGGTATTGATTTTCCCCTTTGAGTTACATTGAAAAAGAGGAGATTATAGACAGGAGACAGATCAAATAAAGCCCATTTGAGCTTAAAAACATTGGGTGTTTCCTGGCTGAATCGGGTCTGTTGGCATGTATGGTTGTACTACCATTGCCTCTTCCTTCTGCCCACAATGGTCTATTACATTGCCACAGCCTCTCTTGCAAGTCCTGTATTGTTGGTTTGTTGCCCCTGCCCCTCTTTCCACTGCCCTCCATAGTCTGTTGTGCTGCCACGGCCCTTCCTGCCTGCTCAGTGTGGTTAAATTGTTGCCTTTGCACCCTCCTACCTGCCTTCAATTTTCAGAGTCCGTGCCCCTGGCCTCTGCCTCTCAACAGTATCCTAATGAACAACTAGATTGCTAACATTCTATATTTATTACAAAAGTGTGGAATGCCTGACGTCATCTTGATGTAATCAAAACTGTAATACTAGAGCATTTCCTTTAGAAATTACATATATGAGAGGGTCTTATTGGCATCAAAATTATGGTTAGTGCTCTAAAAGACTAAAATAAGGACATATTTTCTGAGTTTTCAAATAGCGACAAAGCACTTTTAAATTATTTGTTATCTTTATGTTTTTTTATCCAGTTGACCACTTGATTAAATGTTGCACTTAGGGGAGAGGATGTGGTGTTACTTCCAGAACTGCAGACTTTGCAACTGGGAAACCAGGTTGGAGTTTCTGCTTCAGCTCGACATTCTGTGATTCTGGTCAAATCACTTAGTCTCCCCATGTCTACAACCAAAATGAATTTGTTCTTGTGTGATGTAACCAATGCTCATGTAAAGCACTCCAATACCTGACAAGTCTGCACTATATAACACTGCAAAAATACAAAATAATAAGTGTTTTGCACACTTCTGTCATTGGGCTATATTTGGGCTACATCTGGGTGATTTTGGGCTACATTTGGGCTCTTTTGTCTCGGGTGGCCATCTTGGGAGATTTATTTGTTATGAAGTTTCCTAATTTCCTCATGTACTGCAGTCTCCTCAGTAGGAAATGCTTTCAGTTTTTTACTTTGATTCCATCATGAAGGTATTCAGATATGTCACACATTTGCCATAAATTCTGAAAGTTAGCACTCTAGTTGCTCATTAGATCACTGTAGTAAAACTACTGTTCACCATGGAAGTCTGCTCCTGGTATTAAAAGTGCATGTTTCAGTCTGCATGTCAGAATTTTTTAATGAAATAGAAGAGGATTTGAGAAGTCACTCAAAATGTGCCCTCATTTTCTTTCTTCAGCATTAATCATAATTTCTATCGCAAAATGAACCCCCTTGTTGTGTTTCTTTTTAAATTAAATGTTTTAAGTGTTACCAGTTTATTCCAATCAAGATGGCTTCAGGTGTGCCATACTTTTGTCATAATGAAGACAGTAAGTGCTCTAGTTGTTTTTAAGAACACTCTGGGACATTCTGTCATTGGGCTATACTTGGGCTACATCTGGGTGCTATTTGGGCTACATTTGGGCTCTTTTGTCTCTGGTGGCCATCTTGGGAGACTTATTTGTTATGACGTTTCCTAATTTCCTCATTTACTGCAGTCTCCTCAGTAGGAAATACTTTCAGCTTTTTACTTTGATTCCATCAAGAAGGCATTCAGATGTGTCACACATTTGCCATAAATTCAGAATGTTAGCACTCTTTTTGCTCATTAGATCACTGTAGTAAAGCTAATGCTCACCAGGGAAAACTGCTGCTGGTATTGAAAGTGCATGTTTCAGCCTGCATGTCAGAATTTTTTTATGAAATAAAAGAGGATTTCAGAAGTCAAAATGTGCCCTAGTTTTTCTTTCTGCAGCACTAATCATACTTGCTATGGAAAAATGAACCCCCTCATTTTGTTCCTTTTTAAATTAAATGTTTTAAGAGTTACCACTTTAATCCAAGCAAGATGGCTTCAGGTGTGCCATACGTTTATCATACGTAGGACTGTTAGCGCTCTAGTTGTTCTTTGGAACACTCTGGGAAGCTGCAGTAGAACACAAAGGAATCAACTGACAGTCTCTGCCCTTGTTGGATGTACATGTTTTACTGAGAATGTCAGACTTCATTCTCACATGACTGAGAAAGATAATGTGAATTCACAGAAAATAAGCTCTCAGTTTAGCTTATAGATCACCTTCCAAACCTCTGTGGGAAAAGCATGAGAAAATATTTTTCTCTCAATCATGATATCCAGGCAGAAAGCTTTTTCACATGGTGAAATCACCTTAGAACATACCACAATTCCTAAAATGAGTATGGTACCATCAACAAATGATTTATAATGTAACTAAAGTCTTAAAACCTTCTATTAACTGCAATGCTTTTTAATGAGGTGCTATCATGTATATTGGTCCCAAGATGGCTGCCAACACTTCTTGGATGAAGTGCTGACAGCCAATCAGATCTCAGGATGAGATGTGTGGTTAGGCTCCGCCCACATATATATATGATTTTACTTTTGATTTTCTCAGGAACTACTGAATAGATTGACACCAGACCTGCAAAAGGCACTTCCCTGAGCTGAGGACTACCTCTCTGCCAAGTTTCAAGAAATTCTGTTCAGCCGTTCGGGCTGTACCTTGGACTAAAGGTCCCTATGGAAAATTGCATGGGGAAAACGCATTTTGGGACCCCCCTTTTTTCTCAGCCCCCGCTTGACGAATCCCCCCGAGACTTTCAGGGTAGGAGCGGAGCGGAGCGCCCCACCTATTTTGAAACTTTCGCAAGGATTTGTCAACCGGCGCCAAAGTTATTCCAAATAGAATGTTGCGGATTTCCTATGGAAACACGGTCCTAACTATAACTATCTACTGGCGACCGCCAGTAGATAATATACATACATATATTCATATACAGGTTATAAGAATTACCATGAGATTTTTCGCATTTACTTCATTATTCATGAGGACATCTTCATACAATACTCTTGCAGATACACTACAATTACCATGCAAAGACGAGTGCATTCTTTCATCCAGGTAGTTGCTACTCTAAGGGCACTCTAGAGGATATCCCCCGGGGGGACTACCGCCACAGTGATCAACACAGCCCTGGCGCTGCCAGCAGGAGCGGGAGGTGAGCGTGGCTCCGGAGCTCCTCTGTTCCGGAGCAATGGGGGCTGTACAGGGGATCCCCCCTGACTTATTGATCTGGCCTGGGGACTTTGTTTGAGGCCGATTTTCTCACTGAGAAGCCCTCTCAGGGCAGTGCCTGACCTCAAGATGGTTGCAGGGGCCAGATTACCCCCGTGGAGGGCTCCTGAGGCTTTGGGGCACTCCCAAACCTAGCAGTAGGGGCTCTCCAGCTGATACCCCCTTGTGATGGTGCTCTATTCTGGGGGCTTTTTGTGACCTGGGTATCATCTGCAAGGACAGGCCTGGACAACGCCTGACCTAAAGATGGTGCCTTCGCCTTTTAACTCTGTTCTGCCCGCAGCCTCGCCGGTTCTCTGGCGGCTGCCACTACCGAACATCGAGCCCCCAGTTAGACTGCGCCTTGATAATATCAAAACATTAACCCCCACCCACACCTGGGTTCTGATCTAACTGCGGCTCTCATCTATCCTACTCCCAGTATGAACTTGACCTTTTTCAGATAAACCCTGATCACTATCCTGACAGCGGAGTCCAAGCAATTTGGCTGATGCCCGGTGGAGCTGCTTGACAGCTATAGAGGAGATCGGCCCTGGTTCACCCCCTCTGCTATCACCTACCCAGCCGGTCATTGGGCACAGTTTCTCCCCGTCTCCCTGTTTATGTCTCTGTCTCCTACCTACAAAGTACCGTAACATTGGTTTTCTGTCCTATGTTTAATCTATGCTCTTGTAACAGATGTAACTTGTAACTCACCGTTCCTCATGTAAAGCGCTCTGATACCTCCGGGTTTAGCCAGCGCTATATAAAACTCAAATAAATAAAAATAACCCTGTCGAACCCCATAGACTGGGCTATGTGATTTGAGAGCAGCCCTCTGTTGACAAACCGGTATGCAAAGCATTATTCCACCTCTCTTGATGGCAGAGCTTTTAGCTGTTATTTTTTGCGGCAGTGACTCATTCAGAGGAAAGAGAACTATCAAAGTTATTTTATCTCTATTCGTGATATTTACATGCTTTTTAATCTCCACAGACACTAAAACTTCAATATTTGTGGCCATTATTTCTCATATGTTCCGTATCAGCTTAAATTCTAATTCAAACCTCGAATAACATTTTCCCATATAGTTTACTAGTGTAATTTACCTGGAGAAAGAGTAAGAGAGGCAAAACATATACCCCAGGTGTCTGGCAAGTTTGCGGGTTCCTAAATTGTATACTTCACCGGTAGGTAAGGAGGGGTTAATGGAAAACATGTCTGTTTCCCCCCCTCAAAATGGTAGGATGGTGTGTGTGTGCATTGCACAGGGGAGGGTCAAGGTAAAACTATCCAGTGCAATCAAGATTGACTTGGGAACAAGTTATGCTTCAGGCGTTATAATTCATGATTCGAAGCACCTTAGAACTAGGAAGCCTGTAGGAACTTAGGTTACTGACCCCATGAGAATGAAATTCAGAGTCAGACAACCAGAACATGAGTCGATGACCTGCAAGCTGTATTTATGATTAGCAAATAAATGGAGTGCTCACTTGAAGAATTGCACTCTTATACCTATTCCAGAAATTTAACAGTATGCCCTACTCTCAAGACACTGAAATATATTCATCAACTTTGAAAAAGATGTATGCGGTGTCCAATATTCACGCGTTGTAGAGACTGCAAAAAGCTGGATTTCAAACCCATTTTACTAATCAGCACCACTATACATAAAGGGAAGAAGAATGATACTATTTCCACCTAAAACAAGACCTGCGTTGACGTAGCAGCTATGACAGAGTCAATACAGTTCATGTTACTCTAATGGCCCGATTACAATGTCATTCGGAAACTGTCCCGAAAGATTCAGTCCCGGACTAATTTCCAAATGATTCAGGTCCTGCTAGTCGGGATGACCGATGGCGATGCTTCCCAATATCATTCGGTCGGAATCGCATTGACTTCAAAGGGAGCCTGTGTTCCAAACAAGAACACAGGCTCCCACTGAAAAAAGGGTTGTTGGGGAAAACCTTGCACCCTGTGGCAGGCACCCGATGGTGCCTGCCATAATGTGCATGGTTGGGAAGAGGGTCCCTTGGGTACCCCCACGGGCTACATTCGTACGTCTCCAGGTGAAGGGATCAAAGATTGATTCCGACAGCCGTTTCTTCTCAGGCAAACCGAATCGGAACGCCTGTCCGAATCAATCATTGTATTAGCTCGTCAGGAAACCGTGTCCATACAGCTGTACGAATCAGCTCTGAAAGACTCGGGCTGTCCGGCAGCCTTTCGGAACCGATTCGGACTGCTCGAACGGTTTCCGGGCATCGTATTTGGTTGTTAGGAAATCTGTATGATTCGGTCAAAAACAATGGTTCCGAATTGGATTCTGCAATACCGAATCCCATCCAGAGCCATTCCTAACCACATCGTAATCTGGCCCATAGAGTGTGAATGTTCTGCAAACTGTGTGACGTAGGCCACAGTTCGAATCATAAACTGATGCCACCGCTTTATGAAATCAGTTCCAATTTAAGACTGAATAGCCATTCATATTAATGCATTGCTCATGGTTAGTTGTTCTACAAAATGCTTTACTGTAATCAGTGGACATAGTATTTGTGGGGATATTTGGGTAAAAGGTCCTGTGCACGTCCAATGATTCAATGAAACACCATGTAACAGGGATGAGTGGGGATTGACCAAAGGCCTTTGTAAATTTCTGTGGCACCATCATTGAGGTATCGGGGCTAACAGTATGGCAAGTACACAGGTATAATGGCGGTTATCTCAGTGAGCCATATTGAGGAGGTTATTCTGCATTATGTTATTCAAAAGGCCAGACATAGTCCTGCGTATGGTAGAATGTTAAAACCATTGCCAACATTTAAGTTTCTTCAAGGTCTTCCATCATAAAACAGCAAGATGTTTTAAGTCCTCCCTCAGGTTCTAAATAGTGGTCTTCGCCATTTTCCTCCGCAAACTCTTGAAAGTTTTTTCGAAAACCTTACAGCCATTCCAAATATTGTAAACGATACAGACGTAAAATTGCAAGGCAATAAGTCTCCAAAGTTACAACTTGTCAAAAGAAACTTCAGCAAAAGACTAACTTTAGCAGGAGAATTCTGTTGCAAAAAAGGTTTCTTTGGAAAATTCTTCTGCATAATTTTTTGGGGTGCAAATATTTGGATCGCTCCAGTGCTGCACTAGTTGAAGACTCAGCTCTTTAAAGGACACCTCATCTCAATGTATTAATTGCCTACAACCCATATTTCTCTCCTATTATTTGATGAGTGTATGCTCGTCTTTGATCATGAGCAGTGCTAAGCTGCATTTTAGTTAGGTCCGTACCTCTATAGATAATGTTTGCCCACCAGCAAAGTTTTGAAAAGTTTATAGACCTTTTCAATCATCACAAAACTAAACGTTTCAAATTCTGCAAACTTCAATGACTAAACATAAATTGTAAATTGTGTAATCCCTGAATCAGATTATCCACCTCAGAAGGTGCCATTTAAATGTGAAGTGGGTTTTGGCAGAAAAGTCAAGACAGAAACTGCTGATTTTTTTTTTCAAGTGAATATGTCATCAGCACGTTACAAAAACTGAAGATTTCTATAACAGCCCTCAGTTAGCAGCAGAAAAGTTCGAGGTCTGCATCCCTTTTCTTAAAAAAAAAATAAAGAAAAATTGAGAACATTTTGTGTTTTGTTGTCTTCTATGCTTACTTGTGTTATTAGATGTACCACGCATTAAGTTGCTTGCCTTTTAAAGGCAAGCAGTCAGAGCAAATCGACACATGTTTAGAGACCTGGATATTCTGCAGCTAAAAATAAAGCCGATTATTGCTGGATGGTGCACGGAGGGCCCTGGTGAGCGGTTCACCTCGAATTGTGTGAGGCTCCAGTGAAAACCAGGCCACTTTGCATCTATGCTCAGGTAGGCATCTTATTTGCTTCCTTTCCAGGCCACTTGGCACAAATTCCTATTTTGAACCAAATAGTGTGCAAATTTCTCAAAGACGTTTCTCGCAGCATCAGCAAGCTTTGCATAATAGGAGGGAGCAGTGCCAATATTGAAACAGTCAGGGATCACCATATGCAAATTCAGTATAAGCACTGCTCCGGCTAATGAACAGAGGTCTGGCAATGCAAACCTCAGAACTTAGAATGGTCTATACGGCGTACTAAGGACACGTGCATTACTTCATCCTATGCACCACACGTTGGCAGGCGTGAACCACATCAGTTTGGCTATTAACACATAGGCTTGTGTTTGCCTGGCCACTCACAGCGTGGGGGTAGGTAAGACATGGCCGATTCATTTTTAGGGTCGAGCCTGTGAGAGCATGCACTAGCACATGTGTCTTGCTTGCGAGACACTGTTGTATAAAATAAAAGGCCTGTAGTCCTCCTATTGCTTACCACTTGTTGGCTTCATGGCACTCTTCTTTACAGTCTTGTAATTCGTCGAGGCAGGCCTAACATAATTTCCGTTCCTCTCTTTGGAGCAGGTAGCAAACACTGATTGATTCCGTCCGCTGCCCCCGATGTGATTGAGGCACTATTTTGTTCTGTTTAACTTTTAGTGCCCTGCAAACAGAAGCCAAGTGACTGGCAGCAACAGTCCCAGCAATGCACAATATGGCAAAGATTTACTTTCTATCGTTAAGTGTCTTTTATTTTGCCAAGTTTTATTTTCTCACTTGGTGCTCATGTTTTTGCTCGCAGGCGTTGTTCTCAAAAGATGAGGATTATTTTATTGCAAAGTTATGCTTTAACACATAATCATGCAGTATACCCCAAAGCACCCCACTCCAATCCGTCCCACTCCAATCCACACCAATACACCTCACCACAACCCCACAACAATCAACCCCACTCAATCCAATCCACCCAGACCAATCCACCCCACTCCAATCACCTCCAGTCCAAAACAATCTGCCCCAATCCAATCTGCACCATTCCAGTCTGCCCACTCTAACCTAAAACAATATGCCCCCTCCAATCTGCACCACTCCTTCTAAAATATTCTCCTTCTAAAATTTTCTGCCCCACTCCAATTCACCCCACCCCACTCCAATCCAATCCACCTCACCCCACTCCAAACCAAACCACCCAAATCCAATCCAGCCATATCCAATGTACCCCACTCCAATCACCCCGCCCCACCCCAATCCAAACCAACTCAATCTAATCCATCTCACCCCAATTCAATCCCCCTCAATCCAGTCCACACCAATTCAATCCACCCCACTCAATCCAATCTACCTCACCCGAATCCAATCCACCCCAATCAGTGCAATCTACCTCACTCCAATCCAATCCACTTCACTGCAATCTAAACTACCCCACTCCAATCTACCCCACCCCATCCATTCCAATTCAATTCACCCCACTCCATTCCACTCTACTCCAGTCCAGCCCGCTCCAGTCCAATCCACCCCACTCCAGTCGTCCCCACTCCACTCCCATCCACCCCATTTCAATCCACCCCACTCCAATCTAATCCACCCCATCCAGTCCACCCCACTTGAATCCAAACAACTCCACTGCATTCCAATCCAATCCACCCCACTCTACTCCAATCCAATCCACTCTATGCCAATCCAATCGACCCTATACTAGTTCAGTCCACTCCACTCAATCTGAACCATTCAGCCCACCACACTCAAATCCACCCAACTCCACTCCAGTCCAAAGTACCCTACGCAAATCCAGTCCAGCCCACTCCAATCCAATCTACTCCGCCAGTCCAGTCCAATCAACCCTTCTCCACTCCACGGTAATTCACTCCATTCCAAACCACCCTATTAAATTCTGATCCACCTCAGCCCCAAACGGATCTAATCCACCCCACTGCAAACCACCTCACACCATTTCAATCCACCCCACTCCAAACCACCCTAGCCCACTCCACTGAACCCAACCCACTCTACCCCAATCCTATCCACCCCAATATAATCCTATCCACCCACTACCTCAATCCACTTCAACCCACACCATCCTATTCCACCCCACTTCACTCCACTCTATGCCACTATGACCCTCTCTGCCAATGAACCACTGAATTCAATTCCCCTCTACTCAACTCTACAACACTCTACTCCCCCTATTCCACTCTACGATACTCTTCTCCAACAAATCCAGTCTATTACACTCAAATCCCCCCACTCCATTCTAGGACACTCCAAGTTACTAACTTTCAGCCATGCTGAAAAGCATGGCAAAAACACATTGCCAAAGCCAATAGCTCTTGTATACATAGCTTTTACTTTCATGAAATGTATACAAATTACATTTCATAGCATTTAATAAAAGATGCATAACATAACATGGAAGCCTCGCCAATCTGAGTCAACCATGCAGTACCAACCCCCTTTCATGAGAGGGTGGACTCAATTCCCTGATCTATCTAGATGACTACCTGACTTCGCAACAGGGCCTAGAAACAATCAATCACTGTTCCACTCCACACACAAGGTCGCTCTTGAGAACAAGAGGATGATGGACACAGCACTGTTAAGTGGTCGAATGTGACGTTTTGGTTGAAACAAAACACCAAAATTCACTAAAACCTTATCTGGACAGATGTTAAAATATACTGCCTCTTGCTTGCAAAAGTTATTTACTCATCTTAAAGCCACCATCTGGAAACGCCACTGCCAGATGGCCCATGTTCTCCTTGACTGAACTATCACCACGTGCTCAGATTCCACGATAAAACACAGAGGTTCTCTAGCTTGGCATGAAAAGTCCAACATGTGACAAAGGTAGGGGCAGGCAGCCAGCAGTTTCTGGTCAACTTAAATTGTCATTCTGTCTGAACCGCTTGACAGAGCATAGAAGACTCAGCCTAGAGAAAGGTTTACAGGTTTGAGAACAATTATGTAGTGTGAGAAGTGCCAGAATGTGCCAATCTCTGCCCAGGAGAGACTAACCTCTCCTTGCAGCAGGTAACATCCTTATGTAATGTGCCATGCTAATAGAGAGGGCAGTGGTCAAATAGCATAGTTTGAACAACCTGGGTAAACCCGAAGACTACAGAGTACTGTAGGAGCTACAATATGTGGAGAACTATATGACCCAAGGCCGCACAACAGCTGGACTTTGACCACACGCTTTCTAAATTCTAATGCACCCGGAATGCAATATTACTAATTCCATTAGACGTACCACTACATATACTCTACAACACATCACCATACAGTCAGTCCACCATTACTAATCCAGATAATATACAGAGTAATAGGCAATTATAACGCTCTAAAACGAAAAAGCAAGTGGTCATCATCTTTAGCTTTTTCTACCAAACATTATTCAAAACCACCTCCACAACAGACACACAGCATGCAGAGATGTATTGCAGCATTCCAGCCAAGAGTTTATGCAGCCACTGAGTGAACTGCTAGCACACCGGTACAGATCTCTTTCAGAGACAAAGAAGTCATATGTACAATGAACCACTCCTGGCTTACAGTTCCTCAGCAATTCACTGACATTTAGGCAAAACACAAAATAAACTTGCACAGATCTTACTTCTGGTCTATGGGAAGACAACAAAATAAAAGATTGAGCAACCTACAAATATTATATTCTTCATTTATCAAGAGGTTTTATAATATGCTATGATTTTATTTCAGATACTTTAAAGCACTTGATAGAGGCATGAAGGAATGCAATTTTATGGAAGGGAGTTAGTGTCCAGAAGGATGGGTGATTATTTTTATTCAAAATTCTTCAATCACTGCAAATGTCACTATTACGGTCATAGATAGGCAGGCAATTCTGAATAGTTTGATGTTTGACATTTCTTGTACTATATATAGTTTGGAAAGTCCTCAGCCTGACTGACATTTAAAGCAGAGTCTAGGAACCTGTATGCCCAGTGAGAACGATTGCTGGGTGATCCATGGGTGGACAATCAGTGAAGTGCTCTGGGTGGGGTGCAGTGAGTTGTCAGGTTCTGAAGGTCTTCGAGGCCTTTGCTGCAATATGCATTTGATATGGTGCGCAAGATCATGATTTGATCCTGACATCAGTAAAATGACAGTGCAGTGCTTTAAGGGCAGGTCTGAATCAGTCCTGATTACAAAAGTTAAGGCAAAGTCCTGCTGCATGGTTCTGAACCCTTTAGAGTTTAGGAATGCAGTTTTTAGGAGGTAATAGTAGATGTTATTAGAATAAGTAAGACAAGCTTGGATGAAGGCTCTAGTTAGATCAGCCCACAATTCTTGCACCCCAAAATGTCACCTCAACAATACGCCAACAAATTGCTGAATTGGACAAAGCATTAAACCTTAATTTCATGAATCAATGTGCCCTCGAGATAAGGCACCACCTACTACGTATAAATATTTAAAATGCACATGCATGAAACTACTTTGCACACAGCCACCCCTATTTGTGAGGTGAATGCACACAGGTGTCGCTGGCTATGTTAGAGCCCACCCTACCTCCTGTCATCTACAAATGAATATTGGGGGTGGGGGCCCATGCAAGTGATGCACTTCAGAGGACCATGTGTGTTTGTTGGATGAATAGATGGTGTGTGAGCCTGGTGGGCCCTTGTATTGTAGTGCAATGTAGGTGTGGCTGAGCACATTGAGCGGGCACTGAGTCTGAATGGGGAGCCATTGCAAAGCAAGGAGGTGAGTTGTATGATGTGTACTGGCAGGTAACCTGAGTGATAGTCATGCACTGTTTTGTCTGATAGTGTCACACTTGTGTCGCAGCTGTGAAGGGATGACATTGAAGAGGGCATGGGGTGCTTTATCCTACATGTAATGTGGACCAGGGTGAAGATGTAGCAAGTGTCAAGAGGGAGCCATAAAATGAAATGTCTGACTATGTCATATGTCAAAGCAGGAGGGTGTGAAACAGGGACTAGTGAAGTGACAGACAAATTCCTGGCACTGGGGGATCTTAACTTACATTTGAACAACCCTACAGACAACGTTAGCAGGGACTTTTGCCAGGCGCTGGGAGCCCTCCAACTGAATCAAATAGTAAGTGGTCCCACTGACCAGTTGGGACACTTACTTGACCCCATATTCGTCAATTGGGGGGAAGTAGAAGCCATGACCCCCATTCCCATCCCTTGGTCGGATCACCATCTGGTACCATTCTCCATACGAATTCCTGGGGTAAGATCTCTGGAGCCAGCAATACTGTACCATCCTAGGCGGAGATGGGCTACCTTTTCCCAGGCTAAATTCTGTGCGGCATTGACTAAAGAAGGAAGCCCTGGGGGGGGATGATGCGGATACGGCTTATATCAATCTATGTAAACGTATCAACGAGGTGCTTGATTGTACAGCCCCACTTTCGCGCGCCAAATCGGGTGGCCGCTTTCAAAAAACTGCCCCGTGGTTCAGTGATGAACTACGAGTCACGAAAACAGCATTGAAGCGTGTCGAAAGACAGTGGCGGGGGGCTCCTTCTAAGGAAACTAGGGAGGCCTACCTAATTGAGAGGCGAACTTATCACGGGCTAATCAGGAAGTCCAAAGCAGCATATTACACTATTAGAATTAGTGAAGCTGGTAACTCGATGAAGGAGCTTTTCTTGCTCTACAAAACCCTCTCGAGTGGGAAACCAGCCATTGCTCCAGATGACTGCTCGGTGGAATCCTGTGACAGGATCGCGGACTTCTTCGCCGGAAAGATAGCCAAAATCTACTCGGCATTTCCTAGTCATCCCATTGCTGGGACTGAATTTGCGGAAAGCTCGAGGGAATGGGGGGACAGACATATACTGACCAACTTTGTCACCCCGCCTCCAGAGGACCTACTAAAAATCTGCAGATCCGTCAAGTCGGGTTCCCCGCGGGATCCCACCACGCCGAAACGGCTAGCGGATAGCTTACCGGTACTAGAACCATATATTAGACACATACTGGATGTGTCTTTTAGCACTAAGACCATGCCCAAAGACTGAAAACAGACGGTGGTTCTACCTCTCAGGAAGAAACCTAACATTAGCTTTGAGAAGCTAGAGAACCTCCGGCCGATCTCCCTTCTGCCCTACCTGGCCAAAGTGGCGGAAAAAACGGTAAACCTGCAACTGATGGATTTCGTGGAAGAGGTTGCCCTACTACACGATACCCAGTTTGGTTTCCGTCCCCGCCACTCAACGGAATCAGCGCTTCTGATGGCTGTGGAGACCCTACGCCAGGGGGTGGATGAGGGTCATACTATGGCCCTCATCCTATTGGACCTGAGTGCAGCATTCGACACTGTAGCTCATACCACCTTGCTACAGTGTCTGAATAGTGGAGGGATATCTGGAGCTGCACTCGCATGGATCCAGTCCTTCCTGACGGGGAGAAGCTTTCAGGTCCGCCAGGGTGAATGTTATTCCAGGGATATTGGATTGGGCCAGGGCGTACCCCAGGGATCGTTCCTGAGCCCCACCCTATTTAATCTATATGTCTCCCCAGTGGCCCCCATTGCTGAGGGCCATGGTCTGCACATAGTGTCCTACGCCGACGACACGCAGCTGGTTATCTCCCTCTCGCGAGCACCCGGTCTTGCGGTGGACAGTTTCAGAGTCTACATGCAAGATCTTGCAGCCTCGATGTCCACCAACTGACTCAAACTAAATGGCAGCAAGACCGAGGTGCTCGTAGTGGGGGGGAACCCATCTATCTGGTCGTCGGCGTGGTGGCCTCCATGCTTAGGGGAGGTTCCAACACCCTGTCAAGAAGTTCGGAACCTTGGAGTCTGGCTTGATGCTGACCTGTCCTTTGGACCTCAGATAGGACGTGTGGCGGGTGTCTGCTTCAGCGTTCTGAAAAGTCTACGGAAGGTCTTAGATCTCCTTCCTATGTCAGCCCGTAGAACGCTGGTGCATGCCCTCGTGACATCACGCCTGGATTATGGCAACTTGCTGTACCTGGGAGCAACCAGCAAGGCAATAAATCGCCTTCAGGTGTGGCAGAATGCGGCAGCCCGCCTCATTCTAAAATTTCCCAAAAGATCGGCCTCCAAAACTGCCCTTTGGACTCTTCACTGGTTGCCAGTGTGGAGTAGGGTCGAGTTTAAGGCCCTCTCTACCTGCCACCGCATCCTTACTGGGAAGGTGCCAACACCGCTCCAGAACCTGATCACCAGGTACGTACCCACGCGCGCCCTTCGCTCCTCCCATGGAGGCCTTTTAAAGGTCCCGAGGATAAGGCGGGCTTGCGTGGGAGGTAGATCTTTCAGCTACCTAGTGGCAAAGAGCTGGAATGCCCTACCTTTGGACCTCCGTCTGGAGTCATCTGAACCTAGCTTCAGGAGGAAGCTAAAAACATACCTATATACACGGTAACCTGTGCAGACTTTACGTTCTAGTCTGCGGGAGTTCTTCTGTTTTAGCGCGGGGACACGCCATCTGAGCGTAACCAAGCACTTTATAAAACTCCCTTATTATTATTATTATTATTATGACAGGATGAGCTAGATGTCCAGGATGATGGGCAGGTTTTGGGGATGTTTGGAAGGTTAGATGAATGGGCCAAGTTGTGTGGGCAACCAGGGTAGGGACATGCCACAGAATATAATTGCTACTAGCATGTGGGGTACAGCTTAAGCCATAGCTCTCACATACAGGCAGGCATGTCGACCATTTGTATATGGCTCCTTATATTGGTGATATTGGTGTCACATGAGCGTCAGTGTATGATCTGGGTGCCATCAGTTTATCTATTTTCTTGTGACCTCGATGTCAATCTGGCCAGCCTTACAGACGCCATTTCAGCTCATCCAGGAGACAATACTTTGATCAAAAGTTATTATCACAGCAGAGACAAAAGCTCAACCCCCAGAAATACGTCCTGAAATATTCAACACTCCAGGCTGCAGCCAATGCCTCGCGCTCTATGACTGAATGGTTGCACTCACTACTAGTCCACGATACAAAGGCCACAGTATTCTCTACACTACCATGCGTTTGGGATAGGACAGCCCCCACACCGCAAGCACTTGCATCTACTGTCAAACAGAATCCTACTGGGTAGCCATGGTACTAAGATACCTGCCTCACACACTTCCTTTCTAATTTCATCAACGGCTTCTTGTTGTTCTTTGCCCCACACACACAAAGATATTTCAATCTGTCAGTTTTTTCAGAAAATCTTTCTACAAACTTTGAGTAGTATTGGATGAGACTCATGAAAGACCACAAATGGTCTTTGTACTGGGGCATGGCAGATGATTTAATGGCTTTCAGAAAATCCTCTGTGGCTAAGCCCCTCACCAGAAGGAATATGACTGAAGAATCCCACTAGAAATCAACACTTATCTTTTCTTAAGATGAGCCCTGCATCACATAACCTGTTCAACAAAGATTTTAAAGCACAGCTGAGATCTTGCACAGTCTTGCCGAATACTAATATGTCATCCTAGAAGTGGATGACGTTTTTGAGCCCAATGAGCCCCTCAGCAACCATACGTTGGGACACACTTGTGGCTGAGGATAGCTGGTAGGGCATCTGGTGAACTTGAAAGCCCCTTCCATTGTGACAACTACCATTAAACCTTTCCATTCTTCATGTAGATGGATTTGGTGGTAAGCACTTTTTAAGCCCAATTTAGAGAAGAACTTGCCACCCTTGAGCACCAAAATCCTTCATTGATGTTAGATAGAGAAAAAGGATCAGTGACAATATTTTGATTGAAACTCCTTAGATATACACAGAATCTCAAATGGCCATCAGGTTTTTTTTGTTATCACTACTGGGGAAATCCAACTTGAAACCTCAACAGACTCGATAATGCTCTTCTTCATCATTTCTTCTAGCATTTTATTTACTTCATTCCTAACCACCACAAACACCATTCTCAATCTGTATTTCACTGGAACTTCCTTTGCAATGGGTTTGTGGACATATCCCTTAAGTTGGCCTAATATCTCCCTAAATACTTCACTCACCTCTCCCAATACTTCATCAGTACAAATATCATCTACAACCATGACCTGACAAGGAGCTTGAGGATTGATTATAATGTGTAGATCATATTGGTGCACCCAACCCAGGATTTGTGGCCCATCTTCCACAACATACACATTGCCTTCAATCTCTCCACAAAAATTGAATTGATGCCTGAAAATATTCTAATATTTCAATTCTTTCTCCTTGATATCCTGTGGGATCAATGTCTTTAACCGTCAGTTTTGTAAGTGGCCATTTCTTTTCAAACATGCATTTTGGAACGATGGTATAAAGGATCCTGAATCAATGAGCAACTCAACTTCCCTGCCATTGACCCCAAAGTTTTCCTTAGGTCTTATTCTCCACCCATCATCATTTCCTTGCTGATACGTGCTTAGCACCCGGTCTTCTAGTCTGTCTTCTTAAAAATCTTCCATGATGCTACTCACAACTTGCCACTTTCCTTGCACATGCGGGCAAAATGTCCTCACTTTCTGCTTTCTTTATAGAATGCATAGCACCTTTTGGAAACTCCAGAATGAAAATGACTGCCACATCTTTAACAATCCCTCAAATTCTCTGAATTGTTGTTGCCTCCTTTCTGAAACTGACGGGGTTTTGGAAGCTGTGAAAAGAAGGACAGTTGAGGGTGGACGTAGGAAAAGGACTGTCTCGCCTTCGTGATACCTCTTACAAAGATTCTGTAGGAATCATCGTTGTGTGGCCAGGATGTTATCATAAGCAATGATGAACTTGTTCTGTCTGAAGGACTTAAAAATAAGATCATAGGGACAGCGTATAAGGAACATCTGGGACAGACTCTGAGTAAGAGGAGAGTAACAGAAAATGTCTAGTGGACAGGTTTGGACAATCAGGTCACTCAGTGGGTGGAAAAGTGTGGAGCTTGCTGGGAAAGTAAACATAGACTTTAAATTAGAGTTCAGGTTGCCAGTGGTCAAATTGAAGATCTAGGAGGCGCTGAGGTACAGTGTATGTGGATTGTATTGGGCCAATGTCTGGTGTACGAAGAAAGCATAGACATGTAATAGTGATGGCTAATGTACATTCCAAATGGTTGGTGGACAAACTCATGAGGGATGACACTACTAGGAGTACCACTGTGGTTCTAGAGAAAGTGTTCATGGAGGAATGTTTTTCTAGGCAAGTCATAACAGTCAATGGTACCCAACTCACGTCACATACGATTAAATCATTCTTGGTACAAAGGGGGATTAAGCATACCTGCACATAATTGTATAATCCCCAAGCAAATGGTTTAGTGAAAAGTGCCTATTGTTTGGTCAAGAGTGTGATTTTGATTTCTATATAAGGTGGATGCAATGTTGAAGATATGGTGAACAAGATGATCTGGGATCATTGCACTCCATGGAAAAGAGTGTCTCAGATGTCACCTTTTGAAACCATAAAAAGAGTGAAACCAGGCACGAATTTGACACCTATGTTGTTTTTAAATCATAATGGTAATGTGAAGGAAGTAAGATTGGGATTGGAAACCAAGGGAGTAAATGATGTAGGAGAGCTGGTGAAAGTGAAGCATGGAATAGTGAGTGTGGGTTTGTCAATATTTTGGGGACCTTTCAAGGTTACAAGGGTGTATTAGGAGTATACAGAGTTAGAAAACGTAGGTAAATGGAATCATTGCAATGTTGCATTATTTAGAACAAATGGTGGAAGCAAGAACGAGTGTAGCAGCCACTATGGAAATAGTATTTTCATGCTGGCGGAGGATGCTGAATTATTGGGAAACTCTGGTGGTGAGGTGTTGAGAGGTGAAAGTGAAGTGGAGATGAGGGAAGTAATAAATTCAGAGAGGGAATGCCACAAGTTGAGGCATGAATTTAGAGATGTCGTTACATGGAAGACTATATTCAGAGTAAATGAAGTCTCTTCCAGTGCAATTTTTGCGGGTATTTTTGTTAACTGCTGTGTTGCTTTCTTTTGCATAACCTTTTGACATGTTTTGCTTCAGATGTTGATTGTTCAATCAATCAATCAATCAATCAAGGATTATTAAGCACGCTACTCACCCGTGAGGGTCTCGAGGCACTGAGGGGGGGTTAGCAGATCCGTTAGCCGAAGAGCAATGTCTTGAGGGCCTTCCTGAAGGTGTTCAGGGAGGAGGCGAGTCTGAGGTCTGCCGGGAGCTCGTTCCAGGTTTTGCCCGCAATGTAAGAGAAGGATCTTCCACCTGCTCTGGCTCTGTAGATTCTCGGGGTTTCGGCCAGTGGATGTTTGTGAGATCGGAGGTTTATTTTGGGTACATGAAAGTTGAGGTATTTGGGTCCGGTGTTGTGTAGGCATTTGTAGGCATGGGTGAGGATTTTGAAGGTAACTGTTTTCGCCACAGGGAGCAGGTGGAGCCTTCATAGGTGTTGGTGGATGTGTTTCTGCCGGAGATTGTTCATATATTTTTATTAGGCTTTTAAATTATTCAATACAGTAATACAATACAATAAGCTTTTTTCCACTACATACATTCAGAGAGAATAATTTATCTTAAAAACATTTAGGGGCATATGCATCAACAATGCCATTTGCGATTCCTTATTAGCGAAAAATAAGGATTCGCTAATAAGGAATAGCAAAAGGCTATGCATGTAGGAATCGCTATTCAAATAGCGATTCCTTAACTTTCCTTAATTGCGACTAGCAAATAGCGAGTAGCAATTAAGGAATGCCGTCCCAATCATTCCTATGGGCCTCCAGGCCCATAGGAATGAGTTGGAGATTGCATGAGCAAATTGCGAGTACCAGTAGGTTCTCGCAAATTGCTCATGCAATTTCAAGGGTGCAAGGGTGTCAAAATGACACCCTATAGCACCCCTGAAATTGACATGTGCACATAAGTTGCACACACACATGCTCTAAGGGCATGTGTGTGCGCAACATGAAACTTTGAAAAATGCACAAAAGTGCATTTTTCAAAGTTTTAGCAAATTACCATGCAGTTCATCTTCATGGTAATTTGCTCCCCCTATTAGCGAAATCGCTAATTTTTTAACTTTGATGCATTGCATTTAAGGAATCTCACTTTGGGATTCCTTAAATGCTATCGCTATTTAAGGAATCGCTATTTAAGGAATCCCTATTTAAAGAATCGCTATTTAAGGATTCCTTAAATAGCGATTTTTGCTTTTGGGTTGATGCATTGGGATTGGGTATTTTTAACTCGCTAACGGGAGTTATTAACGAATCGGTATTTTACCGACGGATTTTTGGCTTGATGCATGAGGCTGTAAGTGTTTAGTTGCGTCTGTCAGCTGTGGAACTATGACAGTAACAACCAGGCGTGGCCCGAGCCTGGTAACAGCAAATATTTCGGTCCTCCATCATGGAGCAAGAGGAAATTTATAAAGGTAAGAAAAAATGTGTGCTTGGGAAGTCCAACTTGGCAAGGGTAGAACACAGAGGAATATATGAGCAGACAGCATGATTAGACAAATGAGGGGATAGAGGGCATACTGGTTAAGGGGGCGTGAGTAAGTAGTGTGAGGCCAGATCCACGCAATACTGGTTAGGGGGCTGTGAGTAAGTAGTGGGAGGAAAGATCCATCGCAATATGGGTGGCCATGAATAAGTAGTGTGGGGCCAAATCGACTGTATGCCCTGTTATTCCACATCAGACGAGGACACAGGAGGAGTAGAATGATGTGAGGTGCTTTGCCAGAGACTCTTTGAATTGTATTAGCATGGTGTCCCAGGCTGCTGCTATGGGACATTTTCTCATTCTTCGGGCTTCATCTTAGTGCAGTTTAGATCTTTCTGCTTCACCCCAACGGAGCAAGGCTTGACACCACTGAAGAAAGGATGGGGGCTGTTATACACACCAATGCATGGTTAATATGTGATTGGCTAAAAGAAGGGCTACATTTGCAAAGCGCACCCTGTCACAAACTGTACCTTCAAGTTCCCAGTCTTTACAGGAGCAGAATGGTGCTAGAACCCAATGCGTCTTTTGAGCCCCCTCTCATCGCTAGTATCACCTAAAGAGATTAAAAAGGTCTCTGGGGGGAAAGGGGATGGGGAGATAAGAAGAGACTGATATGTCTTTTTCTTAGGTCCTCTATGAATCAATTTTCCTGTTGGTCAAGATTACAATATGTTAAGTGGGTATTCTTATATTTTGAGGTTTTCTAGGAAGCTCAAAGTTGTTGATGTTGTGATTTGCTGTTCTCTCAAAACATATATGATTATTAATGACTCTCTTATCCTTTGTCTTTAAGGCATACCTGCATGACCGATACTGTGAGAAATGACTGGATCGTCACAAAGATTACAGGATTCAGGTAAGGGCCTTTGCGTTCTTCTATTAATATTTCTTGCTGTTATACTTGCTCATGAAGACGTTCTGTTTATCGCTGAGGAGAATCTTTAAACTCAGTATAAGCCACTGTCTTGACGTACTTTGTATTTATTAATAACTCCTCGAAACAAGAACCGACGCCCGGAACAGGGTCCCTTAAACTGCACGTTGAATATGCACAGCAAATACTTTCCTTCAAACACTACTCTAGAGAATACTGCACACGCGTCAGAAAAACTGCTATCTCTGGGATTCTCTTCAGTGAAGTGCGCCACTAGTGAGGCTGCACAAGCACTTCGCACTTCACTGCAGCCCTCGAGCGCCTGTATAAGCGGTAGACCTCTAGAATGGTAACTTCCTTCATTTATGGTGGCCGCCATCTTGTGAGACCACTTTTGCCATAGTGATCTCTAAGATTGGATTTCTCTTCCTTTAGGAAGCAGGAGAGCTTGTTTTACCTGCTCTTTTTTGCAATGTTCACACAACCTGGGATGCAGAACTCTGGTTAGTACTATGATTCCTGACTCCCACACCTTAAAGCTTTTCCTCCTTGGAAAAATGCCCTTCCCATGAGTTGAGTGCTGTTAGCTCTGTAACTGTGGCTAATAGGGTGTGCACCGAATGCCAAAAAATGGCAATATATGGGCTCACCCAAAGCCGGTGCCAATGCTTCAGATGTTGATATAGTCTTTAATATTGTTCAGTGTTTCTTTAAGGATTTTGTTTTTGTTTATTTTTGGTTCTTTATAAGTTTTAGCTATTTTTATTGTTTGCAATATAAAGGGAGGGGATGTGTTATGAAGTACTTTCTTTGTGTCTACACCTAGAATCTTTCTGCTGTTGGGTTCAAGTCAGGGTGGTTGGTTGGAGCAGGATTTCATTCATGGCAGTAGATGTATGGATGGCAGGAGGGAGTCCTGCTGGTTCCAGCTGTGTTTCAATAAAGAGATTACTAATGAGTTTGCTGCCTACAGACCCTTTACTACAGTGTTCTTCACTGAGTTTAAGAAGGGAAAGATGGTGGGTAGTGTGGCCTGGGAAGTACTTGCTAGAGCAAAGGGTAGATGCTTTAGTGTTTGCAAGTGACATAACAAAAGTACTCCCAGGGTGCACGGACCAGAACAATAATTCTCTTCTGGGTTAGGGTATACTGCCAAATCATTTAGGACAGCACTAAGAATAACCACAAGCTTGGCAAGCGCATGTGATTTTGACTCTTTGCTGATTAACAGTACATTAACTGAGTCATATGCTATCATGCTTTGTTTTTTGGTTGCTTACCTTTTCTTGGGGTTTCCTTGTATCTTTTTCCCCTCAACTTTGTAAGGAAACTTACTATCTCTCAATCAGTAGTTTCAATGTCTCCCTTCTGCTACCATGGCCTACAAAGCCCCCAGCAGTTATTGAGTGGTTGTGGTGTCCTAGTATGTTACATTGGGCAGAGCATCCTGATCTTTGAATGGCTGGTAAGCCAACATTTGCTAATTATATTCTTTATGCAATACAAATGTGCATCTGTGGCATTGCACTAATAATAGGGAGCAGCCTTCACTTTCACAAACAACCCTCATCAACCCTGTACTGACAAGCTGACTAACTTAAAGCTATCCCAGTTTTATTCAGAGGGACGCTGTGGCTATCCTTCCCTCCTACCTATCTTTAATCCACTCTTCTCTTACTCCAGGGTCTTCCCATTCTTGTAACTAGTAAACAAGGGAGGAGCTAGTAGAAAGTATTGAAATTACTTTTCACCATTGACATTGTTATGTGGATACAGGTAACCTTACACTATTGACAGAGACAACCATTGATGGCCTTGTGGAATGTCCACAGCATATTGTAAGACTAAGCGAAACATTTGTTAGCTGTAAAACTGCCTACAATAAACAGATGTAACAAACAACATTTTCTTTAGAACATGTTTCTCTTGGAAGTGTTAATGAACTAGCATCCTCCAGAAGTGTGACAACTGTTAAAAAAGTATTATTAATCTCTTCAATTGCTACTGGGAGGAGCGGGCACTCCCACTTGTGGCTATAGCACCCTACACTCCGATCAATAGCGTTCTTACGGATTCTGGCATGAAAGCAGTTTCAGAGCAGGTCTGTCAATAAATGTTGTCCTCCATTTGAAAAGTCACCTGGTACTGCTTTAGTACCTGAATTGAGAAAGAATATAGATGTTGAAGAGAGAAAAGGAGAGAGGTGACCCTTAAGGAATAAAGTAAAACACTGGGGTAGGAAAGTGCCTCTTTTAACATGGTTAGCCCAGACTTTTTGGCTGATGTTATTTCGAACTGTAATTGCACTGGGTTCTTGCTAATCAGGTTCCCATTGCCAGATCTCTTTTACAAAATCTGTACCACGACTGGCACAAATTCAGTTACCCTTGTAAGTTCCTAGTAAATGGTACCCCTAGTACCTAGAGCATGGGTACTGAAGAGGGTCCTCTGGGGCTGCAGCACTGGTTGTGCGACCCCAGAGATCCCTCACCAAGGCTGTGCACTCTCCCATTGCAGGCTGTATGTCTTGATGCAGACAAACCTGAAGAGTTGACATGGCACACATCCCTGTGTGCCATGCCACCATACACTGCATAAGATATAGGTAAGTCACCCCTACTGCAGACCTTTAGCCCTAAGGCAGGGTGCATTATATCCCATGTGTGGACATATCAGCATGAGCACATATGTCCCTACAATTTCCAGTCTATTCTGAGATGTTGTAAGTGCACAGGGAAGCCAAGAAGAGGACAAGGGCTGGATACTTGTCAACACGAGTTTCATAGCTCCATGATGGCTTCATTGATTCATAAGGTGTTTGGTACCAAACATCTTGTCTTAACAAATCCTCACTGATTCCAGTGGTGATTTTATTAATAAACTCACACAGGAGACCCTTTTAGAGGGTTCCCAAAGACTCTACCAAGCACTGGTGTAGTTCCTGACTTGTTTTCACTGGCCTGCCACTTCCAGACATGTTTCTAACCTTATGGGTGAGAGCGAACACTCTCAGATGACAGAGACAAAGCCTGCTCTGGATGGTGCTTCACCTGTGGTGCGCTCCTGGACAGGGCGGGAAGCTTCAAAGGTGAAGCCATGCCCCCCTTTCCTGCTCCACTTATGGCGGAAGGAAAGGTGGGAAAATTAGTTAGATTAGGAGGAGGGTCGCCACTTAGTCTATACCACACCTAGGGTGGGGCAGGCAATGTGAACCCCTCTCCTGACATTCCACAATCTTGGGATTGAAGGAACACATCCTATCAGTGCTAGGGTAGTGACTCTTCCCACAGGAAGTGGTCACTAGAGAGTGTAGGCACACTAAAGGTGGGTAGTCCATTGGCATATACCTTTCTCCCGTTGTAACATCCCTAAATTCAATATTTAGGTGGCATCCTGAGATCTGAACATCAGGTTCGATGGACAAGAGAAGACTAGGGCAAAGAAGACTCACTGAACGAAAACTGTAGCCCTGCTGCACAACATAAAGGTGCCAAACCCTGCCTGCTGCTCCTAGAACTCGACAATCACTGCTGCTGTGTCATCTTGAAACCTGAGAGAACTCCAAAAACCGCAGGGCACCTCCAGCCTTTAAAAAATTGCCAAGAAGCTCCCTGGGAGTGAAGGTATTACTTCCTTGCACAACACAGGCACCAAACCTGTGAAGTTGTGTTTGTTGACTTTCTGCTCCCAATGACCTTGATGCAGCATCAAAGCAAGAGGAGGTACATCTGTTCCGGAGGGTCATATCTGTCTCCCCATCAAACTTGGAGACACCAAGACTTACCAGAGCTGTAGCGTACCAATAACACCAATAAGAGTCCTCTACGCACTCCCAAAGTACTAGAAGCAAGCCCCTGTCAAGGGATGTCGAGACACCCACGACCCACTTCCTGAGTGGCCCATCTGTCCCAAGATTGCCTCCCCAGGTAGCCTGCTATGACTGCGAGGACCTCAAGACACACAACACCCGGCTGACCTGTTTGCGCTGCACCCGGCTCCACTGTCCCCAGCACCGACCAACCAGCTCTGCTCCTGTGGTCCCCAGGCCCTTGCGACATCCCCTCTCTTAGGAGACCCACTAGACTTACCTGTAAGTCCCTCTGTGAACTGCGTTTTCCAGTGTCACCCTTCGTCAGCTTCCAAGACCTCAGCACTCTGCTCCTGGCTGATCCGGGACACTGCTGAATTTCTCCTGCTGGAACTTTGGACCTGGTCCTGACATCAACCTAAAATGAGAAGGTTAACTTTGTTAAAGCATTGTTTGAATTTTTGTGCATTTTTCAGCTTTTTCCTCATTGTTTCCCATGATGCATAATTGGCATTGAAGTGTTATATTTATCGAACTTTGCAAAATCGTGTGTCCAAAAATACGTTCCTTAGATCTATGTTCTTGGTCGTAGAAATTATAAAAAAATCAATATTATTTTTACAAAATGGTCTCGAATTTATTCTTGAGTGTGTGTCTCATTTATTGCCTCTGTGGGTACAACAAATGCTTAGCACTACACTCCAATAAGCATAACTGCTCACCCACTCTACCACAAAGAGAGAGTTAGTATTATCTGCTTCTACCTCTGCATAACCATTGGGGATTCCCCGCACTCTCAATATAATGTACTTCATTTTGGTACACTGTACAGAGATCCAGTTTCCTACAACTGGTCATGTAGACAACTCAGATTCTTTTTTTTTTGTTGCTGCTATTGATGAAAAATGAAAGGACACACTGGAGGCCAGGAATGGAAATGGATTGTATGCCAAACAGTACAATAGATGATGGAAAGTTCAATGTGTTCAAGGGCTGTTATATAGTGCTCCTTCAGGAAGAGCTGCCACTTTTGTTAGCTAGACTAGTTCTATTTTGCTTGATATGTGGATGTAACTGTTGGTCTTGGAGAACGTGGTTCAGTTTCACCTAATCTTGATGTTGTTTCATTACCACACACTCCAAGATTTGACTGAGGAATTTAAGACTGGAGAGGTAGTTTTAGTTGGCCAATTTACTTGCCAAAGAATATGTTTTGATATTAAATGAAAAGAGTTCTTAGCATTAGAGGCATCATTTTTTGCAAAATTATTGGGACTGGAGCTAGGATACTCTTCTCTATAAATCGAGCTACACAATACACACATTTCAGAAAGACCATATTTCCATGCAGAATATTTGTGCTATCTAAATCGTGGTAACATTAATTAACATATTTTTTCTCTCACAACATGGAGGATCGTGTACCATATCTCCATTAACCATTTTAGGTGGCGTTTTGGCACAGTATATATGTGTTTACATCATGATTTATTGCAGAAATTTCAGCCAATGCATACATCTTCGTAATTACTTGCAGACCAGTATGCATTTTGGCTTGTCTTAAGACTCCATCAATTAAGGTTAAATGTAATATCAGTTAATGAGAGTCATGTATACTTTAGAAAATGGGAACTCAGAAATCTATCTGTGTGTTTTTCTACCTCCTTTGTAAGGACATTTCAGATATGGTCCTTTATAGAATGCTTATAGGCCACGTTTCCATCACTTTGAAGTGCTTCAAAAATAGTAAATTATCAATCAGTATTAACATTCATAACAATAATAGCATGCATATCCGAAAGTCCACTTATGAAGTGTAAAGTTAGTTACATGCATATCAACAGGAACAAGTCTCATGTGCTGTCACATGGTTAGGTTGACAAAAACCTTAACTTGTGGGATATGCCCTTGCTTTTATGAAAATAGTTTGCTTTGAAAAGTCAGAAATATGCTTAGACCCAGAGAGATCTTAAATTGTATATGCTCCACTTATCAGACCGTGTGTCTACTATAATTTAAGGCTTAAAGTGGAACCGTTCGGGGCCTTTGGCTGTTAGTATAGTGGCCCTTGCCTGTGATGTAGCGGAAACCGCATTTTATTTGTAGGGGTGCATTATAATCACACATGTAGAGTTGCACCCTCATATAATCCTTTGTCGTGTTGCATGAAGTTTTGGAATTTCGAAATGTAATAATGTGAAACATGATGTGTATAGACCATTGAATAAATAACATGGAGAATTAACGTAGAAAGTGAATGTAACCAGCAGAAAACATTAACATGAAGAACTTGTGTTGTGCAACTGACAATCATTCATTTATTAAATGTGTTCATTAAGTGTGACATTTCATACTTAGGTCATGTAGCAATCGAGTGTGTGTTATTTCCTATGCAAAATCTTCAAGCTCATATGGCATTTTTCTTATGTTAGCTGAATTTGTAGGCCAGAAATGCAATTTCCCTTGAAGCTCTCACTTCAGAAATAACAGTTTGAATTCCATGTGTGCTGTGGATTTCGTTCTTTCTCATGTTTTTTGTTGCAGGAGGAAGAAGTGCCTTTGTTTGCTAGAGTAATGCCTTTATGTTATTAGTCAGGCAAGGAGAGCAGGAGATACATTGTAAGCTCAAACCGATAAGGGAAATAAGGGCCTGGGAATCAAGATCAACATGTTGCAGTTCAGGAACACCGCTATCACGTGGAAAATTACCTTTGAAATCGTGGTCAGAGCGGATGGCTTGACATACAGGGACTCTTGGGAAAAATACCTCTAACAATGTGATGTGAGAGTAGGGAAAGTGCCCACTTCTTCTTCTCTGCTTTCGGAGAGAGAGCATCTTAGAAAGAGCTCTGTCTTGGTAGCTTTACGCTACATGACCCATTATTGTGGAGAGACTTCTTTGGGAGAATCCACGGACTGACACCTTTTATCATTTGCTCTTGAAGATGTTTAAGTAGGGATGGCATCGTAGTGTTAGAGTAGGGATAGATTAATGCTTTATTTCCATCAATCCTCAATGCAGGGAAAGTTTGACTCATGCTATCTGATCCTCTGCATTCTGTTTTTTGAATTAGTTGTTTTGTTTATGTTACACCACCTCAACTTTATTTGCAGATTTGGCTTAATGCTGATCCTGATGTATTTCTACACTCTCATCTTGAGGTGTCTCTATGTTTAGTTATTTTTGGCTTTGCGATAAACTGACTAACCTAACGTAGTCGTCTGTGATTACTATGTGTCCAGAGAAATTTTGTTTGAGTTGATTGGAATTAATAACGACTTTCTCCCCTCTACCCTTACATGCTGCTAAAAGAACCAACGAATTGTGATTCAACAGCAGGTTCTGAAATTTTGGGCCCAGCCCTTTCAGTTGGTAGCTGTCTTGCTTCACCTCCAGATGATACAAAATACCACTCTTCCACACAGTGGCTCAAACATGACGAAGCAATGAACATATAACACATCACAACCTAGAAAGGGATTTCACTTTATAAAATGGAGCACATCAAAGACTGGTTTTCAGAATAAGGCTTGGGGATTTATTTTTACAATGCTCTGTAACAGAAAGGCTTTCCCAGATGACAAATGAACAATAGTCAAATGAATATAGAGATATCTATATATATGCAAGCCACACACTTGGCAAGTGCAACAGATAAATGCATGGATAATAATAATACACAAGCGGTAGATAATGCTGGACGTCCTGCAAGCACTCAGAAAGATATATTCACTAAATACATCAGATGGTTACTTTGGATGTGCACACTCACACTCATTGACATATCACAAAGTCAATACTCAAAGAAAACACCTCAGATGATCATAGCCACTGGAAACTGAAGGTACACGCACAAACAGCCATGCATTACAATGACTGTTATAGCCACTGGAAACTGATTATGCACACACAAACAGCCACGCATCACAACAGCACTAATCAGAAACAAGAAACACCACCAGCTGCAAACTTCATCTTGGCCCACTCCAGACTGGGGGGTTCAAAGCCGGAGACTCAGCAAAACCGTGAACTGCTGCACTGAAGATGCATCCACCATTCATCCTCAAACAATCCCGGTCTCTAAGTCAACAAACCCCTGCTTTATAATCTCAAAACACACTAGAAGGTTCAAGAGGCCTTCCCTTTGTGCCAAGGAAACTTACCGGAATTGGCCACCTTCCATGCAAGCATTCTGAAGGCAAAAGGCGTTCTCGCATTCCCTCTGCATTCTCACTTGTTCCAGCCTTCTTCATAACAAAGCTTACCAAAGCCTCTGACAGTACATTCAGCAATCTCCTCTCCCAAAACAAAGCAAATCTTGAACATGAATAATCCAAACAACTTGAGCAATCTGGGTGCCTGCCTGTGCGCACAGAAAGCTCTCGCAAGACGGAGTCAGATTTCAAGATGACAATTTACAACACAATGCACATTTGAGCACCACTCCATAACACTGCACTTCAAGACCAAAAAGTGCAAATGCACATCCCACACGTTCTGTTCTTAGCAAGCTGTTCTACTCTGTGACAGCTCCCACTTTAGGACCGCGAGAGATACGAAAGAAATCTTCAAGGGAAGAAAGGCATATGCAGGACGTCCATTAATGTTAGGTTAAATGAAACACTAAATTCATTTAAAATGATGGTAGTCAAAGGTCATCATGTGGTGTCAAACCTAAGGAGTGCCTCTAGCACTACAGTAGCAGAGTAGGATGGCTAGCACATCAAGCGATGGGAGAATCCAGAGATCAATCTAGAAAAGCTGAACCTAGAACCCCAGAGCTCCATAATAGATCTCAATGACTGAGAACAGAGAGCGACAGAATCCGGTGGAGACCAACGGAGTTTGATGATGCAGCGAGATCAGCGGCTAATGGAGGAGTGAGTATCAGAAGGGTGTATGCCATGTGTTGGATTGCGGGAATTAATTTATTGTGTGATGTCTGGCAGTGTTGGCGTGAAAGTTGAGTGAATGTGGTTTTGGGCCAGACGTGGTCCAAGGATTGAGATTTGAGTTTCAGTTCCCGAAGTGGCCTAAGATCCTGGGATATATTAAATGGTGTAGAAGACACCCAGATTTATTGTGATTGTCTGACTAAAGAATTGAGGAGTTGTTGTGAGACGTCATCAACAGTTCCACATAAGACAGGGAACTTTGTGTGAATGGGTTGTCTAGGAATTGTTCAGTGGACCTTGTGCGCAAAGGTGAACTATACTGATTCATGTGACTAGCGCAGGTTGAGAGTTGCCATGCGTGAATGTTCTTGAATTACTGAATACTATCGATCCCTTTAAATGTCAGACAATTACAGAGTTTAAGACGGTTGTGTGAGTGAATGTGTATGGAGAAATTGTGAAGGAGGGAGAGCCACTGCAAGGAGTAAAGGTGGCGTCAGAGTGCACAGCGCTGCAATAGGGTCAGTTGGTGTAACGCCGCGCTGGGATTGGTCGGTAGTCATCAGGAAGTTGTGGTTAAGAAAATCTTGTCCAACGAAGATTTTTTTTTTAATAACTTGTGATTAAATCATGCAATGTTTTAGAGTGTTGCGGGAGTTTTTTTCGGGGTGATCAAGAAGTTGTTACTCAAGTGGGCGAAGAAACGCCAACTGAGGATACTCTAGCACATTTTATGGCAACAAAAGTAGGACTCATACTATAATTTGGCTTCAAAATTGGCACAAAATCACTGGGAAATAGGGAGATCTGGCATTTCCACGCTATGGTTCATTTCGATTGGAGGTGTTGCACCAGCTTGAGAGGAGTGATGTTTGTTCTGCGGCCTTTGCCTAGACCAACAGTGTTTGAGGCGCTAGACAAATGGATGCAAGTAGCACATGCAAAGAACAGGGAAAGATATCAAGAAAAGATGAAGAAAGCTTTGAGGGCATATCAGGAAGCATGGTGGATGCACAGCTTAAGAGTTGGAGAATAGACAACAAAGAAGGAGAAAGGTTCTATCCAATGCTAGTGAGAGAGGGAGATTCTCAGATTAGGAATTGAGGGGAAAATGGAAACAATGGGAGTGATACAGATAACAGCTTGTTAGATAGGTTATTATCGGAGCATCCTCCACCTTACAATCCACATTCAGAGGAGGGAAGGTGAGAGTTGGCGAATACAGGGAACACGGAGAGCGTGTCAATATCTCAGACAGGTTATTGTGCAAGAATTGTGGGAAGGATTTCCACAGACATAGGGGGGAGAGGAGTGTCAACCTTGGAAGGTGCGGAACCAAGTGGAGTCAACACAGTGTCACGGTTACCTGAAACTCTTACAGTACCTGTCACCATTGGTCCTGTCGTCTATGTGTATGACCCGAGCTCAGTGGGCACCCTTAGTCAGCAACAGCTGGTATGGGTGGAGGGAATTGGATTGGGAGGAACAGGGAACACAAACTGAAATGGTCCGTCCCTAGTGCCTATAGAGTCTAGAACCCTCTTACCAGCTACTGCTGTTCCTTCAGGAATACACATTGGTTCCAGTACTATGCGATCTAGACCCATGGTGAACATGAGCTCAGACTTAAGGATGTTGCAAATTCCAGTGAGGGGACTAGAATGTGTGACTTCCAAATGTCATCAGGATCTCCCATTTGGAACAGTGAATATGTGAGACAAATGTTGAAAGCATTGCAGTTACCAAAGGAAGTGGCGGTCATAAAGTGCGCTGCCGATGGGAAGGAAAATGATTTTTTCACCAAGGGAAACCGCTATGCGGAGGAAGTTGCTCGTTTTTGTGCCACACACGCATGAATTTTCAATGGGAAATATGTTGGCGAGAGTACAGAGAAGACTGAACTCACCATGATGCTAGCTGTTGCAGACACATGGGATGAAGTTAGGTGTTTACAAATGAAAGAAACAGATCAGAAACAAGAGGGTTGGAAAAGAGCAGGTTGTGAGAAGGGAGAAGGTGACATATGGGTTTCAACTGATGGTAGGGCAGTGTTGCTGGATTGTGTTTTAAACCCTATGGCAAGGCAGATTCATGGAGCAGCTCATATAGGAAGGGATACAATGGTGAGATTGTTCAGGCAGACTTACTTCAATCCACGGTTTCGTGTGATTGCTGAAGCAGTGTGTCATCAGTGTTACGTGGCAACAAATGAATGCTGGAAACAAGACGGTTGTTTCTTTGAGCCACATTGGCAGATAAGGGAGTTTCAGGGAGCTTATACCTCATTTTGGATTTCCAACTACATTGGAGTCGAATAGAGCAACTCACTTCCACAGCGAGATCATGAAGCTGTTGTGCACTGCCCTGATTTTGGATCAGACACTCCACTGTAGTTACAGGCCAGATGCATCAGGCATTGTGGAGCAGATCAATGGGACTTTAAAGGTGAGGCTGTCAAAAGCGTGTGCTTCGACATCTTTGAAATGGCCCAATCTGTTGCCATTGGTTCTAATGAGCTTGTGCAACATTCCTGATAGAAGAGCTGAGTTATCACCCCATGCAATCCAATGCATTTGCTTGCGGTGCTGTCTACAGCGTTGATAAACATCACAGATGACGTGATCCTTGACTACTGTAAAGGGTTGGCTGATGTGGTTTGTTGTGTGTCTTCACAGGTTGGGGTGACAAAGGCACCAACATCAAAAGAACTTTGCCATGACCTGAGCTCCGGGGACTGGGTGCTTGTCCAAAACACATATGGAAGAACTATCTTGACTCACGGTGGCGTGGACCATATCAGGTGAAATTTGTTACAAATACTACTGTGAAGTGTGGAGGCGTGCCAAACTGGATCCACACTTCCCA
Organism: Triturus cristatus; assembly: GCF_964204655.1. Taxonomy (NCBI): domain Eukaryota; kingdom Metazoa; phylum Chordata; class Amphibia; order Caudata; family Salamandridae; genus Triturus; species Triturus cristatus. Next base: position 594,932,388 of record NC_140580.1, on the reverse strand, counting down.
TACTTGGCGAGTCTCAGGGCCCTCGGCTGAAACATCTACTCTCCCAGAAGTAATTCCAAAAGTGATTGGAAGGTCACCAGAGGGGTAAACCATGCTGTGGGGGTTCCGGAAGAGGTTGGATACCCCCCAGGTCAAGCTGAGAGGGGTTAGCTACACAAGACCTGGGTATAGACTCTGAGGGAGACAGTAACTTTGCGAGTGTATAGAATCTGACTCCGCAGAAGAGACTGATGTGGAAATTGGTCATGTGCAGTCAAGGAAGAAAGAGGTGCACATGAATCATGGCCTGTGAGACATAAAAGATGGAACTTGGGACTTGCATCTGAGGAAGAACTAGCACCAATAAGTGAATCATCTGAGTCAGATCCGACTGAGTCCGAACAAGCCCCAGGAAGTGTAAGGAGATCAAGAAGAACAAAAGTGCCATGTCAGAGATACTCTTCTCCCGAGTTGACTTATCTAGCTACCAATGCTGGGAAGAGCAAGGTCCAAGACTCCGATACTGATTGCTGACATCCTGCTGAGAGCCCCTGGAATAGAGGCTAATGCCATCCTGTCATTGTCTGTACCCTATCCACCAAGGTTAAGTGGTTTACAAACTCTGATTCTGGATGACAGTGAATTCCCGAGCTTTGGAAATCAACCACCTCCTCAGAAGATTGCAGCATTTAGAGCAGAACTGTTACAGCGAGTCTTGAGGAGATTGGCTCTGATCTCATAAGGGAAGAGATTTGAACTTTTGCACTGTAAATAAACATTTGCTTAAAAGAAGATAACCTAGGCCCGAGTGGAAGAAGAATAAAAATAGGGTATTATCTTTTAGAAGAAGAAAGAAGCATAAGGAAGTCTTCCAAGCTGTATACATATGATGCCAAAGACTGTTATAAGAATGTTCTAAGATCCAAAAAGACTTTGTTGCCAGTACATAAGAGGTGGGGAAAAAGAGACTCTGTGTGTTGATCCTCTTACAGCTGCAATTCGAATGACTTTTAAAATGGAGTCTGGCAATTCGAATGTATTATAGGAACACTTATTGTAGAAGTAATAATAATGATAACTTTAGTCATTACTGAGTCCATTTTAAGCGCACACAATGCTGAGGTGCAGGGAGTGGGGGCACATGGTACAACCACACCACCACTGCTGCCTCAAAAGAGGGTACACTAGGATCTGATAAAGGTTTAGTAGAGCAAACTAGTTGCTTTCTGCGTGTAGATTTTCCTAAAGGTGAGTACACTCTGAATGCTTATGCGAAATTGCAGAATGAACATGTGAATACTACGGATGTGAGAGAGTGTTACGTGTGTATGCAATTCCCTGCGCCTCGAGGAAGGTATTAGGTACCAACACTTGCCCTTGATGTATAGTATTAGTTGTAGTTTGCTCCTTAGCATGTTTTTATGGAAGGGGTCATTACGATTACTATTTCTCTAATTATGATTTGGTACTATCAGAAGTTCCAGTCTACAAACATCTGAACAAATATGATTATTACAAGCAAGAAGAGAGAATGGGAAAGTATTTTGTACCCATGGTAACACTAGACACTGCTTCTGCTCATAGACACAACTCAACCTGCACATTAATAGACAGCGGAAAAAAAAATTGTAGATCAAGTAGAGGATAGATATAGAGGCCTAACAGGTAAGCTTAATAATAGGGAACGAAATTTTGGGTGGACCAATGAGGAGTTAGTTCACAAGGCTATGGGATGCTATTGTCCTATAGTTCTAGATTGCGAACAACGAGGCAAGTTTTGCATTCGACAGGTACAGACCGGTTATGATAATATCTTTGTGGGATAGAGTGTGTATGATCACATCTTCCTTATTGATTCTTTTTCAAAGAAGTTCCTACAAGAAGCAGTGTAAGTTGTGCCTGGAGTGTACTTTGTGTGTGGGAAGAATGCATATATTGGGCTTCTGAACAATTGGCATGGTACTTGTTATGTGGCAGTTGTGTTTCCAAAGATATGCCATGTGGAGGATTCGGAGCGTTTAGCGGGACTGTCGAGCCACAGGGAGAAATGGGGACTGAGTGCTGATGAAATTGTGGGTGACATATTTGGAGCTATGATACCTAGCTTGGTCGTGGTATTGAATGACATCAAGATTAGAAGGTTGTCTACCACTGTGGATACGTTGTCGGTTAACACAGCCCAATCATTGTTGCTCGTAGATGGAGAGATGGTTTCGATAAGGTGGTGGTGATAATGAACTGCGTTGCTTTAGATGTGTTATTGGCAAAAGAGAGCGGAGTCTGTCAGATGCTGACGGTTCAACATAGTTGTACTTACATTCCTGATAAAAGTAAGGATATATGAGTAACATCACTGAGATACACCATGAGATACATGACTTGGCAACCAGGCGAGTTTGGGATAAGATTGGAAAAGGATTTGGAACAGTTGGAAATTGGTTTGCTAACATAGGAAAGGAAATTCTTGGATATTTTTTGAAGCCAGTAAAATTGTTGGGATCTGTGTTATCATCTTACTAGGTGTAATAAGAACATACAAATGCACAAGAAGAGGCAAACTGAGGATTCCTTTAGGGAGAGAGTAAGAAGGGTAGAAAGACTGCAGGACAGTCACTATGAGAATCTTAAGTGGTTGGAGGAGTTAAGACAGAGGAGACTAGCTACGACATCTGGATGTGGGCAGCTGTGCTATCTGAGCCAAGGGGAAATGTGCACTGTGGAAAAACACTGGTTACTGAAAGTTCCTATTATGTCTTGTTTACTTTAATGGTATGTAACTATACTAATTTCCTGGCTTTTTTTTTAGCAAAGAGTGAATCCATGTGAGCAGCCTATCTTTGACCCTTCCCATTGTTGGTGTTTCTTAATGAGAATGTCGAGGTTCATAGGGTCATACAAAGCAGTCAGTTTAGAGAATACCAGCCAGCTGCATAGTCTACAGCTAGTTTGTCGCTTGAGTTTTTAAAACGCCAGGGTAATTTTCTGCTTTTTTAGGGAGCCGAAGACAGGCTGTGCTGCAGAATGTTTTTCAGCGAGCACCTTTCAGAGTCTATTTTTTTCTAATTATTAAACCGTTTGATATAGGTCAATAGATTGCTGAGCCTAAAGTCTAGCTTTCGGTTATGACTACCCTGGTGTCATTTCCAACGCTGCGGGATAGAGGTATAAACCAAAACGCAATGGGGGATATTCACAAGGACTTATCTCCGATTTATCTCCACCTTAAAGCATCAAAAGCGGAGATAGATTTAACACCCCATTCACAAGCTGGTGCAAACTGCAGACATCGTCAGTATTCCCGCCATAACTGCCCCAAATTTATCACCATGACGGACACCACCAACTAACCCTAATGAGATGCAGAGTAGGCGTTCCCGTGCAAAAACACACGAAAAAACCACAACACCTCTTTCACAACGATCTGCCAGATCTGCAATACGAACCAAAAACAGGCGATAAGCCGCATTAGCGGCAGGTATTTAACACCTGCCTCAAGCAGGTGTAAAGACGGACGACTACCTGCAGTAGGCAACGGAGCCCCGCACACAGCCACACCCGAAGAACAAACAAAGCCATGGAGCTACTCATCATGCATCTTGGAGCCCCAACAGGGCCACAACACCCACCGCCACCACCCCCAGGACCGACACTACCCCCAGGACCCGGGACACCCCCCCGGACCACCACAGAGGCAGCGCAGAGTAAGACAGTGGACCTACCGAAAACGCCCCACTTTCACAGGCCTAACGCCAGAGGTAGTCATTGCCCACTACGGGCTCAAAAGGGCAACCATCCTCCGCATCATGACCCACAACGCCCACAGGCTGACGGTCCCAACACAGCGGAGAACCAACATCCCTCCGCAGACAAAGCTGCTGGCTGGGCTGCACCTGTTGGCCTCTGGTACTTTCCAACCAACAACTGCCAGAGTTGGAGGGGTCTCACAGCTAGCTCTATCAAAGTTCATCACACCTGTCCTGGATGCCATCCTCAGCTTCATACCCCAGTACCTCCACTTCCCCAACACTGTGCAGGAACAGCTGGAGACAAAGCAAGGATTCTACGCCATAGCCGGATTCCCGGTTGTGTTGGCGGCAATCGACTGCACACATGTCCCACTTGTGCCCCCTGCGCATCCTGCACACCACTACCGCAACAGAAAGCATCAGCATTCCATCAATGTGCAGGCAATAGTTTACCACCGGGGACTCCACCAATGTCGTCGCCAACTACCCAGGCAGTGTGCATGATTCCTTCATCTTTCGACAGTCCGTCATCAACCAGCGCTTCCAGGATGGCACATATGGAACGGAACTGCTCGTTGGTAAGTGCCAAATCAACACATCACACACCCCAAAACCCCCAACACACAACGCACAGCTGTGGGAATGCACATGTGACCAAACCACATACAACATGTCAAATTACACGACCACCTACCAGACACGACAATACCACTCCATGGCCATCCTGGGCTACCCCTGCACCCAACACAGACATTTCATGGCACCACAGCCACACAACAGCTGAACGGGTGGAGAAGCGGAATGCAGCCATATGCGAGGATGCAAGTGACCCGTGACTGGGAATATACACAATGAGAAGTGAGGCGTGGATGTGCAGGACAGATATGGGAATGCAAACAACTGATATGTCTGGTGACTGGAGAGTACTGAGCAGTGGTCGCAACCATGTAACCCCAGGCCGTGGGTCAGATAGTGGAAGTGTCGCACGCTGCATCCCCCCCTGTGTGTGTAAGCGTAGTGGGTTGGCCCTGAGTACGCCAGGGCTGCACAGGGGTGTGGTGACAAATCCCGTTGAGCAGGGCTTGGTCCACTCCAGGGAAGGCCAATGTCACTGACAGTGCGGTGCCAGGCGGCCTGCCACGAGGCCGACGCCGTGAGCAGCAGGGCCTGCGACCCAGTGCGCCTGCTGCACCCCAGGACACTGATGTACAGACTAGGCCTGCCCACCCCAGCGCACCTGTGCCGCACTGTTGTGTGTCAACGAGGGCCCAACACGAGCCGGTGCAAGCACCAAGCCCCAGTACCGTGACCTCTGCAGCCTCCGCAGACCATCGCTGCCCCCCGACGCAGGTCCACATCACTCCTTACTAATTTACATGCCCCACCTGCGTCCTCTTAGGCCCAGTAGGTCCCACATGTGGAACAGTGTCCTGAGTCCTGAATCACAGTGACCCCAAATCCGTGGAAGCGGCCAAAGCACAAGACTCCCTCCGATCAGTGAGGCATAATTCCTTATCGCAGGCCTGCAACACGTGGTGCCACTAACCCTGTGTGCCATGAGTGACCGTTATCCTCCCGCAGAACATCGTTGGTGTCTGAGCCTGTGGCCTGGGGGTTGTCATCAGCAACGGACAGGTATGTTCTTGGTGTCTGGCCTGGGTCTGTGGCATTTATATCCACCATGTTGCCGGACACAGCTGGCATGTGCCCCCTTCATCATGCCCTGGGGGTAGGCCTCCCAATCGCCCCCATGACACTCCACGAAAGACACCCATGACACATGTGAGGCCCTGTTCTGCCCTCATGACCCTACCCCAGTCTCACACAGGTCAGCGTCCCGTGGTGGTGGACCCGAGTCGGCCGCTGTGCATCCGGGGCCACTAGCCCTGGCGACTCGCGTCATTCCCCCTTGTTGTACTGACATTGCATTTTTGAGTGCCTGATGACTGTTGGAGTTGTTGCCAGCCCCAGCTACTCCCTGAGGGCTAGCTTACACTCACCCCACACACAGCCAGCACAGGCATCACAATATTAGTGGGCCTGCCATCACATCCTGCTGACCCAAGTATTGACTCTTTTCTCCCTGCACTTTTACAGGTGATCAAGGATATGCACTCTGCCCTTGGATGATGACACGCCTCCGAGACCCAAACACACCCGCCCAGAGGCAGTACAGTGCAGCCCACATTTGCACCGGGGGCATTGTTGAACGCACATTTGGTGTGTTGAAGTCACGTTTCAGGTGCCTGGACGGCACAGGTGGTAAGCTCCTGTACAGCATGGACATCGTGTGCAAGATGATCATTGCATGTTGTGTGTTGCACAACATCTGTGTTCACACCAATGCCCTATGGATCCCAGTTCCAGAGGTACCGGCCGATGATGGTGACGATGGGGCTAGTGGCCCACATCCCACTGCAGCTGCTGCAGGAATGGCCCGTAGGAACTCCACCATTGACACTTACTTCTCATGATCACGTCACATTGTGGCAGTCCATGGCACTCATGATACAATTGAAGATGTCCAATTGCACTGCATGTGTGATTAAAACATATTTGCAGGTTACAAGTTGTACTTGTACATTGTCATGTTACATTTTCATGCGGTTTCAGATGTCATTTGCCATGATGTGCACATCTGTGGAGGGGTTTCTGTTTGTACCGGGATGTTGTCAATGTCGAGGTGCACTTCTGCTTATGTGGTTATGCTGCACGGTGGGCGAGTCGCTCCTGCGGCTCTGATTTGTATGCCACTAGTCTCTTTCATGCGGTGTGCCTGTCGGTTCTGTTCTTTCACGGTATTGGATGTTTTGGTGTACAAGTTGTCCTCTGCAGTGGGTCAGGGTGCATCCGTGGTACTCCGCTGTTTATGTATTTTTTTATTTGGCATTTTCTGTATGCTGTTCTTGTGCTTTTTACCGCATTACACGTGAGTATTGCTGCCCTTGCACTGGGTGTCACTGTTTTCTTATCGCGCTTTGGCCCATCGGCTGGTTTTTTGGCGTTGGGGATTGTGTTTTTATCTCCGTCGAGGTGGTTGTATCGCGGGCATTGGCCGCGGTTTAGGCATACTATTGCATGGGGCCGCCTTGTTGTGAATTCCACGTTGACACAGGGTTATTTTCCCGCAATGGACTGCGATGTTGAGAGTTGCGTTAAGCTACTCTTGCGGTAGTTATCACATGTTCTTGTGAATATACCCCACTATCTTTCTTTCTATTGGCTGTTCGCAGCTCCCGCAAAGTAACAACTTTGACATTAGTTGGCAGTCTGGCACTGTGAGTGACTGGTGCATGACTTGATAATGCAGTACATCGTGCTGAAAGCATGGAATAGTGAATATAGTGGCCTTTTCTATGCACAGCGATGCATCCCTATGTTGGAACGAGAAACTTTGCCCAGGTGGGCTCATGTAAGAGGACTAACTCTTCGAAAAGAAGTCAGTCATGTTTAAGGTGAAGGTGTTCCTGTTGCTTTTGTGGGAGAGTTCACAGGAAAATGAAAAATAACAGAAAGGTTGCAGAGAAAGGAATTTATTATTTATAAATGGAACAAATATTAAAATAAAATCAACATTCCAAATGTAACAATGCACAGGTTTTAATTAAGACATGTAATTGCGCCCAACACCATTTTCATTAGGGTGTTGCAAAATGGTGGCAGTGGTGAAAATGGGGGAGGGGATAATCTACCTACTGCCCCCTTCCACTTCCACAATGTTAGAGTACTTCTAACCGTATAAGTGACTGCAGCTGCACTAGGGACTTCAGAATGCCATGTTCTGATCATGTACCCTGGGACTCGGTGTTCAGTGCTGCCAAACGATGATCGCTAGAGGCAGCAGTGTATAGGACCATAGCGCCCCAGTAATGGAAGTAGCACACACAGGTGATTTTTACCTGCTGACCGCATGGAGTGAAGCAACGAGTGACTCCCCATATGAGGCAGAGGAGGAAAGCAGTGGTGAGCGGTTATAGGCTATCAGATGGGCCTGAAATATCTTAAACCCATATAGCACTTTTGTCATATAGTGCTGCAGCTAAAGTGGATTTGCAACAACATAAACTTCAGCCAGTATCCAATTAACGTTGCATAATACCTTCCAATCTGTGTTATACCATCCTCCACTCTTTCGATCCAGTATCACGCCCAGGACCTTATATTACATCCCAATAATGCATGGGCTCAGGGGCTGCCTTCAATTGGCTTCTCTGTTGGAGAACATCATGAACGCCTTGCAGTCTGTAATTACTGCGTCCTATCAATATTCCCGCAAGAGGTCTGCATCAGTATTGCTGCAACCAAAATTAATGATATTGCAGGCATTGGAAATTTCAGAATGCAGGAATACTGTGGTATATAAGCATTCTTCTAAGGGTCCCATTAAAAGTGGGAAATTACTGTTAAAGACTGCATCTAAGCCCAGTGGTAATTACCCATCATTCACCCACAGATTTCACCTATTTTAAGCTACCGAGGGGTATATTCACAAGAACGCGTGATAACTACCGCATGAGTAGTGTAACGCAACTTTCAATACCGCAGCCCAACACGGGAAAATAACCCTGTGACAACGTGGAATTCACAACACGGCGGTACCATGCGATAGTCTGCCGAAACCGCAGACAATGTCTGCGATAAAACCACCTCGACAGAGATAAAAATACAGACCACAACACAAAAAACACGCAATGGGCCAAAGTCCGATGAGGAAATCAGCGATAAGCAGCGCCAGGTCTGCAACACACACCTGGCAGGTGGGAAAAATCTCCATAAAAGCAGAAAAAACACCCACACACAAACTGACCTACACCCAAGCACCATGGAGGCAGCCGGAGCAGGCGCAGAGGATGAGCGCAACCCCACAAGCACCCCGGATGACCAGTCTGGGCAAGGACAAGAAGACGAGGAAGACGAAGTTCAGTCCGCAGGCGAACAGGATCATAGTCACGGAGGTGATGGAACACCATTAACAACTCTTCATCACCTCCAACGTGTCACTGGGCACCAAAACTGCAATATGGCGAGACATCGTCGGCAAGGTGAATGCCGTCGGAGAGCACAAGCGGACAATGGACGAGGTCAAGAGGTGATGGAACGACATCAAGCAGAAGACCAAGGAGAAACTCTCCGCCAACCAAAAGGCAGCAACGCAGACCGGAGGTGGGGGCCGAGCGCCACAGCTGGAGCTGGATGACATGGAGGAGCTGGTGTCAACAGCCATCAGTGTGGAGACTGTGGCCGCAGTCGGGAGACCAGACACTGCTCGACAGGACACAACACAACCGCAACAGGGTGAGTGACCACCAGGTACTGGGGGGACGGGTGGAGATGGCCACAATGGCACACATGCAAAATCAGCAGGGCACAGTACACACCCACAATGACCCTGGGTCCTCGCACAGAGCCACAGACTGACACAATGTACAATGCCATGCTGTCTGAATGTCAACCTGTACCATGTGTCTACACACATGTGGACACATTGTAATACACCATCTCCCCTTCGCATCGCAGGGGCACCGTCAATACCTCCTGCAGAGCAGTCCCAGCCACTCTTCATGGATGACGAGGAGGACAACGCCAGCATCGACGCCCAAACCATCCAAGATATCATTGACCTCATCCACCACTCACCTCCAAGCTCAGGGCAGCCCAGCTACATCGATGAGACCCCACCCACCACCCAGCAGGAGGCACCCACAGCCCCGGCACCCTCCCAAGACCTCCAGGAACAACACATGGCCTTCCAACGCCTTGTGCTGGAGGGCCAGAGGGAGACGGCTGAGCAGGTGCGGGTGGGCTTCGGCATCATGGCTGTTTAACTGGATGCTGTCCTTAGGTGTCTATGTCTGCCCCATGGTCTCCAACGAGCCCTGACTGACATCGCCGGAGTCATTACGCGGAGCGAAGAACACCTGTCCGCTCAGAGTGGCTCCAGCTATGCCAGCCGTGAGCTGGCACACATACGGAGGCTCATGGAGGACATGGTGCGGATGGAGGCAGAAATGATGGCAGCCACCGCTGCACATCATCGAAATGTAGCTGGGATCTACCATGCCCTACAGACCTCCACCATGGCATTGCCACCACAAGGCATGGCCCCAATGAATGCTGCTGTGCCCACACTATCCACATCCCCTTCTCCTGGTGTGTCAGCGCCTCACAGTGCAGCAGCCGTATCCACTCAGGCTCCTGATGTGTCAGTTGCACACAGTGCGGCAGCCGGTTCTGCAACACCCACAGGTGGGGCAAGGCACACACCCAGGGACGAGGATGTGGATGGGACTGAGGTCAGAAGGACCAGGCACTAGCATTCATCACCGCCACCCGGCCTGTGTCTGCTTGGTCCCGCACATGGCTTCATGACCTTCCACTGACCCACGATACACTCCGATGCACTCACCTTGGACAGCGACAGGCACTGCCACTTTTGGATTGATGCCCAATGACACGGTGACCAGGCTGTGGACTGTACCCTTACCTTCAGCAGGACTTGTCATCCCCGGATGGACTCTGGCTGGCCCTCCATGGGCCCATATTGTGTAGTGTGCTGGGCATTGCCCTGAACCGCTTCAGCTGCATAACAGCATTGAATGTGCAATAAACATCCATTGACGCACTGCTGTTTCATGTCTATCATCAGTCATGTATGCATGTGTGGATGAATGTAGGGACAGTGATTTCCCTTGCCTCAATGATGTGCATCCTGTGGATGCCAGTCAGAGGGTGCTACATTGCATTTTGTGTACCGTGTCCCATGGACACTACAACTGGGACACACGCATCACTCACTTCCTTGTCTGGAAATGGACTGAAGCACGCCCAGAGCCCACGTGTCATTGTGGCAAGCCCTGCGCTTTTCCGGCGTACGGCAGGCCAGACCACTCTGCTTACGCTCTGAGGGGAGGGCCTCATTGCTACCCATCGCAGGCATACTCACTGGTGGTGTGCAGGTCACTGGTTTAGTTGTCAGCATGTCACAGCCACTCCCGGAGGGCAGGTTTGCATGCACACCACACCCATCCGGCACAGGCGTCGGAGCCAACAATGTCACATTCCCCTCTGTCGGTGGTGACTGGATGACAGCCGCTCCACGCTTCTCATTCATAAAGAGCCCATGAGTTGTTGCGCACAGGGTTGGTGGCATCTGAGGCCTGGAGCGTGACACAGGCCTACCGCCACGTGGCGCTGACTGGGCTTGCACAGGGTTAGTGGCACCCGAGGCCTTGCGGCCGGCATAGGCCTGCCACCACGTGGCGCTGACTGGGATTGTACAGGTTAGTGGCACTCGGAGCAATGCGGCCGGCACAGGCACCCCGCCACGGGACGGTGACTTTGAGTGCACTGAGTCAGTGGCACTTTAAGCTGCTGAGCGGGTGTGCAGCCTGCGATGATGCCCAGTCCCGGCGGTCCGGACAGCTCAGGTTTTGTGTGCCCTGCTGGACCGCAGTGTAGGCCAGGGCCAGCGGGCAGCGCGGGCCTACCACCACGTGGCATCGCTTCCGGGATCCCAGAGCTAGTGGCATCCATTGGGCTGAGCAGGTGTGCAGCCTGCGATGGTGCCGGGTGCACTGTTGTGTCCTCTGCCATGGAGTAATCAAGACCCAGCACCAAACGTGAGACCTGTTGGCCTGCGGAGCATGGCTGTATGGTGTGGAGGGTGCTATGTCCACGGTCCCCAGGCTTGTGGCTTGCAGCGGCACATGGTGGGACCTCCTGTCTATGCGCCGGTGGCCGAAGGTGAGCAGTGAGGCCTGGGTGTGTTTGGGCGGGCATGCTCCGATGGGTGGCGGGAGGAGTTGGGGTGCCGCTGACTGGGTGTGCATGGGCGGGCAGGCGATGTTGTCTTGTGCAGGTGTGTGTACTGTGCCAGTCATGTATCTGGACTCTGTTTCAGCTGGCAGCTCTGACTCAGATGTGTGACCTGGTGAACTGCGATACATACCTGCACATGGTTGGAGACACACCGGTGGCAGCAGGTGAGCAGTGTGGCCTGGGTGCGCAGGGGCGGCTCCCTCTCTTTTTCTCTCTCTCTCTCTCTCTCTCTCTCTCTCTCTCCCTCTCTTCTTCTACTCTCTCTCTCTCCCTCTCTTCTTCTCTCTCTTTCTCTCTCCCCCTCTCTTCTTCTACTCTCTCTCTCTCTCCCTCTCGTCTCCTACTCTCTCTCTCCCTCTCTTCTTCTACTCTCTCTCTCTCTCTCTCTCTCTCTCTCTCCCTCTCTTCTTCTACTCTTTCTCTCTCTCTCCCTCTCTTCTTCTACTCTCTCTCTCTCTTCTTCTACTCTCTCTCTCTCCCTCTCTTCTTCTACTCTCTCTCTCTCTCTCCCTCTCTCTCTCCCCCCCTCTTCTTCTACTCTCTCTCTCTCTCTCCCCCTCTTCTTCTCTCTCTCTCCCTCTCTTCTTCTACTCTCTCTCCCTCTCTTCTTCTACTCTCTCTCCCTCTCTTCTTCTCTCTCTCTCTCTCTCTTCTTCTACTCTCTCTCCCTCTCTTTTTCTACTCTCTGTCTCCCTCTCTTCTTCTTCTCTCTCTCTCCCCCTCACTTCCTCTCACTCCCCTTCGCTCTCCCTCTCTCTCCTTTGACGTGCGCAGGACACACCTTCTCATCATGCTTTTTGTCTTGCAGGCTGTGACCTACAAACTGTACCGCTGGGAGGGTGTTCATTTTAATAAAGTTTTATTTGTTGCTTCGAAAGTGAATGTGTGATGCTCATTTCTGTGAAGACACATGCATTTCAACTGTTGTGATTGTGCGACATCATGCAGAATATTTTGTACATGTTTTTGGGTAGCTGATGTGACATGAATTTGGGGGAGGGGGGTGCCAGGGAGGGGTGGTCCAAGGGGTGGTGTCGGTGGATGTTGTGGCCCTCTTGTGTGTTCGGGCCGCATGATGTGTGGCTCCATGGCTTCTGTTGACCTTCCGATGTGGCCCTAGACTGTTCTCCTTTTTGTGGTGCTGGCTGCCGCCCGACTTAACACCAGGTCAGAGCAGGTGTAGATTTCCTGGTGCTAATGTGCCTTATCGCCTGTTTTGTGTTTTTATTGCCGATCTGTCTGGTCGTTGAGAATGTTGAGGAGTGGTGTGGTCTTGGCTTTTGGCACGGGAACGCCCACTCTGCATCTCATTAACGATAGTTACGGGGATCCTCTGTGGCGATGTTTTTTGCGGCTGCTATCACGGGTAAATTGGCACTGTGGGCTGTTAACACCAGCTTGTGAATGGGGAGGTAAATTTATCATGACTTTGGCTGCGATAAAGTGCCGTTAATTCAGCAATAGCTCCTTGTGAATATGGACCTGAAATGTGGAGGGGGGCATAACTACAGGACACATAATATTCCCATTTTCATTTTTATTTTCAAGTTCTGAGCGAATTGGACATTACCCATGAATAGCAAAGGGGGGCGGGGGGGGGGGGCTGAATCTTCTATTCGGATTGTTTGCCTTACTGCAATACAGAACATATTAATATAATTCAGAAATGAAATGCAGTTCCAAGGTCCATGAGTCTTCCAGACAAGAAAACTCTCTTTCATGGATCCACAAAAAAAGGTGAGCAGCCTTTCCACCAATTTGCAGCTCGTGTCTCACCTTCAAAGGTGATTCAATTTGCAATGTTGCACTTTGAAGGAAACCTCACCTTTTCACCCAAATGCTGCGAGGTAAGCATATAAATTCTACCTTCATGTCTCATTTTAAAAATATATACGTATGAACGCTTTATTGAAACACTGCTCCTTGATCTCACCTGCTTAATCGCGCTTAATCGTGTCTCGCAAACCTGATGTTTTACACTCCAATGAAAATAGTTAATTATGTGTAAGAAACGCTCTATTAAATGAAACGATAACCACCCCATTACAGTAAATCTCGCTCTCTTAGCTCATGCAGGAAAGAATATTTGCAGAAAGCATTTGGAGAATTGAATTACTACACTGCAGGTCTGGTAAAAACGCAGTAGCTTGGAATAAACCTCACTATTTTATGATCTGTTTTATTCGATTAACTACAGGCAGAACGTGTAGCAATATTACAGGGACAGTGCAATGTTGTGGAGATGCCACTGTGCACAAGATGTCGCTTAACTAATGCATGAAAGGGGTGGATATGTACTGTCAACCGAAAATGCAGATGGAATTTACTCTCTCCTTTTTAAACATTCATGGTTGCCTTTTCTGTATGCACAGCTTGATTCCTCTTCTTGGTTGCCTCTCTGCCCTCTAAAGCTAGAAGCCACTCCAGTGTATCACCAACATTAACATCCTTCCGGAAATCATCAGGGGGCATATGTATCAAAATCTCCATTTGCGAATCTCAAATAGCGATTTTTTTGAGAATCGCTATTTGAGAATTGCAAAACGGGATGTATTTAAAAATTCGCACATATTTTGCGAATTCTTAATATTCCTTAATTGCGATTAGCAAATTGCGAAATCGCAATTAAGGAATACCTTCCCATTCATTCCTATGGGCCAGGAGGCCCATAGCACTGAATGGGAAGTCATTCTCAAATTGAGAATCGCAATTTGCTAATCGCAAATTGAGAATAATTTCAAAGGTGCAAGGGTGTCATGATGACACCCTGATGCACCCCTGAAATTAGCATGTGTGCGCATATGGCGCACATACATGCCCTAAGGGCATGTATGTGCGCCACATGGCACTTTGAAAAATGCCAAAAAGTGCATTTTTCAAAGAAATCGCAAATTACCACCAACTTGAAGTTGCTGGTAATTTGCGATTTCTTAAGGAGAAATCGCACAACTTGGGTGCGTGTTACATAGCATTTAAGGAATCGCAATTTGCGATTCCTTAAATGCTTACGCAAAATTAAGAAATCGCAAAATTAGCGATTCCTTAATAATGCGATGCCAAAATGGCTCATACATCTCAATTTGCGATTTTGTATTCGCAAACGCTGTTTTTTTGCGAATCGCAGCGCTTGCGAATACAAAATTGTTTGATACATATGCCCCTTAATTTCTACCATCCTTCAGTCCCTAAAGCATATAGGATGAAATCACCTGTGCAAGTTAGAATAATTCCCATGGAAGATGTATGCATGTCTTGATGGGCAATCTTCCAGAATGCAGAAGAGTCCCCTAAAAAAATGTTTCGTGCAGTAGCAGGAAATAGACATTTAATAAATACTCCGGATTAAAAGTTTGGCAACAGGCTGGGCCTTGAAGCCATCTTCACTGAACATCTAATTACAATTTGCTCAAATGTGCAGAAGGTCTTGCTTACGGCCATTTTGGGTCTACCAAAATAAGATACAGCAAGGAGCGGAGTGATGCAGTACACCATTGGAAGGAGGACTGTGGAGCTAGCGATCCACCTCTAATACTTTCAATGTCATGGAGGTAGTTGCCATCATAGCCAAACCCTAGTGTGCCATGCAATTTCTTTGGACTTCAGTGCTCTCCTCCAGATTTCCCAGTTTTGAGTCAAATAATGTTGCATCCTATCTATGCAAATGAACATATGCTTTCATCATATGCTACAGAGCTACATCGCCAGACTGTTTCTATGCACACTTCTATATTTTTTATTTTAATATTTTCGATTGACAAAGAAAATGCATTACACTAGCAACACTCCCTAGACAATATAATGCTGTTTTTTAGTCATTCTCTATGCATGCTGATCTCCTCCGGCTTGACATTGTTGGCTTTGAATGTTGCACAGTGTGTGCTGTGCATGAGCCTGCCTTGCTTACCCTACATCCTTACACAGGACTTCCAACTAATCCTCTACCATGAATGAACCCTTACCACCATTTTATAGCTCACCATCCCACAAAACATCGAATGTGATCACAGCAGTCAATAGACCACTTTCGAGAATGAGTATTGAGCGTTTCATAGAAACATGGGCACAGGGAAGAAAGGGAACTAGGACAAGGAGCCAGGCAGAACACAGTTCAAATCCCAAAGTTGATTCAATACCGTAGTTGATCTGAGCTAGAAAATTTAGCTAATGCTGTATCTAAGAAAAACAGACCACTCCACTAAAGTGCCAGCTCTAGGCATAACCAAAGAAAAACTACTCACAGGCTATTTGAAACATACACCACCTCTTCTTCATCAGCACAAACATCCAAAAACACATAGGGAACGCAGTAATACAGCCTATGAAATATCTGGCTGTAGGAAAGTGCCTCATTTGGCATGTTAGCCCCCACTTTTTGCTTGATGCCTGATGTGATTTTGAACTGAAAGTGCACTGGTTCTCAATGCCAGATCCCTTTCCAAAAATTGTACCATTATTGGCACACCTTCAACCACCTCTGTAAGTCCTTAGTAAATGGTACCTCTGGTACCTAGGGCATGGGTACTGAAGTAGGTTCACTGGGGCTGCAGCACAAATTGTGCCACCCCAGAGACCCCTCACCTACACCATGCAAACTGCCATTGCAGGCTGCGTGTCTCGGTGCAGAGAAAAACGAAGAGTCAACATGCCGCACAGCCCTGCTCGCCATATCCTCATACACTGCATGACATATAAGTAAGTCACCACTACTGCAGTCCATACAGCCCTAAGGCAAGGTGCACTATATCCCATGTGTGGCAAAGCTACATGAGCAGATATGACCCAGCAATATCTGACCCATTCTCGGATATTCGTACCTGTACACTGTACCCTAAGATGTTTGGTACCAAACATCTTGTCCTAATAAATCCTCATTGATACTAGTGTTGGTTTTATTAATTAATGCACACAGGAGACCCTTTAGAGGGTCCCCTGAAAACCTAAAAAGCAATGTTGTGGTCTCTGACTAGTCATAGCCAGCATGCCACCACCAGAAATATTTCTGACCTCATGGGGTGAGAGCCTGCACTCTCAGAGGCCAGAAAAAAAGCCTGACCTGGGCGGAGGTGCTTCACACCTCCTCAAGGCCGGAATAGTATTCCAGAGTGGGGAGCTTCAAAGGCGATGGCACCTTTGATGTGCAGCCCAGACTTCCCCAAAAAGCCAACCCCCCCCGCCCTGCACCACATTTGGTAGGGGAACAGGGGAGAAAATTATTTAGATGAGGAGGAGTGTCCCCGTTCAGCCAGCACCACCCCTAAGGTGTGGCAGGCAATGTGAACCCCTCTCCTGAAAATCCATCAAATTAGGATGTGTGAAAACCAAGGCTACGGTAATACCCCTTCTCACAGGAAGTGGACACTTAGAGGGTGTATGCACCCTAAAAGTAGTTAGCCCATTCTACTACCTGTGTCCTCCTTTAACGCCCCTAAATGTAGTATTTAGGTGGCATCCCTCGACCTTGAACATTAGATTTGATGGACTAGAAGAAGACCCAAAAAAGAAGAGCTGCTGCCCAAGAACGGAAGCCCTGCGGGAGAGAAAGTTGGTGCCAAAACCCTTCCTGCTGCTTCAATTACTTGACAGTCGTGTTGTATAGTCTCGTCCTGAACCTGTGAAGACTCCAGGTACCCCGGAGCTCCTCCAGCCTTTGAGAAGTCACCGAGAACCTCCCTTGGAGGGAAGGTATCACTCCCCTGCACACCTCTGGCACTGATCCCGCTAGGTCCAATTTGTCAACATGCTGCTCTCCGACAACTTTGACATATCACCCACGTTATAAGAGGTACATCAGCTCCAGAGAGTCAGATCTGTGTCCCCACAAAGTTTGGAGACACCAGGCCTACCTGTGCCAAACTCCAACTACCCGAGAAACAAGCACCTGTCGAGAGACGTTGAGACCCCTGAGTCCCACATCATGTGTGGCCCAGCTGTCCTGAAATCGCCTCTCCAAGTTACCTGCTCCCGACCGCAAGGACTTCTCGACGCACAGCACCCGGCTGATCTAACTGCTCTGCACCCAGCCCGATCAGCACCGGTAACCATAACCTAGCTGTGCCCCCATGGTCCTGAGACCACTGTGACCTCCTTCCTCCAGTGGGACTCACTTGACTTACCTTTAAGTCCTCCTGTGCAGTGCCTTGCCAGGTGGCACCCTTCGTCATAGCGCACCAGCTACATTCACCCTCATCACCCTGGTCCCAGTCGCATCTGGGATGATCCCAATCATCTGCTGCTGGAACTCTGGACCTGGTCCTGTTATTGACCTAAAATGAGAAGGTGAACTTGGTGAAACTATTGTCTGATTTGATATGCATTTTTTCTGCGTTTCCCCATTGCCTTCAATTGTGCATAATTATGCACAAAAGTGACATATTTCCCAAACTCTTTAAAACTGTAACTCTGAAAGTACTTATTGTTAGTAGAAGTTCTTGGTCCTAAAAATTATATAAAAATGTACACTATTTCTATAAATTGGTCTCAGATTTATTCTTGAGTGTGTCTCATTTATTGCCTCTGAGAACACACCAAATGCTTAACACTATCCTCTGATAAGCCTAACTGCTCGCCCACACTGCCACAAATAGAGCATTAGTATTATCTACTTTTTTCCTCTGTCAACCAATAGGTACTCACTCGACTCTCTGCACAGTGTACTTCATTTTAGTACACTATAGAGAGAGCTACTGTGCTACACCCTTCAAAGACAGCGCAAATATGCCAACTCCAAACCGGTTTCCCTGCTGTGTTGCATGATCCACCCAGCTACCACGTCATCAACAGGTAAAATCCCTATAAACATTCCACATCATACGTAATCATTGGGCCAAGACAAATTCATGGGCGCCTCTACCTATTGTTTTTTTAGATGAAAAACCCTGATGAGTAAAGAAACAGTTAGTGAACATATTGTAGATCATACAGTCTAGGAATCAGGGTGAACAAGCTGAAAATAATCATGAGGAGTTCTAACACAATGATCGCAAACATGTCTACTCTTATGAAGGTCTGCCTGACCTATGACCTGTAAAAGGAAATAACAAGTAAGAAGTAAAAAGAGGGTAGACATCTTGGCATAGGAACAAAAAATAGAGAGTGAATGCTGAAATACTTCAAGAATACTTTCAAATAATTCAATTATTTTCTTAATCATGTAGTTGCGCAAAATAAATTCAATACTATAGCTACACCAACTGGGAGCAGAAAGCACTACGTGATCCTTCTTCTTATTGCACACTCTCCAAACTTAAATCATGGTCGTGTTTTTAAATATTCAATGCCCAGTACACGGTGTACTTCTGGAAGGCTCCAGAAAGCCTCCAAGAGACACGCATCCCAGGAGAACCAGTCTTGCTCTCTCAAGCTCGAGTTCTCCCACCCACCAGCAACAGGTCTTTGAGTCAGATACCCCCACAGCCCTCAACGCTGCACCACCTGAAGGGTTTATGCTATGTGGTGGAACCACACAGAGATGAATTAGAGGACCATGGTGACCATAAAGGGCTGAGGAAATGACACCAACACAAACTTGAGTGTAATCAAAAGCGGTCTAATTTTTGGGGATTCCTTTACTCCATCTACAACAGCAGCATCATGCTACATTTGTCAAACAAACAACCTTTCTATTTTTACCAGTGTCTTTGACAAACTGAAATCCCTTTATACATACACCGCTCATAGATATCTATTGTGTTTCTGAACAAACCTCAGTCCATTGATCGCCAAGGTGTAACAAATCTTTCCAGAATGAGGGG
The DNA here is from genome assembly GCF_964204655.1 of Triturus cristatus. Taxonomy (NCBI): domain Eukaryota; kingdom Metazoa; phylum Chordata; class Amphibia; order Caudata; family Salamandridae; genus Triturus; species Triturus cristatus. Next base: position 594,913,094 of record NC_140580.1, on the reverse strand, counting down.
CCCAATTCACAGAAGTAATCTGAGACAAAATCCTAAACTTACTACTTTTGGCATTCACAGAAGGCATTTAGTAGTAGTAAGGTTAGGATTTTGTCTTAAGTTTGACTTAAGTCTCTCTTAAGTCTGTCCTAAGTTTGTCTTAAGTTTGTCTTAAGTCTGTCTTAAGTCTGTCTTAAGTCAAACTTAAGACAAAATCCTACCTTTACTACTACTAAATGCTTTTGTGAATACCAAAAGTAGTAAATTTAGGATTTCTATGATTCACTTATCTACTGACTGACACACTCACTACTACTTGAAATATGTGATGACTGGTATTTTCAGATGCCATCAATTCTGCAATTGAAATACCGGGTATCTCCAGTTCTGCAACTATGTAATATATAGCTTTCGGAAGAGAAACAAATTAAGAAAATGTAAAGAAAAATTAGTAGGTCATTAGACACTTTACATTATATTTATCTCAATCGAATAATTTGCATTTTACAACATGAATGTGTGCTTAGCGTTTCCAGCTGCACAAAGGCAAAATTTTAAAAGCAATGTTTTATTTACTCAACAGAAAGGTGCACCTTTTAAGTTTGTGCACTTTTTATTATTATACATTTCAATATATAAATCTTTTTTCAATTTTTATTTTTTACAGACGGTACAAAACAATGATTGCCATGGCGCTCTCTATTCAGTACTTAGTCTAATGACATATTAATGAAAAAGTAACAGAAGTGCAATATACACAAGTGAATCCAATAATATTTTGAAGAATAACTTGAAATAAAAAATCTATCTTCCATTTTTCCCAAATAGCTGCAATATTCTTGTCTTATTGAATATATGCTATCTAGACAACAGGCATTCTTTCAACTCTGCTCTATTAATATACTGATTCTTAATTGGGTCAAAGCCGTTTGGCCATGTCACAAAACAGAGACATTGAGAGTACTCACTGCAGGTATGAGTGACTTGCTGTATCTCCTAGCCCCTCTGAGTTAGTTGATGTCATGATACTGCCCTTCCACTTAATGGTATATTGGGAAACTTCAATCACAGTTGTATCAATGTGCACACCCTTCCTAGGAATGGGAGATGCAGCACTGCTTATAGGCTCTTGCAGGTCGGGGTTGGCAGACACTGTAGTGAAGGGAGTCGACCCTGACAACCAATAAAACCCAATGAAAACTGACCAACCAGGGCCGGACTGGGAACACAATCTAGCCCTGGCAATTTAGCTAGACCTGCCCTTGGGGGGGGGGGGGGGGGGGTATTGCTACAAAATCAGCCACCAGTAACACAATTCTGCTCCCATCGCTTGAAAATCGCCCCCACCCTTCCGGCCCACCAGGAAAACGCCCGGTGCCTGCTACGGCCAGTCTGGCCCGGTTCCTCACACCTTGTGGCTTGGGGGGCTGCTTATCTTTCTTCCACACTGATCTACCATGTCTGAGCTCTGAAGAGTGATGGGGTAGGAGCATTTTACAAAGTTGCATGGCAAGGGATGATTCCGTAAACAACCCAGGTAGAGAAAACCCAGCAGGCCTAATGAAACCGGACGTGGCTTACTCCTGACCAATAGTCCTGATAAGAGGAGAGTAGTGCAGAGAAATACCACTCCAAATGATTTAAAGGGGTCAAGTGTTCCTGCACACAGATTATGGCTGCAGGAACAACATACCAGATTTTACCGGCTGGAAAGTCCAGCAAATAAAATCATTATAGATAAAGCCTGCACTGCAGCCTAGATCTTTTCTATGGCTATTGTCTTAACCTAAAACAAGGCATGAGGGGACCAGTACATGTTCTTGCCTGCCAGACAAAAGTCTCCACTCCTTCCTTTACCTTCCTCACCCATGCCTTAAAACACACTTTTACCTCACCACTCTGCACACTTTTACCACCTGCGGAGAGCAGGTGGTAAATGTGTGTTGAACCCCATGGGAAATAGAATGTGATACAGCATGCCAGCTGTTAAACCCGCGGCTGCACAGTAATTCCCATTCCTTGGGGATTAAATCATACTTGCACAGTACTGGAGGGCAGTTATAGCACAGTACTGGTAACTACTGGTGTGGAGTTTGTACCCCACCAGTACTGTATAACTTGTAATCAGGGATTTGGTGAGCTAATTAAAGTGCCTGTGGATAGATCAATAGAAAAAGAATGGCCAAGTTATCACATACCATCACATCTACAAATGCAGAGCAGAGGTACTTTACCATACTTTGACTTCAACACATTCCTGATTCCAAGCAATTGTTGCTGTATGCAAAGTAAATTGTGGGTGAGGTATTCTGCAGAGTGCATATGAATTTTTCCTTCCACAGATGTTGCTTTAGGATTGATTGGATGCACTCTCGAACCTTGTGACTACCCAATTCCACGAGTTTGCACTTCCTTAGGTTAGGTCCCTTCATCTCTTTGCACCTTCTTATTTTCATATTCTATGTAGTTGGAACTGTATAAACAGAGCAGGTTTTGACGTGTGCAGCTGTGTCTTTTCTTACAATTCTCTCTTATACACATGAGCAAGTTCGCTACATGCTTGTTTATGACACTGTTTCAGCCATTTTCACACACCCAGACACTTTAAACATAGCCCAGACTGCACTTGCACACTGGGATGCGTAAGCAGCCTACAACTCACTTATTTTATTCTTCGAATGCACAGAGAGGCATAGCATAGACTATAGTATAACTCTGGCACTGATAAATTGTTTCAAAAACCTTCCTATATAGTTTGCGTGACAAAGATGCACTGTTCCATCTATCGCCACTCCATCGAGTAGCCTGCTTCCCCTCAGCAGATGAACCTTGATGCCTCTTTAGGAGTATGAAGCACTGTGTAAGCACAACTATAATATAATAAAGCCACTTCGAACCCTATAGCACTTTAAGTCTATAATAATGATGAAAGAGAGCTAGGCAAATCTCTATTGACATAACCAATTCCTGGCTTCTATAAACATACAGACTTTAAGAACCCCATTCAAAGTTGTGAATAAAATCAATGCAGAAATGGATGTTTGCACACCGATCAGAATTCTGAGTTTTGCATCAGGTACTGTACTTTGAAATCTTCTCCTGAAGGATTTCACCAGATCTCTCCAGAAAACTCTGAGGGAAACTTATCAGGATTAAATACTGAGACAAATGCAAAACATGCAGTATTTGCCATGGTAAACACAGATTCCACATGTTAGGCTTTGTTCTGAGGTGGGGAACTCAGAAGGAGTTCTTACCTCTTCAGTTCTCCCACAGCAGGGTCACAGTATTTACCATGTGCATTAATGATCACCCAATTTCTACATGAATTGGAAAGATAGTCTTAGGGCTTAATTTAGATGTTGGTGTACTGGTTACTCCGTAACAACGGTGACGGATATCCCTTCCGCTGAAATATAATTCCCATTTGATCCAAAGACAAATCTGTCTCAGTGCATCTATCATTTTGATATCCATATAGGTTCTTAGCTTGCAGTATATTTGTCTCAGTTTGGGATCACCGAGTTCACCTAGTTTGCCTATTTTTTAATTTCTCTACTATCATTTTCCATGACAATACAATTACATATTATAAACAAAATGTGGTGGTGGTGCCCATTTATTCTGTCCATTTTCCTGTAGTCACCATCTCAGTCTCAGCCTTCTTTCATAACAAAATAAAGGGTATCATTGAGGGTCTGCAATTCGTCCCTGTGATTAGTACTAAGGATGGAGCGGATTTATTGAGAACCGATCCGCATGGCGGCGAGTCTCTGGCAGGACCCTGTCTGGACCATTGGACTTTACCCTTCTTTGGAGGAGTTCTCCATCATAGCTAAGAAAGTTTGCTTGGGTTCCCCGTTGGACCCCCTGCCGCAGAAACTCTGGAAGGAAGTAGGTTCGGAAACCTTTCTGCACCTCTATCAGATTATTAACCAGTCACTAACTTGCGGTGTGGTTCCGGCCTGTTGGAAGGATGCTCTGGTCTCCCATCTACTGAAAAAACCTTCGCTGGACCCCGCTTGTTACGGGAACTATCGTCCTATTTCCCTACTGCCCTTCCCGGTTAAGATAGCCGAGCGCCTGGTTAGCCAGGAGCTTTCGGGCTTCCTGGAGAGCAATTGTAAGCTGGAGGAGAATCAATTCGGTTTCCGTCCTGGGCACGGAACCGAAACTGCACTGATTACTGCCTTGGACGACCTTCGAGTGCGTGCGGATAAGGGGCATTCTGCAACCCTGATTTTGCTTGACTTATCCGCCGCATTCGATACGGTTAATCATAACATCCTCCTACACAGACTTGCAGAGGTGGGGGTTACTGATCTGGCTCTGAAATGGCTCTGCTCCTATCTCTCAGACAGACGGCAGGCAGTAACTCTGCCTCCATACCAATCAGATTTCCTGCCCAATAAACATGGTGTCCCTCAGGGCTCTTCAATCAGCCCGATTTTGTTTAACGTTTATATGCAACCATTAGTTAAACTTATTAACTCTAGTAACATCATGGCTGTCAACTATGCTGACGACACACAGTTGATTGTTTCCCTGGAAGGTGACCAGGTGGATTCTTTAACTTCCTTCCACAACTGCATGCGGGAAATGACGTTGTGGTTGAAAACCAATGCTCTGCAGTTCAATAGTGCTAAGACCGAGATTCTACATTGTTCGGTAGGTAAGGTGCCACAAGTTTTACCTTCTAATTTCTGTCCCCTTCCTTTGGACACACCCTTGGTCCCTGTGAAAACCGTGCGTAATCTGGGGGTATGCCTCAATGAGAAGCTGAGTCTAGAGTCACACGTCAACAAAGTGGCCTCGAACTGTCAACTGGTTATGAGAGGCCTACGTAGACTCCTACCTTTGCTCCCTCCTCATGTTAGAGGAACAGTGGTTCGCTGCACAATTCTCAGCCGTCTGGATTATTGTAACGCCTTGTTGCTCGGGTCCCCAGGTTATTTGATCCAGCGACTCCAACGTATCCAGTCAGCTGCTGCCAAACTTGCTCTCCTGAGTCCTCGCTTCTCTTCCAGTACCAGGGCACTTTCTGATCTTCATTGGCTCCCGGTGCAACAGAGAATTCTGTTTAAATCTCTGTGCATAGTTTTCACAGCTCTTCAAGGCCTTGGCCCCGGGCCACTCCAAAATCTCTTTAGATGGTACACTCCCATGCGCAGCCTGCCCTCCTCGGCAGCCAGGCTGGTTATAATTCCTAAGACAAAGAGATCCACCTTGGGGGGACGAGCCTTTAGTGCTGCGGCAGCTCGTCTCTGGAACAGTCTCCCGATGGAGCTCAGACAGGTTCAGGAATTGACATTATTCCGCAGGCAGCTCAAGACCTGGCTCTTTCCTAGAACATAATCCCTCGTTCTCCTTCCCTGTCACTGTGCCGCCAGCGCCAGGATGCCCGTAGGGTTGCAGTGCGCTCTATAAATATTTTATACATACTATGGTAGCAACATCGAAGATAGCTAAATAGATGTATTAATATTGGTAATACATAAAGAGCACCCAGACTAGCTTGATATGTCAAATACCCTGCCTACTATAATCTTGTAGACCATGCTTAGGGAGGGATTTAGAATCTGGTGGGCGTTCAGCAGATTTTCCAAGATGGATTACACCATGGCAGCCACAACAATTGCAGAGGCGGTCCACCCTATTTAGAGATCCACGTCTACTTGGCTGGGATTTCTGTACTGTGATGAAAGCCGGGCAGTGGCACCCCCTCAGTGCACTGCAGATTTGCTGAGCAGGCACCATTTTAAAGCACCTTCATGACAAACTTCCTTGCACTGAGAAAATGAACACTCAAAGCAGGAGTTTGTTTTCTCAATACCATATACAGGTAGCTGGGCACGCAGGGAGTTTTCTCCTTGTGTGTGGAGGTCATTCTACATTTGCCCTGCCTTTATTCACCATACTTTGGGCAGGGGAAATGATTGAAGGTAATGCCGCCCTCAATTGTATGGGATGGCCATCATTGTTACTCGGTGACCCCTTGGCTGATGGGCCACCATGTTAGAGGTTTCCACCAGCAGTTCCAGTGGAGGCTCCCCGATGTAAAAATGCCTTCCACCAACTCTAAATAGAGCATGTAGATGGCGAGTTTGGTGGGCCAAAAGCACTGCAGGTTTATGGTGCTGCTCCCACTCTGCAATATTCAAAATGATGCCTCAAGTTACACCTTTGTCTTTTTTTCCTGGTGCCATAATATGCCAGCATGCGGCATATAGTGCTAAAGAAAACACACCAAGAATGGTCTGATAAACAGTCAAACATTGCTCTTTACGAGTAGGACTGGCTGGTGGTAGTTTAGGCATATCCGACTGAGATCAGAGTAAGAGAAACAGGGCTGTATTCCCTCCAGCTTTGCATGTAACAAAAAGATGCAATTTTGCATTTAGAAAAACTCAAACTTCAATGCAAGCACACACATATTTTAAAGCACCAGATAAATGTCAAAATCACATGCATTAAAAAGTGTCTCATTGCTACCACATCTCCCTATTTTAAGTTCTATTTGTCAAGCATCTAACACCTCAAGGGCTATTTTCCAGTCAGTTTCAAATCTCATCCTTCTGTCTTGTGTCAAAATGACTGTTCCCCTCCCACGTTGTTTGTAACAATGTGGCCTCTTTTTCTATGAGAAGATCAAGGCCATTCATGATTGTATTGTCCAGCATCGAATTTCACCCTATCTCATGCAACAAGATTGCAAGCCTTCACCCTTTTTTGTCACTCTCCTCACAGCACTCCCAAATGTTTTGTTTCCTAGCTGGACATATATCATCTGAGGAGCCTGTCTTTAGGGTAAGGCAGAGGATGAAATTTCCTCATTGCTTATTTCCCTAAATTAGGATTTTCCAGATGATTTATGTCCAGTGAGGACTGTAACATCTTCATTTGAGGTTGTTGAACCTGCTTTTACTTTCATCCTCAACACCTGTCCATAGTGCATAGAAGCAATAGGTCATTAAACCCCTCTTAAAGAAGTCAAACTTCAACCTCAGAGTGGAAGTAATTGTAGGCTCATCTTTCTTTTACCAGCAGTCACTAAAATTGAGAAGATGTTTTGTTTCATCAGCTTTCTAAACATTTGAACAACCCCAGTTACTATATGTTAACTGGACACGTTTAAGGCATGTGTTGGCACTGAGACTGCTCTAGTGGCTGTATTGAATGAAGTCCTCTAAGATTCCATGATTAAATGTAAACCTGCCTCTTCCTGCTTTTGCAGTTTTGTTATCCTGTTACTACAAAATGAAGATCTTGAAGAAAAACCTTCTTTTTATTCCGCGCCTCTTGAAAGCTTGTGTTCTTAATACTACCATCATTTCTAGGTCTAGCTATACCAATGCTTGCTATGATGGTCTTCCTGAGCCAGCTATTTACACGTTTCAAGGTGTTCACAGTATAGCAAATTGATTATGTATTCATTAATTCAGGAATTGTAATCAGTTCTCTGAGTCTCGCAGTAAGCTGCATTGCTCTGCTTTGTCAACAGAGCCTATTATGAATTAGGCCCCATGCTGATTCTGTGTTTGCTTTCAAGTCTAAGTGATCCCTTCATTTTGGCATTCCCCTCCTGCAGTCGGTCACCAGACTTAGAAAGGCTTGGCGTTTCAGGGTGTTGCTTCCTCTATTTGGAATGCACTCTGTCTTGGCCTTCATAAAATAGAGAATCATTCTATGTTTAGAAAGACTCTTTAAATTCACCTATTTTATTAATTAACTATATTGGTTCAGAAGTTGGTAGTTCACACATATAGAGTTCATTGCACTTTATAAAGAACAACTCAACTCATATCTTCCATGTTTTCAATATATTTAATGAGTGCCCCCAAGCAAAAAAACAGAAGGTTGGTGGCAATTTTGGAAAAAATCGAGAATGATTGATGGCTTGTGACTCTTGTCCTTTGGCGACAGAGGACTGTCACCGGAGGGATAGCTCAGGTGTCATGCGCCTGCCTTATGGGTAGACCAATGGATAACTCAGCTATGTGAAGTCTGAAAATATAACTTATGTCTAATAAGAGTCAAACCTCTGCCACCAAAAGAAAATGCCTCTATGACCAGTGCATTTTAAGACCAATTTGGAATGTCCTTTAATATATACCTTGTGTGGGTATTCTCTGGGCTGGCGTCTGTGCAGAGGCAGTAGACAAGCACTCCCCTTAAGTATGTATTGCATCGCAGTGTCCTACCTCTTCAAAGAAGTGAAATTTGGCAGCAAAATACTTGTGAGACCTTATTCTACTGTCAAACTACACCTGAGTGTCGAAAGCAGCATAAATCTGATATTGTGCATTGCCCTATGAGAAGACTATTTGGTGCACTACTTGCTTCAGTGTTAAAATGACAAATTGGCCGATGCCTCTCTTGCGTCACATTCAAGGTTATCTTTTCTGTACCCAGACCAGGAAAATTGCTCTAATTACTATAGACATTCATGAGAATTTGGTCATTCTTCTCTTGGTGAATTTTGGAGACATTCCTAACAATATTGCATTTTATAATGCGCATTGCCACAGTAGGATTTAAAAGCAGCATCGATACTTGAGTGTATTTGACCCTTTATGTTCTTCAGCTTCAGAACAGAATTGAAAGAATGGTTCTTTAATTATAGCATATGCTGTTAAGATGTACTATTTCTGTACCTCCATCATCTCGTATGAGAACTGCTCAATGTGTGATGCTATCAATAAGTATTTTATAGTGATTTAGAATAGTGCAGATTCCTGGCAAAGTAATTAATGTGGTAAACTCACTTGTACAATCTCAGGAAAAATGGAAGATGCAGTAAGAACCCAAGACTTTTCAATCAAACGTTTCAAAATGTAGTATGTTAAGACACTAAGGTCCATAGTCTGAGTCTGTACATGTTGCAGCCTCAAACAAGCATGTGTTGCAATGTCTCGATGAGGAGACAAAAACTTACCTTTTTTCAACAGTCAGACAGAAGTGTCTTTCTGGAGAAATAATTAAACATATGTCATGCACTAACTGTCAGGGGTATCATCTTGTAATCACTTTTTAAAATGTTTTTATTATTTTCAAAAAGTGATATTATAATAGACAGGAGGTACATATGCAGGAGACTTTCAGTTTTGGGCAATGAGACGTTTTAACAGAAACAGGGTAATATAAATGAGCTCATTTTGGTATTTGCATTTATTGGAGTGTGACATCAAGCCCAAAAGGAATAAATCAGGACTGAAGTCAACCCAAATGCTTGAGACCATCCTGATGATAGTGCTAAAGTGACTCCAAAAACATTAAATGATGAACACCACCAGAACATGTCTATAAGATCTGCCGTTGTCGACAGCTATCTAGGACAGGAATCAGTGTTATAAGGGAATATCATGTGCAAGTGCTTAGGGGTCAGGTATGTGTGATGTATAAGGTTGTGTTGACCTTGAAGCTTGCATTTCTCGATACTATTCCAGGTAAGCCAATATTTGAACCTGTTCTTTATCTGAAATAACATTGTGCAGATCTCGTTCTCGTGATTCTTTTGGGTAGTAAGATCGAGGCTTGCCATGTGTATCGGTGTTGTGTACAATCTCATTACCGCTCTCTTAGTGTTTTGTATGTTTTGAAGGATGTCTAATATCTGGTGTGTTTGAAGCTGTTTGAGTTTAGAGCTCGCCAAAATCATAAAATCTGCCCTGGAGGTATGGGAAAATCTTGACTTAATGTTTCAAATGCATGGTAGCTATTTTCTATGATTAAATCACCTACAGTTGTGACACCAGTCTCCACCCATATACACCTCTCCGAAGTGGAGAATACTCTTTTGAGAGATGGTAGATGACAAAGTGAAAGGTTGGATGAAAAAGCCATTTGAGTGGCTGTTATGCGGACCACCTTTTTCCAGCAAGAAAATGCTGTGTCTAAAAAGGGATCTTCTCATAACCTACTCTAATTGGGAACAATAGCTCTAGTATTGGAGATCGGCCATCAAGCATACCTTGAATTCTCCGGGTCACAGATGGTGCTGGCTCTGACAGCCATTGTGTTAATCATTGTAATTACACTGCTAGATACTAACTTCCAAAGTTCGGCACTGTATTGAGTCGCTAATTGTCGCTAAAGGTCTTGTAAGAACTTTAGGGATACTAGTTTAAGGTGTTTTTTACTTAAACCTGACAAGCTTCTTTTTACTTGTCAAAACACCCATTTCTCATTTTAGGTCTTGGCTAGACAGTGCATGCACTTTTTCTTTGTTTTTTAAGATTAGTGGGTTTACAATTTGCTATCTGCAACTTCACTCTCATATCCTTTGTTGCAGTTTGTTTGTCTATGGCATGCATGCATCATCACTCTTTGTGTATTTGACCCACCCCTAGAGCATGACCAATTACTTGTGTCCATCCACTTCTCCCATTTTTTAGCTACTTTTAAATTGTATTTATGCACTCCATATGATTGCTTGTGTTTCACTGGCTCTTTTCCCCATTCATGTCTTTTCTGTCTCACTCCCACCCTTTAATTGTGTTTAAGCACTCCATAAAATAATAATAATAATAATACCGATATTTATATAGCGCGAACAGCTACCTCGCAAGGAGGTGTCCCGGCGCTGAGTAATCATTTTTTCCAGGCAAAAGATGGGCGGAGAAAAGGGGAGGGAGTGTTTAGTTATTCTGGGAAAAGAGCCAAGTCTTTAGCTGCCTCTTAAAACTGGCTTCCGTTGGAGCCAATTGGATGTTGGCCGGTAGAGCATTCCAGAGTATCGCCGTGCAGGCAGAGAAGGATCTGCCTCCGAGTCTGGCTCTCCTGGCGCGGGGAATAGAAAGCTGGTGTCGTGAATTAGAGCGCAAACATCTCTCCTGATAGTATCTGGGGAGTCTAAGCTTTAAATAGTTAGGACAGGTCCCCTTTTGGGCTCTAAACGCCAGAGTTAGAGCTTTAAACTTGATTCTGCAGGCTACAGGGAGCCAATGCAGATCGCGCAAGTGCGGAGAGACATGCTGTTTAAAAGGGATGTTTTTTAGCAGTCTCGCAGCCGCGTTCTGCACGATCTGCAATCGTTGCACCAGATATTTGGGTAGGCCAAGGTAGAGGCCGTTTGCGTAATCCAGTCTGGAAGTGACTGTAGCATGGACCACCGTCTTGCGACAGTCACCAATGTACACCAATCTACACTACTCCAATGTTTCTCACTCCAATGTACCCCACCCCAATGTATCCCACTCCAATCCACTCCAATTTACTCTACTTCAATCTACCAACCCAATCTACCCCACCCAACCTATAACAAAGTACCCCACTCAAATATACCCCACCCAATCCAATCCACTTCAGTCTACTCCACTCCAATCTACCCCACTCCAATTTACCCCACTCTAATCCAACACAATCTACCCCGCTCCAAGATACCCCATGCTACCCCTCCTTACCCTACCCTACCCCACTCCTATTTCCCTCTCTCTACCCTACTTCAATCGACCACACTCAAATCTACCTCAAACTACCCCACTACAATCTACCCCAATCTGCCCCAATCTACCTGAATCTACCCCACTCCAATATGTCACACTCCAACCTACCTCACCCAACCTACTCCAATCAACCCCACCCCAATCTACTTTACCCCAATGTGCCTCACCCCAAACAACCTCAATCTGCCCCCCAATCTGCCCACTCCAATCTTTCCCACCCCAATATACCCCAACCTATCCCACTCCAATCTAACAAAAATTACACCACCCCCAATCAACCCTAACCTACCCTCTCCAATCTACCAATATACCCCATCCCAATCGACCCCAATCTACATCCCCCAATTTAACCTAACCCAATCTACCACACCCAACCCACCTCAATCTATCACACTCAAATCTACCCCACTCAAGTATACCCCATCTACCCCACTCCAATCTACCCCTCTCCAATTTACCCCAATCTACCCCTCTCCAATCTACCCAAATCTGACCTACTCCAATCGATCCCACTCAACCTACCCCACTCCAAAATACCCCACTCCAATTTACGACAATCTACCCCACTCCAGTGTATCACAACCTACGCCACTCCCATATACCCCAATCTACCACACTCCAATCTAGCCCAATCTAACCTACTCCAATCTAACCAACTCCAATCCAATCTACCCCAACCAATCTACTCCACTCCAATATACCCCAGTCTGCCCCACTCCAATCTACCCGATTCCAATATACCCCACTCCAATTTAACTCACTCCAATCTAAGCCACTCCAATCTACGCCACACCAATATACCTCACTCCAATATACCCCACTTTACTTTACCCCAACTTCAACCTACCCTACTCCAATCTACCACACCCAAATTACCACAATCTTCCCCACTCCAATTTACCACAACCTACACTACTCCAATACATCCCAATCGACTACACTCCAATTGACCCCAATCTACCACACTCTGCTCACCCCAATCTACTCCATGACAATCTACCCCACTCCATTTTACCCCAATTTACCCCACGCCAGTCTGCTCCTATCAACCCCACTCGAACTACTCCAATCTACCCCATTCCAATCCACCCCAACTTCAACCTCAACCTACCCTACTTCAATCTAGCCTACTCCAATCTACATCACCCAATCTATGCCACTCCAGTCTACTTTCATCTACCTCACTCCAATTTACCTCAATCTATCCCACTCCAATCAACCCCACTCTAATCTACTTCTATCTACACCAGTCTACCCCACTCCATCTACTCCAGTTTACCTCAATCTACCCCACTCCAATATACCCCAATCTACCCCACTCCAATCTACCCCACTCCAATTTGCCCCAACCATCTCCACTCCAATCCAATCCACCCCAGTCTACCAAACTGTACCCCACTTCGATCTCCCCAATCTACCCATCCTAATCTACCACACTCCACCTCACTCCACTCGCTTTTAGTCATGCTGAACAGCAGCCACACTGGTGTACAACATGGCTAAAACACATTCCCAAAGCCAATAGCTCTCGCATCGGAGAGACCTACTGGCTTGGCCAATGCTTGTTAAAGATCTGCCAGTAGCCTGTAAACATTGTCAAATGCACTGAAAGATGTCTGTTGTAAACCTATCATGTTTGGCCAATAGGTTTAAAATTGGTGCTAAGAATAGCCCGTTTCCATTGCCTGACATGTTAGCCCCATCTACAACCTCTCCCCACCCAAAGTTCAGGTCTAGTTGCAACCATTGCTGGGGTTGGACCACATACTACAGTTACAGTGTATGAAGCTCACACAGTATATTCAAACCATTACTCACATTCATATTTTTTTCTGAAAGGCGCTTCAATCTGTGCTAATTTATTTTGTAAGATTCCACCCTTGACACTACTTTTAATAAATGTTAGAACTAGACATGTTAATTCTTCTGAAGCATATTGCATCCCACTGAAGAGCGCAACTAGTGGGGTAAATGGATCACAGAGCAAATATAAAAGATGCAGGACTCCAAGTAGCTGTACCTACATATACTTTTTTAAAAGCATTACATGCAACTGGTGCAGCACTCCGGGCCAACACTTCTTACCATTGGCTATCCAATTGATATTTCCTTCACCTCCTGCGAGGTGAGGAGAGTTAGCATTTAATTTAATCAATTTCAGTTAACAGTGCAAACACCCCATTTGGCTGCACAATAAGGAACAGGAATCAGTGACTATAGTTACAATATTTATTACAAGTTAGCAGTCAGGGTAAAATAAACAAATCTTATTTCCATGCTATAAAGATAACATCTGGAAAACCTAACCTCCTAAAGAAGTTTAGGCGTACCAATAGAAGGCAGACAAGAAGTTCATTCACAGCAATACAAAAGATCAATAACAGAATTAGGTGTTCAGAGAAGGGTTCAGAGTCTCTCTTCTATGCATGAATAATATCTAAGATTATCTAAATTAAAGCCCAAGCTAAGAGGATGGTTTTAAAGCATAATAGGATCTTAAAAATCTGAGAAATCCAGAAAAATAGGGACATGCAGGAAAGTACGGAAAACAGCATTTTATGCAAGAAGAAACATAGCCCTAGTCAGGCCAACTTAAAGAATTACATCAATAGTGCACATTTAATATACGTGTGCACATTTAAACACGAATGAATAAAAGTGTCAGTACATAAGATTCATGTTAATTTTGTTAAAGTCCATAAAGGTAAGATAACTTTGAGTATATGTTTTTAAATGTGACTAGGAGCTACATTCAAATGCAAAGATGAAAGTTTAGTACACACATTTCATAAATCCTTTGTCGTTTCTAATGTGGATACATGTCAATAGTATGAGGATGGTTTATTAATTTACCTAAATGATATACGTCCATTTAATGCAGTTACGACACACAGTATACATGAACGGCCTTGCAGATGCTACTTTGCCTTGCCCTACCATAACGCTACTTTGCCCAGCCCTGCTATAACGATAAACTTCATCCCTGTGGAGCCGCATAAAAGTGTTTCTGCAGATTGCCGGCTGACTGCCTCCCAAAGACTCCATATCCCAGGGGACATAGCCGTCGCGGCAGGAACCGCGCACTACCAGCGCACCACCCGGTGCATAAATCACCAAAGGGCTTCCCGCGGCGCGGGACGCGCGCGGGCTCGCCCGGGTCAGCGGCTGAAAGAGGCTAGGCTGGGCCATGACCCTTGAATGTTTGGATCCAAGAATCTGCGTTTGAGACTGTGGTAACTTTATCTATTTTCTGTGACTCAAGACTCTTTTATCACTGAATCGGGGCTTTGATTACATCTAAGAGGTGTATTGTTTGTGTTCCATAGTGCTCGGAGCTTAGTTTATTTTTCCCCCTCTTTGCTTACTCTTTTGCTTTGTTGGGGTTGTCTTGTCGCCCACGTCATGGGTAAAAGAAAACTGCAGAATGTACCTCTCAATCAAAAATGCATTAAGGCAAAAGACTCCAGTACGTCGCTAATGAAATATTTGATGGGGGCTGTGGGTGCTCTTAAAAAACAAATATGTAATGTAGAAGAGGCTTTGCATAAAGAGTCACTTGTCTCTCCCAATCATACATTGTCTGAGGGGGCGATAAATCCTCATGTGACGACTGTGAAACTGCAGAACGGATGCGTCCAGATTGGAAGCGATGAGATTTTTTTAATTGACTCTGATGTAATACCATTGCCGCCGCCAAAAAGGGTCTGCATTTCTAAGAAAAAAGTTTCTCCTAATATTTTATTGCCTTTGAGACATAAGGTTGCATCCGCCACCCCTTCTAACACCTCAATAATCAAAATAAGATCTTCACAGGGACTGGACACCCCAATTATTTCTAAAGCGAAAGATCGTGCAACTTGTCCCAGAAATAAAAGCAAAAGTAAAGGCCAAACCGGAAATAATGACTCAGGAATTATGAGCATATTAACAGATTTAACCACTTTTATAAAAGATTCTATTGATACACAGAGGTTGGACAAAATAGAGACAGGCTTGGTATCCATTACAGGGTCCTTCAATTAAAGGAAAATTACACCAACAGAGAATGGTGAGGGAAATGGTTTAGATAAAGGCACAAGTAAGGCTCTACCAGCCAGCTCTATTGATTGTTGCATCCAGAGTAATATGGTGGGAGGTACTAGTAGACTCATAAGTCCCAGAACTGCGAGGAAGCCTGCCCCTAGCGGTCTTTTGCACAAGGCAGTCAAGGTGAGTGGGGGAGAGAGCAATTGTAATAACGAAAGAAGGGGCGATTTAACTCAATCTGATACTTGCCCTACTCAAGGTATTTGTATGCCACATAATCAAGCGCTTCCAACAAACTTCTTTAGCTTAAATCTCCCTCCAGCTGCGGTCCCTTATACCGTGATCTTGGCAAATGTCCTGCCGATACCTGAGGGTGACAAAGAATCCTGGATCACCTTGAGGAACAAAGTCATCCACTGTCTGGGTGTTAAAACAGGATTGACACAGGAGATGTTCACCGCTTTTAAAATGGTGAAATGAGTACCGTGGGTGGGCATTAGTAGAAAATCATTTAAAGGGGATTGCGTTGTTTTATCTCTGGGATCCCCTCTTTTAGTTCATGAAATTCTAACTAGAATCGGTGCAAATAAACTTATGGCTCAGGGCATCCATGTCTTCCCCCTGGGCTATTTCTACCGCCCAAGAATGACCGAAAATTATTCCACCTCACTTAGAACCACTCTACCCAATAGTAACCGAAGGTACAACCTAGAGGTAACAAATAGGTATGGGCCCTTAGATTCTTTGGAGGAGGTGCATTGACTTTTGGCTACAACTGAAAATCGTTACTCACAAGCAGACTGGGCCCCTAAAGCTTCAAGGCTAAGTCCCCCAGTATTTTCTGTGGAAACGCTTGAAGGTTTAAACGATGCCACGTGCGGGGGTGGCTTAGAAATCACTTTGCCCTCTATTTTGTATGACCACACTAGCCATAATAGCATAATGGGCCAAAATAATTTGGCCGTTTCACCTTTAGAAGGAATTTTAAAACCTGGTTTAAATGATTCAATAAGTGGAAGTGTTATTATTGAATTAACATCTACTGTAGATTCAGCTAGTAGTTTGGTCGCTGTTCCGCTGTTAGAGAGAAATCAAAGTCAGGGTAATAGTGATCAGGAATCCGCCCCCCTATTTGACTCTGCTAAAGGAAATGTTAGAGTGGCATTCTGGAATATTTCCGGTTTACAGTCTAAGGTCGATAATCCGATATGGATAGACTTCATTAACAACTTTGACATTCTTTGTCTTCAGGAGACGTGGTTGTTGGACGCATTGCATATTGATGGCTTTAAGACATTCCATATACCAGCCTTGCGTTCAGTACATGGTAGACACAAAGGGGGGATTTGTATTTATATTTCAAATATGATGAAGGTTTAGAAGACAAAAATACTAAAGTCCACCTCTTATTATCAAATTGTCAATATATATCTATCCATGCAAATTGAGGTAGTGGTCATCAACTTTTATAATAACATTGATAAGGGCAATTTTGTCGGTGTACTAAAAAGCCTTATGGACGTTTTAAGTAATCTGGTTGTATCCAGAGGAGCGGACGTGCTCACGATTTGGGGTGGGATTTTAACACCAGTAATTGTCGACAATCTGAATGCGGGTTTGGGGACATTGAAACAGAATACAATGCCCATGCAACCCACTTTGTCCATTCAGATAGGGGTGAAAGCTTTAACGAAGTGATGGCAACGTTTGATTTAGGCTTTGCCAACACATTGTGTTCTCCCCCAGTTGAGTTTGGCCCCACGTTTATTGGTCGTGGATTTAACTCACTGATAGATTTTATTGTTATTCCAAATCGTTATGCTAATTGGTTAGATCAATTTTGTATTCATTCAAATGGCCTGAGCGATCACTTACCGTTAAGTATTAACATCTTACTTCCCTTTAAGAGCACACTCCCCATTGTGGAAAGTTTGGCTGGGACCCAAGATATTGTGTTGGCCCGCCAAAATGGCTATTCCCTGAGTTGGGGCAGAAATGATCCAGAAGTCCTGAATACAAAGATTATATCAAAAGCTCTAATCCCCATTACTGAGTGTCTGCAAGAAGAGACATCTTACAGGGACATACTGAATGCATTTTCTGTAGTTACGTCAGTAATACAGAACTTGCTGAGTTGCCCTTGTAGGGTGCCACCCAATAAAGATCATGGATGGTTCGATAACCTGTGCACTAAGACATGCTCTTTGTTAAAGGCTGCCCTTCGTAGATCAGAGAGGGATTATGAGGAAATTAGAGCTTGCAGGAAGGCCTATAATCTTGCCAGGAGCAAACGCAAGAAAGAAATTAAAAATCAGGCCTGGAATAACCTCTATGAGGTCTCCTTACGCAGGGACTGTTCCTACTTTTGGCAGGCAGTAAAGGCACAATTTTTTGCTAAAAATTAGGGAGCAAGGGTTGAGATAGCGATCGACGAGAATTCATGGGTCAACTTTTTTTCTAAAGTGCATGGAAACAAGAGTAATGAGGACATTACTTTACCCCAGGAACTAAACTCACCTGGCAATTTCATTGACTTTCCACCAATTGACATCCACTTTACACATGGTGAAGTGTTGGCGGCAATAAATGAGAGTAAAAGAGGCAAAGCCCCAGGCCCCGACGGGATCCCGATTGATTTGTATAAAAGTGCGACAGAGCTTTGGTCCCCACTGTTAACCCAAGTTTTAGAAGCTTGTTGCGCTATGGGTTTCATCAAATCCTGGTCGGAGTCCGTGATAGAGCCCATTTTTAAACAAGCATTTACAATGCAATGGTCTCGGCAATATTATAGGTAGAGCTATTGGTATTGCTCATTATTTTTTTATCATTATTGTATCCCTAAATAAATGGCATTGTCATTTTTATTGGCATTAGCTTTTTTTTTTTTGCATATGTGATACCTATTGCATTAGCAGAGAGAGAGTGAGGTAGTGAGATAGAGAGAGTGAGGTATTGAAATAGAGAGTGAGGTAGTGAGAGAGGGTGAGGTAGATAGAGAGTGAGGTAGTGAGATAGAGAGTGAGGTAGATCGAGAGTCGAAAAAGAAACAGCATAGTTGGGAGTTCTCTTTAATAATACAAATTGATTTCTAGCTAAATTAACCCTTTTTGCAACATTAATCAATGTTCTAATAATGTATACTTTGCATTGCGTATGCAGTTCTGGGATGAAAGTTAATAGCTCACCATTCTATATTAGGACTTTAAGTTATAAATGGTAAGTAACAGAAGGATGTCTCTTTTGAAAGCAGTAATCTGTTTACATCATATGCACCCTGTAATCTACTTAGTACACGTTCTATTAACCCTCTGCACTAACTTCATATGAGTCAAAACCTCAACTATACAAAATGCTGCTCGCTCTCCCGGAAGATAATTAATCACACGAGTTTTCTCGACATTTATGTGAGGCCTGGTAAATGCCGGCGGAAAGAAACGCTGCAGCAGGTGCTTCAAAAGTTTAATAAACTTTTGAACACGGCGCCGCCAGGAAGCCAGCACCCGGTGTGGTGGCACCGGTCGCACAAACGCAGAGTCGAAAAAGAAACAGCATAGTTGGGAGTTCTCTTTAATAATACGAATTGATTTCAAGCCAAATTAACCCTTTTTGCAACATTAATCAATTTTCTAATAATGTTTACTTTGCAGTGTGTATGCAGTTCTGGGATGAAAGTTAATAGCTCACCATTCTATATTAGGACTTTAAGTTATAAATGGTAAGTAACAGAAGGATGTCTCTTTTGAAAGCAGTAATCTGTTTACATCATATGCACCCTGTAATCTACTTAGTAAACGTTCTATTAACCCTCTGCACTAACTTCATATGAGTCAAAACCTCAACTATACAAAATGCTGCTCGCTCTCCCGGAAGATAATTAATCACACAAGTTTTCTCGACATTTATGATAGGCCTGGTAAATGCCGGTGGAAAGAAACGCTGCAGCAGGTGCTTCAAAAGTTTAATAAACTTGCAAACACGGCACCGCCATGAAGCCAGCACCCGGTGTGGTGGCACCGGTCGCACCGCCCTAAAGCCAGCCCTGATCCCGCCCACTTCGACCACTGGCACGCATGCATTTCAAATTACACACCTGCCTCACCTTTAAACTTGCAGGGGACGGCCGCCGGTGCAATCTGCAGAGTTCACAGGAGAGGAGGGGCTGGAGCCGGGAGGAACAGCTGACTGCAGGGCAGGCTGAGGCTGCTTCAAATCGAAGGCCGAAGACGAGGAGCCACGCAGAGGCCTCGCCGTCGTAATCAAGATGGTCGGTCAGTGGTACTGGTCACTCTCCCTCGTAGTCGCAGGCTCAGCTCGGAAGTGGAAAAGGAGGAAGTGGGGTGGGGGATCCCAAAGATAAAGGGCAAAGGTATGGGGCGGGGCAGTACTGTACCTGACGCGTCACGCGCCCACCACAGCACCGAGTAAATAATCTGACCCACGATTGGGTCACAGAAACCCCAGGGCAGGTCAGCACACTCTTGGGGGCAGGTCGGGAAGTCGCTGCTGGTCTTGCAGGACCCTAATTGGTAGCAGCTTCCCGCCTGCAAAGATATACGGCCCTGCAGGTGTTACTTACACCACTGCCTTTCTCCGAGGCGAAGCAATGCCTCGGAGAAACGCAGCGTTGGTTTCAGATTCGGGGGCGTGGCTAAAAAGTGGAAAGAAGAGCACGGAACACGCCCCCGAATTTGAAAAAGACGGAGCCTATTTGGAGGGACGGCACTCTCCTCCAATGGCTGGCCTCCGTTTAGGAAGCCAGCCAATGGAGGAGAGCCAAAAAGAGAGGCGGGCTAAAGAGCCACTCTCAGAAACATTAAATCTCCAACTTCCGGTTCTGCCTTCGGCAGACCGGACGGTCCTCGACCTAAAAAGGGGACCGGGAAAATCCAGCATGTTACCCACCTTTCTCTCTTTTAGATTCATTTATGAAAATTGCAGGAAGAGTCGTTCTGAATAGACTTCAAGAGTGGGCCGAGGACAACAATATCCTGAGCCGGGTCCAATACGGTTTTAGGGAGGAGATGGGCACTATTGAGCAGGTTCTAAACTTCTCCCTGATACAGGGGAAGTATACCCAAGCTAGGGCAGGGAAACTATTTGTGGTATTTGTAGATCTAACTGCCGCTTTTGATTGTGTTGACCATAGTAGGCTATGGAATATTTTAGAGGACCTAAAGGTCGACCCCCTTCTAGTGCAATTTTTGAGACAACTATATTGGGGGGCCTCAGCCAAGGTGAGGTATGGATTAAAGGGAGAGTGCACTAAAGCATTTCACGTGGAGAGGGGTGTAAGGCAAGGCTGCGAACTGGCCCCGTTCCTCGTCTCATTATATACCAACGCTTTGGAAGAGGAATTGGTGGCCAGGGTGAGAGAATCACCGAAAATTAACAATCAGCAGATTGTCTCCCTTCTTTACGCGGATAATGCGGTGCTGATGGCCAGAATCCAGCTTGGCCTTCAGAGGGCCCTGTCAATTTACATTGATTTTATGGATAATAGGGGACTAAAAATAAATGTCACAAAGACATTTGTGATGTCATGTGGAAAGGGGAGGAATACGTGTAGAAGTTTAGCTACTGTGGATGGTAAAATCGAATCAACAAAAACGTTTTCCTACCTTGGCATTTTACTGGAGGACTTTTGTTTAAAAGGTCGACCGCGACAGTGATGATTTTTTTTTAAAAAATGGGGAAAAGGCCCACGGGAATATTACTAAAAATATATCAAGCAAAATGCACTAGTATTGCCACATATGGGGCGGGGATTTGGGGTTTTTATGATGTTTCGTCAATCCAAGTGGTCGAAAATTCTTTTTCAAGGTTTATACTAGCTGTTCCCCAGAGCTCATCTGTTTTTAACTGCCACAATGAACTGGGGATTCACCATATTACCGATTTGATCAAAATGCAACCAATTTTACTTTGGCACAGAGTTTGGACCTCTCCTAGTCTAGGTTTGAATGGCGAGATTATAAAAGATTCAATGGGATTAGATCAAGCCAAAAAATCCCCTGGCTAAATTACATAAGAAATTTATCAAACGATTTGTGTAGACCAGATTTTTACTCTAAACCAGACACTATGAGCACTTTATCTAGAAAAGAGCTTAAAGCTCTATGCTTAAATCATTTCGAGACCCTCAGACTGGTAGCGGAGATAAGTAAAAACTCTGTGATCCAGCACCAACTGAGTCTGTCTAGTAATTCTATTCAACCCTACCTAGTGTGGTGCATAGGGGATTATGATAGATATATATTGATTAGGTTTACATTTGATTGTTTTCATCGCTTGGTCTCATTCCCAGCTATAAATGACTGGTCTAGGAATCTCTGCCACTGTCCATGTGATAATTTAGCATCTAAACTACAATGCATGTTGTTTTTCTCTGTAAATTTTACGCTAAGGAACGAGCTAGATGGATTATGCCTATTTTAAAGCAGGGAGCATGGCAGCAATGTCGCCCGGATTTTCTTTTTTAAAAACTACTGGATAATGTGTACTGTGTTGGAATTATGTCTGGGCTTTTAAAAAGTATACTGAGGAAAAGGAGAAGCATAACCTGCTAGCTTTTATGCAGTAAAATTATGTATTAATGGACCAGCTGTATTTACTAAGGTACTTTTTAATGTTAATCTTAAATAATTTGTTTTTATTGTACTTTTAGCTTTTATGATTTTATTATATATTTAAAGTCGTATAAAGCATTTTCTGATTCTGATACATGAATTCTAAAATTCTTCAGTGAATGCACTTAAATAGTGATGTCAAGTGTAACAACTTTACATTAGTTTTGCTAGGGCACACACAGAACAATGTGCTAAGAGCACTTTTGTGTCACATATTTGTGACATGTAAGGGTGGAGCCAAAATTACCCTGCTCTACAATAAACAGCATTTTTGTGTTACACTTAAAGAAGGTAGGGAGGTTTATGTCTTTGACTTGTGTGCACACTCTACGACGGATACAGTCTGGCCACACACTGCCATCTCCCTTTATCTGACGTAGTTGCCACATGTTTGCAAGTGTCCTAGTTTGTTTTTCTGGTGCAATGTAGGCTCTGAGTACTGACTTTATCTGCCTTTTCTGAAGCCCAGCAAAGTATGTTTCATTTCTAATGAAGCTCACATTTTCAAATTGGAGCTAATTTGTTTATAATCTTGCTCTTGGGTACAAACATGGCTACAAGTGATGACTTAAATCCTCCCTATCTCTCTCTTAAAATGCTGCCCGTCAAGGCACACTTTTCCCCAAAGATAGCCTGCCTTACCTACAAAGTCTTAAAAGTAAACTCCCAAAAAACTGCTTCAGAAACTTAAGATATCTGAGGCCCATAAAACCACAGATGTAGGAATACATAATCGCTTGACACCCCTGTTTTAAATTATTAGGTCATTTTCCATAATGCCCTAAGGACTTGCAACTTGTTTCCAGTCCAGGCCGGAAGGCCCTTCCTCCCCTTCTTTAAAAATTCTTCAAAAAAGCACTAAAAAGAATCCTCCATACCCTGCACTTCAACTCCAGATACAACGATCTTTCTCTTTCACCGAATATATCCTAAAACGTTGTCTCTCCTAATATAACCCTAACACCTAGCATGACCCGTTCCCTTTATTGCTTATGCCCTATTTCTAGAAGCCCTCCCAACAGTATCTATAGTATTATGTTACACTAAGGGGCATACTTATGAGCCCCTTGCGCCACCGTAGCGTCACTGTCTGTGAAACTCCAGCGGCACAAATCTCAAAATCATTTTTATGAGGTCACGCAAAGCCACTTTACGTGACTTTGAATGGCCTCATAGATATAGAGTAAGGCAAGGCAGTGCAAATGGGTGCATTGCTTTACTCTGCACTAGGGAGGTGTTCCATGGGCATTGAAGTCGGTTTTCCCATGCAACACCCATCGGTTTTGAAGCTTCCCCAGATTTACCAAGCCATGTAAACCTGGTGATGTACCAAAACCACACGCCTCCCCAGGGGAGGTGCAAGGAGGACATATAACTTTATTTCTCCTCAATTTTTCCTCTTCCCATATAGAAAGAGAAAAATGCTTCCCAGGCTTGTTTTTACCCCTTCCTGCACAAAAACATCCTGCCGACAACACAGGAACCCTTGCACCATGGTGAAAGTGTGCCTGCATGGCACCAGCACTTGGGTACTTGGGTAAAGGACAGGAATGCACCATATTAGATAAATACGGTGCAATCCTGCCCTTTCACTTTGATGGAGGGTTAGCGCAGCAAGGTGACTTGCTGCTGCAATGCTCTATGCCAAATTCCCATAAATGAGTCCCTAAGTTTCCCAACTTAAGCACAACACAGTCTCTGAGATTATTATATATTCTATGCGGAACCTCAATCTCAATACATACAACAATGTATCAATTCATTATACTCTAGCTCTTAAAAAACATTCACTCTTTATTTCTTTCACTTTGCATTCATCCCTTCTTGAATCTATTCAACTAACTGCATTTAGCATGTGAACTGCCTTGTCCTATGAAGTCTCCTTCCACTTATGCAAACTGTGTCTCATGAACAAAAGCCCTTCATAGGTATGCTATTTATACAGTGGTTTGAATCCCATTGACTTTAGCTTCATTTTTTACAAAATAACGATTATATTGATTAAAAAAGAACAGATGTGATATTTCCCTGCTCCTTTGTTAGCGCCATTTGGTTTCCCTGGTTATTATTCTACTCTTTAGAAACCCCTTTGGGAACCTATCTATTTGAAAATGTACTTATTTTTTATGTGTGCCTGTTTGCCTCTTAAGCATGGTAGCCTCTCCTTGTGCACCGCATGCCTGATGATGTATGCAGGCACGAGCTCACCATAAGAGTGTTGTAGGCACCACTTGCTTTAATTTTTTGTTAACGATCCAAAATTGTGATTGACACTATAGTGTCCTGCTAGACACGTTCTAATGTCTCAGCATGCGCACGTTTACCAGCCACTCCCTCGAGGGCTGGCCACACACACACACCACACCCACCCAAAACACAGGGGTCACAAGTTAAGTAAGCATCACAATTGTGTCTTCATCATTATTTCTTTAGCATGTAGGCCTAGGCCAAGATTTTACAATGGCAACAAAGGGTTCTGACACCATGCCGTATCGCCTTGGAGGTCACCCCCATGCATGAGGAGGTGACAGGGGGTCCTTGCTGCAGCCTGCCCGTGAAGTGGGTTCATCACCCCAAAAGAAAGTGAACCCTGGCCTCACCACTACTGCAGGTGCTCACCTACAACGGGGCTATGAGAACTGGTGAGCAGTGCAATGAAGCCCACGCAGTGCTATAGGCAAGATGCTGATGAAGGTTGCACTCTGACCCCCGGGTAGTGTCCGGGCCCATGCCATGCCAAGCCCCTACCTGATAGGGTGTCGATTAGCAGCCATCACTTTTTATTATCTCTCCCGGCTGGTGAAGAGGAGAGCATTGATCCTCCCATGCGTGCCTGCAGTGCACCGAAGGAGGTACAGTGGCCAGGCAAGTGGCGCTCCGGCAGACAGAGCTCCTGCCACCAAACCGTTACCCTTAGCAAGGGGAAGAGATACCGAGGCTGCACCCACACAGAGTGAAGCCTCGGCAAGTGAGCAGTGCATCGCGTTTGATATTTGAAGAGGTGCTTCTGGCGAGTAAGAGGAGTCCCATCACGTGAGCCCTAAAGCGCTGCCCCAGCCTATAAACAGGACAGAGCGGCGGGCCTGTGAAAGACATCCGACCGACTGAGCCTACAGCCGAATATATGATGTTACTTAGCAGACCATTACTTCGCAAGTTTTTACTACAATGTTTTTACATCGCAAATACCATTACTATGCAAGATTTAACTGCGCGTGCTTTTAGTTCGCAAATACATTTAAAAGTACTAAATATGCTTTTACTTCGCAGTATATTACTAAGTATACAACTGCTACGCATTTTTGACTCTTTTACCCTTATCCTCATAAACTACATTACCCTACACTACCCAAACACCACTACACTACCCTAAAACACTACCCTACACTACACAAACACCACATCACTACCCTAAACCCAAATACACTACTCTACACTACATAAACACAACCCTACAACCTAAAAGACAATCAACTGCACGACCACTACCCTAAACCCAAATACACTACTCTACACTACATAAACACAACCCTAACAACTAAAAGACAACCCCCTGCACGACCACTACCCTAAACCCAAATACACTACTCTACACAAACACAACCCTAAAACCTAAAAGACAACCCCCTGCACGACCACTACCCTAAACCCAAATACACTACTCTACACTACATAAACACAACCCTACAACATAAAAGACAACCCCCGCACGACCACTACCCTAAACCCAAATACACTACTCTACACTACATAAACACAACCCTACAACCTAAAAGACAACCCCCTGCACGACCACTACCCTAAACCCAAATACACTACTCTACAATTCATAAACACAACCCTCAAACCTAAAAGACAACCCCCTGCATGACCCCAAAAACTACACTGCCCCACTTACCTCTCTCTCCTTGTGGTCCCTCGCTTCACCGTACTTCCTCTCTTCTCCTGCTTCAGGCATCATCAGAGCTGCACGTCTTTGTTTGGAAACGGAAGCACCTCCTTTTCCAAACAACGATGTGAATAGTCAGCAAAGTAATTGACTTTGCTAAGTAACGGTATATGCAAAGTAGAAGCATGCAAACTTAAAGCATGCGAAGTAAAAGATTCTGCTAAGTAAAAAAATGCGTAGTAATGGTAAGTCGTAGTAGTGGCCGCGAAGTAATGGTAGATTACCAGTAATGTGCCATAGTTACACGTACTAATTGTTATATAATTGAAATGCTTTCTAAGTGACATAGATTTAAGAAAGAATATAAAGTGTTCTAAACTTTAGAATGAAATATGTATTTCCATTAATTTACACTGTGTATTTCATGAACTAAAATGTTATTTAGGCCTGCATTTTCCTTTCCCTATTCGATTCTGTTCTCATGAGAATGCCTCAAACATTTGTAATGTGGGATAAAACTAAGTTTCATAAAAAGAGTTCTCATGCATGGGCACGAAGGATTCAGAACCTTTGAGATTTCTCACTCGTAAGTTGTTACTATGCAAAGCTCCAATTATATGGAACTGGGACTTTAGGTTTTAATGAGCTCAGGTGAATTCCTCCAAAACAACAGGGGCAGTAAATGGTATCCTCTTTTTTTTGTATAACGCAAGGCATAGGTCGAGAAAAGTTTAATGGTTTGTAGACCACAGATGTTTAGGACAAGTCAACTAGATAAAGTATAAACTTGTGTCACTATCAGATCACAAAAATGTTCAATATGACCTAGAACTATGGGGAAGCTTACACATTACTGACTTTCCGGTGTCACATTTAAATATGATTGAACAATTAAATATACATTTTGGAAACTCCTCATTGGAGGCACTGTAGGTTGCTTATTGTAAGGGGTGTGTTAGACCTGTTAGCTTTAGGGTTGTCTTCCCCAAACATTTTTCCTCCCTCTCTTTTTTTTACTGGTTCATTTATCCTGACCTTAGGATTCTGCACACTTTACCACTGCTAACCAGTGCTAAATTGCACGTGCTCACTCTTTAACACATGGTAACATTGCCTTATCTCCAGTAGGCACATTTAATTTACTTGTAAGTCCCTAGTAAAGTAGTACTATACGTACCCAGCGGCTGTAAACTAAATGCATCTTGTGAGCCCAAGCAAAAAGAAATATTGATGGACGGAATGCTGAGCAATGTCATACATTCACACCCTGTACAGAAATGTGTGCCTAAATCAATCATTTTTTTGCTCACCATGCCATTCCAGTTTGAACACAGCCACATGCAAATTAGTCTTGATCCTGCTCCCTATGGGAACAGTCACAGTCCGAACTGGCAGCCCAGGTTCTTCCTGGACCGGAAACAAGCATCCTGGTACTGGTTTCGGGGTATCACCGCTCATCAGCCAGGATAGCTTGAATCCAGCGGCATGGCAAGCACAGGACCAATACCTGAGCATGCCTCTCCCACTCGAGATGACAAATTCAAAAAGAACAATTGATGGACAGCATAGTGATTAATGTCAAACATTCACACCCTGTACAGAAATCTGGGCCTAAATCAATTGCTTTTTTGCTCACCATGCCATTCCGGTTTGGACCCAGCCATACGCAAATCAGTCTTGACCCTACTCCCTTTGGCAACATTCCTGCCTGAACTGCCAGGTCAGGTCCTTCCTGGATTGGAAACAAGCATTTTGGTGCATCCCCCCTCATCAGCCAGGAAAGCTTGAATTCAGTGGCAAGGCGAGCACGGGATCCACGTCTGGGCATACCCGTCCCACTCTGGGTGACATATCGAAAAGAACAATTAATGGACGGAATGCTGAACAATGTCAAACATTCACACCCAGAAGGAAATCTGGGCCTAAATCCATAGTTTTTTTGCTCACCATGCCATTCCAGTTTGGGCCAGCCATATGCAAATAAGTCTTGACCCTGCTCTCTATGGGAACAGTCCAGCCCACACTGCCAGGCCAGGTCCTCCTTCGACCGAAAATAAGCACCCTGAGCCCGGTTTCAGGGTATCACACCTCATCAGCTAGGATAGCTTGAAGCAGTGGCATGGCAAGTATGGGACCCACGTCTAGGCATATCCATCTGATTAGGGAGTGACAAATGCAAAAAGAACAAATGATGGATGGAATGCTAAACAATGTCAAATATTCAGCCCCAGTACTGAGATCTGGGCCTAAATCCATTGTTTTTTTTTGCTCACCATGGCATTCCAGTTTGGACCCAGCCATATGCAAATCAGTCTTGACCCTGCTCCCTATTGGAAAACGCCAGCCTGATCTGCCAGGCCCGATGTTCCCTTGACCGGAAACAAGCATCCTGGAATCGTTTTTGAGGTATCACCCCTCATCAAGGAACACTATAACGTAGAGAAAAGGTCAGAGGGAATGTTTAAAGACCTGGCGTGGATATATTCCCCATTCACATGCTACTTACAAACCACAATATCCACGGGTCTATTAATACAAACCACTAAATTAATGTATCTTGGAACTATCTGGACCGAGACCGAAGTTGACCAGGATTATTTTTGTCAACACCTTTAGCACTATGTCCAACAGTATCCAAAAGAGTGTACGTAAACATAGGCACATACTCAATATTGGGAATGAACAGATTCCACCTCCACTCTTCTCATTTAAAAGAAGCACAACTCTTCGGGACCAACTTGTCCATACTAGATCCAAAACCAAACCTACTCCAGGGATATGGACACTCTGGGACCTCCCAGCCGTTCGGGGCCACTTTCGGTGTGGGTCATGTGCGGCTTGTCCACAAACACAACAATCTAAATCTGTGGACATGGTACTAACAGACCATGGGTACAAAATAGGTTTACCAATTGCAATAGTGATAAACATATTTACCTTATTACCTGTCCATGTAAATTACAATATGTGGGCATGACCACTCGAAAGGTTAAACTAAGAATCCTGGAACACAAGAGCATGGTGAGATGCAAGAAACAAGCTATGAAACTCACAAGACATTTTTTGGAAGTCAATCACCAGGCTGAAGACTTTGTGTGGGCAGTGTTGAAACAACCATTTATTCCCACACACATCACAGATATTTCCAAGTTCTTATTTGTTAGAGAACAGAAATGGGTTTTCAAGAGCGACAAAACAGGATTGAACGATGAGATACTATGGGTCGCCCTGTAATTTTAACCCAGGGGTTATTAGGCATTTGCTTAATCAGGCAGCCGTTTGATGGGGAGGTGCAGATGGGCAATACATCTCCAGTCTATTATATGCAGCCACCTGTGGGATCAAGACCAGTTATACATCAGGCACCTTTTGTCCTCCTGGGTCTTCCCTGTTTAGTGGACTGCATCTAATAATGATGATCCTCACAACCAAGGAGATATGCAGTAAACACGGGCATGTGATCTTTACAGCTATATTTGCATACACACTGCATAATTCCCCCACGCCCATAGGTACATTTGCAAACATGGATGCAATATGAAGATCCGAGCACCATTTAGGATAGATGGCATATTTTTATTTTTAAGTCGTGACTCGTCAGTAAGGAGTGCTGAGACATAGGAGCCATGACTATATGACACACAGACTTGAGCAAAACCCTAGACGGCATGATATGACTGAACGCTATAGTACCAACTCGAGGGGAGGTCAAACTTCCTCCGTTGTAGATATATAGATTGTCGCTTCTGTACTGATAATGGTATTGAACTTTTGCCTTGCACCATACATGGATGGTGAGTTGTTGGAGACACTTATACTGAATTAGGGCTCCACGTTTTATCATGAAGGAGAGCCAGATGAGATAACGTGATATCAGTCACATGGTAGTGACGAAATACAATATATGCACTATTTAACACTCGGTCATTCTCAGGGTCGTCTCCGGTTTTTCAAACTTAAATTTAAATTTAATCGTGGTGCACTCGAGCATATTTTTCAGATACATTTGTGGTACATTCGATCGTACTACAAGAATAGGTTAGGAGTCTTTCTTCCTGCTTTATGAATCACATTGGACGTTTTGACTAACAAACTATCAGTCCCATGATCCTTAGCACGACAGTCTCGAGCAAGTCACATGAGTCACCCTGTGTTCGGTATCTCCCCATACGGCTTAATGAACCGCCAGAGGTACTGACGGACAGGTGAGTGGCAATTGTTGCGCGCGCTATATGTTTTGAGCGTCTGCATGCGGGGAATATTCCTGTTTGTTATTTCCGCATAAGCATGGTTAATTACGATCCTGAGAGTTTGTTTCCTCGTTCTGGCGAGTCATAGTATAGGTTCCTTCGCCAGCTTATTATTATTTTTTTAATCTTGGCATAGTCCGGGATTTGGGCTCCATTTGCTGAGATGTCCTTTAACCGAATATACAGTAAGGTGTCCGATGACTAGTTGTTACAGGTTTGGCATGTCTAGGACACTTACTGCCAGATTGGTTGTGTACGGGAGAGTGCTTGAGCCTATTGGTCTTCTTGCCGAGCCACCGCTGATGAGTGTGCTATATTATGCCGGGATGCACGTGTTAAACACGGCAGTTGTAAAATGGGTAATCGGGCACGTGAATAAGCAGTAGGAGGCTTTTAGCATCATGGCCGTTTACCGGAGTATTACACCAACAGGAAAGGAGAGCATTCGTACTGGGTCTCTTTGTTAAACAAAGTGTAGATGAGCATTGGAGATTACTCGTGCAGACATCTCTCTAAGGTCTACAGCATTACAGATAGGAACACTCCCGGAGTATTAGTTAGCATTTTTACAGTCATGGTTCCATGTGTCGTGTGTGTGTGTGGTGCTCCTTTTAAACAGTAGACAAATGAGGGTAGGAGATAACAAGGTTATCATGAACATGTCCTGTTCTTTCCTATGTTTTCTCACAGAGTGGTGCCTCCTTTTCTTGAGCCTTTGCCAGGCGAGGTGAGGTCTTTTTCTTGTGCAATACGGGTAAGCATGAAAATACGTAATTATAAAATAAAAAAGAACATAGATGACGATTAAAAGGGTCACTATGTACCGATTTGATGTGTTGAGCTCATGAGCCCCATTGAAGGTGTGACAATCCTTACATGTGGACCGTTCTTTCATTCTTTTCAGATGCTAACAGCAATCCGTCACTTTCAGAGAACTTGTATATCCCTGAAAACAGGTGAGTAGGTTGTATCTGTTGCCAACCTTTTCTTATTTATATTGGTTTTTCACTAATGCAGTAGCAATATTTATGTGGTCCTGAAGAAGGCCTAGGATGAACATATCCTTTCTGGCTGAAACATGTTGAGCCCTAGTTTCTACTAATAGACAGTTATTTGTTGATAACTGTCATTGCACTGTTTTTAAGTTTGAGCAATGAGAGATACCAATTAAAGTTTTTCTCTCTCACTGTTCAATTTTAACTCACTACTTATCACTACTTTGCACTGCACTCATCAATCCTACACGAACTGTTTGCTCACATCTGTAGGATTGCACATAGCGTGTTATACCGCCAAATTCTGAACAGCATAAAAACATCCGTGAGCTCCCCTTTCCTCCTGAAAGGGTCGCAGCCCTTAGTGACACTAGCGTGTTACTAGGAGGAGACCCAGATGATGAAGCATGTCACCAATGGTGAGTGATGGGAATCCGTCCTTTTTAGAGATATTTCTTTATAGCCTGTAAAAAGGTGTATAGGTTGCGGTGTCTTTAGGTCCTATGTAGGCTCCAATACACATTAATTTAGTGGTTTGTATGAATAGACCCGTGGATATTATGGTTTGTATGTATCACCCCTCATCAGCCAGGATAGCTTGAAGCCAGTGGCATGCGTGCACAGGACACACGTCTGGGCATACCGTCTCACTCATCCCCAGTACAGAGATCTGTTCCTAAATCCATCTTTTTTTGCTCACAATGCCATTCCAGTTTGGACCCAGCCATATGCTTTCACCTATCAGTCTAGACCCTTTTCCCTATGGGAATAGTCCATCCCAAACTGACAGGGCCCACAGCACTGATTGTGACACCCAATTAAGTAGGCCTTAAAACGTGTCTTAGATCTGCCATTGCAGACTGTGTGTGTAGTTTTCAACTGCCAGTTCAACGTTGCAAAAAAAAAAAACTCTTACCAGGCCCTAACCTGCTTTTTAATACATATGTCACACCTAGAATAGGCCCTGGACAGCACAGAGGGCGTTGTGCAGTGTATTTAAAAAGTAGGACATGTTTACTTTTAACATGTCCTGATGGTGAGAAACTCTTACATTTGTTTTTCAATATTACAAGGCTTACCTCTCCTATAGCATAACATTGGAGTTACCTTATCACATTTAAAAAGCTGTAATTTTCAAATGGGAACAGGTAACAGTTCAGGTTTGGTGTCTTTTGAATTGTAATGAAAATCCTAACTTATGGTGAAGTCGGATTTGAAATTATAATTTTGAAACTGCCAGTTTTAGAAAGTTGCCATTTTCTTGCCTTAGCCATTTAGTGCTAGTCATGTAAACATATGACTGGCTATAGCTAACAGTTAGCTTTGTGTATTCTTCCTAGACAGCGACACTCAATAGAGAGCTTAGGTGTGCCTGGATGGGCCATCACTGTCAGAATGGATGGAGCTGGGCACAGCCCTACTTACACTTGAATAGGTTGTGTCCAATCTCCACTCAAAAGGCTGCATAGACCCTGTAGTTAGCCAGAGCCAGGGCAGTCTTTTACACTTCAAAGATAACTCCTAGAAGCTTCTCCCACCTTCAGAGGAAGGGCAGTAGAAGGACTGCTGTGCTGCTGAAAGGACTGCTGCTCTGAAGGAACTGCAGTCCTGCTGTTCTGATCTGCTGCCCTCCTGTCTGCGTGAGAAGGACTGAACCTGCACCTGTTGAGCCTAAGACCCCAGAGTGACTCCAAGGGCTAATTGGCTGGCCTCCTGACTAGAGCCTCAGGGACAGAAAGCTCCAACAACCTTGAACCCAGCACCTGGACTCTGCCATCTGTGATTCCTATCCTGGCAAGTGTCGCCATCCCAGTCCTGGGGCCTCGGAAGTGGGCCTGAAGGTGCTCTGCCAGTCTATTTCTGGATCCAGCAGAATCTATGCATCTCCACTGCTGTGAGGCGCAAACCCGATCAGAACTGCGAATTGCCTCTACTACGAAGAATCTCCTGATGCAAAGACTCCACATCGACCCCACACCCTGCTTCGGAACCTCTGCCTGTGCGAAGCTTCCCCAAAACAGGCCCTTGCATTGCAAACCTCTCGTTGACGGCAGCCTTGACCACTATGCAGGTTCTCACACTGCAGACTTGCAGCTCCATGAAACTGACACATTGCCTCAACTGTGCAACGCAATGCTCCGCAACCAGGAACTCTGGAAAAAGTTACTTTGTCCAGCAGGCCTATCTGGGTCCCTGTAGCTGACTCGTGCTCCATTGCGGTCACCCTGAACTTGTTACTTTGTCCTGGTCCGGCACGAACAGATATCCACAGTTGGCGCATTGCACTTTTTGGTGCTTTGTTCACTGAAATCTTACAATTTGCATATCTGCATTTCTACTAATTGGAATTTTGTCATTTTGGTCTTGCTTTATTTATTAAAAAATGATCTGATTTTCTAAATCCGGGGTGGGATCCTTTTGTGGTGTGTTACTGTTTTAAGTGTAGCAAAAATACTTGAGAAATTGCCTCCGAGTTAAGCCTGACTGCTCTGTACCAAGCTACTAAGGGGGTGGACACAAATTAATTTAGGGTTGCTTGTGACTTCACCCTGACAAGGATTGCGGTTTCTGCTTGAGTAGGGTTTTACCTCTCCCAACCAGCAGCCCAATTACTTACAGAGTGTTATTACTATATGTTTAAAAGAATGCATTGGAACAGAAAAGAAGGAGGAATAAGTATTAGAGAGCGAGAGGGAAAGTCTCAATGTTATTGAGGGCTCCCCAAAATGTTAAGGAACATGCTCAGTTTAATTTTAAATTAGATAAATGTAAGCAGAGCAGCAGGTGGCTATTCGAGAAGCATTAAATAGACAAATGGGAAGCAGGTTACCTCAAACATTTGGATTGTAGTGAGAAAATTGGAAAGCTTTTAGCATGGAAAGCCAAAATGAAAATAGCACGTAAAGATATCAAATGTATTCATAAAACTCAAGATGGCACTGAGTTAACACAAACAGAAATCAGTAGCACATTCCAAATGTTTTACGAGAATCTTTATAAAGAAACAACAATACCAGAAGAGCAGAATATACAAGACTGGTTAGATGAGCTTCATCTCTCCTCTCTGATTAGTGCCCACCAAGAAATATTAACTCTAAAACACGAAAATGAAATTAGTGATGCCCTGGCTAAAATAAAATAAAATGGAAAGCAGCAGGACAGGATGGCATACCAGGGGAAATATGTAAGGTGGAGGCTAAAGAGATATGCCTAGTCATGAAGATCATTTTCAATAACATTTTGCTCAGAACCTTGAAACCTCCAGCGACTTGGAGAAAAGCTATGGTATTAATCATATTAAAACCAAAGAAAACCCCAAACTCTGCAAATTCTATTGCTCATTTGCCCCGCTAACCACAGATTATAAAATGTATGCTGGGATTTTAGCTGGCAGAAGTAATGGAGGAAAATATTTATAAAGATCAGCAGTGCATTATTCAAGACCATCAAATGAAAGTCCTAGTTCATTTATAAATAAACTCAATAGACCTTGCAAAAGCATGGAAGGTCCCCCTTGTAATATTCACTTTTGACATAGCTAAATCATTTGATCAGGTTAACTTTGCAATGCCTATGGGCTTGTTTTAGTACATTTTGAATACCTATGCCTTTTTTAGAATCACTTAAAGCCCTTTATGTAAAACCCTCAGCAATAATCCTCATTAATGGGAATTAGCCAGGTAGTATACCCATTAGAAGAGGGACCTGGCAGGGATGTCCCCTGTCTCCACTCTTTTTTGATTTGTCTAAAGAACACTAAGCTCAACAGGTGAAATAAGATGGAAATAAACATCCTTTTGACAGTTCACCAAAAAAATAGGTCTTTTTACTGATGACTTAATAATGTATACTATAAACCATAAACAGACTTTACAGAGATTTGAACACCTGGCTAAAAGGCATTTGAAGCCCTATTAGAATACACAATGAATCAGGATAAGCGGAAATGATAGTACAGAATCATGACTATCAGAATGCTCTTGTGAAAGAAGAGGTAGGACACTTGGGCATTTTGGGAAAGCGTAAGATTGACCTTATACCCAAAATCAAGTTAGCTGAGGTAACTAATGAGATCAAAAACACAATCAGGAGCTGGCAGAACTTACACCTAACTCTATATGGCAGGGTACAGCTTATTAAAATGAGCATCCTGTAAGAAAGTGTCCTGTTTCTGCATTGTTGTCCCCTCTTTTTGCTGAACTGCTGATGTGCTTTGACTGAGTGTGCTCTAGGTTCCTGCCAATCAGGTACACAGGGCCTATTTTCTTTCCCTAAATCTGCATTGGAGACCAAACCCAATTGGCACTCCCTGGCCACAGGTCAGTCCCCGGTAAATGGTTCCATAGGTACCCAGGGCGCTGTGACCAGGGTAGGCCTCTAAGGGTTGCAGCACTGTTTGTTCCACCCTTAGAGGCCCTGTACCTTTACACTCACACATTGCCTTTGCAGGCTGTGTGTGGGTAATCTACCATTACTTTTACTTAGCAGACTCTTTTACTTTGCATGCTTTAAGTTTGCATGCTTCTGCTAAGTAACATCATATATTCCACATTACTACATTTCAAAAGTACCAACGTATAACATTATTTCGAAATGGGAAGTAACAAATTGTTTCTAGCAATTCTCATTATTTTATGTATGAAGATCATTCTCTAAAAGTTTCAGGGAAGTCAGAATAGCATAAACACACAGCACCATTTCTTTTTCTTAGTTGACGCGCACTTATCATGAGTGAAGATAGTATTAAAACAACTCTTCAATAATCATTCATAGGGTTATCTAATTTACATTTAGTCATGTTAATTCTTCACATATATCATTATTCACAGAAGACTGGTTAATGAAACTTCCATAACATGTGAGTCATTACTTTCACATTTCTATTCCACGTTAAAAGAGTACACAATGAAATTTAGTAAACATGAACCTATGGTTTTCAAACTAACATTTTCATCTAGGCTACACTCTTCTTTAGGCTTTTATGAGATAGTAACTGAGTCTCTTCATGATCTATTTCTCAGTATTCTTCAACTTATAATGAGCACCAATTGTGCACGTTTGTCGTTTTCTTTCAAAAGGTGTCAAAAATCAGTTTTATGTGCCAAGTAGGCATTCAGCAGTTTGTCTGCTTAATCAATCTCCCATTTGATGGCGAACTAAGCAATCACAAAATTGTTTTCTGATGACATCAAAGGAAGGCCTGCAGCGCTGCACTACGGCAAAAACTCATAAATGAGGCCCTAAATGTTTACTCTTGCCTGGAATATACATGCAACAATGGTGCACCTTAAGCATTCGAAAGAAAGGACATCTAAAGCAAGACAATTTTGAAGAACTATAGATCTCATGGCAATCATTTCAGTACCTATTGTTAAGAATCCTCCAGCGTTATCAGTAGCCAGCTTATCTACCACAGTAGACAATGTTCGTATTTTGTGAAAGTTCAGTATCACCCCAACAGATGTTATTAGGGTTCCAAAAAATATCTCCCAATATCTCTCTCGCACTTCCACGTCACCTCCATTAGTTCAATCCGATTGACCCACGTGATAGAGTTTTGGAATAACTATCCCCATATAATAGGGTCCATACCATTTTAGGCAGCCTGTAATAGGCATTCTTCCTAAAAATGTAATAAAGCCCAGGAAATACTGGATCAACACCTCCCAAAAACAGACCCCAATTTTTCAAAACTTGGAATGTGTGGTCACATTCACTGCAACCAACAAATGAGTATCAGTTCAGCAGTTTTAGTATCAGGTACAGGATTTAAATGTTTCCTCACAGGTACTTCGGAAAACATTAGATCAAGGTTAGAATAATAATACTGAAATTGTCCCTTGCCACAAAATAGCTTGTTAGCACGTTACAAGAAATAGCAATGCTGCAGGTAGGTGATGATAAGTCACCCCATCAGAAACTGATGTAGGCAATTGTAAACACACATAATAATCTCTAGCATCAATGGTGTTGATATATTCGCACAATAATTTTGTAAATACATTTGTTGAAAAATAGACTGATCTCAATGCAATAATCTATCATCTTGATTGCTTAATTAATTGAGATTCACTTAGTTATTTTTAGGCACAGAAGTAGGCTCAAGCTTGCTTGTGTAAATATGATGAGGCAAATTCAAAACTATATGCAATGCTACAACTAAAACAGAAACTATAGCAAGTATACAAGCACATATACACTTGCGTTTGATGATACCCCATTAGGACCCATTCCCTCTTTGGAATCAGACCTCACAACTTTTTTTAAAAATTTGGATTAGATGTTAATTGTGTCAGCAGCAAAGTAAGTTGCAGAAGAATCGTTCTTTTCAGGACTTCAACTGTGTGATTTCACAGCACAGTTCACACTTTCTTTAGTTAGTTAATGCACATCCTTTAGCAGCTGCACAGTTCTCCAGAATGGCAAGCTTCTTTAGCACAAATTGACTCATTTAATTTATTGGCAGATTTATTTCTAGCGTTCCAAGTGGAACGTGGAGATTTCTCACTGTGGCTCATGTGAACTCGGATTGTTGTAGCAAAAGGTGTAATATGCTTTTTCCCAGTCATTCAATGCCAAATAAGTCCAATCACGTGCAGTGTATTTTTGACTTGGTACTCTGGCTCTTTAGGACCTTCTCACTGATGGTCCTTCCTCCTCACTGTTGCTTTGCTCTGACTGACTAGAGGCAGCTGCAATCGTTTGTGGCACTCTCTGTTAGAATGTGGCTCAATCAGCTGGTCTTCTGGGCCAACAGTCTCTGGATGCTACCCACATTTCAGGTTCACTTTTCCCCTCAATGAGATCAATATCACACCT
This sequence comes from Triturus cristatus, assembly GCF_964204655.1. Classification (NCBI taxonomy): domain Eukaryota; kingdom Metazoa; phylum Chordata; class Amphibia; order Caudata; family Salamandridae; genus Triturus; species Triturus cristatus. The sequence goes on along the minus strand of NC_140580.1, from coordinate 594,875,066 downwards.
AGTCAGCTTCTCTTCTTTTGACCCTTCGGTACCTACAGGAGCTGACTCTTTTAGATCTCCCTCAGATCCAGTTCATGGAGTCCCAGTAGCTGGATCCCCCCTACAGTTTGACCGATCTGAGACAGCTGTTTCTCTGTAACCCCTCGTACATCCAAAACAGGCACTGTATCGTCAAGAGGACACGGGACTCTGAGAGTGTGAGCAGCGTGCACCCAATTTGGAAGACCATCACACTTAATAGCAGGTGTGATTACCAGGATCATCCCCGAATGGCCCATCCCAATGAGGTTCCAAACACAACTTGCGCACGTTTCACCAGGATCCAGTCTCCTGGACTAAGGTCGTGGCACTGCTCCTGCTGAGGTGAAGTATCATCTTCCCCAACCTGCTGAACTATAGAACTCACCAAGCCAGACAGTCCTTTACAGTAACTGAGCACCAAATTATCTGTAATATTAACCAATGTATTGGCAGGAACTGCAGGCTGTCTCACTGCCCTCCCCATTATAATTTTGTGAGGGGCTAATTTCAGTGTTCTGTTTATATGCTCCCCAATTCCAGAGGCTTCTGGATGATAAGCACAATGGAGCTTCTGATCAATTTTCAATGCTGCACATAACATCTTTAGAACATCATTGTTTTAAAGTGTGTCCATCGGTCTGACTCCAAAGAAGTCGGAAATCCAAAACGTGGTATTAGCTCCTTCAACAACAACTTAGCTACAGTAAGACTGTCATTTTGTCTTGTTGGGTAGGCTTCTACCCACCTTGACAATACATACACAATCACAAGAATGTATTTCAAGTCATTACAAGGGGTATTTCAACAAAATCAAGCTGAATTTGGTTGAAAGGAACCCTGATCTCCCTACATGACTCATGGTAACAGGTGTTCTTTTTCCTACATTTTGTTGTTGACACATTATGCAGCGATGACACAAGGTTTCTTCCACTGAACTGAATCTTGGATTAAACCAAGTCTGATGAATGAGACGCATCATAGCATCCCTCCAGAAATGTACAGGACCGTGATTGTATTGTCTCATTGGAGGCAGCAAACTATATTGTAATACAAGTCTCCCATCATGTACACCCACAACTCATCTTCTTGCCTTTTTGTACATCCTTTGTTTTTTCGGTTTCTGGTACCTCATCCTGTAATGCCTTCACTTCCTCACATGTCTCTACAGTGGATAACAACAGATTGCAAACTGTGAAATCAGTGCTCTCTCGCAGAGGATCTTCATTGTATGTATAAGAATTTAGAGTGCAATAGCGCGCAGTCTCACCCTCAAAGCAGTTTCCGACTGGAACATATTCATTGCCCTGTCAATGGGCTGCACAGTTCACCACAGCCATTTGGGCAGGCAATTGTAATGAGAGCAAAAGGTTCCTCACACTCTCTCCATTTAGGATAGGGGACCATGAAGAGGTCATGAACCGTCGCTGTGAGCACAAATGCCCAAATTCATGTACGTTGCAAAAGCTGTACTGACTATCGGTGAAGATGGTAACGCAGAATTTGTCAGATATGTTACAGGTTTGCGTCAAGGCAACCAGTTCAGCTACCTGAGCAGAGTATGCACCCTTCAACCAGGAAGCTTCAATCACACCTGCAACTGTACATAGAGCATAAGCAGCTTTCCAAGTTCCCTTCTGCATCACGCAAACAAGATCCGTCAACAAACAACACATAATTTGATTCAGGCAAAGAGGTATCAAGAATATCGGGATAGGGCTTAGTACACAGTTCAGTCAATCTAGGCAATCATGATTAGCCTCATCAATCACAACTTCATTTCCAGGGAAGGGCATCAAAGTTTCAGGATGCAAACTTGTGCATTTCATCAAAGTTAAGTTTTCAGCTCCCAGGATAATTTGCTCATATCAGGTGAGGCAGCTGTTTGTGAGTAAGAGTAAGCAAGACTTAAACAGAATGGGGCACATACACTTTAAGTGGATATCTCATCACAATGCTATGAATCTGTTCCAAACTCACACATGTTGCTGCTACAGATTTCAGACATCTGGACCATGAGGCGACACAGATAAAGAGTTGCCAAAACGTATGCTAAAGGTCTGCATGCAGTATCATGCATCTGTGCTAGTTCTGATATTATGCATCCCTCGTGCTCACTGCAAGACAGTGTAAAGCTTTATTGTAGTCAGTCATTCCCAAAGCTGGAGCTTGACAAAGACTCTCTCACAGTTCAGTAAACGAGCGCATGCAATCATCATTTCAGGATACTGGGTCTGACATGTCTTTGTGTGTCAGCCTCTGAAGAGGTTTGTCTGTCAAAGAAAAATTTGTAATCCATTGTTGACAATAGCCAACCATTCCCAAAAACATGCAGACTTCCTTTTGAGTACTTGGCGGACTTATATTCTGGATCACAGTGATCCCATCTTGAGACACGTTCCTTGCTCCTTTCTCAATATGGTGTCCAAGGTACACAACAGTCCTTTGATAAAATTGCTATTTGGACGGTGACACCTTATGTCCATTGACAGCCAAATGATTCAGTAAAGCAATGGTATTGCATGTGCAAGCCTTCTGCGTAATTGACACTACCAGTAAATTGTCAATGATCGCCGAAGATGTGAATAGGCAGAAGGTGATTTCATGCACATGGTCTGGGAATGTGCAGCAGTTGCACGGTATTAGAGGGAAATTCTGGAGCATGTGGGTAGGGCGCTGGGAAGGAAGATACCATGTTTACCTGAAATATGCTTATTGGAATTCACCCAATTGACAACATAAAAGCGGGTTGGTTCCAGGTTTCTGACACTTGCTCTTACGCTGGACAAACGGTGCATTGCTCTGCACTGGGAAGCTGATATTGCCCCATTCTACCATATAATGGAGAAAGATGTGATCAATGGGCAAGGAGCAACAGGTGGTGCTGAAACTAGAAGACAACAGGATGCTCCATTATGGCAATGTGGAGTGAGCTCCTCGAAACATCTGGATGCCATGACCCGATACGAGACCTCACATAGCAAGCGCTATATAAATATAAACCTTTTTCCCTCTTCTATCACTCTGCTATCCTACTCAATCCAAATAACTGACAAACATATCCACCACTCAAATTGTTTTTGTTTTCACTATGCTAATTCACCACTAATCCTTTATGGGTTCCAGAGTAGCGTGCTACTTGCTGAAAAAGTGCTTTGACGCCTCGTATGGGGTAGTAACCGCTATATGAATGCAATTACAATACAATGTACTGGATGAGGACAGAATGATTTGGCATCTCCAGGGATTCCTGATTATTCTTCAAAATCTGATTGACTCTAGAGGGGCTTTCCGTATACCCGTTTGGAACTCAGCACCATGCCAAAACACAACGGCCAAACTGGAGAACAACAAATAAGGACTGTCCTCATGCAATGAAATGGAAAAGAAGGCTGACACAAATCCATAACCTAAAGCCATTCAGATTCACATGGAATTCATAAGAAAATCACTTTTGGATTTGGCACCACAGTACAACATGAGACAACAGTCAGATAGATTTTTTGCAATTCCTGAACAATACAGTATTTATATGCAAACCCATAATAGGAGAGTTGCATAGACTCCCCATTATTTCTTTCAGGATGCCTTGCTCAATCATTGAAGCAATTAAATGAGTTATTCCTGTAATGGTTTCTGGACTCAAATTGGATTGTGGATTTGTAGAAACTCAGCATTGGGCTTCACAGTAATTTATACTTGGGCCACACCTTTAATCAGACCAATGCCTTTGCCTTTAAAATCCCATACCTCTGAAAATATGATGTCTCTTACTTCTAAAGGCAGGTCATCTCCCACTAAAAAGGGAAATAATTCTGCGCTTACTGTCTTCTGTTTAGACAATTTAAAGACAACATCCTCATCATTGGTCAAACTCAATTCCTTTTGGTGTACAATAGATTGAGCAATTTAATTTGTACAACAAGTCTACTCCCAATAAGTTTACTGGGCTTGAATCATACACAACTATTTGTGTAGGTCCTCAAAAGAGCCAATTTCCACAGGTACAGGTTCTGTAACTGGGTTTGACATCAGCTGGTTTGCAACTCATACAGCTTGGATTCTTTCTCTATAGAAGGGTAGGTTTGGAACTTCTGTTCTTACAGTGGAAGAGGTAGCAGCAGTGTCAACAAGAAATGAGATCAGAGTCCCATTCACCTGTCCATCCACATAGAGACCACTCTGGTCTACCTGTAGGGATGCTCCAAGCACGCATTCCTCCTCCCCTTTCAGGCACCTTCTTTGTGACAGGTCTGAGTCTGTGTCATCTAATTGAATCAAAGAATATTGCTGGGACACATTCTGATTTGCATTAGATCCTGTGCTAGTGTAAAACCCTTTATTGGAATTGTATTTCTGAACCTGACCATTCATTTGAGGCATCCGGGCCTGGGATACATTTTGATTTCTCTGTCTGTGAATCTGTTGAATCTGTACCATGCTATCTCCCTGGGATTGTGCATTACCAACATTCTGTATCTGTCCCCCATTTCCTTGATCGACATTCGCACTTGCAATGCCCCAACCAGACCCCCCAGATTATTGCGGCATAGATTTGGAAATTTAGCGGCACAAAAATGGAAATTTGCGGCATTATTGTGGCCCTTTATTTTACTAGTAATCATTATTTTTCAGTCCTAGATCAATGGAAACTATTGTAGCAGAGATTTCCACTTTGAAATAGGCATGTTTAAGGTGCCTGCAGCTCTACGGAAGCACAGCTCTAATCCTAACCTCATGAAAGGGGGCCCTATTTCTCCCTGGAATGTTTTCGTGCCCATGTCCGCACCCCTGCTGGGGCACCACTGCCTACTGGACACAAGAGGCATGACACCTCTTCATCAGGAGCCCTAGGGCGCAGGATGGTATTTGGTGGAGGTGCATTGACTGCTGCAAAGAATGTGTACCATGGAGATGGCAGAACTGAGTGTGAGTGAACTATGAGTAGCGTTATAAAAATGAAATGTATGTCAGAGAGGGGCTATGGAGCTATGAGGGGCACTGTTGGAGGGTAGTAGCAGGGCTTAATTTGAGCCAGTGGTTTCCGGTGCTCTGCATCGTCACCTAATTGTCAACATCTGCACTGATGACAGTCTGCCACATCGTGGTGATGTTTTTCTGCTTTCAAGATGAACACAGTAATATGTTTATTAATTCAATATTCTTTAAAAGGGACTAATACCAGCCACCTAAGCCAATCCTATAGATTTGGGGGTCTGTAATAAACTGAACCATCTCACTTGTAGGGTATGATGGTTGGTAGTTGTGTTGGTTTCGTCATTGGCTGGCAGGGTCACTGGATGGTGCAAGCTGCAGTGGCCACCTGATGAGGGAACTGGCACTTATCTTTTTTTTTACAAATTAAGGACTGGGTGGTAGTGAAGGAATTAGTGCAGAAGGAGGTCAATGAGGGGGCTGTGCTATCTATCATCACATCTGAAACCATTGTTTGCATTGAGCAGTCTGTAATTAATTCAGCACAATTTATGGGTGTTGCAACTTCAGCAACTAATGCCTGGGTTGGAGTAAATAAAGAGTTGTTCAAATCGCTTGTGGTCATATTTGTACTATCACTTGACAGTCTGAGAATATATGACCTAAGAGAAGGAGACGTTTTTAGGGGCTTTATAAGACTTTTGTGCAAATTTCGCCTCTGATATACTTTACATATTACTACTCCAATTACTTTTTATTTGTAGATTATTCCTAGCTTTAGCTATTAGTGGTTGAAAAGAAAATATGGTATTTGAGAAATCAGGTCCACTTTAAACACTAGGGGGTCTATTAGGATGGCGGGCGGATCGCCCCCGCTGGGCCGGCGGTAGCCACCGCTGACCCGGCGGGGGCGATCCGCCCGGCATCCTTGCATGATTGACCCCTCGCCATATTAGTATGGTTTGGGGGTCCGTGGCGGACGGGAAGACCGCCCGCCGCTTTTCTGCTGGTCGACTCTTCGACAGGGCGGAAAACAGCCATAATATGGTGGCGGCCATATTAACATGCAGGCGATGACTTGCGGTCTTTACTGTTGGGGGTCCTTAGCGGGCCCCCAGGGTGTTGGGGGGTGCACATGGGTGGTACCTATGGTACCCCGGTACATTGGCATGGAGAAGGTGGCAGGCACCGCGCGGTGCCTGTCACCTTGTGCATTCCAATGCACAACGTGCATTCACAGCATTGTGGCGGGCAGTGCTGTGAGCACCACCCGCCACAATGTTGTGAATGGGGGATGCCACTGCCACGGTGGCAGTGGCATCCTGATGGTCACAGCTGGACCGCCGCACCTCTGGCAGATGGTCCCGTTCACCGTTATGGCAATCGTAATAGGCCCCTAGGTATGAACCCTCTAATGCCCCTTCTGGTATGTCTTTGATTTATTATACTCTGTATTTGATTACTTAACTACCAGACTACCAGATTCTGAGGGATGACAGTTACCTCTCTCTTGTGCCCAACAATCCCGATTAGGCTATTGCTTCTTTGTAGTAGCCTCTATTTTCTCCTACTTATCAATCCAATGTACTTGGTGCACCCAGTGTGAGCTTGTTCTGATGCCGCCAATAATTCCCTGGAAGGGATTCTCTGGGCTGCCTTCCTATTTTTATGCACAGCTGTCGCTGCCTCCACCACATAGGGACAAATTAACGAGGACTCCAGAGGGGGCTTTCCTCGCCGACCCTGTATCCGTGCAGCTCCCAATCCCTGTAGCCTGTCCTGATTGGAACCTCGATCCTGTTGACACTTTTGCTCCAATGATGCTTCAGAAACATACAGTTAGAGGGGGTGGAGCCATCGGCCAACATGCGTGCACGATCTGAGCCAGCTCCCCCGGCCTGTACCAATATCCTCACTAATCCTCTTGGATGCAGCCCATCTCTAAGATTCATCGAAACCCTGCTATCTAGTGCTTGCCGGCGTGGTGTTTGGTGCTGTTGCTGGGCTGGCATACTGGCGGAGAGCCATCCTATATGCTGCAGCACAGTGAGGTGTGACGCGCTCCCAAGCCATGGCCGGGGGTGGGATGTGTGTCCTTCCAGAGGGGCCTGGGTGAACACTGTGAGACTCACGACAGGCCCGGAGGCCAATACAAAAGCTGGGCCTGACTGGGCAGTGCAGCGGCGAGCCTTGTGCGGATAAGAAGGAACGGCTGGTTTGCCGTGGGATGGCCGTGAATTCCTTGAAGAGGACACAAAGGGGCGGTGCAGCGACATTTTGCAGAGAAGTCACACGAGGCCACATCCCCACAACAGACATCTGAGACAGAGGTGAGGCACCCACTAGGGGAGGGGGCGTGCTCCCAGTCGCGGAGGCGGCTGGGTTAGTCCCGGTGTGCCCTGCGGTTGGGGGGTCCTCCCTGGGCCACCTTTGCAGCTGAATGTGGCAGCAGTGCTCCTACTCATTACCCCACTCACTCTTCCTTGAGGAGAGCATTCTAGCTCCCACAAGCCTGAGGGAGAAGACGGGGCCAGTAACTACAGGCCCTGTGGCCTACACCTTACACCATGTCCAAAGATAAGGCCCTCGGCTCGGGGCCTAAACGAAGCACTCTGGATCAGTTTACATGGACAACTCCGCCAACTGTGGACACTGTGGACAGCCCCGCATGACTGCCAGAAAATACTGCCCTGCTGGCCGCCATCACCTAGGCGCAGCAGGCACTTGAGACCCAGATTGGCGCAGTGGGTACAGAGGTTACACTCCTGCATCAGGATCTCTGCAATGCAGTCAATCGCATAACGGAAGTGGACACCAGGGTTTCAGGGGTGGAAGATGCTTCTACCCTTGAACAATTGAAAATAGGCTTGGTAGTACGTGTCGAAGATGCAGAAGGGCAAGCCTGTAGGAATAACCTTCGCTTTGTAGGTTTCCCTGAAAATGGCAAAGAAGACGATGCGCTGGGCTTACCTCTTGGATTCCAGACAATGCACTGTCCTCATGTTTTGTGGTTGAACGCGCGCACAGAGCCCTACAGCAGCGACACCTGCCAGCAGCTAGACCACAGCCCATGATGGCACAGATTCTGAACTTTCACTACCGGGATGTTCATGCTTATTTTACTTTTGTTGGCACATACGTATGTTGCGAACGTTGTTGGCCCTAGAAATGTGCTTCTCAGTACAGTCCTATGATGGCCATTTCTCTCTCATAGAACAATGGCGGCACAACCCACATTATTCAACTCTGGACAACTGTATGCAGTTAGTTGGAATACCTAGGGTCAACTCAATAAAATTAAGTGTGGTGCAGTGCTTCAACAGACCAAACCTATTGGTGCTGAGATCCTCCTACTACAGGAGACACATATGCTTGGCACTAAGACCGCTTGTCTGGCCTGATATGGGTACATGCATACGGTCCATGCAGGCTTTACACGTGGCTCTCTTGGGGTGGCAATACTGGTTCACCGCAGGGTCTCATTCATGCTGGTGCAAAAGTGGGCAGATCATCATGGCAGATACATATTCATTCACGGGATTATATCCGGGGAGCTTTTATTCCTGGGTAGCATCTACGCCCCTCCACACCTAGGCCAGAGTTTCTAAGATCAGTTAGTGGAGATGTGGGGCTCTCCGCCTGACTGACCAGCTGTTGTCAGAAGGGACTAGAATGACGTTATGTGCCCAGGCATAGGCAGATGGCGACCCTCCGAAACTGTAGCCAGACCCGCCGAGTCCAAATTAAAGACCCTGGCGGATATGGTAGGGTGGCTGGATATTTGGAGAATGCATCTTTCCACAGATGCTGACTATACCTTTTTATTCCCACACCTCTTTCTCCTGAATAGATTAAATTTTCGTCCCGGGGTCCCTTGTTCACAGAGTACAGACGACATCAATCCTCCCCAGAGGTCTGTTAGACCATTCCCCAGTGGCAGTTCAGTTTCTAATAGGCCCGCGCCGACCCCCATTTAGATGGTGACTTTCTGTGTGGCACTTGCAAAACCAGACATATCACGGGCATATTCGCAATGCTCTGACAGAGTACATCTCCCACAATGTGACAATGGCGTCCTCCACCTCTGTAATGTGAAAAGCTCTGTAACCTACAGTTCGGGCAGTAGATATTAGTTATTGTGCTGCAGAACGCAAGCAATGTAGACAGTCGCTAATCATTTTAGTAGCGTGCCTTATGGCAATAGAGTGTCAGGCTTGGAATAGGGAGGGGGCCGCGTCGCATCGACAGCTATGCCTGCTGCAGCAACAATACCAAAGTGAACTGATGGTTGAGGCTCGTGGTGCATGGCTCGCTACACAGAGTAAAATCTACCAATGGGGCGATAAATCAGGGAGATTCCTCTACCGGTTATGAAAAACAGGCTCAGGTGCATCCCCCACTTCATTTCAAGACTCCGAAAGTTCACTGGTGACTGACCCCGGGAACCTAGCCGGCAGCTTCACTGCTTATTACCAGTCCTTATATAAGCCACACAAGGTCCTAGATGTCTCCATGATTGAGCGAGTTTTCATCAACTTCCCGCCAAAGGCTCTCTCTGGAGAGGTTTGTGAATCACTAGAGGCCCCTCTCACACTGGAGGAACTGACAGCCGCGCTGGCCGACTTACGCACCGGGAAAGCGCCCGGCCCCAACAGCCTCCTTAGTGAATTTTATAAAATATACATGCCTTACATAGGCCCACATTATTTAGCCGCCATACAAGAAGCAGCCCAAACGACATACATGCTCCCAGATAGGAGGCACACAGAAATAGTGGTATTTCAGAAACCAGGCCGCTCCCTAAAACTTCATGCCTCCTACTGTTCAATATCCCTTCTAATTGTGGAAGTGAAGCTCTTGGCCAAAGCACTTGCCACTTGACTTTTGACTCACATCCCGACCTGATCCACCCGAACCAAGCAGGTTTTATGCCTCGACGGGCCACACAGCACAATATATACGACATGCTCAAAATGTAATAGCTGCAGTGGACCATCTGCACCGCCCAGAGGCTCTGCTTCTGGCAGATATCAACAGGGCGTTTGACTTGGTTAGTTGGACATATCTGTTTATTCTCCTGAAATCATTGAGCTTCGGACCCTGGTTCCTATCCTACATTCCAATGCTATAAAATGGATTGACAGCATCTGTATTAGTTGGGGTACTAGATACGGATGCCCGCTATCCCGACCATTATTTGCTTGAACCGTTGGGGACTTGGGTTCATTTGGTTAGCCAAATCCGGAGCTTCGAATGGTCAGCCAAAATCTCTGACCGAATGGCCCTATACGCAGATGATGTTCTCTTCTTTATGTCTGAGCCTCATAGGTCAGGCCCTCGAGTCCTTCAAGTTAAGCGGGTCTTCGGCTAAACATCAGGGGCCCGTTTCACAGAAGTAATCTGAGACAAAATCCTAAACGTACTACTTTTGATATTTACAGAAGGCATTTAGTAGTAGTAAAGTTAGGATTTTGTTTTAAGTCTGCCTTAAGTCTATCTTAAGTCTGTCTTAAGTTTGTCTTAAGTTTGTCTTAAGTCTGTCTTAAGTCTGTCTTAAGTCAAACTTAAGACAAAATCCTAACTTTACTACTACTAAATGCCTTCTGTGAATACTAAAAGTAGTAAGTTTAGGATTTTGTCTCAGATTAGTTCTGTGAATCGGCTGCCAGGTCTCTTTATGAATGCAAATACATCTACACTATGCCCTCTGAGGTGGTCTACCGGAGACTACAAATGGGCGAAGGACCTCTCCCTTACCAAAGATGGTATGAAATATCTCCGAGTTTTTTTGCAGATAGACAGATCTTCCGAGCACGCAACATGGATGTGACTCTCTGTAAGTTTAATTCCGAAATCAAGTCTTGGTCGGGCGTCCCACTTTCCCTGTCTGGCCGTTCGGCAATCTTCAAAATTATATCTCTTCAGCATCTTTTATATCAACTACAAAACCACCGTACCCCATTCCACAGATGTGGTTCAGACAGATCAACTCCAAGCTGGGGGGTTCCTGTGGGGGGGTGGAGTGGTCAGACTGGCTCTCCACACGTTTCCTCTCCACCTACAGATGTCCAATCTTACTATGCGGCCTCACACCTTCAAGTATTAAAAGACTGGTGGTACGGCCACAGGGACAAACTCGTGCATGCTGTTGAGAGATGGCTAATGGGGGATCCCTTGCGCAACAAATACTTATACAATCATTCGAATCTGCAGGCGCTTCCATCAGTCACTAAAGTAGTGTTAATGACATGGCGTCAGTCACTTTACCATGTAGGCTGCCAGAATCGCCCCGCTGTGGTGCAACAGACTTCTTCCCCAACTGAAACATCTACAGGGTTTCCAGGGATGGAACCGGGTTGGGATATCCTCCAAGGGTGATGTTATCCGGGGCGGCACCCTTAAAACATTTCTAGAATTACAAGAGGAATTCTCTATGCCCCGCACCCAATTCTATAAATATTTTAAATTTTGCCACGCACTAACACCATATCTTAAATACCTGACAGACCTCCCGAATCCAGCCCTCTAAAAGGAAAGCTCCTCATGAATGACCTGGGGGAACATATCATTTCCAGAATATATCAGACACTAATTACCCATAGTACACAGACACTGGAAACACTCAGGAGACCTGGCAGTCAGATGTTGGCCCCCTTGACAATGACGATTGGAGGGAGGTCTAGAATCCCCAGAGGTGCAGCTATTTCCTCACGTGTGTTCCTGAATCAGCTCAAATATTTACATAGATCATATTATAAATGCTTAAGGCTCTGGAAGGCGGGGCTTATAGCCTCCCTTAAATGCCTGCGCTGCGGCGGGGAAGAAGCCACCTTCATACACACTGTATGGTCCTGCCTGACCCTAAACAGATTCTGAAGGGGGTATTCTCGAGCCTGGCTAAGGTGTTAGGCTGGAACCTTTATAGCACACCACAAATTGCATTATTAAACATTTCAGATGATATAGGTGGGAACAGATATAAGTGCCACTTGGTTTTCCTCAGCCTTACCCTTGCCAAACGGGATAAAGCTTGCACCTGGAAAGCTAAATTCCCTCCTCTGTTGGGCATTTGGAAGAGGGGCATGGATTTCTGCATGGGGCTGGAGGAGCCAGTGTTTTGGGATAGGTGCTGCCCCAAGAAACACACATGCATATGGAAGCAATGTGCCGACTTCCGAGGCATTGCGCGGGCCTCATCACCATCAAGCATTGCTTCACTAGACTCAGAGGTAGTTTCCTATGGCTAACACACGAAATACTCAACGCCAACAGACCAAAGACAATGTTCACCTGCTGGGGACGCAACAAAGGGACACAGACAATTCTCTATAGTATTATCCTTTTTCTGTTTTCATCGCAGATTGTTCATAGTTTAGTTTATCAAATATTATATTGTTCAATTAAGCCAATACAGCATATATGCTTGTATCTGTATACTATGGCTCAAAGAGCATGACTTTGGCAAAAAACAATAAAAGATGTTTTTTTTTTTTTTTAAACATACAGTTAGATATGAGGGGAGCAGAGGGCTGCATCTTATGCACTGAAATTCTGCAACATGGTTGTGAGGGCAATACTTGCAGCAGACACTAGTCCACTGCCATGTTCCTCAATGCCCAACCTCAGGAATGTGTCACAACACTGGTGCATGAGTCTTTACTAGTATGCTACTCATCTAGCCTGAGTTTTGTGGGCTCCTTCTATCTCATCTACCAACCATCACCAAACACAGCTTGCCCAGATACTCTCTTCAATTATATTTCAGTCTACACAAGTGACATCCTAAATATGTGCATCTTGGGTGTCCATTTCAGGTTTCATTTCTAAATGTCTGTACTGCCCCATCCCTCCAAGCTGCTTAGCAACCTTGAAGCTCTCAATGCCTCCAATTAGACACTGGACCCACTCAATCTGATGGCTTTAGTCTTGATGCAATTACTACTTCAAAAGAACTGATCTCAGTTACAAGAAACAACACCTATCACATAGTCTGATTCCCTCAAAAGTTTTATGATATTGTCTGCCCCTTACTCGTTGACTACTCTCAACTAATGATTTTGGGTATTTTTAATTACTGGATTAAACACTCCAATACCTGCCCTAAAATGCTGGCATTTGCAGAGCTTATAAAATGCCTAACACTAGACCAATATATTACCAGCCCATTTAATTTGGACCAACAACCTAAGGCTGTTAAAACTCCAGATTCTCCTGTGCATTTGGTCAGACCACTTAATAATCAAATTTACTCTTCCCACAAATCCGTAAAGATGCAGTTGTAAATCCATTTTAAAATCTTTCTGCAAGTGGCATCAACTAAATAATGAGAAGTTTAGGCGTACCCTCTCTAACACAGCCCCATCTTAAACCTCAGTAAATCAGGCTCACTCATTGGTCTTTACCCTCCAGGTGTTCTAAAATCAATGATCTTTGAAATCAAAAAGCTGATGCTAAAACTTCTGAATGAGTCCCTTCGGCAATAAACTTGTTGTTTTCAATTGGTGTAATTTAGGTTCTAAACCTGAGGTGTTTCTCACAAAGCTTTCTATCTGCTTACTCTTGTCCGTTGGGAACGCACAGCAGTGAGTTAATTTCAGCATTTGACAGACACTTCCCTTTTCACCGAGTAATATGTCTAAAGCAGGATGGTCCAGAAAAAGCATAGACCGTATAGCAATGAATTCAGTGTTAATTACGAGTCACCATTGTCACCATTTTTAGCAACTACGTTAGCTAGCTTTCTGATTTTCTCAACATTTAGGTGCTTATTACGATGGCGTAACGATCCCCACAACCGAGCCGGGGGTGGTGACCGTTATGCCATCGTAACGTGAAATACCCCCCGCCATATCACGATGACGTGGGTATCGCGCCTGACGGAAAGTCCATCCGCTGCTTTTTCCGCCGGCAGGCAATCGTTACGATTGCCTGCTGGGCGGAGCAGGGGCTCCAATATGGTGGTGGTGCCGCCATGGAAAGGCTGGCGGAGATTGGCCTTAGGAGCCCGTTGCGGGCCCCCGAGGGGTTGGGGGGTACCTATGGTACCCCCTATATGTCACTGCACCAAGTGGCAGGCACCGTGTGGTGCCTGCCATGTGGTGCAGTGACATGCCAGACATGCGTTTTGTCATCGCGGCAGGTAAGCAGCACCCTCCGCAACGTCAAAATGCAGAATGCGACCGCCAGGGTGGCAGTCGCATCCTAATTTGCGGTGCGGGAACGCCGCATGTCTGGCGGCCGGTCACAACACAACGAGGATGGCTGGCGAACTCAGGTCCGCCCGCCATCCTAATAGGCCCCTTAGTATGATCCCCACTGGTGGAATCAGTGCTCCTAACATATCTCCTACCACAGCAACTCCTGCCTCTGTGTTGCATTTCTGTCTGTGTGATGGTGCTAACGTTTATGCTTTTATGCTTGTAACATGGTACATCTTTGGAATCAGTATGCCTAAGTAACAGGTTCCTTCCCAATTAGCAGGTAATAAGAAGTACGCATTCTGTTTGCAAATGCAGTAAACCCCTGGAATTGCATTTTTGTCTCTGTGTAAAATTTGCCATGGTCCTCCTATCAATTTGAATGTATGTTTGCAACTCCTGATTCCCTACATGTCTGGTTCTTTTTAGTTTTCTCCTTTTATAAAAACACATTTTTCCCTTGTCTGAGTTTTGGATAAACCATTTTCTTTCTAAAATAATTGTCTTCCTTCTTCCATGCATTCTGTAGAATGTCTCCCTTTCTGTCTGTTGCTTTTGGATCACTGACAGAATATCGAGAGTCAGAATATCGATCTACAGAAATATCGACGCAACAATATTGATGTCCAGAATATCGAAGTCCTATCTACATATTTGTAAGTACAAAAATATCGATAACAAAATGTCATTGTTAAAAATATCGTTGTTAAAAATATTGCTTTTTATGTATAAAAAATAATGTAAAATAAAGTAAATAACACATATAACTAAAATAAACATAGTTAAAAATATTTAATTTTTTTTAATTATAAGTAATAAATATAATGTAAAAATCAATTAAACATATATATCTATAAAATATAATATATATACTTACTTAATTATATCTTTAAATAATTATTTTAATAACTTATAAATTGTTTTGAAACATATTAAACATTATAAATACATATATATACACATACACCAATAATATAAATTTAAATGAAAAAATATATATAACTAATTACATTTTTGCAATATTTTTAAACTTTTTAAAATACATTTTACACTACATTTACTAAAACAATAGAGAAAATAGTGGATAGCGGAGGGGATAAAATTACTATTCCTACTCCAGAGAGTGCAACAGTAGGCAAAGTGTTGGATAGCGTAAGGGTAAAAATTACTATTCCCACTCCAGTGAGTGCAGCAGTAGGGAAAGTGTTGGACAGCGGAGGGGTAAAAATTACTATTCCCACTCCAGTGAGTGCAACAGTAGGGAAAGTGTTGGATGGCGTAGGGGTAAAAATTACTATTCCCACTCCAGTGAGTGCAACAGTAGGGAAAGTTTTGGATAGCAGAGGGGTAGAAATTACTATTTCCACTCTAGTGAGTGCAACAGTAGGGAAAGTGTTGGATAGCGTAGGGGTAAAAATTTGTATTTCCACTCCAGTGAGTGCAACAGTAGGGAAAGTGTTGGATAGCGGAGGGGTAAAAATGACTATTCCCACTCCAGTGAATCCAACAGTAGGGAAAGTGTTGGATAGCGTAGGGGAAAAATTTACTATTCCCACTCCACTGAGTGCAACAGTAGGGGAAGTGTTGGATAGCAGAGGGTTACAATTTACATACTTAGCAATTAAAAATTAATAACCAATTAGTTACCACCCTACTCCCCTATAAACCCACAGCCCGCTCCTATAAAAATAACAAAATCAATACAATTATATTTTATTTAATTAATATTAATTAATAACCAATTAATAATTAATTATAAAGTAATTATATATACTAATAAATAATTATTAATATTTACTTTATTATAATTAAATTACTTCCCACCCTATTCTCCTATAAACCCGCTCCTAAAAAAATTAAAAAAATGATATAATTATCTATTAAGTAATTAATAATAATTAGTAACCAGTTAATAATTAATTAATACAAAATTAATTATAAATACTAATAAACATTAATAATTACTTTATTAATATTAAATTACTTCCCAACCTTTTCCGCTATAAACCCACAACCAGCTCATTTAAAAATGTACACAATTTACATAATTGTCTATTAATAAATTAATATTAATTAATAACCAATTCATAATGAATTAATGATACAATAATTATAAATACTAATAGATAAACATTAATAATTACTTTATTATAATTAAATTACTTTCCACCCTATTCCCCCATGAACCCACAACCCGCTACAGAACTAAATTAAGCAAAAATTATTTTACATAAAAATATTTACTGCTAAAAATGTAACACATACATAAACAAAATAAACTACACTTATACCAAAAACTTACCTCACATACTTTTAACACACATATTAAAATACAGAACACTAATATAAACATCAATATTATTAACGACGATATTTTTACAAACGATATTACTGTCTTCGATATTAAATAAAATGATATTTCTTACCTTACTGTCGATATTCTGTAGAACGATATTCTTGATGTCGATATTCTTGACCTACGATATTCAAAACTCGATATTATGGTAGGTCAAAATAAAAAACTTTATATTCTGTCTGTGCACCGTTTCTTTTGTCATGTTCATGTACCTCTCCTCTAAATCCATAATGTAATCTTTCTCTGTGATTCGCATTAAGCATGTTAAAATGTTTTTGTAAGCCTTCACACTATCTACAGGTAAATGTTGAAATAAATAATACCATGCACTATCCATTGTCTTTGCTTGTGGGTGTAAATTCATGATCTTTATTAGAGGCACTCGTGAGAGCACTAGATCATAGTTTGGGTAGAAATATTCAAAGTGTCCTTGCCTATAAACTAGCAAAAGCATAATGCTACAAGAGACTGTGTAAGACAAAGGGATGTGATAATGCGTAACATTCTCAGAAACAGAAGTCGGAAAGTGTGCACAAACACAGCAATCTTTAACATCCATGGCATTAGTGTATTCCTGTACTAATCTAGAGTAAACATTAGTAGAGTAATCATCTTTCTTGTAACTCACAAATTATTTAGTAAAAATACTATCCCTAACATTTAGTGCATGTGTATTAGTGACATTGTTACTAGGGGGTTCTAAAATGGGGGTTAGGTCAATCCTTGCTAGTACCGTTGAAATCATTATAACTGTTATTACGAAAACCACAGACATGATGCACTTACACTTATTTCTTACGCAATACATCATTCTGAGTTAGTTAAGAGTTTGATTTGGTGGTAGAGGATTAGACAACAATTTTACTTCAGGCTGTTTAGATTTGCTTTTTTATTTCTTGGTTACTTTTTGTTAGTACAGTTCTCTAATAGACAATCCTTAACCCTACTCTGGTGCCGATTCCGTTCCGTTAAAAAAATTCCCCATACGACTCGTATCCGGATTTTTTTCCGCACGAATCGTACAAGTACCGTACAAACTGGCAAGTACGATTCGTATGGGAAAAAGTCCATACGAATCGCAGTGGGAAAATTCCCCCACAAGTTCTCGGGTCGGAAAACGTGTCCGACACGTCCCCGGACGATTTTACGTACAAATGTGATAACCTAAGTCCGAGCGCGCAAGTACGATCCGTACGGTGCGTCCGAGGTTACAACCGTAAGGAAAAAACACCGTACGAACCGAACTGCAATAGCAACCATGGAGACATGTGCCCGCATACGCGATGAACACCCCCCCAGCCCCCCCTATGTACGGTGCGTACCCCCACCCGTGTATGTACACCCGTGTACGTACGAGTCGAACCCCCACCCGTGTATGTACACCCGTGTATGTACGAGTCGTACCCCCACCCGTGTATGTATGGTGCGTACCCCCAGCGCTACACGCTGGGGGTACGCACCGTACATACACGGGTGGGGGTTCGACTCGTACGTAAACGGGTGTACATACACGGGTGGGGGTTCGACTCGTACATACATGGGTGTACATACACAGGTGGGGGTTCGACTCGTACATACACGGGTGTACATACACGGGTGTACATACACGGGTGTACATACACGGGTGGTTCGACTCGTACGTACACGGGTGTACATACACGGGTAGGGGTTCGACTCGTACATACACGGATGTACATACACGGGTGGGGGTTCGACTCATACATACACGGGTGTACATACACGGGTGGGGGTACGCACCATACATGGGGGGGCTGGAGGGGGTGTTCGGTGCGTACCGGGCCCCCTTTTCCTCACGCTGCGCGGCGTACTTAGCTTTTCCGGCACTTTTTGGGTGCCGTAAAAATATTGCCGTCCGGAGTGCTGTCGGTACGAATCGTACTTGCTGGTACGTAAACGGCTGTCTCACTCCGTACGAATGTCACGTGTGCACTGTCCCGGATCACATTCGTAAGTATTTTTCAGTCGGTCGTTGTTTTTTCCGATTCGTACGGAAATGGTGTTTCCGTACGAATCGTACTTGCATGTTTGTAGGGTCTTTTTCCCGGGTACGAGTCGGACGGAGAAAACGCTCCGTCCGACGATTCGTACCGGGTTTCTCCAGGATTGGAATCGGCACCATTGTGTTCTTCTAAATGGTTATCCCTAATCTTCTGTAACTTTCTTCTCAGACCTGGGTTAGTCTCTGTAAAACAAATAATTAAAACAATAAACATCTAATAGGAAGTTCACTGTTATTCTTCTTTTTGCATTAAGGTTCGTGTTTGCTTTTCAATTGATTGTCCAAACAACAATGTCTCTAAATGTAAGAGGTGTTCTAACAGTGCAAGGGTTCACATTGCACAAATCTTCCGCAGTAACATTCAGTGCTGTATTTACACAATATGACCATTCAGGTGCAGAATATCTTCGACAATGTACTTGAGTTCTTCTAGACGTCCTTAGAACTTGAGAGATTTCGTCTTCTGTCTTATTCTCTTCAGGTACTGTTTCTGAAATTCGTGCTATTGATGAGCTTCTCCTCAATATTTCTTTTCCAAAACTCCTTGGCCACTCTGCTTTGCAGCATATTTTTTTTGTCCCAGAGTTTGTTCCTTCACTGGGATCTTGTTCTTCTTCTTGTTTGCTTTTTATAGATGCTTTCAACATGCAGCTCAGTCTCTGCTACATCTCCATCTGAGACCTTGATGCCACATTACATTATTTCAGGCACTTGTCTTTCAACTTGCTGATCTGTTGCCGGTTTTAGGGTCTTTCTTACCAGTCTTGAGGCATTGAGGCAGTTCCCGGCTTCGGTTCTTGTAAGCCCTGGTTTTGCCGAGATAGGGGCGACCCCCTCCAGTAGCCACGGTGCTGCCAACAATGAAAGCCTAAACCAAAGGGGATGATGGACGGAGTGTTGAACATTGCAAGCACTCACCCCTAGTCAACTGATCTGGGTTTAATCCATCATCATTCTTTAGCTCACTCCACCACCCCAGTTCGGACATGGCCATATGCAAATAAGTCTGCCTCATGGGAACAGTCCACCCCGAACTGCCAAGCCATGTCTTCCCTGGACCGGAAACAAGCATCCTGGGACCGGTTTCTGGCTAATCAGCCATCATCAGCCAGGTTAGCTTGAATCCAGTGGCAAAGTGAGCAAGGGACCCACGTTTGGGCATACCCTGCCAACTTAGGTCGAACAAAGCAAAACCAAAGGGAATGATGGACGGAGTGTTGAACATTGCAAGCACTCACCCCCAGTCAACTGATCTGGGTTTAATCCATCATCATTCTTTAGCTCACTCCAGCACCCCAGTTCAGACATGGCCAAATGAAAATCAGTCTGACCCTGTGCCTCATGGGAACAGTCCAGCCCGAACAGCCAAGCCATGTCTTTCCTGGACCGGAAACAAGCATCCTGGGACAGGTTTCTGGCTAATCAGCCGTCATCAGCCAGGCTAGCTTGAATCCAGTGGCAAAGTGAGCAAGGGACCCACGTCTGGGCATACTCTGCCAACTTAGGGCGAACAAAGCAAAACCAACTTAGGGCAAACAATGAAAGCCTAAGCAGCCAGTGCCCTCCAGAAGGAGTCCCAATAGGAAAACCCCAGAGGGAAACAATCTCTGATGTTGATGATGAGACTCCAGGAATGAAGGAGAAGGCAAGGAGCCAGAAAACACTGGAAGACCAGGGGACCACAAGGAACCAGGAGAAGACCGGAAGACAAGCTGGAACAGAAGGTGCAAGGGGAAAAGAAGTGCCAACGTAATGAAGGAATCACCAAAAGAGGAGCCAATGAACCAACAGGACCGAGGACACACCGGCAGGAACAGGGAGTGTTGCAACGCAAGGAAGGAAAGGTTCTGATCGCTTATATACAGAAAAACAGGAAGTGACATACAGAAACAGGAAGTGACATGCAGGAACAGGAAGTGACATACAGGGACAGGAAGTGACAAAACAGGAAGGATAGGTGACGCCATCTTGGATAGGGAAAAGAGTGAAGTGCATTACAGAAAGATCACCATGTTAGGAAGGTAAGTAACCCTCCTCTATTGCCTTCTGGAAGCAAGGTGAAGAGGAGAGCAACAATTGGCCCCCAAGGAAGGGGGTTCACCAGACACCCACACCAGGTAAGTGCAATGTCCCAAGGTGCCTCGGGAAGAAAATGGGTCACCCTGCAAGTATGCGGCGTGCCTGAAAACCAACAGGCGTTGTGGGTGCTTTCATTGACGCCGTTGAAATGGCTACAGTGTGCCGCGATGCTGTACCGCAGCACCCCCGAAGAGGAGGGAGGGGAGCCGCGGGTTGCACCGTGGCCATAGAAGAGGAAATACGTAGCGCCGTGGGTCGAGAGTCGGCCAGCGGCGTAACGTCTTCACCCCTTGTGCTTCTCTCTGCTCTTCAGCAGGTACTTGTGCTGCAGGTCCAGGGGGTATTTCAACTGCTGGTGAAACCACTAATGCTCTTTTCTCCGGATTATAGACCAAAAATACTTACTCTTGATTACTCACTTTCTTAGTGTGCATGGCATGTATCCATTTCGGAATTCCAGCACATTTAACAGCAGAGTTCGTAGTCAGTATGACTTGGAAGGGGCCTTTCCATCTGGGCTCAAGACAAGTCTTCTGAACGTGCTTCTTGATCACGAGGATTGAGGTAGTGGCACTGTTCTTGATGAGGGTCTCGTGTAGCAGCTGATACCTGATGAGAGACAGAATGAACCACATTAGCGAGTGTCTTGCTGTAGTCCAAAATCATATCATCTGTGATGTTCACAAAGACATTTGCGGGCACAGCTGGCAGTCTCATTGCCCTTCCTATTGAAATCTTGTGCGGGAATAATCCTGTCTTCCGGTCTGGAATCCTTTGGACACTCATCAGCACCACTGGTGGAGCATTAGGCTATTTCAGTGAAGTTGAAGGACAAACCTTTGCCAATCTTGACTTTATTTATCTGCACAACTATGCTTGACGCTTCTGGTCTGTAGCTGCAATGCAGCATCTGTTCATTCTGTAGAGAAGCACACAGCATGTTTATCACTTCATTATTGAAGTGTGTTCCTCTATCTGACCCAAGGAGGACCGAGATCTCGAATCTCTGTATGATCTCCTGTAATAACAGTTTAGCTACAGGGAGACTGTCATTTCTCCTCGCTGGGTAGGCTTCCACCCATTTCGAGAATGCACAAATGATCGCTAGGATATATTTCAATGTGTTGTACACAGGCATCTTGATAAAATCCATCTGTAGTCTGATAAAAGGGCCATTTGATCTCCCTATGTGTGTGCTTCAAATATGTATTTTCTTTCCCACATTTAGCTGTTGACATTTGACCAACTTATGTAATCATTCAGTACCTAGAATGACGTTAGCTTTGTCGAAAAAGTCTCACCATGGCATCTCGCCCTAAATGTGTGTACCCGTGATAATAACGGATCATTGGAAACAACAAGCTATCAGGCAACACTGGCCTTCCATTGGCTGACATTCAAATGTAATTTGCGTTCTTTGCACAACCTGACCTGCTCCACCCATTTTTCTCTGTTTCATAAACCTTTTCCTGTACCCTTTTCAGTTCTTCCCTAGTGTTGGTTATTTCCATCATCATTGTGAAAGTACTTTCTTCCTCAGTTTCACATGTGAAACCTCCATCAAATGCACATGCTAGCAATGCACAGTACCTGGAGTCAACGTATCTGTTACCCATGGCATCGTACCTGCCACCTGCTTGATGTCCTGGACATTTCACAACAGCAATTTCACTAGGGGTGGGCGGAATTTGCGAAATCCACTTTCGCAAATTATCGCGAAAATGTTAAAAATTATCGCAAACACGCGGAAATATCGCGAAGATGCAGAAGTTTTTTTCCCGCATGTTCGCGAGATTTTCTGCATGGTTGCGGCTCGCCAACTTACCCATGTGGTTGCTTGCGGGTGCAGCCATCTTGTTTTCAGTTGTCTCGCGGTGCATGATCGCGAGAAGAAAGATGTGATCGCGCGACGCATGACGTCACTGCGGGCGCGAACTGTCACGAGACAGCGCAAATGGCTAAAAACAATACAACATCTCATGGAGAACGCGACCGGATCAAGAAAACTTGTCGGCGAACGCAGGGATTCAGGTAAGGCGATCGCGCGCGCGCGAGAATGTATTATTTTACAGCGCGAGCAAGAAACAAATTATCGCCAAGCTGCGGAATGCGGAAATTTTGACATTTTCGCGCTTTCCGCGGAACGCGAAAATGTCAAATTATCGCAAATTCCGCAAACGGAACGAAATTTTCGCCCAGGCCTAAATTTCACTGGTTAACTGTAGAGCCTCAAGCTAATCTTTTACATGCTGACCTTTTCTAATGGGTGCTCCTGTGAAGGTAAGATAGTTGTGTTGCAACCATAATTGCCCAAAATCATGAACTATACCAAAACCATACTGGCTGTCGGTACAGATAGTGACTCTCATTTGTGCAGTAGCTGCAAACTAGGGTGAGGGCAATTAACTCAGCAACTTGTGTGGAGAAAACAGATTGAAGCCAGGAATCTTTGATCACATCATTTATGGAACACACAGCAGATGATACTCTTAGTGTGCCTTCATTTCCTCTCAAGCATGAACCATCAACAAATATGACATGGTCGGGTTCATTTAGTGGTTCATCCTTAATGTCAGGTCTTGGCTTTGTGCCTAGTTCAGTGACACTTGGGCAATCATAATCAAACTCTTCACATTTTTCATTTTGTTCAATTACAGGCATTATAGTAGAAACATTCAGTATATTACAGAGTTTGATTGTAACATTGTCAGAGAAAACTCTACTCGTATGTAGTAAATCTACTGTTTGTCAAATACTGGGTTTTAGTTTTTTTCAATAGTAATTCTACTTTAGTGTGGGACCATGACAATTAAAGGGTGTCCAATAACTATATTATAGCTCTTTTCCAAATTAGCACTTACTTAAGAAACTGCCTTCAAGCAGCCAGGGAGTCCTGCAGCTACAGGGTCAAGTGTGGTAGAAAATAGGCCAAAGCTATTCGGGCCCCTCCATGAGTGTGCGTCAAAACTGAGAGTGCACACCCATCTCTTTCTCTGTGAAACAGGGTAAACTCTTTTGTATAATCAGAAATTCCCAGAGCTGGGACGCATCACAATTTCTCTTTCAGTTCTAGGAATGCTTTGGTACATTCATTGTCCCAAGGAAGTGGATCAGACACATCTCAATGTGTAAACCTTAGTAAAGGCTTTGCCATTAGGGAAAAGTTGGATATCCGCTGTCTACAATGACCAATCATACCCCAAAATATTCTGATTTCTTTCTGTGTTCGGGGTGGATTCATCTGAAAGATGTCTTCCACTTTGTCTGGTGACACCTTTCTGACTCCTTTCATGATGATGTGCCCCAGATATTGAACTTCTTTCTGACAGGACTGCAGTTTACCTGGAGACGCTTTGGGGTCTATTAGGATGGCGGTTGGAAAACCATTCCGACCGCCATGGTAGCGGAAAATAACCATCCGCAGGTACCGCGGGAAAACCAGCGGTCACAAATCCAACCACGGTGGAACAATGCCACAAAAGACTGCCGGTAGCGGGTGGAGCAGGTGAAAATCTGCCCGTGGCGGTCGGATTTGCGGCGGAAAAACCCATACCCGCCGCAAGGTCAGCGGGGTGACCGCATGCACAATTAGGATACCATTGAGGTGACAGTAGAACGATCTGCTGTTTCTTACTGCCGTGATCGCTAACAGTGATAAATGGGAGAGCAGGCAGAAGAGCTGTTGCATACCCACCGTCGCGGCCGCTCCGGAACTATTATGGCGGTCGACAAAAAAAACACACAACAAGGCCACCAAGTGTACACATCAAACTAGCTCAGCCCCCAAAACACCTAACATACCCCAAGGACACACCCCCATGACAACTTAAAAAATACAAATCTGAGGACAACCCACACAACACACCTGACAGCTTACTACATTCTGACACATCCACATAGGTGAGTATAAAACCAGCCCCTTCCCTGACCAGAGTACTTTGCAATACTCCAGCCCTGAAGGAACTAAACCCTACAGCACAAAGGAGAGGCAAACCACTACACATCTCACCAGCACAACAAAACACACACACACAACTTACACCACCCCACCACCCTCACACCTGCACCTCAAACCATTTGCACATCACAGACCATGGCACAAAAGAAAATGCCCACATTCACTGACAATGAGTTGTCAGTCATGGCAGATGAGATAATCAGAGTAGAACCACAAGTGTTTGGTAAGCTGGTCCAACAGACACCATTAGTCACCAGAGCACAAATGTGGGGAAGGATAGTCAACAAGGTCAATGCAGTAGGGACCACCCCGCGCACCAAGATGGAGATCATGAAGCGATGGCATGACCTCAAGAGGCAGGTGAAACAGAAGACCTACAAGAGCCGTCAGCTGGCTCAGATGACTGGCAGTGACCCTCCCATTCCACCAAGAACATTCACTGCATGGGAGGAGAAGGTGGTTGCCATACAGCATCAAGAGAGTCTCACAGGAATAGCCGGGGGAGTGGAGGCTGGTAAGTACAAACAAATGTCTACCATACACTGCTATGTACTGTCTTGCACAACTACAAAGCTACACCTCTTAGGCCCAATTCCATTCATGTGCACCACACACTCCCCAATACATGTTTCACAGATCCAACATTCACTCCCTCTCATTCGCCTCCAAGGTAGCTAGAAACATTCCCTGGGTTGCATGTGTACAGGCAGCCAGCACTACAACTCCCACCAGGCCCCCTATCCACCAGCTGAACAGGATGAAGCACTCCCCCCACCCAAGAGCCATGTGTAACCATTCCCTCCCTCTGCTCCACAGGTAGCCAACCATCTTAACAGGGAGGGGTGTCTGTGAATAGGCAGCCAGCACTACAACTCCCACCAGGCACCCTTGTCCCACAGCTGAGCAAGATGGAGCAAATCCACCACCCAGAACCATATGACAGCCATTCTATTAATCACATCAAACTGACAGGTAGGGAGCCCTCTTACCAGGGAGGGGTGTTTGGGGGTGGGAGGCCAGCACTACAACTCCCACCAGGCACCCATGTCCCACAGCTCAGCAAGATGGAGCACTCCACCACACATAAAGATGTGTCAGAAATTCCCCCAAATGTGCCAGGGAACAGGTAAGTAGACAGTGCATGCACCCCGCCATTTCTCCAAAAAAGCATGGAGCCATATGACCACACCAGCCCGCACATCCCACCAAACTTGGCATAGATCCAATTGCCACTTACAGTGTGCAGACAGCTAAGCGTATGTAACTGTCACAGAAACCAAAGTGTGACTCACCAAAATCACATGTTGAAGAAATTCAGGGCACAATCATGCACAGCACTGAATGCTATCTGTAAGTGTCATGGGGGCATAGCATCAAGGCCCATATGAAAACAAAACAAGCATGGTCTGTAGTAAAAAGAAAGCACAGCACATGACATGACAAAGGCATGCATGAGATTACAATGTCTAGTTCATGCTCAGATGTAACGTCTTCCATGCAGAGTAATCACCAAAGATACTTCACATAAAGTTGTTGTGCTGCTAGTCGTTAGATGACAACATGTCCTCATAATCACAAAGTCTGGACGTGGCACATAGTATCCATTGGCATGTCACACCATGGACAAGTAATGTATGTACCTCCACATCATGTCATGATGCACAGTACTGTGCAGACATACAATGTGATATCAACGTAAACTGTGTGGTGTATAACTTGTAAAAAAAAAAAAACAGCTAACACCGAGCTTGAGGGGTGCACTTCAATGACCATTTCCCCTCTGTTCCACAGGTGGCCAAGAACTGACAGCTGAAGATGACCACACCAACCCACAGAGCCAGTCTCCCCCCCACCCGAAACATGGACTCTCTGATGCAGACTCCCTAGATTTCTTGGATGCAGAGCCAGAAGCCGGCCCATCAGGCATGCCAGGGCACAACAGGTCCCAGGACCCCACTGTCCCCACCACCTCAGCAACAACAACTATGCTGATCCCTGCTGTAATTACCTGTGCGGCCTCCACCACCACCACCAGTGCTGCCTGTAACACTCTCCCTGCCTCAGAGGATGACCACCCCACCTCACAATCTGAGGAGGGTAGGGAGAGTACGCGGGTGTGTAGAGTGGTGACGCCACGGGTCCAGGACAGCAGGGCAGGTGGTAGAGCAACTGGGTGTCAAACCCAACTGGACACTGGGCCCAAAGCCCTGGCCAACATCGCCAGAGTCCTTGGAGCCTATGAATGAACACACGGGCCAGGCTCTTGAAGATTCCAGTGCGCTCCGTCTGCTGCTGAGGTCCATAGAAACACTCATGGGCCAAATCGTGGACCTCTTGGGCCAGCTTGTGGGTGTTCTGAGAGACAGGACTGCGGCCCAAACAACAGCTCCACCTCCCTCCAGTGGCCTTCAGGATGACAGTTCCCCCCCCCTCCCCAGCGGCCACAGAGAGGGGTGAGTCCTCAGACCCCGCTGAGCTCACAGCAGAGGCCCCCCTGCTAAACGCTCAAGGGGCCATCCAAAGTAATCCCAGGGAGGATCACGTGGCAAAGCACCAGCCAAACACCAGTCAAGGAGCCAGCCATGATGGCACCCCTCTCCACCTTGCCATTAACTTTGTTAACTGTCCTTACCCACTCTGCCAGGTTAATGGCATGCGTCTGTTGGACTGGGTCACCACATCAATGTGGTGACTACTCGATTGTCTCATCTACCATCACTGACAACTCAATGATTCACTTTTCACCTTTTTGTAAATAGTCACTTCCCTGTCACATATACCCATTGACACTCTTTACACACCTATGTTTTCGTGTCAGCTCCATGTTTATCATAGGATGTACAATGTTGACTCTGTTTACAATGTACCAGGAGCACTAATTATCTGGACTCATTGAGAGGCTGAAGGAACCTAGGAAAACACAAGAGAACACTATTCACTTGTCAGGTGATGGCATCACAGCCATTACACAACACTTGTCAACAAGGTACTCCATTCTTCACACATTACAATGAGCAACAGTACCAACATAGGCATCCTGTAGCTGTGCATGACTACCCTGTCCCAGAAACATTAGCAGCCAGCACAGAGCCAACATCAGGCAGCAGTCTCAAAGCTCACCTAGGCCTTTTCACCGACAACAAAATCAGCAGACAATGGCACTGTTGTACGTTTTCACTCACCTCAAAGTAGAGGTTGATGAGCTGTTGACGCAGGTCGGCACCTTCCTCCTTTTCACTATCCTCGTCAAAGGACATTTGTGGGTCTGCAGGCGGGGGCCTCAGCTGCTCATCATTGTCCAGGAGCAGGCGGATCTCCTTGCGCAAGGACAGGTTGTGGAGCATGCAGCATGCAACTACGATCTGACACACCTTTTGGGAAGAGTACATCAGTGCACCTCCGGTCTTGTCCAGGCAGCGAAACTATGACTTAAGTAGACCAAAAGTACCCTCCACCACACGACGCGTCCTCCCATGGGCAGCATTGTAGCGGACATCCCCCGGGGTCCTGGGATTCCTCAGTGGGCTCATCAACCAAGGCCGGTTGGGATATGCGGATTCACCTAGGTGTGAGATACACAGACCAATATTGTAATATAAACAGTGGCAGAGAACAGCGTGTCACACTACTTGACTCAGCGTACTCACCCACAATCCAAGCACACTCTGGATGCAGATTTGCCATCAGCTGTGGTACGATGCTGTTATGCAGGATGTAGGAGTCATGGGCTGATCCTGGAAATTTGGCACAGGCATGTGAGATTATCCTATCTGCCTGGCATAACACTTGCACATTGATGGAATGGAAATGCTTCCTATTCCTGCAGATGTGCTCACGTGCCTGTGGTGGAACCAGACCAACATGTGTGCAGTCAATGGCACCAACAATATTAGGGATGTGGCCAAGGACATAAAAATCACCATTCACTGCTGCCAATTCATGCCTCCTGGGGAAATGGATGTATCGGTCTTTGTAGGTCATCATAGCGGACAGGACATCAAGTAGCACCATGCTGAACATAGGTTGCAACATCCCACCTGCGGTGGACACTCTGTACTGGAATGAACCAGTAGCAAAGAAATGCAGGGCCGCCATCACCTTACACATTGGTGTCAAAGCAGTCGGATAGGTTCTGCGAGGCCTCAGATGGGGCTCCAATAGAGCACATAGGTCTTGAAGGGTAGGTCAAACCAGACGGAATTTCCGTATGATGTCCTCATCCTCCATGTCTGCCAGCATTGTGAATGGACGATGCACATTTGGTCGCCTCCTAGGTGAGATGAAAGGGGACACATGTCAATTCAATCCCCCTATGTGATGTGTCCAACATCTTACGTGTTGACTGAGACAGCGCCAACAATGACTGGCAAAAACACTTCAGCTTACAGCACAACTCACATGTAGGGACACCTTGATCTGAACTAGTCGCACACTTGTCCAGTATTCACACAGTGAGTACCCCCAAAACAGAATCAGACTATGTGAATTCCCAAAAATAAATTTCAACATCTTGTGTCACCAGCCCTGAGAGTAGTTAACACAGCACATGTGTGAGAAAGCAACACAGCTAGTCTCTACGTAGCTGTTGTACCTGCCACATCTTCTTGCGTAAGTCGGACAGGGCACACATTAACAACACAATGTGCACAGTATGTGCACAAAGAGCAAGTATTATAATGAGTTCAGCAATCTACACAGTGAAATAGGCACATTAAGTGGTCAGACCTTCATTACTGTGTGTCGCTTAGCCATCTCACACATTGAAATGTGTACAACTGTGAGAGTCCATCACACCACAGATGTGTGTGCATGCACAGCAATTTCATAAGTGACATGTGAGTGAGTACATGCCCATGCATGTAATCCTGTGCACTGACACGGCATGTTTAGTCATCAGTGGGCTAAATGTCACACTAGCATTGGTTAGCACTATCTGGTGGCCAGATTCATGTGTCTACTGTACAATGTTTTGAACTGGCAATTGACACTGACACTGCATGATGTGTCCCATAAGCGTGCTCACCCACCACAATCACGGCCATGGGCACCAATATGAAGCGGCCAAATCACGGTAGCGACCGCCTGGCCCCTGCGGTGTGTCACCGCCAATGCCCTCCGCAATCGCGGTAATGATGTACACATTGTAAATTGGCGGTTGCCGTGCTCTGCCACTACAATAACGCCCATGGGCACCAATATCAAGCGTCCAAATCATGGTAGCAACCTCCTGGCCCCTGCGGTGTGTCACCGCCAATGCCCATGCCCTTACAGCAAATGGGATACTCAATCACGGTAGCCAAATGCAATTTTGAAAATAGCGGAAGGCATGCTTCGCTACTGCGGGCCGGTCATTGGATGCACTTGTAAGATGCAGGATCGCGGTAGCAACCGCCTGGCCCCTGCGGTGTGTCAATGCCCATGCCCTTACAGCCAATGGGAACCACAATCGCCGTAGCCAAATGCAATTTTGAAAATTGCGGTAGGCGTGCTCAGCTACCGCGGGGCTGGTCATTGGATGCAATTGAAAAAAGCTGACCTGGAACACGAATTGCAGCAGCTTAGTACCACTGAAACAACCCCAGGGTGCTATATATGCGTGGGAGAGAGCCACACATTTCCACTGTTTCCAGACACTGCTGACTGACACACTTCACCACCAACTGCTGCTGTTCTTGTCTCCTGGACCCAGTGATGGCGAGGACTGAGAACATCAGGGCCCGTCACTTCACCACAGAGGAGCTGGAGGTCCTGGTGGACGAGGTGCTCACACAGTATGGGAGGCTATATGGTGCTCCTGATGTTATGGTAAGTGTTTCAGGGTGAAAGTAGGGGAGTGCAGGGAGTGCACGAATGAAGTTGATCTGCTGCAGTATGTGCCTGAGAGTGAGGGTTTGTGCGATACACTGCCTAGCATGCTGACTTCAGGGGAAAGGGGTTTGTAGCCTATTTTACACATTTCTCTGGCTGCATATCAGGATGGGAGGGACATGCAGTGTTTTTTCAGCCATACAGTGACACTGCAAGTTTGGTAAGTTGGAATCAGGACAGAAATTGCATGTGCTAATGGATATTTGGGTCCATGAGGTTCTTCACAGGCTCATCTGTGACAATACAAAGAGTTTCCGTCCAGAGGGTACTGATGGAAGTGTGTTTGACGTTATATTGCCACCATGGATTTGTCAACATTATGCACAAGAGTGAAATGCCTGAGGGTGACACTCTTGGTGGAAATTCACCTATGACACAGCAGATTATTGTACTTATGAAACATCCCCCTTCCATTTTTTTCATAATGTGTACTGACTCGCATGTGTAGGCACATTTTTCCCTCTCATATTGTACATGCATGTGACAGTTCTGATGGCCCACGTTAGACCGCAGTGTGAGCCCCTGTGGCCTGCACAGTTACTGCCCAATTTGTCAGGGACCCATCACTGAATAGACAGAGTGAGACATATGGGTTGTCTGCTGGGGTGTGAGATTGTAAGATCATGTCCCTATATGTGACCTCCATGACACAGGTAGCCATTCCCAGGCCAAAGACATTGAGGGGTGTGCAGTGTTGGACTCAGTGAGTCTGCCCCAAAACATCATTTGCAATGTAATGTATGTCTTGCTCACTCACATACTGCATTGCAGATGTGGGCCATCTTCACCTTCCTCTCTGTGATGGCATTCTGCATGTGTATGAGATGGTCAGGTACTGTGCCCATACTCATACCTGCATGCATCTAGGTATGATTATCTCTTGCTAATGTACTAAGTGTCATGCTGTATTGTGTGCATGCTCCTGTACTGAGACACAGTGGTACATAACCCAGTGTCACTGCAATTTCCTCTCCTTGTTCCCCATGCCTGCAGCTCAAAGTCCAAAGTCCAACAGCGTAAGGCCATATGGAGGGCCATTGTATGCAAGGTGCGGGCTCTGGGTGTCTCCAACCGACAGCACACATACTGTCACAAGAGGGGGGATGAAATCTGCCGGCTGAGCAAAAACGTAGCAGAGATTACGCTGGGGCTGCTCCCTCGGACTGGCAGGTTAGCGTGCAGGAGCATGACACCACTAATGGCCCGCATCTTGGCTGTGACACAGCCAGAGTTGGATGAACGTTTGAGGGCCCATCGGCAGCAAGCTGGGGGGTGAGTATTCTGGGAAGGGTGACTTTCGTTGTAAGTGACTGCATGTATTCCAACTCTGAGCCAGTGCTAATTTCTATGATGCTGCTAGTGTTATGCAATGGCTTGTAAGTGGCCTCTCTCTTGGGTGCAGCTGTCATGCATTTGTGCTACATGTATTTTCTCATGTCATTGATGTAATGGCCCTTGACGTTGCATTCTGAGTTGTGGCCTTATGGCATCGGCTGCATTAGGGGAGTCAGGAACATCCCATGGCAGTGAACTGCAGTGTGCCTCATCTGAGTGTGCTTTCGTCAATGTGTGCAGTGCCTGCGCTTGAAATTGTGAGAACTACACATCTGACACCAATGTGCAACTGTAGTTGTGCACCAAAGCATGACATGGTGGATGGCAGGAGCTCATGGCCATTGCTAAATGACAGTTTGGAGTCTGTATCTGTGTTGTCCCCTTATGTTGACTGTGACAACATGTTGGGATGTACATCTTTTTCACCCACAGGGACCTAGGTATGCTCACAGGGATCTGTATGTCAGGTTACACGGAGGCACGGGCAAGCTGTTTGGCTGTGTGGACATCACATGGGTCAATAATGCCAAGTGTGCATGTTACCATGCATCTTTTGAGTTTTGAATTAAGGTTGCACAATGTGACTGCACAGGGTGGTGTGCAACTTAGGGGTATCATCATCTTGTTTTGTGCTTTGCTGGCATATGTTTGTGTGTATGGCACTAAACTGAACCTACAACTCTGTCTCTTGCAGCATCTGCCGAGGGCACAGAGGGACAGGGGATGGACACCAGTGGTGAGGCATCTTGCACAACTGCTACACATGAGCTCACTGACACTGATGTGACCAGCGCCTCGGAGGGGGACAGGAGTG
Organism: Triturus cristatus; assembly: GCF_964204655.1. Lineage (NCBI taxonomy): Eukaryota > Metazoa > Chordata > Amphibia > Caudata > Salamandridae > Triturus > Triturus cristatus. Next base: position 594,842,486 of record NC_140580.1, on the reverse strand, counting down.
TCCTTGAGGAATCACGCTCAGAAACACCAACCTCTACGTCATCTAACGCCAGTGGTGACTCCTCGATGTTGGCGGACACAGGGAGTGGGAAATCTGCCTCCCCTTCCACCACACATCGTCCAGTGCCCACCTTCCCAGCTACTTCCACTAGTGCTGCACGTGCTTGCACCAGGAAGAAGGGAAGAGTGTCCTTCCCCCCAGGCACAGCTGCCCCTGCCCCTATCTTCCCTGCTGCCCTCAGTGTTGAGGCGATGGACCTTTGGTGCCAGCTGTGTGTGGGTCAGATAACTCTCCTGAATGCCTTCCAAGACCATGACAAGAAGTTGGCACAGGTAGTTGCCTTCAGGGAGGGCATTCATTCAGACCTGAGTGGGCTACACAGGACTGTCCAGTCTTTGTCCTCCACAGTGACAACAGCCATTCAGCTGTCACAGGCTCAGAGTCCAGCTCCAGCATGTCTCCGCCTCCACGTGCCACCACACCACCAGGTCCAAGCAGCCCTCCGGCTCACAAAGCCACTGATGCCTCTACCTCAGCTGGTCCTCTCTCTCCCAGGTCCAGTCCTCCAACTGGCCCTGACAATCAGCCACCTCCCAGTCCGACTGACAGCCAAGTTTGAGGCTAAGTCCCCCTCCCACACCTATCTCTCCCACAGCAGTGCCTGGACTGCCCATTGTTATCCCCCTAGCTATGTTGCTTCCCATGGCAGTGTACGGTGTCACACATTCCCTGTGCAGGTTCCCATGCACACATGGGCCTACTTTGAACTATGGACTTGCCACTGGCCTTGCTGTTTGTAACTATGGATGCCCATTCCCTGTGCAGGTTCTCATGCACACACGTGCCTACTTCGAACTATGGAGTGGTCACTGGCCTTGCTGTTTGTCACTTTGTTTGCCCATTCCCTGTGCAGGTTCTCATGCACACATGTGCCTACTTTGAACTATGGACTGGCCACTGGCCTTGCTGTTTGTAACTATGGATGCCCATTCCCTGTGCAGGTTCTCATGCATACATGTGCCTACTTTGAACTATGGACTGGCCACTGGCCTTGCTCTTGTCTACTTTTGATTTCTATCTGGGTAATATGTAATAAAGACAGTTACTCCTGTTGTCCTATTTATTTATTTATCTGCTTTGTCAGTGTCTTTGCTTAATAAAAACTTTTCTGTATGGGTATGGTTTCATGTGACACATGCCCTGTATGCCACTTTAACATTGCCAATTGCTTGTTTCCCTTTTTCAGAGTTTGCCAGTGGTGACAGGCACTTCAGTTCTTCTTGACTCTGAGGCGTGGGGGTGCAATGATAGTTATTTGTGATGATCTACTGTTATCCTAATCATTCTATAGTCAAGTTTGCTAAACTGTACACATGTCATGTTAGGATGTACTACCAGCACAGAGGGGAATTCTATCCACAGAATTACAGGCAGACTGGCCAGGGTCCATCTTGTCTGTGTGATCTTTCTTGATGTGTGAACAGCAGTGTTGATGTATGGTCATCTTGTGAGAGCCTGTCTTCCTAGTCACATGGGTACATTTGAATGTGTGGACTTGAGTGGTCATGAAGTGTGAAGGGGTGACTTTGTCAGTAGTGTTGATGTGTGTGTGCCCCAGCAATGCCAACTGCACACATGTATGACCAAGGAGCTGAGTGCCTGTTTGTTTGAATTGCCAGCCCTGTGCTTGTGATTGTGAGAAAAAACACAGGTAGGAGTTGTAGGTTGGGCACCCTGCAGTGTGTTGGTGTGTCCTTGCACTCCTGGGGGACACCTACTTGTTGTTGCTGCCAGTTGTGAGTATGCAGAGTGTGTGACAGCCAAGTCTGTGTTTTGTTTTGTTGGTCAGCCATATGTCTTGTTATTGTTTGTGCTCAATGTGCAGACCTGCTCAGCCACACTGACATTGTTGGTGAGTTTTCTCATGCATTGCTGTCACCCATTTTTTGCTCCAGTATGGTATGTGGGATGTGGAGCCATACCGTCCCCTATCTGTGCTTCTGATGCCTACCCATTGTGAGTGACTCCTCCATGTATTTGTGTATAGTACACTCCTGACCTGTCCAATACTGACCTACACACCACTTCAATCTCATGTCACCTACCCCTTGGGTTGCCAGTGTGTGAGCCTCCCCACCACTTCATTTGTTACACTATGCTTTGTGGTGCTGATCTGTGTACAGGACCAATTTGCCACTCAGGACAGTTTCCCAATTAGTTATGTGTGATTTTCTTGTACAGGTTTGCAGTCATGGTTGCTCATTTGCAGTGCAACTGTTTGTGCTGCACAGTCCACTGGTCATGTTGTTTAGCACCTGGGTGTCCCTGAGTTGTGCATCTGTGGGTGTTGGGTTAGCTATATGTGTGTTTGCTGAGGTACTGCTACCCTTCCTAAGTGTGATGTTGTCTGTGTGCTGTGCTGATTTGTGTTGTGGGAGTACATGGTGTGGCACTGAAATGTGTGTGCTACTGGTTTTTATAGTTGTGCACACACTGCTTGGTGTGCATGCAGTGCCTGGTGTGCATCCCCCTGATGTCCAGCTGAGTTTGCAATGTGATGGACTGGCATGTGCATCTGTTGTGTTTTTGTTTTGAATGTATGCAGTGTTTGAGCTGTGTTGGCTCTTTCTGCTGACAGATGCTCTGTGTGTGATGTTCTGTTTGCATGACATTGTGTGTGAGTAGTTTGTGCATTGTGATACATTCTGATGTGTGTTGCAAGTATAGTGTGCATTACTTGTGTGTCTGTCACATGCAGCAAGGTGTATTCTTGTTACTGGGCTTGTTTTGAGTGCACACTAGTGCTATGTCCTCCTATATTTGACCTGTCACTTGTCAGGATTGTGCATGTGCATGCCTGTGGTACACTATGACACCATGTTGACTTGATGGGTGGGGTGGTGTCTCTGTCTGTGTTAACTTATTGACCCATTGATCCCAGTTTGTGTTCATGATTGTTTTGAGATGATGCCATTCTTGTTTGTGTTGGGGTATGGTGTCTGTGCATTGGTCCTGAGTGACAATGTTGTGTACTCCTGTTCTGTCTGGAGTCCCGTTGCCTTTCTAATGTCTGGGTGGCCATATGTGGGCTTGTTGGACTTCTGTGTATGTTGTTTGTGAGGTTTGTGTTTGGCTATTGTTTTTGTGTCTGCATTGGCTCAGGCATCCCTCAGTGTGGGGGTGATGTTTGTGGATGCACCCCAGGGAGTGTGATTGGTTGTCTGTGTACTCACAGGACCTCATTTGCACCATTCTGTGTGCTTAACACTGGTGTTGAGTGCTTCAGGTGTGAGGTGGGTAGAGGAGGGGTATTTGTGAAGGATCCAACTTGGGTTTGACAATCAGGGAGTGTGACAATGATCCATGTGTGGTGTGCTGATGACATACACATGTCAAGTAGGTTGAGACAGATGTGTGGCTGATCACTGTTTGACTTCAAACACTTCCTATCATTCCTGTGCCTATGCATGGCTTGCCTTGATGTCTCCCTGAGTTGTTTCACAGGGGTGAATTTGGTTTAATTTCCCTGTGCCACCCATGTCTGATTTGATGGCCTAAGGGTGTTGTGATATGTTTCTTCTCTTGCATGTGATGTACACATGCTTTGTGGCTTGCTCCATGGCTTTCCAGCACTGTCCACTTCACTTTTGGTTAGCCCATTTATTGTCCACCATTGCTGCTGACATCTGGTATGTGTATGTGGCTGTGTGTCAGTGTGGGGTGTGTCTGAGTGACTTGACAGGCAGTGTGGACAGTTCACTGGATGTTCATATGCAGTGTGAGTCTTCATTTTGTGAATGGACTCAGTTTGCTTGACATGAGTGGAGGGTAGGTGTGAGGAAGAGGAATGCTCTGCCCCAGAGCTTCTGGGCAGGGTGTTCCTCCTCACCCCCACCTTCTAAAACAGGCTCCCTGTTTTTTCATGTGTGTGGTGCATGGTCTGGCTATACCTAGCAGATGAATTGTGCAGGGGAGGCACAGGAGGAGCACACAGGATGTCCCCTAATGGGTGTGGAGGGCGTAGTGTGTGAGGGGTGGAGGTGGGGCCCTATAATCTTTGTGGACTGCCCATGCCTGGCGCTGGCCCTGCCTACTACATTGTGCGCAGGTTTTCTCGTGTCTGCACCGCTGCGGTGACGTGACCGGGACATTGCAGTCATTTTGCAGTTGATTGGTGACCTGGATGCGGAGTGGTGATTTTCTTAAAGGTAGGACATGTGTGGGTACACTTTGGCATGTGCTCCTGTCCCCACCAGAGTGTCTGATGTGGACAGGAACCGTATATCAGCCCAGGAGTTGTGTTTTGTGGTTGTGTGCGGAGTTATACGATTGCGTACCAGCGGCGTTGTCCGCGACGGTCCATTATTTGCTGGTAGTGGATCAGGTACAGCACTGGAAAGGCTTGTAGAGCTGGATCCATTGCGGTCTGGACCGGGTGGAGAGAACCGGGAGTCTGGTTTCACGCTCTGCTGTCGTGCTTCCGCCGTCTCCGGTTGGGTGTTTTCTCCACTGGCTGTTTGGGGCATCGTGATTTGTACGGCGGACGGGACGTCATTCCGCACGGCAGTGGGTCTCTATTGGCTCCCACCACCATGGTGCCGGGCTCATATTTTTGGTGGTTCACGTTGCACCGCGGCGGACGGGAAATGGGCTATGTTTGCCCATTGTAATATGGTGGGCGCTAGGACTGCTGCTGAATTCCGCCAGCACCACGGATGTGCCTCTGCCTGCCATCCTAATGAGCTCCTTTATGTCCATTCTCTGCCAGATGATTTAAAGTGCAATTGTGTTGCACTTATAAGCATCATGCATATCGTCTCTGATGCTATCAATAAGTCATCTATATGATGTACAAGGGTAGACACACAAGGCATCTGCAGGGACTCAAGATTTTTCTTTTAAATCTGATTAAAATAGAGGTACTCTGTTGTATACCCTTGAGGAACGTGACACCACATGATTGTCTTTTGCTGGGAGGCAAAGGAGAATAAGTACTGGCTATCTTCATGCAAGGACACTGAAAAGAAAGCCTGGCAAAAATAAATGACTGTATGCCATTCAGCATTATGGTGAATTTGAAAAAGTACAGCAGGGTTGGCACTACGGGAGAACAAGGCACCACTATTTCATTGATCAGCCTCAGGTCCTGGACAATTCCATACTTGCCATTAGTATTTTTTAAATCCACTATAGGTGATTAACATGGGCTTCCAATCATCTCTTTAATATGCCTTTCTGAAGCATGTCTTCAATCATTGATTGCATTCCTGCAATAGTCTCTCGGGACAAATGATAAAATGGTGTTCTGGGAAAAATACAATTCGGTTTTAGTTTGACTTAGACTGGTTCTACACTTTTTATAAACCCAATGTCTTTTAAAATCCCAAACTTGCAGTATCTCCGAGATATTCTGGCAATTAAGAAATAGCCATTAGAGGGAACATTCATACTCAAGCATTTTGCCTCATCATTTTAAAATCGACATCCTCATCATGGATCTGGAATGCAATGCGTCGGATGTGCAGTATATTGTGCAAATTAACGTACACAACAAATCTCTTCCTAACAGATTTACTGGACTAGTATAGCAAACCACAAATTGGTGCTTCTGTTCAAAAGTTACTATTTTTACCGGAACTTCTTTCGAAGTAGGGTTTAGTATTTGTTTATTCATAACTCCAACGACTTGGATTGTTTTTCTGTAAAGAGGTAAGTCTTCAAATTCTACTGTTCTAACTGTGGAATGGGTATCTCCCGTGTCAATCAAGAAAGACACGTAGTGACCATTATCGTTTGTGTCTACATATGGGCCACTTTGATCTACTTCTAAGACTGCACCACATACACAATCTTCTCTCTCAGGCACTGTCATTGGGGATTGTCTGAAGCGAACTACTGAGTTTCAAATAATGGGTATTGACATAAAATGTCCTGATTCTGGTTTTGGAATTGCGGCATTGCATTCTGGAATTGATTTACATTAAACTTTGGCTACTAATTTAAATTTAATTTGGGATTTCCTTGGGCTTGATTTTGCAAGGAAGTCTGCATTTGCTGTACAGGCATTCTCTAACCTGTCATACCTTGTGGATTTTACACTAACCCGCCAACATTTTCAGGATTAAATCGACATTCTTGTTTCCAATGCCCACCCGATTACAAACCTAAAAAGCAGAAACCTTTTTCATAGCTGAAATGTCTGTTCCAGATCCCACACTTGCAGGAACACCTCTACCTCTGCCATCTGGCTTTCGCATTCCATTCTGATTCCCTGCAAATTCACTCCTGATTTCCTACAAAAGAAGGGTTCTGAAAACCTTTCTGAGCCAACCTTGTCTGAGCCAACATGAATTTCACCTTTATTTTCCTCTGCTTCATGTCCAACTCACCACTGCAATATTTTGCATACCGCAAGATCTCATCTAGTGCCTTTGTCTGTCAGCACTTTGGGGCCGATTCCAATCCGGGGCAGAAAGCGCTCCGACCAAGTCAGATCCGGAGTGTTTTCTGACCGAGCCGGACCCCTACAGTCCGACCGAGCGAGTACGATGCGCATGTATGCTGTCGGACTCGGTTCGGTCGGACTCCCATAGAAGTCAATGGGAGCCGGCCGTATGGCGCGTACATGGGCTCCCATTGACTGAATGGTTATGTCTCGCACAAGGGCGCCCCCTACAGTGGGTACGCGTCGGTGCCATCCGCACCGTACATGCCTGTGTTGTTGGGGAGACCCATAGGTCTCCCCCTGTGTCTGAGTCATAGGGCTGCGGGTGTTAGGGGGTCCGACGCGGACCCCCGAAGTCCGACTCCGGGAGCTTTTGCGAGCCGGACACTCCGGCTCCCACAGGCTGTCTGACGCGTGCATCGTACTGGTTCAGTTGTAAATCGCATCCATTGCACGCCACGGTTAGCTTCCGACCGACACGTACGGAGCGGTTCGGACCCGGAAACGACTCGCTCAGTGAATTTCATGTAGCTTGCATCGTACTTGCTCGCTTGTACAGCTGTACGAGTCAGCTGGAAAACAAGCGTACGGCTCGTAGTTTTTCCGGCCGGATCGCTTTCGGTGCCCTTCCGACCCGAATCGGAATTGGCCCCTTTGTGTGATGTGAGCACTAATAAAGTTTTAACCCTAGAATGAACTGAGACACAAAAATCTCCAGGCCCGATCCACGAAAGTAATCTGAGACAAAATCCTTTAGGTATTCACAAAAGGTATTTAGTAGTAGTAAAGTTAGGATTCCTAACTTTACTACTACTAAACTGAGACAAAGTCCTAACTTTACTACTAAATGCCTTTTGTGAATACCGAAAGTCGTAAAGTCAGGATTTTGTCTCAGATTACTTTGTGAATCGGGCCCTCCATATCCTTCTCCTCAGGATATTCACATACACTGTGCTGTTTAAACGCCTGCAATACCCTTTCACAGTATTCATGAACTGTCTCCTTCAGCACTTATGTACTTCTTTTAATCTTTAACCAATCTGTATTCTCAGAATCGGCCCGTTGGTGAATGGGAAAAAGCCTTTAGGGACGTATCATCCCAAAAGGCCCTCGCAAAATAGGGAATCGCAAAATTTGTGATTCCTTATTTTATGAAAGCATTTAAGGAATCGCAAATTGCGATTCCTTAAATGCGATGTAAAAAGCACCCAAGTTGTGCGATTTCTCCTTAAGGAATTGCAAATTACCACCAACTTCAAGTTGGTGGTAATTTGCGATTTCTTTGAAAAATTCACTTTTATGCGTTTTTCAAAGTACCATGTGGCACACATACATGCCCTTAGGGCATGAATGTGTGCCACATGTGCACACGTGCACATTTCAGGGGTGCAACAGGATGTCCTTTAGACACCCTGGCACCCTTGAAATTGCATTCTCAATTTGCGATTCTCTAATTGAGAATCGCAAATTGAGAATGTCTTCCCATTCATTCCTATGGGCCTCTCGGCCCTTAGGAATGAATGGGGAAGTATTCCTTAATTGCGAATCGCAATTTGCAATACGCAATTAAGGAATATGTAGGATTCGCAAAATTATTTGCAAATCCTAAATACATAGCGTTTTGCAATTCTCAAATAGCGATTCTCTAAAAATCACTATTTGAGAATCGCAAATGTATCCTTTGATACATATGCCCCTATGTTCCGTATATGTCAAATTTTGTTTACCAATTAAAAGACAGCTTTAAATGTCATACAATGTTTTACCAATCCAAAGAAAGAACTCAAATCAACAACATCCAATCACAGCACGACACAGAGACTTACTAGCCATGGCAGCGTGGAAGTACACCAACCGTCCATTCTCAGCGTGAAACACTATGACATATAACTCACTCCTGCAAACAGAGGTTGATGATGGACGGAGCGCTGAAACTTTTCAGACACTCACCCCCAGTTACAGATCTGGGTTGAAGCCATCATCATTCTTTAGCTCACTTCGCAACCTCAGTTCAGACCCAGCTATATGCAAATCAGTCTTGACCCTGTGCCTCATGGGAACAGTCCAGCCCGAACTGCCAAGCCAGGTCTTCCCTGAACCGGAAACAAGCATCCTGGGACCGGTTTATAGGTAACACCCTTTATCAGCGAGCTAGCTTGAATCCAGTGGCAAAGTGAGCAAGGGGCCCACGTCTTGGCATACCCTGCCAACTTAGGGCAAACAAAGCAAACAAAAGGAGATGATGGACGGAGTGTTGAAACTTTTTAGACACTCCCCTCCAGACACAGATCTGGGTTGAATCCATCATCATTCTTTCGCTCACTTCGCAACCTCAGTTCAGAGCCAGCTATATTCAAATCAGTCTTGACCCTGTTCCTCATCGGAACAGTCCAGCCGAACTGCCAAGGAAGGTCTTCCCTGAACCGGAAACAAGCATCCTGGGACCGGTTTCTGGGTAACAGCCTTTATCAGCCAGGTTAGCTTGAATCCAGTGGCAAAGTGAGCAAGGGACCCACGTCTGGGCATAACTTGCCAACTTAGGGCAAACAAAGCAAACACAAGGAGATGATGGACAGAGAGCTGAAACTTTTCAGACACTCACCCACAGTCACAGATCTAGGTTGAAGCCATCATCATTCTTTAGCTCACTTCGCCACCTCAGTTCAGACCCAGCTATATGCAAATCAGTCTTGACCCTCTGAGTCATGGGAACAGTCCAGCCCGAACTGCCAAGCCAGGTCTTCCCTGAGCCTGAAACAAGCACACTTCGCAACCTCAGTTCAGAGCCAGCTATATGCAAATCAGTCTTGACCCTGCTCCTCATCGGAACAGTCCAGCCGAACTGCCAAGGAAGGTCTTCCCTGAACCGGAAACAAGCATCCTGGGACCGGTTTCTGGGTAACACCCTTCATCAGTCAGGCTAGCTTGAATCCTGTGGCAAAGTGAGCACAGGACCCACGCCTGGGCATACCCTGCCAACTTAGATCAAACAAAGCAAACACAAGGAGAGATTAATCAATCACAACTGCTTGTCCGTAACGTTATCGATGGAAGTGATGGTACCTCACACTCCACATCAACTTCTCCTGCAATCAAGTTTAGAACATTTGCTATTATCACAAGATGTTTTTACTTCAATGAGTCTGAAAATCAACGTCTTCTCTTCAACAACTTTCTGATGTTTCTCATTACTCAATCATACAACCTGAAAGAAAAAGACACATACTACCACTACACTCACAAAAGAGACATATTCACTGTATTAATACTCCTACCTTCAAAACCGCAACTGCCAAACCACAACCGCTTTGCCACTCCGTCTGCATTTGGACACTGTAAACTAGAATTGGGGATTATTTTAATATAGCTTGGATACTGTTTTCAAGGCTCCACTCAGGGTGTGAACCATCCTCTGCTACTAGTAACTGCAGGAGCTTGAGGATTAGACAAAAATGGTATTTAAGAGGAAACGCCTAACTTGCAGATCTTGTCCTTTGGGGAAGTCCTCATGGCTCTTGCAAGGTCAATCGACTTTTGCCACCATTTTAGAATGGAGCTAGAATGAAGACATTAGCTATGCATATAACATCAACAGCCAGATCATTACTGTTCAGTCACCATCTTTATTTATCTTCAAGGATTAGTATTCTTTTTGTCATCTTTTTTCAGTTAATTAGTTTACAGAAATATCAATAGAAAGATTAATTAGTGACATCATGGATCAATAGAAAGTGTTCCGTAAAGGAAAATTGTCACTAATCTAGCTAATGAGCCTAACCTACCCTAAAGAGAAGCCATGATGAGTTCGTTTTGGAAAAGAACAAGATTTAGAATATGAGAAGAACTACTCATAGTCATTCTAGAAACTCATCCAAGTTCCTTACAGCTGCAGTAGCAACCGTCAATCATAGAATGATCTTTGCAGTCGCCTTGATCAGAAAAGAGTATTTGGATAATGGAAGAATAAAGTCACCTCTAGTAGTAGCTATCGGCACCAAAAGCAAAAGAACCAACTCTCCTGTAGAAGAGTTTTAAGGCACAGGAGAATCTGGATCTTCTGTGTCTAACTAACTAGAAGCACTCGTTTATAAAAATAAAAAAATAATGTATCAACCGTATTAGATGTTAGCTCCTTTCATCCATTGGAAACCGAACATCCAATGGTGTTGTCAACTTACGATGCTTCTTCCCTGATTCCCACGGGAAACATTCATTCCAATATAGAGTAAAACATTGCTTCAGGACTTTGTCACATGGAGGAATGTTCTCATGAGAACCTTCTTACCTAAGCTTAAAAATGAGCTCTATGTCCATCAAGGGGGATATGATGGGGCAAACTAGCAATAATATTCTGGGAAAAAAGTATTTACATTATTTCGTATGCCTACAAGAAAACACATGTTCTCTACATGTTATTTATTTATCAATTATTTTGCGATTATTAATAATACATTAAAAGGAATCTCTCATGTTATAAAACAGGCAAAATTTCCTACTTGTCATTTTATATGTGAAAACATTTCTATAGCAGTTTAGACACATTCTAAGGTGCAATTATACCATGGTCTGTAAGTAGAATTTAAATTTTCAAAATAATTTTACTATCAAGACAGCCAAAACAATCCGCCACCTGCAATTCATTTTGAATTCACAATGTGAAACCTCAAATGTTTTAAAAATAATTTTAAAAATTCATGACTAAACTATAAATCAGACTCCGTGACAGGATCTCGGGAGCTCTGCAACCCACAGGTGAAACACTTTATAGAAAAAGCTAACACCCGTGAGACAAATTTTTAATCTGAACACTCCCTGGCCGGCATTTTGTCTCGTGTGCGGTCTACTTGTTAAATCTGGGGGCCATAAAAGGGGACACTGCGCGAGTGGCACGCGCACAGCTGGCGTGCCGCCGGCGCGCCAAAGGCGGAGGCGACCGGCGCCGGGAATGTTGCCGGTTGCGCACCAGGTATCTCCTGCGCCCATAATTACAGATTGATATACAGCACAGAATCTCTACTGATGATGGGGAAGTGTGTGAGCTGCCGCACTCACATTACCCTCTCAGTGGACACAAACCACCTCTTCTGCAAACATTGTAAATGGGACGCCCATCCCCCTCCCGATGCTAGGTGCGTAATGAGTAGAGAAACTCCCGCCATGTGCACTCTCCCACCCCTCAGATCATTGTGAACGGGGACAACCTGAAGGCAGCCCTTTTGAATACAAGATCCTTAAAAAAGCATGAGCTCCAACTCTTCGACCTCCTCACGGATACCAAGCCGGATGTCATGTTTATTACGGAGACCTGGCTTAATGATGGCTCAAACCCTACCATCGCCAACGCCATCCCCCCCGGGGTACCGGATAATAAGGAAGGGTAGATCAGGCGGTAGGGGCGGAAGGGTGGCCATCATATATAAAAACTCTTTTTCCTGTATACCGCTACCCATTGCAGAACTTGAGGGGGCCGGAGGTCTCAGCTTTCATTTGACTATGACGGCTCATCAGTCGTTTGCCGGAGTGGTGATTTATCAACCGGCAGGGCCCGGCTGGCCGTTTTTTGGAATCTTTTGGCCATGTTATTTCCCCTATTGCGGCCAAATACAGACATTGTTTGGTTCTTGGGGATTTTAACACACACAAGGATCAATTAGCTGACCCTGAATGTGTGAAGCTATATGAATCCTTAAAGTATTCTTAATTTGATGCCCCAGGTTCGGGTCCCCACTCATGAAAAAGGGCCCCTCTTGGACCAGATATTTTTCTCAACTAAGAAAGAAATAGACACGCCTCTTCCCTTAATCTGGTCAGACCATTTCATTTTCTGCTGACCTTTAAAATAGGCAGGGAACCTGAAAAGACCCAATCTTATTATAATCCGCGGGCCAGCAGTTTTAGGCCATTTGACCAGATTACGCCAGAGACCGTCGCCACTTTACTCAGTCAGCATCCGATTTCCTTTAGGGGTATTTTAGAGAGAGATGTACTCTCACTAGAGGGTTGGCTTCGGGAGTGGTCTATGCAATTAGCCCCACGTAAAATACGAGCAGCCAAGGAATGTAGAGCCTCTACTCCATGGTTTACGGAGGCTCTAAGAAAAAGTAAAAGCACCTGTAAACGTCTAGAGAGACTTTGGAGAAAGAACTCTGACCCTGTAAATAAAACTATCTATAAAGTGGCTTTGAAAGCCCACTATGCCAAAGTTAGTGAAGGAAAAAAATGTTTCTTCTCTTCAAAAATTGAACAAGTTGGGAACAGCAGCAGGGAATTGTTCAAGATTGTAAAGGACTTTTCCTCCCCCAATGCAATCATGTTGCGGAGGTGGTTAATCCTGCTGTGAATCGGGTTCTGAACTTGTTCTTGACTGAGGGACTAATGACTGAAAGCTGGAAGCATGGTAAATGTTCCGACTCCTAAAAAAACCTTCAGCAGACCCCACTATGGCCAGCAACTATAGACCAATATCATTGCTACCTTTCTTCTCCAAGGCATTGGAGAAGTATGTAAATGCTGTTGTTACAGACTTTGTGGAAACAACTCATGTACTGCATCCGAGCCAGTCAGAGTTTAGAGCCAACTTTAGAACTGAGACAGCCTTGTTGGAAGTCTCAGATACTAATAAAACAACCCTGGACAGAGGAGGGAAAGCGGTATTAATACTATTAGACCTTTCAGCGGCTTTCAATACCGTGCCCCATGATTTACTTCTGCACAGACTCCAGGACTGTGGCATTGGTGGCACGGTTCTTAGATGGTTTTCCTCCTTTCTCAAAGGCTGCCAGCAAACAGTTTGCCCCCCCTTCTCTGCCCCTATCGCCCTGTTGAAAGTAGGAGTCCCACAGGGCTCTATTATGAGCCCAACTCTGTTCAACTTATATATGGCTCCTCTGGCTATCCTGGCTGAGGAATACGGGGCTCAAATAATATCCTACACCTACGATACGCAGTTACTATTTACCTGCGAGAAGGGCCACACGATGAGAGGTAGTGAAATAAATATGTGCCTGTCAAAGGTGTTTGCCTGGTTTCGGAAAAATGATTTGCTTTGCAACAAAGACAAATCTGAAATCATCTTTTTTGGTCATAACCCGGGAGAGGAATGGCGCAAATGGTGGCTCCAAAACTTGTCCCCCCCAGTAAGTCCAGTCATCACCGTAAAAAACCTTGGAGTTAAACTGGACGCTGATATGTCCATGAAGCCCCAAGTGCAAACTGTGGCTGGCACTTGTTTTGGCATTCTGAAAATAATGAGGAACTTCCTCCCCTACTCTCAGTTTAGCACAGAAAAACAGTGGTTCAAGCCCTGGTCACGTCAAGGCTGGACTATGCTAACCTTTTGTACCTCTGCCTTCCTGATTATTTACTAGGACGCCTGCAGGTGGTACAAAACGCGGCGGCCTGGGCCGTCCTTATGGTCGGCCCCAGGACACATATGACTCCTCACTTAAAGTCCTTGCACTTGCTTCCGGTGCGGAAGAGGGTTGACTTTAAAGCCCTGGTGCTGGCCTTCAAGGGCTTTCACAACATGGGGGCCCCTTACATTAGCAACAGAATGCAGCACTATGCCCCATCCAGAACCTTGAGGTCTTCAACCCTCCAACTGTCGATTGTGCCGAAGTTCAATCGTTCTCGCATGGGGGGTCGCTCCTTTCAAGTAGTAGCCACCAAACTATGGAATAGCCTACACTGTTTTATGAGACAGATACAGGATCTCCTCAGCTTCAGGAGAAGTCTTAAAACTTGGCTTTTCCAACACTAACGGAGTCGAAAAGGCGGGTGCAGTCAGTGCTGTGTTAAAAGGGTCTTTTAGCGCCGGGACACTCTTTAGAGTAGCCGTGCGCTTTACAAATACCCAGTAACATAACATAACATTCAAATTGAAAACTGTCCCCAAAGTTATGCAGCATACACCCTGTTTATTCAACATAATTTCCTTAAAAGTAACTACTAAATTCATTAGGGCAGTCACATCACTGCATCACCAACTGACGTGCAAGCAAACATATTTAAAAACATAATGTTGGCATTGTCTGCCGTTACACCTATCATTAAGCCATCTCTCTCCACAAACAACTTTCCCAACATACTAAAACATCCTTTACTAAGCCAATACTAAAGAAGCAGGGACTTGATTAGAGAAAGGGTACATTTTCAATCAGAAATAGACGTTTGATACTTGCCTGTAGTTTGCTGGGTCTGGTCGATGTTCTTGAACAAAATGACCTCTTCTCAGACAAACATACCAGCTTCTATCCCAGAAGAGGCCCTAGGTCTACACCAACTGCAATATGGAATTACCTCTAGAACATCATATGTTCTAATTGTGCTGCCTTTCTCCTTGTCGTTCTGTCATCAGCGTTTGAAATTGTTGATCATTAACTCCAACTCCAACAAATAAGTGCGCTTATGCCATTGCCACCCAAATCATTCTAAGAATGGAAACGTATTTAGACCTGGAATAATGAGGGTAATTAGTCCATAACTACAAGCACTAGAAACATGGTTGTTTCAGAAAAACAAAGTTCACTTATCCAGAAAAATGAGGGTCTTCACTTGTGGAATGTGACAAAAATATGACCACACCACAATTTGGCCTTGGTATATGGGATCTCCCGAGAAGTAAAGTACCCAAATGTGAATATTGGCTCTCACCTCTGAACTCTAACCTCAGATAGACCATAAAGACGTTTTTCACCACAAAACTCCTACACCAGGTCTTCTCTCATCTGGATTTTTCTCACAGAATTTTCCCCTTCTGAACTCTAGCACAGTGACATCTCGACTGCCACTTAATTTATTTTTGATAAGCCAATACTTGATAATTTACATTTTACAAAACAACGTATTTGAGCAAGCAAACAGTTCCTGAGTCAGAAGGAGGGAGAGAAAGAAAAAAGACAAAAAACAAATATATACTTATCAATCAATCAATCAATCAGAACATTTGTAAAGCGCACTACTCACCCGTGGGGGTCTCTTGGTGCTGGGTGGGGGGGGGGGATGCTGCTACTGCTCGAATAGCCTGGTCTTGAGAAGCATTCTGAAGGTTAGCAGGTCCTGGGTCTGCCGTACGAGGATGGGGAGGGTGTTCCAGGTCTTGGCGGCGAGGTGTGAGAACGATTTGCCACCGGAGATCACTCTTTGGATGATGGGGACGGTGGCAAGGGTGTGGTCGGCAGAGCGTAGCTGGTGGTTGGGGGTGTAGAAAGTGAGTCATCTGTTGAGGTGTTGTGGAGTGCCTTGTGTGCCAGTGTGAGGAGCTTGAAGGTGATCCTCTTGTTGATGGGGAGCCAGTGCAGGTCTCTCAGGTGGGGTGTGATGTGGCTGCGGCGACGGATGTCGAGGATCAGGCGCGCAGAGGCATTCTGAATGCGTTGTAGTCGTTTCAGGAGTTTGGCCGAGGCTCCTGCATAGAGGGCGTTTCCGTAGTCCAACCTGCTGCTGACGAGGGCCTGGGTGACCGTTCTTCTAGTTTCGGTGGGGATCTACCTGTAGATCTTGCGGAGCATGCAGAGGGTGTTGAAGCAGGAGGACAAGACGGCGTTGATCCGTTTAGTCATGGAGAGATTGGAGTCGAGGATGAACCCCAGATTGCGTGCGTGGTCGGTGGGTGTTGGTGCTGGTGTTGGGACAAGGGGTGGAGCCGAGGATGAGGATTCCTGTCTTGTCCGAGTTTAGCTTCAGACGGCTGTTCTTCATCCTTTCAGCGACGGCTTTCATTCCTTCGTGGAGGTTGGTTTTGGTGGTGAGGGGGTCCCTGGTGAGGGAGAGGATCAGCTGGGTGTCGTCGGTGCAGGAGATGATGTTGAGGTCCTGCAGTCAGGCGACGTGGGCGAGCGGTGCCATGTTGATGTTGAACAATGTCGGGATGAGCCTTGGGGTACGCCGCAGATGATCTTGGTGGCTTCGGAGCGGAAAGGGGGAGGCGGACGCTCTGGGTTCTGCCGGAGAGGAAGGAGGTGGTCCAGTCCAGAGCCTTGTCTCGGATCCCAGCATCATTAAGGCGTGTGGTGGCAGACAGTGTCGAAGGCACCTGACAGGTCCAGGAGGATGAGGGCCACGGTTTCGCCGCTGTCCAGCAGGGCCCTGATGTCATCGGTGGCGGCGGCGATGAGGGCCGTTTCGGTGCTGTGGTTGCTGCGGAACCCGGACTAGGATGGGTCCAGGATGCTGTTCTCCTCGAGGTAGCGGGTCAGTTGTCTGGTGACGGTCTTCTCGATGACGGTGAAGTGGATGCAGCGATGGTCGGTCCAGTGGAGTTCGGTGGTGTGGCTGAAGGAGACGTGGGAGCTTGCGGAGAAAATGGGGTCAAGCGTGTGCCCGGCAGAGTGGGTGGGCATTGTGACGAGTTGCCTGAGTCCGAAGTTGTCGATCAAGGTGGTGGAGTTGGTGTCATTGTTGGTCTCGAGATGGAAGTTCAGGTCCCCGAGGAGGATGTAGTCTGTGGAGGCGAGAGTGTGACTACTGATGAAGTCGGCAATGGAGTCGCTGAACTGTGGCCGGGGTCCGGGGGGTCTGTAGACGAGGGTTCCTCTGAGGGTGGTGTTGGGATCGGTGTGGATCTGGAAGTGCAGGTGTTCGGCAGTGCTGAGGGTGCCATCGGTGTTGGTCGAGACTCTGAGAGTGTTCCTGTGGATGATGGCAAATCCTCCTCCTGTTCCGTTGGTGTGGTCCCTGCGGATGATCTTGTAGCCGTCCAGAATGGCTATGGCGATGTCAGGTGCCGAGGAGGGGTTCATCCAGGTCTCCGTCAGGAAGGCGACGTCTGTGGAGGTTGAGTCGAGTAGGTCCCAGAGTTCAACGGCGTGTTTGCGGGTGGAGCGGGTGTTGAGAAGAATACATCTGAGGTGGTTGCGTTCTTTCACAGTGGGTGTATTGGCGGATCAAATATTGGTAAAGCTGCAGTTCCGGCAGGAGAAGGGTCCTTGGGTGCGCTTCGGGTCGGCCAGGAAGCAGGTGTGTGATCGTCCGGTGGTGAGTGCGTGGAGGGTGCTGGCATCGTAGCGTAGATGGGCGTCGTGGCGTTCGCGGGGGCCAGGGGGTCTGGTGCTGGGCGCGGTCCAGGCACGCACTTCAATGTGCCAGTAGCAGCTGGGAGGCAGGAGCAGGGCGGCGAATGGACGAGCGGGGGCAGGGCTGCAGAGAAGCAGCGGCGGGAAAAGCAAGGGGACGACAAACAGTGACAAAAACCAGAAATAAGGCAAAAAAGGCAGAAGGGAATTAAACAGAAATGCAACAATAAAATACAGGAGCAGGCACAAAATAGAGGCTGAAAAGAAGGAGGAGCGGCAAATCTACAGCAGCAGCGGGGAGTGAGGCACGGACACAGGTGGTGCTGTGCGGCATGGGGAGCGGCCTACCTGAAAACAGGTCAAGGGTCGCTCTCCTCACCGCGCAGCGGGCGCCATATAAGGGGAGGTGGGAGGAAGGAGCAGCTGGGAGGCGGGGCGGCGAATGGGCGGGCAGGGGCGGGGCCGCAGGGAAGCAGCGGCGGGAAAAACGGGGGTACAGAAGGCAAGTGGGGGACGGCAAACAGTGACAAAAAACTGAAATAAGGCAAATAAGGCATAAGGGATTTAAACAGAAATGCAACAATAAAATACAGGAGCAGGCAGAAAATGCAGGCTGAAAAGAAGGAGGAGCGGCAAACCTACAGCAGCAGCAGCAGCGGGGAGAGAGGCACGGACACACAGGTGGTGCTGTGCGGCGTGGGGGCGGCCTACCTGAAAACAGAGATTATATACAGTCATAGTGGTCTATACTTCATCATTTCTACAAGCAACAGAAATACATATATATCAATTCAAAGGTAATAAAAGAAAAGAGGGCACAAGGAAGGATAGGACAAAACGTACACCGACAGAGCAAGCTAAGCCGTAGCAAGCACCAGAAGATCGACTAAGGCGCCCCATATCTCTTTACCAGTAAACAGCCCTGACTATGAAACCGTCACCCCGCATGTTGTTACAACGACCACGTTGTAACAATGCATACCATTACCCCGCAAGCCATAACAGCGACTTGCAGAGGGGGGAGAAGGTGTTGGATTTAAAATCCAACACCTTCCCTACTGTCCGCACGGACTGGAGTTGGAATAGTAAATTATGCTATTCCAACATCCAGTGCCCCCCTCCGCAAGTCATTGTTATGACTTGCGTCGTAATGGTATGCGTTGTTACAACGCGGTCATTGTAACGACCGCATTGTAACAACAAGCGAGGTGATGGCAAGCGGAATAAAGAGGAATATTCCTCTTAACCCAATCTTCATTTTCACAGCCCCTTAAGAGCGTATAGGCTATGTTCTAAATTACACATGGCATATAACCTTCCTCTCCACATTTTGAAGGACGTAGTTCTTTCTGCCGCCACAATGAAGCTATACATAATCTAGCCATGGCCACTGCTATAAACATTAAATACCTGAATTTATACATCTCTTGATTAACCATTGAACCTTCCAGGACCCCCAAAAGCATAATACTGGGTGTAATCGTGCTCTGTGCCCCTGTAACCTCTATTAAGAATACCTCCATCCTGCTAATCAGTTGTTTCAGCTCTGGACACGTGAAAAACATATGTAGACTGTCGGCCTGATCCTTCCCACACCGTGTGCATTTGCCATCATTTAACCCGCCCCATCGTGCAATTATAACAGGAGTATAGTACATGTTAAACATAGTCTTGTAATTCTGTGTTTTGAGACTGGAGGATACCATGAGCTTTTCAGCCAAAGCAATGGAATCTTGTAGAGTATCCCCTCCCTGTGATAGTCTGGTGTTCCATTTTAAATTCTGTGCCTCCAGGTCGTTGGGTTGCGTTTCGATGAGAGTTTGATAAAGAATACCTATCTTTCCCCACCCCCTGACTACCTCTAACAAGTTGTGTTTTTGAGTTACGCTTATTACATCTGCTTTTTTTAACAAAAAATCCCAGATCTGCAAATATTTTAAAAAATCAGTGTTGGGCAGATCAAATCCAGAAACCAACGAGGAGTAAGACCATATACCACTGTTATCCACTAAGTTTCCCAAGGTCAGAGTACACTTTCGTCTCCATCTAGCCATAGTGGTGTCCAAGAAAATAGATTGTAATAATGCTGCAGAGGAGGTAGGCGTATAAAAATGAATCCTACCTATCTGCAGATGCCTTCGAACCGGAATCCATACCTTATGAACAGCATGAACCACATTGAAGCAGGTTTTCATATAGTAGCTGGGTTTTAGAATTTGAAAGAAGCCCCTCTCAGCTTCTGAGCACAGCAGCATTTGAAAGATATGTGGGAACTCAGCTACCTTGACTTCTCCTTCCCCAACCAGTAAGATTCCCATATGCTGACAAGAAATTAGGTACTGCCCAGCCCCCTCGTGATTGTGGTAGATTAATATATTTCATTTCTCAGCGAGGTTTAACCTGAGCCCACATGAAGCTCCTGCATATAGATTGGAGTTTCTGGAGTTTTTTTTGTGAGTTCCAGGGGTACAGACTTAAAATAATACAGGACCTGTGGCAGAATATTCATCTTTAAAACATTGCATCTTCCCACCATTGAAAGATGCAGGCCTACTATTCTGTCTAGTTCCCTTTTAATTTTCCGCACCATGAGGTCCTAATTAGGGAGTACTATTTTCCCAGACATGCATTAATACGCACCCCCAGGTATGTTGCCTCTTCCATAACCATGGAATCTGTTAATAATGCTTGGTTTGTGCATACTATTTGCATCTTGGCTATGTTTAATTTGTAGCCAGAGTTTTGCCCGAATAGAGTTGCTAGCCATTCAATCTCTGTCAGGGCCTTAGCTGGATTCAGCGAGACTACAGCAATGTCATCTGCATATGCTAAAATTTTGATTTGCTCTTGCCCAAACCTCACTGGTTGAATGCTTAAACTATTCTCCAATAAATTCAGAAATTGATTAATATAAAGGGTAAAGAGTAAAGGGGAACATGGACAGCCTTGTCTGGTACCTCTTGATATGGGTACTAGATCAGATTCAAGCCCCAATGCACATATTCGAGCCGCGGGAGATTTATACATTGTTCTAATTGCCGTAACCAAACCAGGCCCAAAACCTTGCCCTCGCATGGTTGCCCATAAAAATTCCCAAGAGACACAGTCAAACGCCTTCTCTGCATCAAGTAGCACTACTCGCATGGAGCTTGTTGAACATTAGCAGAGTCCAACAGTGTGACTCCCCTGTTAATATATTTGACCATGCCTTTTCCTGGAATAAAGCCATGTTGGTGGACAGAATCTAGGGGAGTAATCACTCGGGAGAGTCGTGTGGCTAAGATTTTCACATATATTTTCCCATCGCAATTTAATATTGAAATGGGCCTATACAACCCAGGTAGTGAGGGCGTTTTATCTTTTTTTTTTTTAACTATGATGTTAGCTACATCCCATGAGGCCGGGCCATCTCCTTTCTGTGTTTCCTGAAACATAGTAAGCATATCTGATTCTAGCTCCGATAAGAAATTTTTATAGAATTCTAGTGGGAGTTTATCAGGCCCGGCAGCCCTGCTTGTTGCTAAAGAGCTAAAAGAGTCAACAAGCTCTTCTGATGTTATAGGCTCCTCCAGATATCTCCGGTCATCTGGGCTCAACATCCTCCTATAGGATCTTTGTAAAAAGATTCAGTTCTCTCCTGGCCATTTTGATCCTCCATATACAGTTACTCATAGAAAGCCCTGAACATCTCCAGGATTTCCGCGGTTGTTTCAACTACTCTACCAGCTGAATCTTCAATCGCAGTGATTGCGTGTTTGACCTCCTTGCATCTAATTTTCTTTGCCAGGCATCTGCCAGTTGCCTCCCCATACTCATAGCATTCCCGTTATCCTTAGACCACTTCGCATTTATCTTGGCTTGCAGCGGGCTACCTCAGTTTGCGCCTGAATGGTTCCTGAATTCCCCTGCAGAGTTTGCATAAGGGGATACTCTGCACTCTGGAGATCCTCATATAACCCTTGTATAAGCTGCCTCTGCTGTTTTTGAGCATATAGTCCAAAACTTAGAATGTCCCCCCCGGAGCCCTGCTTTTAAGGCATCCCAAACCATACCATGAGATGTAGAATTGTGATTGATGGAAAGAAATTGGTTCAACCACTGTCGAATAAGGCAAATAAACTGTTCGTTAAGCAGTAGCCTCCTATCGAATGCAAAGGTCCCACAAGGTCGCAGCAAGCCGTGCATTACAAGTTTTAGTAACAGTGGGTTATGATCTGAAGTGACCATGGGATACACCTGTGTCTGTGCCTCCGCTAGATATGTTTTAGTAACAAAAAAGTAATCTAGTCTAGGGAGCTTTTGATGCGGGCAGGAATAGTGCATATACCCTGGGTCAGGATGTTTTAACCTCGGCCATACTTCAGCTAACCCACGATCATACAGAAGCTGCTGCATGGCCTTATAGACCTTAGGTTTCTGACAAGTATATTTATCTCCACCGCCACGTGGTATAACTTCTTCGAATTGAATATTAAAATCCCCACATAATATCAAAGGGGATGCCCAGGAGGTCAGCCCTGTGTTCAAGTAATCTAATATCTGTGCTTCATCAAAGTTAGATCCGTATACGGAGCATATTGTAGATTTCTTTTTACCAGCTAAGGCATTCAACTGTCGCCCAATGGCCACATTTATTCACAAGGGTCTTACCAACAGTTAGAATATTGGACTTAGCTACAATAGCCATCCCTCTTATAGTAGTCCCGTTGCATACCAAAAGCTTATACCCTAGCTCAGACAGAACCTTATGCTTACCCCACTATATGTGTGTCTTTTGAAGACATACCACATCAGGATATGTATTTCTGATTTCCTGTGCTACTCTTTGTCACTTGGCCCTGTCACTGAGACCACATACATTAAACGAGCAGATAGATAATGTATCCATCATTGACCCACCTGATATTGCTCTGACAGTAAACTCTCCCCAGCAACATCACACTCTTTACTCCCGTTTGCTCTGAATCGTTTATTGGCTTATTTTCAGTTTTCACCCCCTGTGACCCCATAGCAGCCCCCCTCCCAGGAGTGCCCCCCACACCCACCCCAATGCTTCCTCTGCCAGCGGAAGCCCCCCAATCACCCCCAACATGAAGGCTAAAAGACCAGTAGGCCTAGTGTGATGGTCAGCCTCCCAGCATCGCCGATTGTCAACCCCATCCTCTCAATTCACCCAACCCAGCCTAATGTATAAGAAAAAAAATATACAGCATGGCCCAATATAAAACTTGCAACCCAAGGCTATAAGTATACAGCCAGACTAACAATGTCCATCTGATCCTATTTAGTACTGACCACTTTCTTAGGATTTAATGTCCCGTAAAAATTCTATAGCCTTGACCTCGAAGGTGAAGAATTCGGTTTTATCTTTATATACTATTTTGAGTTTAACCAGATTCAGAAGGAATGCTTGATCTAAAATGGATTAATTAGCTGTTGAAGCTGCCACCTTTATTCTACAGTTGTGTGACAGTAGCCAGGCCGAAAAAAAAGAACTCAAGCCCTTTTCCTTTTCTCTTCCTATCTGGCCTCTCTAGATCATACAAAAAGTTGGAAAGACAAATCAGTATTGCTCTGGGTCGCGGTGCAGAGTGACTAGACACTGAGTAAGTGTTCTGCTGGAAAGGGAACCAGTGAGCCTGTTCCACCTCTATATCTCAAGCCCAATGTGTCATTTCAGGGAAAGCTTCTATGAAAAGTTCCGCAATGAGCTTCCAAGGATCAGAGCCTCCCACACCTTCCGGTACCCCAAGGACTCTTAGATTATTGCGAAGGAGGTGATTTTCCATGTCCACGAGCTTCCACTCAATGTCATTCTTCTGAGATGCCAAGGCATCTGTTGCGGCTTTCTGGGTAATCATCTCATCCTCAAGTGTGAAAATCCTGTTTTCTGCTTCAACTATCCTCTCGGCAAATTTCGAGCAGGACTTAGCCACTCGATGCAGTGAATTTTGAAGCTTGCGGAAAGTGCCTTGTGTTTTTTGGCTCTCAGCACGGGTTTCATCTCTATGTGTCATGATGGTCTCATATATAACAGCTAGAGATATATCTTCTGAGTGCTCTGATGTATTGTGCAGATCTTGCCTCACTGTATCCCCAGGTTTGTTCCCAAATTAGAGGAGAGAGAACAATCCCAGACAGGTGCGGCAGCTACATCCCCTTGTTCTCCGCCCACAGATGTGGGTAACTTCTTCCGTACAGTGCTCGTATCAGATGCTGTGATTCGAGTTCCGGCTCTTCTTCATCCTGGTGTGTGCTACTTGTCTCGCTCCACTGCCCACTTGGTGATCCACCCTGAGGGCATTTCCGACATCTGAAGTGACTCATCTCCTGATGAGTTAGAGTGATCTGATACGGAGAAAAAGTGTTTGCCAATATCTGCCTTAGGCTGATCTATGGGATTAATATTATTCCCATCCATTTATTGCTGTTTGCCCCCATCCAGTTTGTTAGCCCTCACTTCTGAAATAGCGGATAGAGGATCCTGAGTGCTTTTCCTAAGTACTGCCTGTGCTTGATGTTGTTGCCCCCGACACATCAGTCTCCCCTAGAGTGCACGCTAAGAGATTACGCAGGGTATTTTCCAGCCCCCTTGATCATGGCAACATCCACAAGTCCAGAGACTCCGGGATTCCCAAAGCTCACCTCATCCAGTCGAGCAGTCAGAGCAGCCTCCTCCATCAAGCGTCCCTCCTGCTTGGTACTCTTTCCTTTTCTGGAGGGCAGAACATTTGTAGGGGTGTTTTTCTTCCCCGGCTGTTCTCGTGTCCCAAACCATTTCCCCTATCCGCAGCCGCATGTCATAGTTTCTCCTGGGTCATATCCAGGACTTACACTGAGCCGGAGAGAACTCTGATTGCGCGTGTCTTGGCCCCTCGGGCATTTTTCGGCTGCATGATCATTCATTCCAGCTACCGTGCACTGACTCTCATCTGGGAGTCAACAGAAACCACGCCGGGAGGCACCACACCAGCTGGGCAAACGGGACCGCAGACCAATGAACAGTGAGTATATCCCACAGCATTCCTTACAACTTCGGTGGAGATCGGTTGTGTATTCCAAATATCGAAGTTAATTGTAGATCAAAAAGATCATCAGCGTGCTCAAGTGGGAGGGGGAGGACGGTCAGCTACGAGCGCTTACTCAGCCACCGAGGCAGCCGCCATCTTGCCTTCCTCGTAAAAGCTCATGCCAATAGGCTCAATGTCAGGCTCCAATGACACCTACTCACTTCTCTACAATGAAACCAAAATGTTGCAGCTAAGCAACTACCTAACTTGAGCCACTTCGTCCCTGCACTCAAAGGTCAGCACTGCTTACAGGCACCACTGAATCCATGAGACAAGATTCAACTTATTTTTTTATTGTCAAAAAAGGAACATCAAGGCACTCTGTAAAAACGTGGCATAGCAAGAAGCAGTAATAATGACAATAATACATACATACATTCCGTATAATTCCAGGTCATGGCATGAATAGATTTAAAATATGTGATCCTACTACTAATGTGCCCTGTTCTAGTAAATAGTACCGGTTGATTTGATACTCTAGGTGTCTTCGATACAACCCCATATGGATTTCTGCAAGGATCGAATTCACCTTGCTCTAGCCAGGGCCTTCTCCCTTTCAAAAGTTTCTCTCACAATTGCCCATCATTCAGCTACTGAGGGAGGTTTAGATTAAATCCAGGCCCTGGCTATAGCAAGTCGAGCTGCCACCAGCATTATTGAGATAATAAATCTATGACCATGACTATCCTTTTTGTAGCCCAACATGATTTGAGCCACCGATAGAGTGTAGTCAACCCCTGATCTAAGCTTCATGCCATATATTGTCTTCTGCCAGAATTTTTTTAAGTCAGGACAAGTAGCGAACATGTGCAAGATATTGACCTCGTGCAAGCTGCATTTCTCCCCCACCTTGTCCTCCCTCCACTCAAACCCATCCAGCAATCATCTCTGGGGTATAGTATACTGCGCAAATCATGCATAACTGCTGCAATCTTAGACTGATAGAGTGTATTGATCGCTCTATAGCACCAAACGCTGTCTTGATTGCTTCAGGTGTGACATTTATCCCCAGAGTCTCGCTCCATCTTACTGCTAGTTTTTTGCAAACATTTACTCTACACTGGCACAAGCATTGGTACATCATACTAATTGCTGACCTCCAATTCTGCCCGTACAGACATTCCAATACCACAGAGCTTGATACTGTTAGTAGTGCGTGGTGTCTCATAGAATAAACCCTGAGCTGGAGGTATTAAAAAGAACATCTGAAGGGGAATATTGAATGTGAGTGGCTGGCTTTCAAATGACCGAAAGCCATTATGGTCATATAACTGGCCCAGATGGTCAATGCCATATCTTGCTCACCGCCTGGTATCAGGGTCCTGAAATAGCTGCGAAAACATTGGATAACCCCATAAGGGGAGATTATCATGAAAAAGAGAGATAGAACACCTGGAAACTATTCCCTAGCATATGTGTACGCAATCCCTGATGACCCTAAAGCGGACACGTTTAAAATATCTATAATTGTTGATTCTATATAAAAATATTCGACTATCAGGCCCCAGAACCAGCCAAAGCCGAAAAAACTTGTTTTTCTAACCTCCTGAGGCTACGGAGGCGCCCCACGAACGCTGCCCAGTAGTACATTTTGAAATACAGGAGTTCTAGCCTCCCTCCTGGCTATACGACAATTTCATTAGCCCTATTTCCAGTGGTGATTTTTTGTACCCCCAAATAAAACTGCTCAAGACACCACCTAATTTACTAAAGAAGGAGTAGGGACATGCAATGGATTTGACTGGAATAGATATAAAAATGTTGGTAGCACTTTCATTTTTACCTCCCCAGTATGCTAATTGGAAGCTTATGCCACCTCTTCAATTGCTTGGTTATAGCTTCCAGCAGAGGATCGTAATTTAGTGCCGGTATACGTTTGATCTTTGAAGAGATGAGTACCCCAAAGTAAGTAGAGGTTGGGCAGACACCTGAGATAGGTCGTTCAGGCTGGAAGTTAAAAAGCACTTGCGTCTTATTGACGTTCAGCCTGTAACCAGAAAGAAAACCAAATGTATTTGCTTTAGTTTCAATAGCTTCTATCGCAGATGCTGGTTTGGTGATAAAAATGGCTATGTCATCAGCATAAGCGGTAACTTTCATCTGGCGCTGCCCTCTGGGCAAAGGGGGTATCTCTGCGTTAGCATGCAGCGCCTTAATGAATGGCTCAATATATAGCACAAAAAGGCGAGGACCACACTTAATTGGGAACGGAGCCATTTGCAAGCTGTCATAATACCATTTAGCCTGAGGTCTACTATACAAAGCTTGTACCCATTTACAGTATCTTCCTCTTAATTCAAATGATGTAAGTGTTGCCCATAAGTACTCCCAAGCCACCTGGTTGTAAACCTTTTCGGTGTCTAACAAGACCATGCCCAAGCTCAGAGCTGACTTCCCAGCAACGTCAAAAGCCCCCACTGCGGTGTTAACATGGGCGGTGGTATTTCTGCCCTGTATAAAGCCATTCTGCTGGCCAAAAACTAAGCCTGGAATCATGGGAGCCAACCGGGTGGCCCAGACTTTAGCAAATATCTTGGCATGCGCATTTATTAGGGATAGCGGCTGGTAAGAGCTGCAATTCTTAGGTGGCTTGTCCTGTTTCAAGAAAAATACTATATTCATAATATTCCATGACTCAGGAGCCAGGCCTCTTGATCCTATAAGTTGAATAACCTCTCCCAGTACAAGAACCAAAACACTCTTACAGGCTTTGTAAAACTCGGCTGGGATTGAGTCTTCCCCGGTCGCTTTCCCTGATGGTAACTAAAGTATTGCTTCACTGATTTCCTCATGCGTAATTTCTTGCTCCAACAAGGCCGAGTCCTCCTCCCTCAAAAGCAGGAGCTTACTCCCCATTAAATATTCCTGAATTCCTGTCTCGGCCCACACCACCTTTTATGCATAAAGTTTCTGATAGAAGATGGAGAACTGCTCGACTATAGCTTGCGTATGCTTATGTAGTATGCCATTCTCCCCTTTGATGACCTTTATCAGTGTCTTCGTTTGATTGTCTGCTAGCTGATGGGAAAGCACCTTCTCTATTCGATCCCCGTACTCTTATTGTAATGACCTGTGCTTGTTGTAGCTCACAGCAACTTTCTCCCTGGAAAACCTGCTTATGGCCAGTTGCTCATCTATTAGGGAGGTATACAATAGGTCCTGATCTAGGGTGACTTGCAGAATTGCATCTGCATTGCGAAGTTCACTGGCTAGTAGTTTTTGGAAAGCAGCTCTATCCGCAGTGTCTCGCTCCCTGTTTTGCTGCCATATGTACTGCTGGGTAACCACCCTAGTTTATGCCTTCATCGCATCCCACACTATACGAGGAGAAGCAGACCCTGCATTATCCTCAACTAACTCTGCTAATTTCTCATGAATAAGAGCTTAGTAGTTGCCTTCAGTAAAAGGGCCGAGGTGTTTTAAGCCTTGCCCCAACCTGAAAAGATAGCAATGTGGGGTTATGTACAGATGTCATCCTAGGGCATACTTCTATCTCAGCAGCTGACAGTATATTGTCAGACACCCGAGCCATTTCTATTCTAGAATAATGTCGATGTGGGGCAGAGTAGTAAGTATACCTCGGAGCAGCTGGATAGAGTTAGCGCCAAGCATCCTTTAAAGAGTGCAGCCGCCCCAGTTCAAAGGTTGAAGCTCTCACCTTCACCATTCTAGGAGTGGCTCCCCGGTTTGTGGAATCAATGGTATATTTCACTACGCAGTTGAAATCACCCATGATTAGTCACTCCCCTTGCCAGTCTAGTAACTCCAAACTGATAAAGTCAAAGACAGCAGGTTCGTTGACATTGGGGCAATATATTGCACAAAACACGTACTTCATCCCCTTAATTTCCAATTGCGCCAGTGCCCATCCCACCCCCTTTGGTCAGCCAAGGTCTTAAGGACTCTGTAATCAAGTGCCTTGCACAGCAGTATAGCAGTACCCCTTATAGATGTGCTCTGAGATGAGCAGATAATTATTTGGTACCCAAGACGTTTAAGCAAGCCTCAATCTTTATAAGCTAAATGTGTCTCTGTGAGAAGGACAATATGAGGTCTATACGCTTTCAGCTCCTCCCGAACGAATTGACGCTTAGCTCCACTATTCCAGTCTGACACATTCAAGGCGATACATATAATCAGTGCCATACGACTTGGTGATCTGTGCCGCTACCGTATATTTTAAGTTTGGACCCATTTTCTACCCTCAAGTCGTCTTTATGTTCCCTAATCCTGCCCCCTGTCACCCTCCTTCCCCACTCATGTGTGCCCTTTTTGACTTTTTTGTCAGCAACCCCACCCCCCCTTATCCGCTTGCACCCCTCCCTCCTTCCACCCCAGTATTGTGAAAAAGGAATCATCCTCCTTATAGGCTGCCATTTGAATTGGCAGCAATCAGCCTGCAGCACACCCGGAGCAGCCCACCATCCACCTATCACCCGCCACCGAAGTGCCCCATGGAAAAGAAAGGTAGAGCCATCCCAGAATCAAGATAAAAGTGAGAAGAGGGAGAAAACAGACATCAATGTATTGATTGGCCTCATTTAAAAACTAAGGCACTTATTGTCTTTAGGCTTCTAGGATTTATTAGGAGTCCTCTCTAGCTGCCATTGGCGTAAAGCTTGCTTAGCCTCCTGGTCTGTGAGAAAGAACTGCAAGTGTCCATCTTTTATGACCTTTAGTTGGGACAGCTCTTGCAAAAACACATGGGCGCCTTCTGCCTTTATAGGTTCAATAAGTTATCTCATCTCCCAATGTCTGTCTATGGTGGATCTGCAAAGGTCTGATCTGACAAAGATAGAGAGGGAGTCAACCACTGCTGGGGTACTAGGCCTAACTTTAATAGATATCAGCTGCCTTTAAAAAGTTGTTGAAAAAAATCAGAAAAGGTCTGGGATAGTGAGAGTTTGGTTTGTGCAGAGGTATAGGCAGTTTATGTGCTTACTGGATTTGATAATCCAAGTCCCAGTCTGACAGTTCAGGGAAAGCCCTTTGGAATAGCTGAACCATATAGGCACGAGGGTGAGATCCCTCCTTGCCTTCAAGGACCCCAAACAGCTTTAAGTTGTTACAATGTTGCCGGTTCTCCAGAACCTCTATTTTAGTTTGCATGGCTAGTATTTGCTCGTCATGAGATTGAACAATTCAGGTGGTTGCTCTGGTAGCCTTTTCTGTCTCCGTGCTCCGTGTTTGCAGCTCAGTGATGTCTTTCATTAGTACCCCCACCGTGCTGGTCACCTCATTTAAGGACTGCTGGATACTGATTGTGACTGCCCTAGCCTGCGCATAGTGATCTTGTGCCTCCAGCCTTTGCTCCTGCAATGCCTGCAGGATTAGAGAGGGTGATGGTTCTTTAGTGTTTGAGGAGCCCCTTGTCAAATGTTTCCCAGCAGTATCCTCCCCTTCACTGACGATGTCGGGGTTTGATGGAGACTCAAGTTGTTCAGGGGTATGCGCTTGATAGGCAGACGGAGCCGATGCATCTGACCGGAGGCCGATGAATAAGCCAAGTGAGTCCCTTCCAGAGACGGCTGGAGCCTTAGGATCCAACCCAGATCCCGTGCCTAGGCTTGATAACCGGGAGCCCAGAGATTTCACTTCCCCCTTCGATTGAACCCATTTACGAAGGGGGCTACCATCTGGAGTGGCCTTTGTACGAGTGCTAGAACTATTGTATCGATTGCATCCGCACACATTTGTACCTTTCTTCCCCAATCTGCTCGGTTTAGGTTTCTCTTTCTTACTCCCAGGGGACGGAGTTGACCCCAGCCGTGGGCCCGCTTTTGGTTTTACCATGCCCAAAGAGGGTGACCTCCCGGATCTTGCACCCATGGCTGATGTTGAGCAGTTGTTCGCCTCCTGTACCTTGTAAGCAGTAAGCCCCTCATGTCCTCCTATATTGGCCTGAGAATATTTCTGAGCTGCTGTTTGAGCTAAAGAATCAGGGCTATTACTAGGTGAGGTCGACCCCACATTACCCCCTCCCCATCCTACATGGGTCATTAGTGCTGTCTCCCTTAAGCCACCCGCATCCAAGGCGGGTCTGTCTATTCTAGCAGACCCTAATGCCGGTGCCAGTCCCTCTGTTAAATCCCTCCACTCAGCCTGAGCCATTACAGTTGTGACCAGCCTTGTCCGCAGTGTTGGTGCCTCCCTCTGCAAGCGCATCAATTGGAGATATTGTATCTCCAGTTTTAACATCCTTCCATGTCTGGCCATCACCCTCTGCTCGCTCAGCTCCCTCCGTAAGCCTGAGTCAGCATGGAGACCCCTCGTGGCTCCCCATCGTGCATGTACAGGCTAACGGTATTGCACCCATTAGCGTGTCAATCATTTTAGCCCCCTCAGTCTGCTCTCTAACATCGCTAGCTGAGAACATATCTGCCGCCTTTCGGATTGTAGCAGCTGCATCACTGGCTTACCAACCCGTGACGAGCCTCCTCTTACGGCATCTCCCCTCGGCGCTCCTGTTCCTGGATCCTTTGCACCTTCGGACAGCCCAGTCCCTCCTGGATCAGCCAAGGCTTTGGCTGCACGTCCTCCTTTTGCTGCAGTTTTCAATGGAGCGATCTCCTTGTCTGGGGAAAGCACCGGGGCTACTGCCAGACCAGTCCAGTAGATTCCAGAGAGGCGGGAACCGGTAAGCCAGCAGGCTAGTCGAGATGAAAGCCAGAGCTGCCGAGCACCCTTTGTTGCTGAGAATAGCATTTACTCGTGCAGCCAGTGGTAAGTCCACCTTATTTACTCTTCTTTTTTTTTCTTTCTTTCTTTTTCTTCCTCACGGCTGTACTCCACTGTACTCAGCTCTCTCTCTTCTCTCTCCCACCTCCGTCACATTCTTATTCTGGCTGCATGTAGAGGACGGGAGCCGCTCTCAGTGCCTGCGAGCCATGGCGGCTTCAGTCCGCCATCTTCCTTCCACTGTCCACTGTCATTGAGTGGAATCTCAGATTTAGAACAGCTCCCTTATTATCACCCCTTTCAAGGAAACATGATTGAGTGGAACATCCTTCTCTGTACACACATAGAAACTTTGAAACACCCTCTTAGAAAATAAACATAATCAGAGATTTTCTAGAATTTATAAAGGAAATAATGACTTTGCAGTTTCCTGCAAGATAATTTCAACTATGTGCAGTTACAAGAACTACTTGTCAGTTTATCCAAACTGTGATCCCACCTCTCACACTCTTAGGGGCTTAATTACAAGCCCAGTGTTCCACTTGTGCGTCACTTTTACTGACGCCCTGGCAGTGAAATGGGCTTCACCATATATACAGGACCACGTAAAGGCAAGCTGCATGACTTTTCACGGCCTTGTAAATATGTTTCCCTTTCAAGCATAACACTGCTGTTTGCACTCCGGCGCTGGGAAGAAGGACATGAATGTGCCATATCTTGCAGTAACGGCGCATTCCAGCCCTTTTATTTTGATGCACGGCAGCGCAGCAGGAAGGCTTGCTGCTCTGCCATGTGCCAAAATATTGTAAATGAGGCCCCTAATTCAATACTTAAGCAATTATCAGGCTGGGAAGTATAAGTCGCAACATGATTAGAGAGAAATTCTAATCCTCATGCTGGAAATCAATACATGTCTCTTGGGCAAAAAATGTCAGCAAACATTCTTTTAATCTTACATCAGAAATGGAGCAGATACTCAATCACCCACCTCAAAAGCATTTGGGGGTCTTAAAAGGGTTAAAAAAGCACAATATAATTGTCAATACGATACCATGGGGATAATATACAAAAACAACACTAGGGCTCACCCAGTGTGAAAAATCATCAGAGGATTTCGATTGACTGTTTAGATTTCGATATTCTTTCCCTCAAATTCCTGTTAATGCTTTCTATTCCTTTCGATTCTTATTTTACATTCATATATAAAAGGTCTTCTGCATGAAAGGCATGGAAGACATTAAGCACCCATTACATGACGTGCACATAACCATTTACAAGAACACAGTAGACACATAATTACAGACCAACTGAAAGAGGTTAAGGCGGTATGACTGAGAGCTTACCATTCAGCAGATAAGATCTGCACGCAGGACTGTTTGAATAGCTCAATTATTTCCAGATTTTGCAACAAGAATAGAAATTGTTTTGAGTACTGAATAGTCTTTACCTTTTTTAAGTGTTTTCACAAAGCAAAGCCTTGAAGATGAGCATTAAAATAATTCTTAGAAAATCTATTGAAGGCTGGATGCACTTTTGTTCAGGGCCTATCTTAGGGGTGACTTCTATGTGTTATAAAAGAAAGAGTTGGGCTTCCCAAGGGTTTATCTTGACAGGTCGACATGGTAGTTTAAACTGCAAACAGAGCCTCTGCAATGGCTGGTCAGATTCATGTTTAAAGGGCTACTTAAGTGGGTGGAACAATCCGTGTTCCAGGCCATCTAGGAGCATTTAATTTACAAGCCTTGGGCACATGGAGTGCACTTTACTAGGGACTGAATTAAATGTGCAATTAGGCATGAGCCAATGTCACCATGTTTTTGGGAAAGAGCACAAGCACTGGTTAGCAGTGGTAAAGTGTGCAGAGTCCAAAGACCAGCAAAAACGAAGTCAACAAAAATAGGAGGTCGGAAAGCAAACAGTTAGGGGGAAACCTTGCCCAGTATGCCAAGTCGAACAGACAATTATGCTGTACTACGAACAGGCACACTGGGTGCTTCATCAGCGACAACAGACTCCAACCAGGAGGTCATTAAAGAAGACCAGGAAAAAAGGGAACCGTCCCTGAAAGACATCATAAAGGTGATGGATGAAGTTGACTCCACAAAGGAGCTCAAAACAGACTTTGGTTGTGGTCGTTAGCATGATGAATGAAAGAGTCTCTAATACAGAACAGTAACATGATTTAGTGAAGGGAGAACCCAAGGTGCTATGAGAAATAGTTGACCAATTCCAGAAAAAAGATGAACTTATGCAAGCAAAACTTGATGATCAGGAAGAATAATGTAAGAGTTGGGGGATTGTCTTAGCAATCGGAGGGCCCCAGCATCAAATTATTTTTGAGGACTTTATCTGACAAACTCTCAAAACAAAGTGTCTTTCAATTGTTTATTTTTTTTTACATTTTTCGGGCCCACTGAGCTCTGGTCCCACCTCTGAGGCACGGGGGCACCTCCAAACGGTGATAGCTCACCTTTCAAACATCGAGACATCGATTTCACTCCCAGGCAGCCTAATGTCAGGAACAAATGCTGTACAAGAATAGACAATTAAGGATCATTCCAGGCTTTATTCTGAAGGTAGAAAGACTGAAACGCAGTTTTGGAGATGTTAAGAGACTGTTGCAAGGAAGAAACATTAAATACATAATGCTATTCTTGTGAGACTGCATCTCAAGACTGCGAGTCTTAACTTCATGATGCCTTAGGAAGCCTTTGTATAGGTAAAGGAATGGAGACCAGCTGGGAATAGGTGAACAACAGTGAACCAGAAAAAAGGAGAGGTGCCCTTGGAGACAATTCACCGGAGGAAGCAGGACATTTTAGAGATCATTATAGAAACCGAAGTCCACTTTCTCCTAGTTCCCTGAGGTTGGATAGATATAACTGGAAGACAGAATAGACAACCAATGGATTGAGGGGGATGGGGAGAGACAGCATGATGGAGGCCCTCCTTCTAAGATCTAGAGGCGTGGAGACTTCATCGACTAGCGCATGATGTGAGTATGAAACCAGGTTATATATGGCAGCAGAGAATGTCGCGTATAAAAGCAGAAGGTGTCCGGGGAAATATTATAAGATCCGGGATCCCTGGATTAAATACTATGACATGGACTCGATGGGTGATAGATGTGCGTCCCCACCAATTCAGTCCTAATGCTCTATGATTGACAACTGATAGTCTTTGAATGAGTTGTGATACCTGTTTGGCTTGCTTTCAGTGCCTATTTGCAAAATCTGTATCTGCAAATGTTGAGTGGCTGCTCTTCCGCTCTAATACTTTTACTGTTTTAGGTGCGAGTTTGTGCTCCTTTTGTTGTTCACTGAGAAATCAAAATAAAAATATTTTTTCTTTAAAAGTGTATGGAACCAGGTGAGAGACAGCTAGCAACAATACATGAAAGCCAAACAATATAAGATGACACAAAAAGTTGGGAACGTTTGAAAGTACCTACAGAAATTAACTGCATTAAGTGAGGTGACAGTGAGGAGTAAAGAACAGATCAGTTCAAAGTTTGCAACACATGGCAACCGGGAGCATGAATTTGGGGCATACTAACCATAAACATTCTAGGGAATTCAGAGTAATTAAGGTCGCCATATATATTTATTGAAGTTCACAGAGTATGCTGTTCCTATCCAAAACTCACCAGTACTGCACCTAGGTGAATAAGTGGATAGTGAGAACGTATTTTCAATTCGGAGCAAAGGCCCTTACCCACCAGCACAGGTTAGCGTTGCAATGCCCAACGGGACCCTAAAAAAGAGGCTCTTTGTCAGAGTTGTTCTACTTATTTTGCAGTTAATGAGGTTCTGTATAGGTAAAGAGCTGATCTTCGAAGTGTAGATTGGTGAGGAATTGAAGTTGAAATTAACTAAGGAGCCCCACTAAGATTGTTTTTATTCTGGATGTCCCTGCTCATTGATAAAAACAAAGAGGAATATATATCAGGAAATATTGTTCCTTAGTATTCTCTATAGATTGTCAAAATGTTTCTTGCCCTTTATTATGTCTGGAAAGATCTATGGCAATTCATCAGGACCCTAGTAAACTAATCTACATAAAATGGGACCATAACTCAATTTGAAGCTTGTAACCACAGTAATAATCTAGAAAGTATCTGTTTCAAGGTTTGTTCTATGTCTTTATATTTGCAGAAATAATCCACAACATAAAACTGACATAAAAAATAAAATAAACATACAATAAAAAATATGGGTGAAATGTAACACAGACCAGTGACCAACACAGTCTTCTCATTCGTGTCAAAGTTTTGCCAGTCAACAATCACATATCTCCCAACACAAGTGTTGCACTAGTGTGTTAACAAATCCATAGATGACACCCCATCAATTGACATATGCCCACATCACAGAAGAAGAGTGCCGTTTATTTATGAAACATAAAGAATGAAGATTCCAAATTTGCTTACTAAATTTCCACAAAAATGAGACCCTTCAGGACTTATAGGATCTTGAAAAAATCAATGATGGTTTCTGAATGACACAATAAAAATATCAGAATGTAAATACAACTTACAATTCACAATGGGTCAGCAGCTTAAGATCCTATAGATCACTCACAAACACGCTCATGGACAATGCCAGTATCCTACCACATCTCCGTGATCCAGCACATGCTGGTATAAACAGGCACACTGTATTAGTATCCAGCATTCTACGAGGCACATTAATGCCTCATTGGTGTGCTTATGTGATTACGACTGGACGTCAATGCCCCAAACCATTTGAGAGTGGTGGCTCAACCTCGGCACCATGTTGGACTCATTACACGAGTACCTAAGGAATTAAGGGCACAGTGTAATGAGTAACACATTGAGCACATTATGGTGTGGGCGAAGTCCTTCCTCAGGATTTGTACGATGAATTTCAGAGGTCCATCTCCAGGCAACACCAAGTCTGCATGCTATGATAGCACAGACTATTGGAGTGGCCAGGTGAGGGAAAGGGTGTTGGGGAAGTAACAGCAGAGAAGGAAATCTGAAAAAGAATGACAATAATGGTATGATTCCTGATATTGACTGTCCTTATCTAAAATATGCACACAAGAGGTCTCAGTACACTATTACCTATGAGTGTAAGCCTGGTATAAACTTCTTTGTGTGTGAATGTCTTGACAGCATAGCAAACTTTAGCAAATAAAGCACAACCGGTTTGATCTCTTTATCATGTGGTCCTTTGGTCACTACTTATTGGATAAGATTAATATACATAGCACATAGTATAGAGTAGCACATACCAGAAACCATTCTGTGCAAGTCTTGTCTGTTTATTAGCTAGATCTGCAAGCAAATTGCAAATAGGATCCGATCACAAGCTGTTTGTAGTATCTATACATAAAGCTTTAATTATGAGGGTTCTCAGAAAAGTTCTGCTAATGTTCCTTGCTGGTTTAAAATATGTCTGGGATACCGTACAGTCTTAGAAAATATGCTCTTTACTCGCAGAACCCGCCTCAGAAGTGAAATAACGAAACATTAAGGTCTTGCACACAATATACATTAACAAGCGCAGCGGCCTTAGCAACAAAACCCATCCAGTCTCAAATTGCTATCTTGTTCACAGCAAGGCCCTAGAGATGCTAGTCAGTACCACGATACAAAATCAGGAAATGTGTGAACTAATTAAGCTTTTTAGGCATCCACACTTCATGAGTGCGAGATGGACAGAATCAAAGGGCAGGATTCCACACATGGTGATCATTGATGTACCAAATTGCTCCATGGAAAATCATCATTTACCCCATTTATATGGGTTTTTAATTAGAACACCTATCTCTGTTCCCTTTGTAATAAGGCCGATTTATCAGTGTCACACACATACACTTCCAAGATGGTCCACTCCATATCCTCAGGGGTGTGGTTCATCTCCAAGAAGTGCTCACTCTTCTTTGTAGTTATTTTTTTGCATATGTTCCAGCTCCTATGTTTATTAATGCATGTTATCATCCTTGTGTATTTTAAATTGCAGGGGCATGTGATCATATATACACAGGGGTCCCGCATTACAGCCGCCACCTGCCCTGACCTGTCCTGAGACCAGGGACACTTCCAGGTCCACCAGCAACCTCGCAGGATCTGCCAGCAGCCAATCATAGCGCCAGGAGGCTCTTCAGATCCAAACGCGGGCTCCCGCAGCGGGGGTCCCGCATTACAGCCGCCACCTGCCCTGACCTGTCCTGAGACCAGGGACACTTCCACGACCACCAGCAATCGTGGCAGGAGCTGCCAACGGCCAATCAGAGCGCCAGGAGGTGCTTCAAATCCAAACGCGGGCTCCCGCAGCGCGGGTCCCGCATTACAGCCGCCACCTGCCCTGACCTGTCCTGAGACCAGGGGCACTTCCAGGGCCACCAGCAACCGCGGCAGGAAGCGCTTCAAATCCAAACGCGGGCCCGGGCCCATCAGCTTCTGTTCGAGTCTGGTCTGGGCCCTCTCTCTTGGCTGCCATCTGCCTCTTACATTTAGTCCTTGTCTGTGTGCAACCATACAGTGGAATAACTTCACCCATTGCGGCGGACCGCTATAAGACTGATCTGTGCAAGCCTTAAGGATTAACTGTAAGTTCTACCCGCTCATCTATGTTTCTGGTTGTTCTAGCGCTTTTTTGTCCTGTAACTGGTCCTCAATCATATAGTGGGTTACCCTTGGCAGACCTAGGATAGCTATCGAGTATGCAACTCTCTGGGGCACCTGTGTATTGTGTACTGTGTTAACCTATCTGACCAACTCGATAGAAATGGAGAAGCGCACGACAACTGCTACCTGCCATGCACCACCACTGCCTATTCCCCCTTCCACACCTCAAACTTCAATCGATAGGATGTTACAAAGGGCCATAGGAGTGGCGGCTACAGAGATTGAGCTTACAGAACGTAGACTGTCACTTACACCGGACCTTTGTCCAGCTAACCAAGATATGACCTCCCTCACACCTCATAGTGATTTGGATCCAACCCCGACACATCTGCCACGACTCGCCCATTAGATGGAGAAACCGGAATATTGACAAAAGTAAACAGGCCGCAAGGTCCACTATAGTCGGGACCAAGCAGAAGAAACTGAATGATGGATCTCCAGAGCTATTAGATACTGCCTCCGAGTAGGCTGCATCTGAGGGGCAGTCTAACCAAACAAATTTAACGACGGCACCACTACCAACATGGGCGGTTCCCATGATGGAAATCTTACAGGGTCATCTAAGAGCCATTGTCAGAGAAGAACTTGCTCATGTTCGTGCTCGTTTGGACAAACTACTTAAACTCTGCTCTAGTACTGCTGGGAATCCACCGCCACCTCTTTCATTGGGTGGAGAGGGTAGTCCAGCAACTAAGGCCCCCACATCATTGAGATGACCCGACTGACAGGCCCAGTGTAACAAGAGGGTCTATTATTACTAACCCGGCAAAGGATGGCGGCCGTACAGCGACTGTCTCAAAGCTGGGGGCCATGACATTAAAACCCATGGATTCTATGAAAAATAGAGCTGAAACAGTTGGGTCCAATAATCTGAATGACATGGGGGAGGGTCCATCCTTAATTAACCTGCCTCCAACATCAATCCTATTTGTAACTGTCCTTGTTGGCTTCCCTGTGCTAAAATGAAAGATGTCTCGTAGACAGGTCACGTAAAGCAAGTTGTAGGTTTATTAGTTAGGTTACAAAGTCCATGTAAAGCTCATGTAGATCTCTTGTAAAGCCCCACCAGGAGCAGCCTCCCTGCTGCTCAGCCCATCTCTTCCAACTGCCAACTCCTCCAGTCCCCCACACTCAACATTCCAAGTGACATCACACATGGCTGAGCAGCAAGGGACAGAACAATAATAAGGAAGATGCACCAACAACAATAGGTTATAACACATCTCCCTTCCTTATGAAAACTAAGCATAAAGATATAAATGCATCAAGTCAAGATAGCACAAAATACCTTTGCTTACATAAACAGGAATTAATAAGAAAATACATTATACAAATAAAAATATACATCAAATCAGCAAATACTCACAAGAAAATATCTATAGCAAAAGAACAATGAACCCCACCCCCCCCCCTAGGGAAACTAATAAGATGGGTACACACCACCAACAAATTAACAATAATAGGGTAAACACACCACCCCATAGAGGAATACACCTCCCTTAGACACACAGAACATTGTAATAGGGGAACGCACCTCCCTATGAAACTCTGATCACCGTAATAGGGGAAAAACACCTCTCTATAGGGGAAAACACCTCCCAAAGACTCACCGAACATTGTAATAGGGAAAATACACCTCCCTATGATACTCCAAAACTCTGTAATAGGGGAAAAACACCTCCCTATAGGGGAAAACACCTCCCAAAGACTCACTGAACATCGTAATAGGGAAAATACACCTCCCTATGATACTCCATAATTCCAAATACTGTAATAGGGGGAAATAAACCTCCCTATGATACTCCAAAACTCAAATCACTGTAATAGGGAACACAACTCCCTGTGAACTGAATTGGGGCACATAGCTCCCAAAACGTTTCAAAATTGAACTAGAACACACAGCTCCACAACCCTACCAAAGTAATGGGTACTCACCACCCATGAAAACCAGAATTGGAGGACTACCCACCAACAACCTCACCATAAAATTGTACACAACACCCTTGAACCAGGACTGAGGCACACACCACCCCACAGCCTCAACATAAAATTGCACTCAACACCCATTGACAACAGAACCAGGGCACTCATAAGCCCACTATTATTCA
This sequence comes from Triturus cristatus, assembly GCF_964204655.1. NCBI lineage: Eukaryota > Metazoa > Chordata > Amphibia > Caudata > Salamandridae > Triturus > Triturus cristatus. The sequence continues at coordinate 594,802,518 of NC_140580.1, read as the reverse complement.
CCACTCATAAAACGAGTTACCATCCCACAATTTAGTAACTACCCAAAACACTCAAACTACCATAACACAACAGAGTATCAAGCACAACAATTTAGGAGAAATTGGCAAACATTAAAAAAATGAAGTGAAAGTTCCATGCTCCGGTGAGCGATCTCTCACCCGAAATTTTCAGTCAAAAGTTCAGTGTTTTTAATGCGTTTCCGAGCAGGAAACTGACAACCTTGAACCTCAGTGTGTTGCCAGAAACTCATTCACCTCCATGAGCACTGTGCTTCCATCCAACGTCATTAGAATACACAGGGAAAATCGTAGTTGTCAAGATGAGTGAACTACAAACTTGGTAAACTTAAACTCACCACACTGAGCCTAAGTGATTACAGTCAGTCCTCACAGAGTCCCAGTGGTAGAACTCTGCCTCCCTCAACTGCCATCCGCTTGTGCAGACATCATTAGCCATGCCTCAACAGGTCTTCAGAGTCAAGAACAACAATAGCGCACCGCACCGCACCGAAGATCAAGGATAAGTGCCAACAACTTTTCATCGGCAAATCGGCAAACAAAATGGCGGCACGCTCATCACGTCATGCCGGATGGTTCCCTGCACACTTTTGCATCAGAACGTCCGTAAGCAACACTAGTAACCAGATCCAAGCAGCTTCATCACAGAAGAATCCTCGAGCCACGGATGCGTCATCGAAGTGCAGGTAAGAATTCGCGTTCTACTAATGACTCTCGCCTCGTGACAATTTAAAAAAAAAAAAAAAAATGAGAGCTGCGGTTGGACTACACCGCAGATTACATGTCACCTGGCTATGCACCCTGGGCTAGTACGACACGCTTGGTACGTGTGTGTGCCAATATACATATGACAGCCAATACAGGCAAGGACAAAGCTTCCAGCTCACAGTTCTGATATAATCTGTAGATCTTTTGGTAATCATCCATGCGTGTTTCAGTACACAAAGTTTGGGAAGCCTCTGCTTTCTTTTTTAAACTCAGAAAAAAACGATGCACTTCAGCAAAAGAATCAAACGTAAACACATTTGCCAATTCCCCAGCACACATCGTAGCTGCTAATTCCTTTGCGTGTGTGGTGCCGATTTCCTCGTAACGCTCTCTTTCCTCTTGTCAGCATTCACCTCAGCAGCCTCTCTCCACCGGCAATTTCCACAGTAACTGTTAGCTGACTAATAATAGCAGGGTATTCACAACCATCTTTCCTCAACATGTAGGTTCACTTTAACGTGTGAGAATCTCTAGTTTCCATGCAACATGGTACAGAAGAAAGAAACTGGCACTTACATATTAGGGCGACCGATGGAGTGGTCACTGGTGGGGCTTGAGTGTCAGCTTCCTCAAAATACGCAGCTTTCATTTCTCTTTTTCTTGAAAATCCTTTAAGCATCAGAAACCATAATCCATTGAAGTAGCACACACGTAGGTTGTTCCAACTCGTCGCCAGTGCTAAAATGAAAGATGTCTCGTAGATAGGTCACGTAGAACAAGTTGTAGGTTTATTAGTTAGGTTACAAAGTCCATGTAAAGCTCATGTGGATCTCTTGTAAAGCCCCACCAGGAGCAGCCTCCCTGCTGCTCAGCCCATCTCTTCCAACTGCCAACTCCTCCAGTCCCCCACACTCAACATTCCAAGTGACATCACACATGGCTGAGCAGCAAGGGACAGAACAATAATAAGGAAGATGCACCAACAATAATAGGTTATAACACCCTGCTTTAAAAGATGGTCAGAATGAGTCTCAATACGAGTCAAAAAATAAGTGCCTCCATTGGCTAGTTAGATATTGTCGCTTTTCTTATGCCAATACCAACAATATACTTATGACACGCAGGGTAGCTTGGCTGGGCAACAGACTTAAAGATGCTGTTGGGGATTGTATCATAATAAATTTTAGGGATACACGGATTGTACAAAATCTCTTATATCGGAGTCAATCTTCATCTATCATGGGCACAGCCATTAGCCTTCTCCCCTCGCCCACTTTCATTTGCCAACAATCTCCCATGGTACAAGGGCCAACTATAGAGCTGGTTATAATGAGTGGCATCAGAACCCAATATCGATGAGGCAGGTTGCCGCACAAACAGGTCCATATACTTTCAACCTGCCCCTGGCAAATAGATTTGGGGCACTTGAAGAAATAGATTGACTTACGGGGGAGTATGAACCCAAGTTGAATGGTAAGTGGGAATTTTCGGGGGGATAGGGTCCATAAGTGTAAAAGAAGGGTATGTAGTCCCATAGTTACTGTACCATTCTCAAAACCCGAAACTGATCTTAGAGGCTTCAGTGCCTATATTCAATTGTCTCCAGCCCTTTCTCCGCCAACCCCCAACTTTCACTCTTTTTCAGTCACACGGGACTTAAACCCTACTTTCCCCACATATATCCGTGTCAGCAATAGTCATTCTGACTCCCTAGATCCCATAGGCACCCCAGCTAGGATGGTTAAGAAAAAATACCCTATAAGCTGCGCCAGGATTTTGTCTATATCGCCAGTGGTTCCCGAAATGCCCCCAGCTAATGTAGTCCAGGGTGGCTATTCTGCCAATATTAGTCCCATAAAAAACATTAAGATCTTGTCCTGGAATGTAGCTGGCCTTAAAGGTAAATTAGATTGCCCTGATTGGGGGGAGCTTGTGGATTCCTGTGACATCTGTATGTTCCAGGAAACCTGGGCAACTGAGGAACTAACTCGCTCAGGTTTTGTTTCTTTCTATGTACCCGCTGTATCTAGGGGTCAGGTTGGACCGTCAGGAGGACTCAGTACGTGGGTTGGCTGTCATCTAGGATGCACAATCACGCTGGTGTCGCATAGCTCCCTAGACATCTTGTGTCTATTATTATCCTTTTCCCCTGAGCTCAACATAGCTCTAATCAACATCTACTCAAGGCCGGTAAGGACAGGCCAAGAATCAGCAACCGTAGACCAACTGGATGATTTATTATCTGGCTGTATGAATAACACGCTGGTGGTACTGGGGGGTGATTTGAATTGCCAATTTGAACCCTTGATAGAACTGCTTGATTCCCCTGACACAGAGGAGGATGAGCTATGGTTTATACCTGATACCAATATCCCCTCAATTAGAGCATGCACATCTCTGGCCCTTCAAATAAAGGTACTCACCCTAAAGCACTCCTTGCGAGCCTGTAATGGTTGCTTTAGGTCGGAATCTTCATGGAGTTTTACATACAACAGAGTTGGGCATTCTTCCATTGTAGACTATTTTCTTGTTGAACTTAGGTTGTGGGAGCTGGTTAAGGATTTTATCACTAAGCCTCGCTTTGACAGTGATCATAACACCCTTTTTCTGAAACTTGCTGTCCCCATGCCAGGAGCTCTATCAGGGCCTGAACCTGCTAGCGACCACCCTCCAACCTTATTTAATGACAGGCGAAGAGTCCGATGGGCGTGGTTGGAAAAAACACCTAACAAGATGGCTCGATTATTTGAAGCAGTCATACCCAATCTTGTGGCCATGTCCGAGCTCGTAAATAATGGAAGCAACATACTAGCCCCCACAGAAGTAGCAAAGATCAATGAATCTACCACCTGCAAGCTAGGGGAGGTATTCTGGCCATTATGTGTATGGGGATGTGGCATGGTTTAATGACCTTCGTCTACTGGGTAAAAAGGCGTTGTTGGAGGTTATTAGATCCAAGTGCACGACCAGAGTAAAAAAAGCAAGGTCTCTTCATAAATCCATTATTGCGACTGCAAAAAAGGACTGGGATGTGGACAATTGGGATAGCTTGAAAAAGGCCCTGGAGGCCAAGGACATGAAGAAATTCTGGTCCATTATTTCCACTGGTAGCAGTTCAGGAAAGGTGGCCATAGAGCCTAACATTGATGCTAGCTGCTGGAAAGAGCACTTTCTGGTTCTCTACACCCCACGCGTTATGGGAGCCAATACTTCGCCTTTAGAAAACATGTAGCCTTTTTTTGCAGACACACCCATCCCAGAGATTACTCTGAGTAAAGTTATAACAGCTGTAAATAGGATAGTGCCTGGGAAGGCTGCTGGCCTGGATAAGATCCAGGGGATCTTTATCTGGCTGAACCTAAGATCTGGTGTCCCTACCTTTGGTTGGTTTTTAATGCCATCCTTCAGGGAATGGTCCTACCTGCAACGTGGTCTGGAGCAGAAATCCTCCCAATATATAAAAAGGGTTCACTCACAATACCAACAAATTATAGACCAGTTAGTCTGATTGATGTTTCCCAAAAGGTATTTGCCAGGATTAATGTAGGCCGATTGCAAGCCGTGCTGGAGGAGCACAGCATCATGACCCCATTGCAGGCTGTGTTCAGAGCAAAACTTTCCACAATAAATCAGGTTTTCAGGCAGCAACTTCTTTATTGGAAATCTGTACATCTCGAAGGAGGCAGCCTGTACCTGGTCTTTGTGGATCTTAAGAGTGCTTTTGACCTAGTCCCTAGAGATGCACTTTGGGGGGTACTGAGCGAACTAGGGCTGCCAGATTATCTTCTAGACATATTGAAAATACTTCATACCGGCAATTATGCCAGATTTCGCTTTGGGAAAAAAGGGGAACTGTCTCATCCTATTCCCATTGAGAGAGGGGTAAGACAGGGATGTGTACTTGCGCCCACCCTGTTCTGCATATACATCAATGGTCTGGTAGGCGCCTTGAACAAACTCAAGGACATAGATGCCCCCAAATTAGCGCATAAGCAGATACCAGTCTTGATATTTGCTGATAACACCCTACTCCTATCTAAATCTCCCATTGGAATTCAGAGAATACTGGATGGGTTCTGTGAGTTCTGTAGGACCAGGGGATTGGAAATCAATCTTGATAAAACCAAATTTAAGGTCTTCAATCCCAAAAAATCAACTCGTGCTAGCCCACTTATGAATGGTATTGCTCTTGAGAGGGTAACCACTTTCGATTATTTGGGAGTTACACTTAATGAAAATTTGGCCTGAGGACCCCAAATAGCTTAGTCAAATTTTAAACTGTCGCAGACCACAGGTGGCTTGGCCAAGTTTTATAGGAAATCGTTTCACAAGCCACTAAGCCCTGCTGTGGAGATCTATAAGACTCAGCTAAGAAGTGCAGCCCTATATGGGGCGGAATTGTGGGGGCATCTTTATCCAACCTTGATTGCCAAAACAGAGAACAACTTCATATGGCAGCTGTTTGACTTGCCTGTGAGCACTCCCTTGGTTCCACTTCGTATGGATCTCAGTGTGAGACCAGTTGCAGAGGAATCAGGATGCAGACCCTTGCTTTACTGGCACCACCTCTGGGCGACCCCGGAACTGGTCAAATTTAGATCTGAGCTCTTTTAGGTCCTCAGGTGTCCTGGTGTAGTTAAGATGCCATGGTTTTCTTATATCAGAGAAAGTTTTCGCTCCCTTGACAGATATGAGCTGTGGGAAAACCCTGAAAAAGCCTGTGTGAGTATTCCACGTAAATCAATATTTACCAGCTATTGGGAAAGTAAACTGTATAAACTCCAGGCAGTTTGAGCCATGTCTAGATGAAATCCGTCTGGCATTGGCCAGAAAACTGTATACGCAGTTTCGGCATGGCTGCCTTCCCTTCAGATCCTACACAAACAATTGGTCTTGTGGGTCCTTATCGGGGTGTCCTGCCTGTGGCGAGGGTGAGGAGTCAGAATTACATGTACTTTTTTTCTGCAAGGGTTATCATACAATTAGGCATAGAGGGTTGATCCAGTTATGCAGAAACCTCGGCACAACTCACTGTAAAGAAGCTTTTAGGCTCCTAAAATACAACACGGATCTGCATATAACTTATGCTGTATCGCGTTTTTTAAACTCTATGTGGTGGGCAAGGATGAATTTTCTTAAAGTATATTTACGACCTTGTTAATTGATTATATTTTATGTTTTTAGCTTCAATTGTATTTTAATTATTGATGGTTTTTATCCTTGTTTTAAAATTTTAAACCAGTTTAATAATGTTTGTATCATATGTGGTCATTCTTTTATGGTGCACTTACACCGAAATAAAGAATCAATAAATGGAAAAAAAATGGAAATATATACAGAGTTCTTCATGTTGCAGTTAGTCTGCTTGTAGAGGGATACATTTTTTAATTCATCCCTCTACTTTGTTTAGTCAGACTACAAACACAGCATTTCCCAAATGGAAAATGACCAATTATGGGTGATAATCCCCAAGCATGTTGCTTACTTTGTGCTTTTCTTAGCGGTCTGGTGTGAACCAGCATATCTTTAAGGTTCTTAGTGCATTTAAATGTAAAATGGAGACAATCAAAATTAAGTGAGCCCCAATTAACAATGTTCCACCTTTAATTTCTTTAATTATTCATCTTTTTGATCTTATTAGAATTAGAAGTAAATGTCGTCACTCAGGTAAGTGTTTTTGACGGCTCTTGTGGTCTATATTCTAATAATGCATCCCAGATGTTGTTCCTCGTTTTTTTACGTGCCTTATTGATGATGGTCAGGGGGTAATTTCTCTTCATTAATTTTTTTTTTATGTACTGGATTGTTGATCAAACTCCTTTAGGTCGCTGAAATTTCTTCTTATCATAAGAAATTGTCCAGATGGCAGGTTATTCCTTACTGACCTAGGGTGATGGCTGTCAAAGAGTAGTAAACTGCTGTGGTCTGTAGTTTTTTTTCAGGTTTTAGTTTTCAATAGACCATTGTCGATGGTGAGGGTTAGGTCCAGAAAAGAAAGTTCCTTATCGGTTACGCCCAGTGTAAATCTCAAATCTCGGTTAAGAGAATTATTCCATAATGTGAATTCTTCATTTTTCCCGTTCGCGTTTGCACACTATGAGGATGTCATCAATGTGTCATTGCCACAAGTGGATATTGTTTCTATAAGGATTGTTGTCACATAAACATTTTCGTTTTCAACATTGAACATATACAGACAGGCCAGGCTTGGCGCAAATGTGCTCCTCATCGAAGACCTTTGTATCGGTAAATACATTTTTACTTCAATTGAATAAATATCTCTTTCAATGCTATTGATGCACATTTAGTGATTAAATGTACAGTGTAGAGGAGGTGAATTGCTAGTTCTCAATATTTTCTCAATTACTTCAAGGTTCACATCCTGAGAGATATTAGTATATAATTAGAAACCTACAATAAGGCAAGGTGTCAGGACCAAGGGGCATATCATCAACAACGGGTGATAAATATCGCCAAACGCGTCTAGCGCGTTTCTCAATATCACCGTATATCGCCAGATCACATCGCCTGTTTAGCGGCGTATTTGCAACGATTTGCCAGCAGGCGAATGTGAATCCGGCGATATACGCCAATTTCCATCAATATCGCCTGAAAACCAGCGATAGCTGGACTGCGCTGTTGGAAATGTTGATGATAGGGAGAAGTGGATGTAACCTTACAATCCACCTCCCATTATGCACATAGCTTAGTCGACAATTTTGCAGACGTTAGTTTCCTGTGATTTCCGCGCTTAGTGCGGCTTTTCCCATCGCTACGCGTTGTCTTGGCTGGCTTGTCAATACCGCGATGTGCGGTTATCGAGCATTTTCAAGTTGTTTCCTGAAGGTACGCCTACTTTACAACTCATTGGCGATGCGAAGCAGCGCGATACCAAAACGGCTGCTAACATGCGCTAATGCATGTTAGCGCCGGCTAGTTAATAGGGCGATGTCATTTTCGCAGATTTTTGGCTTTTAAAGCCAAAAAAGCGGCGAAATGGCCCTTGATAATATGCCCCCAAATGCCTTACAGACTGAGCTCTATAAAAATATGACCAGCAAAATCTCTGCCTATATCTTATGACAGGCTTATTTGAAGCCACAACTGACATATGAGCAGTACTCAACAAAGACAAGACGACTGCCCTCATCCTCCCATAACTCTCCACAGCCTTCAACATCGTCTCACACCACACCCTCATCCAAAGACTCCACCAGATCGGGATCACAGGCAATGCACTCAAATGGATAGAGTCCTTCCTCACAGGGCGCACCCATAAAGTTCACCTTCCCCTTTCTCCTTGCCCCCTAAACATATAATCTCCGGAGTACCACAAGGCTCCACCCTGAGCCCCAACCTCTTCAAAATCTACATGACACCTCTTGCAGACATCATCAGATCACACAAAATCAACATTGCGTTCTACGCCGATAACACCCAGCTCATCATCTCACTAGCAATGAACCCCCTGAGACAAAAAACAACTTCCACAAATGCATGCAAAACATTGCAACATGGATGAAAGACAGCTGCCTCCAATTAAACACAGACAAGACAAGTTCTTTAATTAAAGCCTATGAGCACTATTTTCTCAAATAACGTTGTCCTGACTGCTGTTGCAGGTAGGACAAGCTCTCTCCTAATGTTTTGTTTTAGTTTTTATAGCACCCATTTGCAATGCAATAGGTCTTGCATTTGCGAGAGTTTAAGCTATTGACATTGTAAATGACAACACCTTTTATTTATCTGTTTTAAAAACAACACATAAATAAAAGGCATTCTCATTTACAATAGCTCAAACTCTCATAAATGTGAGACCTATTGCATTGCAAATGCTTGTTATACATGCTCCGCAAACAAAATGAGGCAGACTATTGTTAACTTGAAGAATACATAAAAACCACAAAGTGGCGAAAAATTATTCTATCCCATAATCCAAAAATATAAATATTTGCAGTGCAGCCAAACGTAGTGGTCAACATTTTGCTCCAAGAGAGTAGGCACGTCTTCAACAATAAAATATAGCAACTGGAGGTGGTAATATATGCAGACTGGAATCTGACACAATTTTGAATTGTGAAAGAGACCTTTAATTAAAAGATGCAGCAGAGAAAGTCTATTGTGTGAGAAAACATTAGGAAAAACTGCTGATACTTTTGCTGAAAAAACACAACTGTGAAGTAGGGGAGTGATATCAATTTATTGTGTGCACACAGGCAGATGCCAGTGTTGTTTGCAATGATCAAACTTAAGAAAAGAAAAGTAAAGAAAAAAAAAAGTTTGGGGCTTATCTAGGGTTTTACCTGAACTAAATGGGAGGGAAATACCAAACACAGCCTATCGGTCACCTTGCTTTCAATCATGCACATTAAATAATCAGTCTTTCATTTTTCAGGTTATCTTCAGTAGTTTCTCAATCCATCGGATCCCTAAATCTATCTTTAGGGGCAGATTTATGAGCCCCTTGCGCCACTTTTGCGTCACTTTTCCCATGTTAAAAGTGACGCAAAAGTGGCGCAAGGGGCTCATAAATCTGCCCCTTAGTGTTTAAAAATTCATATCTCAACTCTTTTGGCATATGGTTTTCAGATCATTACCTACTATCTACACTGTGACAAAAGACAGTGAGCAACAACCAATCTGAACGGCTTACACTGATCCAAGCACAAGGAACAACTTTAGTTTCCTCCGTCAATAAATTGTCACACAGTAACATGCTGAGTATCAGTAAAATTTTTCTGACAATGCAAAATTTCAAACAAGCGCAGGCATATATACATGCGGTCCTATAATCGCAGCTGCAACAGAGACTGGAATGATGTACAATCTCAATGCATGATGTTTTGGATAATTTCACATTAACTGCAAGTGTAACCAGAGGAGGCTCTAAACAAAAATTTGGACTTGGCAAAAATGTTCAAATCAGCTCCACATTCATGAGAGCCTGTTCTGCTCTACAAGCAGCCACCTAGACTGCAGCCCACCAGGAAAATGCCAGAGTGGCAGTATGGCCAATCCTGCACGGTTTACCTACAAAACAATGTTGCATAAGCGTATTTCACTCTGGACAAAATCTTAAGTGTACACTGCCAACAGAATCTGCACAATTACAAACTCTGTAGTGTCAAACTTCAACAGTGAGGCATGTTTTGACAAAGCCAATAGTATGGCCTTGGTAGGCTAGTGCACTTGTTACATTTCTTTCTATATAATTTTTTCAAGCATATGCCATAAAAATAATAACAAAGTGAATAGGCCCCCACCTCAATTTGCTGGTTAAATGCTTACATTAAAAATGTAAAAGTTAACAAAACATTAGCCACTGCATATAATTTCAATAGTACAATCCATGTGTTTCCTAGTAGGCAGGTAGACTTAGAATCAGTTGGGACTCCTCCAGGTAAGCGTGCCGGTGTGGGGAGGGGAGGGACGGGGGAAGTTGACAGACAACAGAATAGGGGAAATTAAATAAATAAATAAATCCTATTCTTTTGCCCGCGCCCCGTCCCACTGTGCTTACCTGCAGGAGCCGCGAGTGCTTAGAACTGGTATTAAAGGCGTTTCTTGGGGGTGCGGCTTCGACACCGTTGAAGATGGCCACCTCTACATGAGGCTCTGCGGTGGATTGGGGAGACGGAAAGTTTCCAGTCGGCTCACCCCATGTTTACCGCCTCCAGAATGGTCCTCTGACGAGCGTAATTATTTCATGCTCAACTGGCAATAAAAAGGAACCTCCAGGGTAAGCATTAACCGACGCATTTCTCCTTTTTCTGTCGGCCACATTTCCCTCACGGGTCTTGCGGACTACATTTTGCCATTTTGTCATTTTGTTTTTCTTTTGCCACTTTGCCGCCTTGGGTGCTCCTCTCCATGCCGCTTCAAATAATGCACAATGTGGGATTGCATGTTTCTCCTTGTTGCTCGGTGCCACAGGAATTCATTAAAGATATTTTTTCTTTCTCCTATAAACTATAAATGGGTTTCCACAGATGACTGCACATTTTTGTTTTTAAGCCTTTACTTTTCTTTTACCTCAATTTGCCTCTCCTTGTGGTCTTTACCACTAGTTTTAAGATTGGTCTTTTTCAGTGGATTTTTTATTGTACTTGTTGAGATTTAACCTATTCAGTCAAATCGTTGTTTTGGACTTCCATCAAATTCATCCACAAGAAGGTTACGGTTCTACATTGTTTATCGCAAAAATAAGATCTACTCGTCGTAGTGTTGAAGGTTCTACTGGCTCTACACCATTGGCAGACTTTGACCCTTTCAGTATTCTTCAGGATAATATGGAAGAGACAACCCACCAGTAGTGTGCCTCCTAACATTCCTGGTCACATCTCTAAGCCTGCATCTAAGTCGCCCTCCTCATCTGCACTTTCATCAGGTCAACTAGTTAAAAAGGATCTATCTTCTCATACAACCAATATCTATGTAGTTAATTCTTGAAGAGATACGTTCACTCAAACCATACATGGAGGAGACAAACGCTCGCTTTTGGACTCTTGATGACGAATGGTCCAATATGGAACATAAAGTTAATCAGATAGAAAACTTAACTGGGTAGACTTTGAATTGTTGTAAACCAGGTGCCCTCTATCTATGTGGAGATCTTGCGACTTAAGCAGCAAGTGGAAAATCTTGAGAATCGTAACAGACGTAACAACCTACGTATTTATGGACTTGCGGAAGGTCTTGAGGGCCCTAATCCTCTTTCCTTCTTTCAATCCTTTCTTCCACAAATTCTTGATTTTCCTGAAAACCCAACTTTGAACATCAAAGGAGCACATTGTCTAGGTCATATCCTACAATCCACTTCTTCGTCAAATAAGCCAAGAGGTGCTATTCTGTATTTTTGGGAATATACTGATTTACTTAAAGTTCTACAAGAATCACAACTTAAAGGCAAAATCTCTAGGCAGGGATATACTCTTTTCTTTTGTCAAGACTATGCTAAGGCAACGGCAAATAGGAGGAAGACATTTTGGGACATTAGGCCTGCGCTTTAGAGTTTGATTGCCAGATACGGTCTTTTTCATCCTTGTCTCTTTAAGGTGACTTATAAAAATAAAACAATGAATTATGAGAATCTTGATCTTCTAAAGCAGTTCCTGGATAATTATAGAGAAGATTAAACAGAAGTTGCCCGTTTGTCTGCTAATTAATTATCTTGTTAAAATGGTCTTTATATATATATTTTTTTTCTTCTTATGTTTTACTATTGTCCTATGATATTTCTTTATAATTTATTCTCTTTTTCTCATGTTAGGTGCGGTCTTCATGGTTTCTCATGGTGTGATTTTTATTCCATTTGGTTGATGTCTTCTCTTCCTGCTTTCGTCCTGAGGTTTCCCAGTTGGTTGTGCCATCTTCCTTATGTGGCTCCACCACCCCCGTTTTCATTGTATGTCTTTGGAATGTCTTTTAGTTTATTCCTTATATTTTTTCTGCCCTGATCTTTTCAATTTTCCTTTTCCATTTCTATGTTTTTGTTATGACTCACTCTCTTTGTTTCTTACTCCTTTTTCTTTTAGTTTTCGCCCCTTTTCTCTTAATGTACTAAATATTTCTTATTATTTCATCACACACCTTTCTCTCATATACTATCCACATCTTCTGTTATCTTACTGTTTCTTCTGTGTTAAATCTTATTGATTATATGATATTAATGCATTTTGCTGATTGTTGTTATTTGCATAACATTTTAGACTTGTTATTGAAAATATAGATGGCTTCAAGGTTTCTATCTTGGAACGTTAAAGGATTCGGATCACCTATAAAACGTCAAAGAGTTTTATCACATGTTTCTGGTTTGATTGGTGACATTGTTTCAATACAAGGAATCCATGTAACCCAGAAAGAAATTTCTAAGCTTAAGCGCCAATGGATTGGTCATATTTTTGCTTCTCCTCGTTTGGGGAAACGCAATGGTGCAGCAATTCTGTGTCACAAATGCTTACATTATCAAATTATAGGTCAAGATGCTGATACTGATGGTAGATGGGTCTTGGCCTCTATATTAGTCAATAAAATACCTGTGACTATTTTGAATGTATATGCCCCTACGAACCCTGATAAATTGTTCTGCCAAAGGTTTTATCAAAATTAATGATGTATAGTGATGATTATCTATTAGTTGGTGGAGAATGTAACATGGTTTTGACCCGATTATTGATAGATGTTCTAAATCTAAATGTATTCCCTTGCATGTACATTCTCAATTTATATCTGCTATACATCAAACATCTCTTGTTGATGCCTGGAGTTTTATGTAACCCCACCCTTCAAGATTATACTTTTTTCTCCCCTGTTCATTCCTCTCAATCTCAAATTGATTACTTGTTTATTTCTAAAGCTCTCAAACATGTATCCAACTCTGAGATAGGTCTCACATTAATTTCAGAACGTGCTCCTGTCTCATTGGACTTTGATTTACTTCCACCTATTGTGGGAATTAGGAGATGGAGATTCAACAACTCCCTTCTTTTGGATCCTAACTTCACTCATGGGTTGCACAAATTTGCAGAATAATTTTTTCTAGAAATTGAAACCACAGACAGTTCTCCTCAAATTATTTGGGACATCTTTAAAACTGCAGCACCGTACCGCTGAGGGACTCTCCGTTCCAGGATTCATTGCCCCAGCAGGAGGGGCTGAGACCAGCTGCTCTCACTTTAAAGCACGCCGACACTCCCGCGGCGTGGGACACCACGCCACGGGACAGAGATCACTACCGCACCGTACCGCTGAGGGACTCTCCATCCCAGTATTCATTGACCCAGCAGGAGGGGCTGAGACCAGCTGCTCGGTCTCTAAAGCGCGCCGATACTCCCGCAGCGTGGGACGTGCGCGGGCCAAGGGCGGGCCCGTCCTTGCCCGTCATTGCCAGGAAGAGGCAGGGCAGGGTCACCCCCCTTGCGTCTTTGGAAATTATACAAGTCAATCTCAGACATCCAATCACTAAGGTATTGTGCTCTTCTCCCCACCACCTACCTACCACGTTTAACTGTGTTTCGCAGCATGTGCTTTAATTTCTAATGACTGTGGGTGTTGGTCAAGACTTCGTCCTGCTCTCCCCCTGAACACAGCCAGTGGGAGTTGCTTTTTCAACCGTCTTTGGACACTGGGACATTGGGTTGTTTCAAATGGACTGCCACTTTTGATACTGAAAGATTGCCCATTTGCTGTTTAAACCGAGGAAGTCTTTCTAGACGATAGCTTTTGTTCCGTTTTTGTTCTATCTCATTTTGACAAAGCAGCGTCTTGTCGCTGCCTATTTGGATTACTGTTTGAGCCTGTGGGACGATGAGAAAGAGAAAAACTATGGAGGGTTCTGGGGGGAGCCAAGTGGGGAAAGGGAAGAAAGTTAGGAAAGCGGTGAAAAGCTCAAAGAATAACTGTGTTTTAGAACGCATGGACCGCATTGTTGCCTGATTAGCGAGTGTGAAGGCATTCTTGATGGCGAGACTGTTGCCCCGCCACACACATGCTCACCCCAACCCTCTCCTTCTGGGAATACCCCCCACTTGCTTTCCCGTAGTTCCAGCAATGTTTAAAAGGGTGGCACTTAAGAATATCTCTTCCCAAAACCAGGAGGCTTTGTCTCATGTAGCCAGGGTTCATTATCCGCCTGTAAGCCCCCCAGACTCCTATAGTAACTCGAAGTTCACACAAGCTCACACAATCCAACGTAGCAATCACTTCACATAATGAAGGCCAGCAAGACATTTTATCTAAACGACCTTGGCATCCCGCTAAGCCAGTTATCACTCAAGATCCAATTGGTAGCTTAAGGATTAAAAACCTACTCTCATCACAGGCTCCATCATCGTTATGTTATGCTCGGCCCCAACCAGTCAGCCTATATCCATCAGCCACGCATAAAAATGTTATGGTAAATGTACCGAACTTTGCCAAGGGGAAAGGCTATGAGGGGGAAGATGTGTTGATTAATAAGGCAATACATTGGATTTGTCATGTCAGGGGATGCCGCTCTGTGATTCCTGAGGACATCATCAGGGCACATAGGTGTTTCTCCTCCGATCACCCATTCGAGTGCATTGAACTTAACCTGAATGGGGTAGATCTAGTTGAAAACCTCCTTGCCCTTGAATTCAGAACTTGCTCCCCTGAAACGTCTTCTATCCAGTTTGAATGCTTTGCACCTGCCGAATATAGAATGCTCCCAGGTATTCGGCCATCCGTCCAGCTAGCTAGCGGTTCTAGGTTAGAAGCCAATGACTTACTTGCAAAGGAGTCTAACCATCCTTTTGGGTCCTGTGTCCTTTTACCCCTTTGCTTAAATAGTTGTCCAGCTGTTGTGAATCCCCTGTTGGGGCACCATCCAACGGATGATCGATCTTTAGTAGAACTAGGTACACACTACACCTATCACCTATACCAGTAGTAGCAGGCAGGCAGATGTAGAGTAATCCACAAGCGATAGTCCCCATGTACTATCTTAGGGTCTGTGCGCCCACTGTCAATGTCAGGTTAACCCAAATGACGTTCAGTCCCCCATCCCAGCCCGCCATCACCAACTCAGAGTGAATTCTTGGAACGTGGCTGGGTTAAATAGTAAAATGGCTCTTCCCCACTGGCACAACTTAGTTGAGCGTTATGACATCTGTATTTTTCAGGAGACATGGAGCATCGTCCCCCTGTTTAAGTCAGGATTTACATGCTTTTGTTACCCCGCGACTACGATAGGAAGAGGGCGCCCGTCTGGGGGTCTGATTATTTGGGTGAGCATTGCTTTGGGTTACCGCATTACACTCCATCCAAGCGCTAGTCCAGATATCTTGGGACTAGGTATCAGGGGACCCAGGGGGAGGGCACAAATTGGCTTGTCTAATGTTTATGCAAGAGGAACTATCGGCGGTAGGACCTCGCCAACTATCATCATGTTGGAGGAAAGTCTAGTCAGATGCCCACCCCACTCTACAGTGATAGTTGCGGGTGATCTAAACAGCACTTTTGAGCCGCTCGTCAAAGAAGATCTGTTGGGCACTGAGGCGCTTGACGATAAATGGGCCGTCCCTACTTTACTTCTGGCACCAGTAAAAAAAATGGACCCAGACAGCACTTCACATTAATGCTCTAAATGTGGAATTTGGCCTAAGGGCTGTAATCTTTCAGCCCCAACACTAACTAGGGACGTAATGCCCACAAACAATAAGTGAGCTCTAAAATGGCAGAAGGTGGTAGTGCAAGGAGAAAAGATCTTAGCCATACGGCATGACTTGGTAGTGGGTACACAAGGACTTGAGTCCTCAGTTGCCAGCGAAAGAGATCTGGCTGATGCAACCGTGGTCCATTCCTGTACCTTTGATCGAATCAATGCCCACTTTATAGTTCCTGGGTTAGATCGCAAGCCCAATAAGCAGCCAAAAGGGGTTTATTCATGGTACACCAAGGACTGCCAACGTGAGGGATCTATTTTGGCAGCAGCAATCAAAGATAAAAATTGCCTTTTGATACGAACTGCCAGGAAACGCTACAAGGCCACCCTACGTGCGGCAAAGGTAGCATGGGACGACTCTCGTTGGCAGCAATTGAAGGAAGCTAGTGCAGCAAAGGACGCAAATCTATTTTGGTCTCTTGTCATTTGGGGTAGCAAATCGGGCGTGCCCTCGCCACCTAGCTATATCTCCGCCCAAGTATGGTACGATCATATTTGGAAGCTCTATTCAGTTGAGGAGGGCTTGCACTTGGAAGAGATTAAAGAGCCTCTAGGATATCATACAGACAATGAGCTCTTTAATCTAGGTGAAATTGAGAGCGCGATGGATAGAATAGTCCCGTCCAAAGCAGCAGGCCCAGATGGCATACCGGGTGATTTGTTTTTATCTGATATTCCCAATTGGGCTCGATACATCCTTCTTTTAGGCAAATGCAATAGCAAAAGGTGCCCCGGTCCCTGAGACTTGGAAAGGAGCAGAGGTGGTCCCAATTTATAAAAAGGGAGCAAAGAATGACCCCTCAAATTATAAGCCTCTAAGGATTTTGCAGTGGGCAGACAATCATGCCATTTTATCACAGTTGCAGGCCGGCTTCAGGACCAGGACATGGACTATTGACCAGGTCTTTTGGCTGCACACCATCCACTGGAAAGAGGTGGTGATTACCAAAGGCAGTCTTTACTTAGCGTTTATTGATCTAAAGACTACCTTTGACCTAGTTTCAAAGAGACAACTATGGTCAGTGCTCAAAGACCTGGGTATTCCTTTGCACATCCTTGACCTTATAATTAGGCTGCATGAAGATACTTATGTGCAGGTCAGGTGGGGGACACAGGGCCAGTTGACTGACCATGTCCCTGTAAACAGGGGAATCCAACAGGGCTGCGTATTGGCCCCTATCCTATTCTCACTTTATGTGAATTGAGTGGTAACTTTTTGCTAGAAGAAGCTGCAGATGTACCGAGTCTGGGGAGGATTAAGGTACCAACCCTCTTGTTCGCAGATGACACCTTGTTTGTGCCCAAGATCCCAATGGGGTTACAACGTCTTTTGAACAGGTTTCAACTTTTCTGCAAAGCAAGAGGGCTGGTGATCAATACAACTAAAATGAAACTCATGGCCCCTAACCCCTCAAATTCTTTTCGAGGCAGTCTTCTGCTTGATGGGAAACCCCTAGAAAGAGTGAGCACTTTTGATTATCTTGGTATCCATCTTGCAGATAATATGTCTTGGAAAAACCATCTTGCAAAGATGCTAATGAACCACAAAAGCGTAACAGGATCACTTGGGAAGGAACACCGCCTTTCGCACAGCAGACCGGTTGCGCCAGCCCTCCAGGTCTACGAAGCAAAGGCTGGGGCCGAGTTGTGGGGATTTGAGAAGACCAAAGACCTCTGCAGATCAGAACACAAATTTCTTAGGGAACTAGTGATGCTGCCAAAGTACGTTCCCCTTACTCCCCTTATGCTTGACATGGGCAGACGGTCCATAGGAGATGTAGCAAGGCTGCAACCCTTGCTTTTTTCGGCCCGTGTTAGGAGGACTGAAAAGCTTCTGCCTTATGCAGAAGCCCTTTCAGAGATTAGTAGGCTGGACACAAGTAGTAAAGTGGGTTGGATTGCCAATGCCAGGAAATTGATGACAGCTATAGGGCTTAGAGCTCATTGGGATAAACAGGATCCATTGAGGAAAGAAGTGCTCAAGGGTTAGTACTGGAATTGGGTAGACCAGCAGAAATTTAGCAACCCAAACTTGAGGAGATTGACCGCAGAATTCCTTCACCATAAGCAGGAAAGACATTTGGAGCCCTTTCTAGATATCATCCAGGTCCCGCAGGATAGGCTCTTATATACTCATTTCAGGTTTGGAACACTTCCTGTTAATGAAACCATAGCTAATTGGCACACATGCAACCCAGCCCCTAAGGATTGTCTGTGCTGTAAGGCCCCTAAAGAAAGTGTTGCCCATGTCATGTTTGTTTGCCAGGCATATGCCACACCTAGGGTAAAGTGGTTAAAACCGGTTTGCGGCAATTGGGTACTCGGGAGCATCACGTTGCCTTGCATATTCTTAGATCGGACCCAAGACCACTTTTCGTCTGCAGTGTGGCTAAGTTTTTAAGCCATGCATGGATAATTAGAAGGAAGGGCCTGACAGGAACACGGCAGCCCACAGCTGTATGAGGCTTACGTGTAGCTGACTGATCTTCCAAGATAAAACACTGGGGGGAATATTATCAAGGGCCCTATCTCCGCTTTTTTGGCTTTAAAAGCCAGAAAAGCGGAGATAATATTTTCGCCCTATTTACAAGGCGGTGCTAACATGCATTAGCGCATGTTAGCAGCCGTTCTCAAAATGCCGCACCTCGCATCGCTAATGAGATTCAAAGTAGGCGTTTCTTTCCAAAACATCACGGAATATATCGCTAACTGCACTACTCTGTATTACCAAGCTGTCCCAGGACAACCATAGCGATATTGAAAGCCGCGCTAACCACGGTTATCGTCCTAAGCTAACGTCTGCAAAATTTCTGACTTAGCTATATTTATAAAGGGAGGTGGATTCTAAGGCTATGTCCACATCTCCCTATTACCAAGGATTCCCTCATCGCTGCAGTTGTATCGCTGGATTTCCAGCGATGTTCCCTCATTTCGCCACTATCGCCGGATTTTATATCGGCGTGGAGATAAGCGTTGATGATAACGCGTTATCTTGGCGATTAAATCCAGCGATAGCTGGCGTTAAACAAAATCGCGCTAAGCGCACTCTGTGATATTTATCGCAGTTTGTTGTTAATATGCCTCGTAGGCTTTTTATTTTTTGCATGTATCCTTTCCTATTCTCATATTATTGACCATACTTCCCGGCTGGGAGCTTGCAAGTTAGGTCTAGCTGAAATTGTTCCACAAAATGGAAGTTATATTGCTATGTTTTACTTTTTAAAATGTTAATCATGTATATCTAATTCTTATGTGCACTATTGATAGTCTTGTCCGTGATGCGCTTACAGCACGATAGATGCAGGCTCAAGCATGATATTAGTGTGGCCCGGTTGTTTGCATTTGTTGTAGCACGTTTAGGATGATGGAACTATTTACTCTGTTTCATTTATCAAAAATGGCGTTTTTTTCCTTTATTACCTTTTACGACATGAGCGGTCATATTAATTAGTATTAGCCCTTGTCTAAATTTTTTTAATTGAGCCCTTGCTGCCAAAACTTTGCAGACACTTTCGCCCAGGTCCCTGCCAGCCGGCCCCACGGGAGGAGTCACGAGCGCAGGAGCGCCATATCAAGACGCAGGTGAGACCGGCGAAGCGGGAGCCCTTGTCTACATTTTTAGGTCTCGCGAGCCAAAGGCTCGAAGAGACATTTTATATGTAGGCTTCTCAAAGTGCTGCCGTGGCCTAAAGCTACAGTGCACGTGAACGTGCACGCGCGCAGCGCCATGTGTCTTTCCTCCGTAGCGATCGTAATCACGATCACTTTCACTTTCGCGGGCTCCTCTGTTGCTGGCATTCCCCCCTCCCTTCTTGCCCAGCCCTTCTTGTTTTTTTTTTTCACGTAGCTGCATTCCCGGAGATTGTGTTCATCCTGTTTGGTTTAGAAGATGCTGCTGTCACAGCTTGCTGATCCCTGGCAGAAGATGGCCATAGAGAACCTGGATGGCAGTGAGGTGAGCCTCGACATCGGGCTCTAAGATAGACGTCACGCTCTGCAGTTGGGCTTTATAGGCGCCGGTACCCTTGCTGCATGATGCTCTACTTGCGAGGCAGAACTTTCTCAATGTGTCTGCTTTTTAAATTGTTACATTGTGTTACTGCCGCACTCTGTCCGGTCTCCAGCAGCATAGGGACGGTGAAATCCGAGACTCGAACCTGGTTTCCCAGCGCAAAAATTGGTAGCTCTGGCCATTAGGCCACATTAGTTGTGCTTCGCACTGTCACACAACCACACCCCAGCTGTCACACAGCCAGGGTACTGTATCACAGCCCATTACCATCCACAACGCAGCTGCACATTGCACCGTCACACAGCTAGGGCTCTATATCCTGGGCACAGTACCCCAGCATCAGCACCGCAGCTGCACCCTGCACAGTCACAGTGCAACAGCGCTATACCCCGCAATGCCCTTCTGCCCAGCTGCTGCGCTGACTGTCCCACGACCCGCGCGATCACACGGCAGCTGCACAGAGACAGAGCGCTATAGCACGCACTGTCCCACATGAAATCTGTGTGCTGTACTGTCACACAGACGGGGCGCTGTACCCCCACACAGGCCCTCTTCACGGTTTCAGCTCCACTGTCCCACAGCCAGGCTGTCACAGAGCCCGAGCGCTAAACCTCGCACTGTCCCACAAGCCCGCTGAGTCCTACAATCCCACTACCAACCCCCCCCCCCCATCCCCCAAACCGCCTTGGTTCCACAACCTCTACTATTCTAAAACACAACCCAGCCGTGCTGTGCACTGTGTCACAGCGGTACTGCAGCACGGTTCATTGTTTGTTGAACTTTGAAATGCGCCTACACCACGTTATGTAAAATCGCTTCTCATCTTTAAACCGCTAAAGGATAAAAAGCGGAGTCTACGCCTTGGGATTCAGACATAGGGTTACAAAGATCGCCCATACACACACCTAGCGGCTCTGAGTGCAGCAAAGAGACGGCCGCAGCAGTAAACGAGTATCACAATGTGCGTGCTCAGAACTTAATTGGGAAAGGCTTTATGAGTCCACCTTTCATCATTGCAAGATTGATAAAAAGGAGCTCGCACATCATTAATCGCCTGGACTGAGTCAATCCGGTTTTAGTGTGCCGAGGTGACTTTTCAGATCAGGCGCGCAACACCCATTGAACTCAAAGGGCTTCAGCCCCCCCCCCCCCCTCCCCCATCATGTGTGGCAGCCCGGGATGAGACCGGGGCAGACACAAAGCCGCGCCCGAGCACTTCACAGGTCTTTAAAAAGACCATTTGCATGTTTATGAGGCCTCCTGTTGTTTCACCCCTTCTAAGAGCCCATGCAGCTCCACTCTGCCTAGATTCAGCCCCCCCACAACCGAAATCAGCGCCACTCTGCCTACTGTTTAAAGATTCAGCCCCCCCCCGAAATCAGCGCCACTCTGCCTACTGTTTAAAGATTCAGCCCCCCCCCCCCAAATTTTTGGTTAGCCCCCCCCCCCCCCCCCCCCCCGAAATTTGGCTCTAGTTGCGCCTCTGGTTCAGATTATTACTAGAAAAAATCCAGCTGGACGAAATTTCTATTTCAGCCCTCTTTCACTTTAAAATGGCTCACAAAACAGAAAACCCGAATGGAGCGCTTCGATGTATCCATGTCGAGCCGTAGCGCTGCACAGCACGCTATAAATAGTGGAGAAGAACCAGGGGAGCCAGTCCGCGGCAAAATCCATCCCGAATTTCAACACATCCATTGTGACTGTCAACGAAGCAAATTTGGGTCTGATGAAGTTCCAAGGTGTTTATCTGTCCATCGGAGGTTCACAGCTAAGTGCTCCAACGAATCTGTAAAAACAAGCATATTTATATAAAGAAAAATAAACCTGGCGCTTAAAAAGAAACCCTGCTACCTGGTGTTCTGCGGTGTTAACTGTAATGTATTTTCAGAAGAACAACAAATAGTTAATGCGCACATTAGCCAAATCATTGTCATGAAAATTAAAAATACTACATTTTGTTTTACTTTAACGCGTTCCGTGACATTCCGTTCCGGCAACTTAAAAAACATGAGGAGTACCCGACATATAATAACGCAGAGACTTTCAAAGCTCACAAGACATCGTACTCATCGCTTGAGAGGGGTGGGCGGGGGTTCCCCCTAGTAGAACGTTTTTGACTTTCTGGGCTGCCGAATTTACAACTGCGATTAAAGCGCTTAGAGGTGACTGAGTTGATGTGGCTATTTACACGGTATCCGCGAAACATCTATCGATGTTATTTTACACAAGTATGCAATCAGATACAACACATTCAAACACGAACCCACAGGTTGGTTCACACAGGTCCACAGAGCCAATCACAGACATACAAACACACAAGACGCGCGTGCTGAAATGAAGACATGCAAACAGTGGATAGTTTTAAAAAAGAAAAACAAAAAAAAATCATTGTTATTTACAATGTCAATACCTCATTCATTATGTATTTATGCACTTTGTACGGCTTAGATGTAGAACTATTCGGGAGCTAAAACGCTTTGCAAATTGTAAAAATAATGTAGCATCAAAAGAGGAAGGCAGAAACAAGAAAGTATAATTGGGATCAGCTGGGATGAAGCGCTTACAAAATTCAGCTGTCAGTGTCATGGAGAAGGCGTGGCCATGCACGTCACAAGGATTCTGAACTGGCGGGTAGCTAACCTTCTACTTTGCCTGTCGGGGGAGGGGGACGGGCACGGGAAACCTGTCTGACAGAAAAAAGGCAGATGAATTTGCATTTTTCGTTTAATTCTGGCTGTTTGTCAGTTAGGCACACAGTTTCTCACTTAAATATCAATGGTGCCTTTCTTGAAAATACCATTGAAAGGAGCTTTTCAAATTGAATTACTATTTTTTTTTTTTTTGCATTTTTTATATAGCACGCAGTTGGCCCAAGAGCATTAGAGTGCTCCAGTGACCACAAGGTCGTATTCCAGAAGGTCGGGTTTTCATTTGTTTTTAGACACAGGAAGATTACATTTTTACCCAGAATCACAGGATGTTGATTCGACGCCAGAACTTGAACCGGGTTCCGTCGGCATTTCTGCTGTTAGGCCGCATCTTCCTACTAAACTGGATTGTAGAGTTTATTTAAGTAAAGTCAAAACTCACACTTCAAAGGAATATCCCTTGAAATTGGTTTCATGTGACATAAGTTAGAGGGCAACGCTTACTTTCTAAACTGTCTTCAATGTAGGCCCTTGAGTATATTGCATTGTGTCAGCTGTAACTGCCTTCTGCATCTAGTGAGTTTGGCAGCCTGCTCACATTTGTCATGGTGCCATTTTATTCAATTTCAACTTCCTGGCACTTTTTTCCAGAACAGGTCTAGCGACATTAGCAAAATAGGCTAATATTCCAACAACCAAGCATTTTGTTGTGAAGTAACACTACCCTTTGTAAAGAAAGATGCTTAATTTGTGCTGGGGTTACAGGCTGTGGGCACCGGCCCTCCTATTTATGGACCAGGAGTTTAGTTTCATGATCAGACTTTGACTCGGAGCACGAGAGGCAGAACAAGCATTTGCAATGCAATAGGTCTCGCAGTTGTTAGAGTTTGATCTATTGGCATTGTAAATGGCAATGCCGTTTATTTATGTGTAGGTTTTTAAAACATAAATAAAAGGCATTGTCATTTACAATGCCAATAGGTTAAACTCTTGCAAATGCGAGACCTATTGCATTGCAAATGCTTGTTTTAATTGAGTCCTTGCTGCCAGAACTTTGCAGACACTTTCGCCCAGGTCCCTTCCAGCCGGCCCCGCGGGAGGAGTCACTAGCGCAGGAGCGCCATATGAGACGCGGGTGAAACCGCTGAGCGGGGACGCGTGCGCGGACACCAAGCGGGCCAAGACGGGCCTGTCTGAGCCCGTCAGAGGACGTTAGAGGACGGACCGGGCCCGTTCTCTTGGTTTTACCTATTTTGCAAGGCACTCAGTGTACATTGACCCAGGACTGACATTCCGGAAGACCCAGAGGTACCGTAATTGAATCTGACATTTAATTGACTCAGAGAAGCACACAGTAACGAATACCTTTTAAAAACTGTACTATATTCCACTATTTTAGAAATACTTTGGTAGGTTCCTATTATTATTTGTGTTAAAGGTTTTTTTAGGGGACTAAATTAGTGTGAAAATGGGGAAAAGGAAAATGCAAACTAGTCAGGCACTACATACGAAAAAGGCTGCTGGAGACGCCCAGCAAACATTACTCTCATACCTGACAGGGGCAATGGGGGCAATTGAGAGGCAGATATCGTCCGTAGAGGAGCCTTTAGAAATAAATACACAACCTGCCTGTGAAGTAAATAAAACTCAGCCCGTGGTGGCCGTGGTGGAGAATGACAAAGTTAATAAAACACACAAAAAATTCCCCAGCTCTATTCCACAAGAAAATGGTTCGATACAGTACGTGATAGAGTCGATAGACCAAATCTTATCTAGCGACCAGGATTCCCTCATCCAGCTCCCTCTAAAGCAAACAAAGATGCCATCTAAAAGAACTGAAGCTATAGTGATATCAGACCCTGTAAATTTCACCATAAATAACACCCCAAAGAGAGTAAAAACAACCAAAAGAGCGGCATCAGGGAAAAAAATAGCTTCGAAGGCGCCCACAGAAAGAACCGTAGAAAGATCTCAGGGGAAGAAAAATTCAAAGGCCAAATTAAAAGATGTGGATATTAGAAATCTAACTACTGTAGTACAAAATGTAAACCTCTTTCTTAGGGACTCAATTACCAACATAGAAGGAAGAGTAAAAACGATAGAACAACCCTAGCTGGCCTTCTAGATAGAGTAGTCCCCAACCAACTATTGAGGACGAAAGACAAGCTGGTATACACAACACAGGAGGGGGCAGTACAACAAAAAACAAGCAGTGCCAGATCTCCCAAGATATAGACCGGGCAAACTTAAGTAGGACCCAAGGAAAAGACGGGGATTATCAATGGAGTGTCATCCCCCAAAAAAGTAACAGAAAATTAGAAACGGAGACTCTCCACATCAGGCAGTCAATAGGATAGTGAACATATAAAAGAGACACTTATGGATCATAGATAAATAAATAGCCTGAACCTTCAGGTTATAGGAACCTAACCTAGGGGTGTCAGGAAGGCACTTGTTTCCCGAAAAAACACCCAAAGAAAAGAAAGGGGCAGAACACTTCCTTTCTTGAGTCCCCTCACTCACCAGGGTTTCCCCACGGTGACATGCTTCATCATTGGGGTCCTCTCAGTCCTCTACGGACTGAGGCGTGCTGCAACTTGCGGATTACGTAGGAGCACTAAACAAAATTATGTGTGGTGCAAGTGTCGTGGTGTGGAGTGGAATAAAGTGAATTAAAATAATCAACTAGTGGGCCAAATATATTTTATTCTTGCTCCTAGCTAATTGGTTAAAAAAGTGGGTAATATGCTAGAATAAACTACTTTAATGGGTAAGTGTACCTAGCATATGGTCGACTAGTTTCGAGCTTCCCTAGCTCTTCCTCAGGACTACACTGGGACCAGCCCAGTGCAAGTACCACTCCTAGAACACCTGATTCCGGTGCAAAAATAAGTGAAAAAACACACAAACGCTGCGCCTAATAAGCATGCGTTAGGGAAAATACATACGTAATGTACGTCTAGTAAAAATCTGTAGGATAAAAAACAGACGTTAGAGGAGAAAAGGCAGAATATGCAATATTTCTATAAAATATAATGGTGGTTACACTATACACCTGTGTTGCAATATTCATTAGTGACGATTTCTTATTGTGCCACTATGTTGCTCTCCAGTAAGTACATCTTTCATGCTGGCGTTTCGCTATATCGTGAATAAAAAGTGTTTGTGAATGCACACAGTGCACATATAATAAAACAAACAAAAAACAAAAAACACCGGAATCAGGTCTTCTAGGAGTGGTACTTGCACTGGGCTGGTCCCAGTGTAGTCCTGAGGAAACTAGTCGACCATATGCGAGGTACACTTACCCATTAAAGTAGTTTATTCTAGCATATTACCCACTTTTTTAACCAATTAGCTAGGAGCAAGAATAAAATATATTTGGCCCACTAGTTGATTATTTTAATTCACTTTATTCCACTCCACACCACGACACTTGCACCACACATAATTTTGTTTAGTGCTCCTACGTAATCCGCAAGTTGCAGCACGCCTCAGTCCGTAGAGGACTGAGAGGACCCCAATGATGAAGCATGTCACCGTGGGGAAACCCTGGTGAGTGAGGGGACTCAAGAAAGGAAGTGTTCCGCCCCTTTCTTTTCTTTGGGTGTTTTTTCGGGAAACAAGTGCCTTCCTGACACCCCTAGGTTAGGTTCCTATAACCTGAAGGTTCAGGCTATTTATTTATCTATGTATACAATTGGAGGGTGAACCTAACCGTTAAAACCTCTCCTTCCCCCCCTTTTTTTGATATACACTTATGGATCACTCATATTTAGATTTACCATCAGCCTGCACCCCTTATACAGTAATATAAGCAAACTCCCCTAAGTTGCGACCAAATGAATGCGAAACCTGGGATGGTTTGAGAAATAAAACGCTCAACTGGTTAAGTAGTACAGTAGGCTTAACCCAAGAACTTTTCATGGAATTCAAAATGGCGAGAAGGATAAATTGGGTAGGGAAAGAGCAGAAATCCCTTTCCGGGGAGTGTATAGTCCTAACTTTTAGAACACCAGAACTAGTAAAGAGGATTCTATGGAAGGGGGCAAATAGTTCCTTAAACATAGCTGATATAAATATCCTACCATTGGGCTACTTTTATAAGCCAGTAAACATACCCAGGAGGGACGGGGCAGGCCAAAAAAGAGGAAAAAGTTTGGACTACCCCCAAAATATCATGCTGGAAAATCGCTATGCTCCATTGATCTCCTTAGATAAGATAGACTGACTGGGTAAATGCACTAGTGATCCTTGTGATATTGCTGTACCTGTCTTCCCCCAAAGCCATCAAGCTTCAGCCAGGACCAAGGTGGCAGAAAATAATATATCTCTATCAGAGGGAACTACAATAAAGAGTTCTACCACCGAGATTATGTCGGCCACAAATATGATCCCCGAGAAAAATATTAACCCCGATTTACTAGTACAAAAAAATTGCCAAGGTCTGAGAGATACGCATAGAGCAGGAAATAAAATAAGCGTAGAAGAGTTAGTCCTCCCACTAAATGTAATATATACCAGACCGATATCCACAAATGTATCCACTCCTGTGTACAATGAAAATCTAACTCTGGGAACTGATATTACACATAGGTGCCGATTCCAATCCGTCAAAAAAATTTACTGTCCGACTCGTATCCGTATTTTTTTACGTACGAATCGTACAAGTACCGTACAAACAGCCAAGTACGATTCGGACATGAAAAATACCTACGAATAGCGTCGGGAAATGTCTACGAGAGGGAGTCGGAATTCTTTACGTCCGAATGGCCTCGTGAAAAGTGTACGAGAGGGAGCCGGACATTTTTACGTGCAAATCGTAAAACAAAAGTCCGAACGCGCAAGTACAATTCGTACCGCCCGTCCGAATACACAACCGCATGTAAAAGGCCCAGTACGGAGCCAACGCAGTAGCGCACATGTACACGGGTAAACTTGTGCCCGTGTACGAGCCGTACAGCCCCCCCACCCCCCAATATGTCAGCACCGTACACCCCCCTGTCTGCACTGTACCCCAGGCCTGCACGCGTACGCCCCGTACCCCCCCAGTACGCGCCGTACCCCCGCATGTATGCGCCGTACCCCCATGTACGCGGGTACCCCTGGCCCGCACCTGTATGTGCCGTACCCCCGCATGTACGTGCCATACCCCCCCATGTACACGGGTACCCCTGGCCCACACCTGTACGTGCTGTACCCCCACATGTACGCGCCGTACCCCCGCATGTACGCACCGTACCCCCCCATGTACACAGGTACTCCAGGCCCGCACCTGTACGCGCCGTAACCCTGCATGTAGGCGCCGTACCCCCGCATGTACGCGCTGTACCCCCCCATGTACGCGGGTACCCCTGGCCCGCACCTGTACGCGCCATACCCCCGC
Organism: Triturus cristatus; assembly: GCF_964204655.1. Taxonomy (NCBI): domain Eukaryota; kingdom Metazoa; phylum Chordata; class Amphibia; order Caudata; family Salamandridae; genus Triturus; species Triturus cristatus. The sequence goes on along the minus strand of NC_140580.1, from coordinate 594,774,562 downwards.
ATGTACGCGCCGTACCCCCGCATGTACGCGCCATACCCCCCATGTACGTGGGTACCCAAGCCCGCACCTGTACACGCTGTACCCCCACCGCCCCAGGCCCGCACCTGTACGCGCCGTACCCCTACCGCCCCAGGCCCCCACCTGTACGCACCGTACCCCCGCATGTATGCGCCTTACCCCCCGTGTACGTGGGGACCCCAGGCCCGCACCTGTACACGCCGTACCCCCACCGCACCAGGGCCGCACTTGTACGCGCTGTACCCCCACCGCCCCAGGCCCACACCTGTACGCGCCGTACCCCCACAGCATGTACGCGCAGCACCCCAACCCCGTACCCCAGCACCCTCACCCAGCATGGCGTATGTACGGACCGTATCTACGCGAAAAATACTCGTACAGAACCAGGACACTGTAAAACAGCACAAGGAGGGTCAATTCGACTCGCACAACAGCACAAAACACGTCTACATGACAAAATACATCTCAAAGACTGACCTGGCACATCCAAACAGGCAAACAGAGGCCCAAACTCACAACCACCTCTTATAACACACCCACCAAAATTCAAACACAGCCACACCCAAAAATGGACCAATAAAAAGGGCCCAAACACACAACCCATGAGCCTTTGCAACAGACCCACTGCTGCCACACCCCACACACAAACAACTGCACCTTACTGACCCCTTAACTACACCTTAACTCACACACCTTCACACAACCTCCTTCACAAACACCCCCACTCACATTCACACACACACCATCATATTCACACCCACACACCCACAACCATCCACACCCACACCATGCCCACAGACAAGAATCCAAAGTTCACAAGGGCGGAGCTGGAGCTCCTTGTCAACGAAGTCATCAGAGTCGAGCCACAGCTGTTTGGAACATTGGTCAGACAGACCAGCATAGCCCAAAAAACCAGCCTGTGGCAGAGGATCGTCGATAAGGTGAATGCTGTTGCGCCCATCCGAAGGACCAGGCATGAATGCCAAGCCAGGTGGTACGATCTGCGCAGGGCAGTCAAGAGGAAGATGAATGAGGAATACGCCCAGAGTAACATCACTGGAGGTGGGCTGCCCCGCAGACCCGTACACTACCATCCCTGGGAGGAGAAGGTGATGGCCCTGCTTCCGCCGGTGGGAGTACACGGAGTTGAAGGAGTCGCAGAGCCTGGTAAGTACACAAACAACTTACGTAACATGTGGGCAATGGGGTCCACACCACAAATACACCAAATACACTCAACTTCCCCAAGCACTCACCGCACACAACCACACTCAAAAACCACGCTCATGCCACCAACGTCTCCATGCACCATTCACAAATCAAGCCAAAGCCATGTCCCAGGCTACACCAACCACAAACCCAAGACTGGATGTCCGGGAGGCTGGGAGGGTGGGCCTCACACAACACATTGTGAAAATGAGAAGCAGACACCAATGCCCTCAGCCCATATGGCATAGGTACATACCCATGCACAATGCACAGGGACTGGCAAAGTACTGACAAGGTCGCTGACACTTGGCCCTGCTGTATGCACACAAGGCCTTCCTGGGACCACTGTACACTCAAACACCAACTCCACAAGCACAGGTAACTAGCACAGGAACTCACACTCACTGTCATGCCAGCATTCACCATGAGGGGACAGACACATCACCTGGGAGACCCAATGCCAACTCACACTACACCCAACAGCAGTCCCGGTCACACACACCCCCCTTACACAAGCACACACCCCCGGGGCAGGCAACGGATTTACACACTCTCACAATGGACATGTGACACAAGACCAATCCATAGCCAAATAAGCATCCTAGCCAAAATTCTACAGGTCAAACACTCAGGAGAACATATCAATCTGTCCCCCGCGACATACCCAACCCCAAGTGGACATTGAGAGGAATGCTAGGTACATCCATCTACCTGGAGGAACTGTGACAACTTGAATATGTATGAAACATGGATGTCGCATGAAACAGCATTAACATTGTCTCTCTCTCACACACAGGACAACGTCGTGGATCTCCCCCCGACACTGGGGGGGAACAATCACAGTCCCCGGCTCGGCGTGAAGAGGACCCCACCGGCAGCGATGACTCTCACCACTCCGTGGATGACCCCGACCAACCTGGCCCCTCTGGTGCCCAAGCCCCTGCAGCACCTGCGTCAGGTACATCTGTGCCAACCACCACCCCTATTGCTGCCACATCCCAGGAGACACCCAGGAGCCCTGCTCGCACTGAACAACAGAGCCAGTCTGACCAGGAGGGACAAGGTTCTCCGGGCACCCAGGAGGAGGCAGGCAACCCTGCAAATGCCATCCCTCAGGGGTCCCGTAGACCCGATGTGCTCACAATGGCAGGCCAGGCTCAAGTGGGCAGGGGTGGTGGGAGTGGAGGCAGGCGGAGGCGCGAACCTGACCAGCCAGCTGAGGGAACCGGTATGTCCCACATACGCCACATCCTGGACACATCCCGGCGTGACACCAGGGGCATCAGCCAGGTAGTGTCAAGACTCACAGAGATGCAGGGGACCCTCAACGAGATCAAGAACATGCAGGCCGAGCAACATGCCAGTCAACAACAACACCAAGGACGGATGGAGGCAAGACAGGCTGAGCTCCTGGCGGTGCAAAGGGACATGAGCCATTCAATCCGTCGGATTGCCGACAACATGGGCAACCCTCCCTGTGACAGCAGGCGCAGACCAGCACCAGCCACAGGGAGGGAGGAGGAGGAGGATTCATCCGACGGAGCATCCCAAACATCGTCAAGGCCTGCATCTGAGGGTCCCCGGAGGAAGGTGGGTCATCCACGGAAAATACCGTGAGAGTCAGCGGACCATCAACATCTCCCAGGTGACCTGGCCTGGCACCTGGCCCTCTGGCGCAACAGCAGCACCTCATCCAATGACATTCTCTGCCACATGGACTTGCTGGTCACAGTCTGACCAATGATGACCAACACTGTGCTCTGGACTCTGATGACTTCCAATGCCAAGGATACCATCTCCCCCTGTGAACTTTGGATTCTATTCCCCCGGTAGAGCACATAATTTCACCTACCAAAACACGTACCCCACCGCAAATAAAAATATTATTTGGTTCATGAGACGTTGCTGTCATGTTGCTTAATTCCACAACATATGTGTGTGTAAATGTCAAACTATGCCTGAGTGTTAAACTAACTCCAGCCATCCATACCCTGGGATCTGAGTCTGGTACAGGACACACATGGGTCACAAGGTATCATTCAAAGCAGGCATGGAGCAGAACACTCACCTGTGATGGCCACAAGCTTCTGAGGGGGGGCTTGCAATACTGAGCGGACAGACCTATTTGGAAGATTATCATTAAAGCGTAGAGGTCATGGCTCATGTGGAGGTTCCCGGGGAGGGAGTCCCAGGTATGTGTTGGCAGGCGGGAGAACTATGTCCTGCATGCCGGAGTACGGTGGATGTGAAGAATGGTGGCCAGGGCAAGGTCGGATGCACGGAGATGGCCCAACGGGGTCTCGTACGACAGGACGTACAAGGTTGGTTTTGTGTCGGGGTTGTGGACTGCCTCCTGAGTGTGGGTGGGGAGTGTTGAGGTCATCCTGCAGCAGACAGTGATCCATTGCAGCTATCTATCTATGGTGGACGGTGATGTGGCTGGTACGCAGGATGTTGAAGCTGAGGTGTGCAGATGCACCCTGGATGTGGACACGTTTCCCGGGAGTTTGGATGTACGTGCTCCATAGAGGGCAGGCCAGTATTTGACACAGATGTTGTCGTGGACATGGGGGATGGTCTATCTTTCCTTGGAGTGGATCTATCTGTGGATCATGTGCATAATGCAGAGGGCATTGCAGCATGAGGTACAGATGCTATGGACTGACATGGCAAATGTGTGCAAGCAATACATGATGCACACCATCTTGTGTGTGTGGCCACTGGGTGCCGGGGCAGGGCTCTTGCGGGTGGGACACAAGCACTTGACCCAGCTGTAAGGGGACAATCCTCAGATGATCACCTCAGTCCTGTCCAAGTCCAGCCTCAGGTGGCTCATGTACAGCCATTCATCAATGGATCTCATGCATTCAGGAATAATGGAACTGGCAATGTCTGCGTCTTTGGTGAGGGTGAGGAGCACCTGGCTGTCAATGGCATACCAGCTGATGAGGTGCTGTGCGCATGTGATGGTGGAGAGGGGGGTCCTGGACACATTGTAGATTGACACGCTGATAGATGATACCTGTGCCATGTGCCAGACGACGACACCATACTACATGCAGAAGCCTTGAGTCCCACTCCCATGGCCTTGCTGGGGTACAGAGCCAGTGTGGAGTAGGAGGGACATGATCTGGTTGGTGTGACAGGGCCTGGAAGGCGTGGCAGCGCTGTGTAGGCTATTGGAGTAGCACACTCAGCATGCAAAGGTGTCGTGTGTGCGCTTAGGGTATGTCTGACAGCATCTGGTAGATTTACGGATGGACATTGCTTGGAGTGTGGCTGCTACATCAGACTGTAGTGTGATGTGTGTCATGCAAGGACATGAGGGTCGTGCAATGTGCACGTTGCATGTGCTGATGGTCCAGCCTTTGCCACCGCGTGGCGCCAACTGTGGCATAGACAAGCTGAGGACAGCCAAATGAATGGGTGGAGGGAGGAAGGGAGGAGCATCTTTGAGGCATGTGTGTTGCCAAATCAGGATACTCTGTGGGCCCTTGCTGCAGGGTCCGCAGCAGCAGGCGGCATGTCCTTGAAAATATTCCACAATTTGCACACAAAGACTAGGATGTCTGAAGGACAACTGCAACAGGTGTGTGTAAAGGAAGGAGTGTCCGGTTTTACATGGCACACCCAGAGACAATGCATGCACAAACACCAAAGATGAATGACACCGGATCAGGGAACTGAAGGCCGAGCTGCGCACAGGAGGCACACCCTCAGCAGGTGTTGATGGCCCATTGTGTGGACCAACATGCCAAAATACATACACAACCATGGACTTCATGCACAATAGGGATAATAATCCATGAGGAACTACATGCATGTTGCTAAACTACACATGGACTACTCTGCACAATCTTTCACAACTATGCCAGAGATGCCGCATGCAAAGTGGCAAGAGACCAGCATTGACAGAGATGAGGCACCTTGGAGTGTGAGGAACACCTTTATTACTCAGGCTCACACTAAGGGAAATGCATCCTTTTGAACAGACTCACAGGTCATTCCTCTGACCATGTGGGACCTACACTGGACACCCCCTGCAACACACAGATGTGTAAAATCCTACTGAGCTGGCACACAAGTGAAGTGTGTGAGCCAAACACCCCTTGCTCCACACGGAGAGTCTGCAATTCACCATTGAGCCTCTTATGGGGATGTCCCACACTATGTCCACCATCAGCATCCCGTATGTTCCTGAGGGACGTTTTACACACATTGATGCCTTCATCACATTCCACAAAACATTACAGATGACTGTCAGGAAGGGTGAATATCAAGTCATGGGAGCCATGCCACATGTCATGTGCCCCATGGTGAGTCGACAGGTATGCATGGTAACACAACATGCACAGGAGCAGTCCCAACATAAACCAAACACGTACCACACACAAAATGCCTTGCTGCACTCCTTACCCAAAATGACTTTTCACCATGTCCGTGCATGGAACGCTGATTCAGCACACGTTGCAATACTCATGAGGAATAGCTGGAGGCCAACGAAGACACGAGCAGACGACATGCGCAAGAAACTGTGGATGACAGACACACCACAAGTCAGCAAAGAGCTAGTTATCGGCAGACATGGACATGTACTCGACAGGAATGATGTTGTCACCATGCTAATTTAACAAATTAGTGTCCATGCTAAAATGTGTGGAATGACATCATCACTTGAATGACACATCAGAACACACCTCCAAGTCACTTAGCACACAGTCAGCTGGACACACACATTGAAACACATGCCACACAAGGCTCAAAGCGTGCACACTTAGACACAGGGACTCACCATTATGAGAAGAAGTTGAGGATGAGCTGACTCCGGATGTCCTCCTCCTCCTCCTCCTCCTCACTTTCCTCGTGCCCAAGCCCTTCATCCTCCACGGGTGGATGTTCCTGCTCATCGGGATCCAGGATGAGTGGCACTGCCTTCTCCACTGCCATGTTGTGTAGCATGCAGCATACAAGGAAGATTTTGCAGACCTTCACCGGGGCATATGGGAGGGACCCGCTGGTCTTGTGGAGGCACCGGAATCGGCTCTTCAGGAGTCCAAACGTCCTCTCAATCACGCGCCTGGTCTGCCCATGGGCGTCGTTGTAACGGTGTTCTGCGGCTGTTCTGGGATTGCGGAGAGGCGTCATCAGCATGTTGGGATAGCCAGAGTCCCCTACATGGAAACATCATGTGAAGAAGTGGGTCAGGAGATGCCGTAAGATACAAAGATACCGCTAAACAGAGGACAAACAGAGTATACCCACCAACAAGACATGCTCGTTCGTCGTGCAGCCGCAGCATCATTTCTGGTACCCTGCTATGCCTCATGATGTAGGCATCGTGTGCTGACCCTGGAAAACGGGCACAGACATGGGAAATCCATGTTAGGTAGACACACCACAAGGGCATTAATAGAGTGATAATGTTTGCGGTTCCGAAAGGCTACCTCCTGTGCCTGTGGTGGTACCAAAGCCACATGTGTCCCATGAATGGCCCCAATTACATGAGGCATCCCTCCCAGGGCATAGAACTCACCCTTGACACCTGTCAACTGCTCACGAGTGGGAAAATGGATGAATTCATCCAGGTGCTCCAACATGGCTTCTAAAACATCATGCAGGACACGGCTGAACATTGTCTGGGACATGCCACCGACATCAGCTATGGTGAATTGAAAGGTACCGGTGGCAAAAAAATGTAGGGCTGCCATCACCTTCATCTTGGGGGTCAGAGCAGTAGGATACCTGTGTCGCGGTTGGAGGTGTGGTTCCAGCCGGGTGGTCAAGCGCTTAATCAACTCTTGGGAGAAGCGGTATCTTCAGATGCAGTCATGTTCACGCATGGCACCCAGGTCTGGCATTGGTCGGGGTAGAGGCGGTGCCCTGTAGAGATTTGGAAGGAATAACGATGAGCGAGTACATCACAACAACAATGTCAATGAAATGAGCACATGTTCAACAGCTAATACACATCTGCTAAATACAGAGACTGGTCTGTGCAATACATCCAGCACACGTATGCCAGCAAGGTGATACTCCTACGAAGAGCCAGCTACAATAGTTTATTTGCAAGGTCGACGTGACATGCCATGAAACGAGCTGTGTGCCAGTGTAAGTGAACAGCCAGACACATCACAGGAGTGACAGACATCCACATATCCGCATTTGAAGGATGTAATCTCATACAGACAGCAGGCGGGAAGCTAGACGCACAGGTCAGATGTCATTTAAAAAGGGCAGATCACACACCTCTCCATGAAGGGGAACATGTCAAATGCTGATAACCCAGACATTGAGACAACGCAGATATGTCCTCAGGTCGCAATACCATGTTCGATGCATGCAGACACATGTCACGTGGTATTGCACATGTGGCATGGTGTGCGTAATTGTGTGCCATGCACATATGCACACAGACACATGTTGGATGCTGCAACAGCAGATGGAGTTGACGGAACACCAACTGCAAGCTCATGGGAATACATGACACACACTTGACATAGTCACATCGTGGCACGCTGGTAGTCACATGTCAGGTGAAATTATCCGTGTACCTTCCATCAGGGGACAGTTGCGGGTGTTGGTGACTGTGGCATATCAGTGATGCAGTGCTTGACACGTTTGTACTACATGCACACATGTGAAAAGTGTGGAGGGGAAGTATGCCACGTAGTGCCCCATCACACATGACATGTGTAAACAGCTCATCACACATCTATTGTGCCACAACATGAGGAGACATGTGCGACATCACTGCCTGACACACCTAGGCCCTGCACATGAAGGACTGCACTGACAAAGACTTGATGTACAGCCTTGTGCGAGTCTGACACCTCCATTCCTTTCGTGTGCGCCTCCTATCACCAATGTAAGCTGTGAAACGCAGTACACACGCTCTGAGGCCGTGTGTACGGGCCGTACACGCATGAGTAAGGCCCCTATCACTATAGTTGTGTTACGTAAGGCCATTGTGATAGGGCCCGTACTCACGCGTATACGGGCTGTACACGCGTGAGTACGGCCTCTATCACTATAGTTGTGTTACCGTAGGCCATAGTGATAGGGGCCGTACTCACGCGTGTACGGGCCATACACACGTGAGTACGGCCCCTATCACTATAGTTGTGTTACCGTAGGCCATTGTGATAGGGGCCGTACCCACGCGTGTACAGCCCGTACACGCGTCAGTACGGGCTGTACACGCGTGTGTACGGCCCATACACGCGTGAGTACGGCCCCTATCACTATAGTTGTGTTACCGTAGGCCATTGTGATAGGGGCCGTACTCACGCGTGTACGGCCCATACACGCGTGAGTACGGACCGTACCCACGCTCTGGGGGCGTGGGTACGGTCCGTACACGCGTACCCCTACATCACCACTGCAATGGTGGTACGGACCGTACCCACGCTCTGGGGGGCGTGGGTACGGTCTGTACACGCGTACCCCTACATCACCACTACAATGGTGGTACAGACCGTACCCATGCCCCCCAGAGCGTGGGTACGGTCTGTACACGCGTACCTCTACATCACCACTGCAATGGTGTTACGGACCGTACCCACGCTCTGAGGGGCGTGGGTACGTCCCGTACCACCATTGTGGTGGTGACGGGTACGTGTCCATGTCCACTTCCGTTGTGGCGGGACGTGGGATTGGTGGACACGCCCCCCGAAGTGACCAGACCATGGAGGTAATTAATGTGCAGGATATATTTCTTTTTTGTGGGGTGTGGGGTGTGGGTTATGTTTCCTGCCCCTTGCCCCCCCCCTTTGCCCCTGGGGGTTGTTCTGACCTTCTGCGGCGTCTGCGTCGGTTTCTGTACACAAGGTCGTAGGCTATGAGGGCCGGGATGACACGTAGGATGGGGTCCATGGCTGTCCGTCGCGTACCGGTGCTCCTTGTTCGTGTCGTTCTCAATTTCCCGGGAGTTTTTGGCTGCCGTAAATTATTATCCGTGCGGAGTGACGTAGGCACGGATCGTACTTGCTGGTTCGTAAAACGCTGCCTGACTCCGTCCGGACGTCAGATACGCGGTGTCCCGGATCGGAATTTTGGGTATTTTTTTGTCGGTCGGTGGTTTGTACGACTTGTACGGAAATTGGATTTCTGTACGAATCGTACTTGCGGGTTTGTAAGGTGTTTTACCCGGGGACGAGTCGGACGGAGAATACGCTCCGTACGACCATTCGTACCCGGCTTTTATAGGATCGGAATTGGCACCATAGTGTTACAGTACTTTTTTGGAACATTGCAGGACTTCGGTCCAAACTATCGAATCAGGTCTGGATAAATTTTGTTAGGAAATTTGACATATTATGTTTACAGGAAACATGGTCCCGGGAAGATATATCGAAGGCTATAAAACTTTTCACACACCAGCTCTTCCAACAGCTAGTGGGAGGCCAAAGGGTGGATTATGTATTTATGTGTCAATTTTGCTAAAGCTTAACAAAGTACTGCTGATTATTTCAGAACCTAATTATCAAGTACTGAACATGAAAACAGAAAAGTGTGATACTATAACCTTGGTTAATTTTTATAACAATGTAAAGAGGGAAAATATGATAGAGATATTGAAACAGCTTAGAGATGAAATATTGAATATTCTGAATGATTATAGGGAGGATGTGCAACTAGCTTTGGGGGGGTGATTTTAACACTGCCTTGTGTCCACATAGTGATGAAGTACTGTGCGGATTAGTAGATGCAAGAGAATGCAACATCGCTCACTTTACCCATAATTCACAGGGGGATGCCCTGAATGAAATTTTATTTTTTCTAGACATGGGGTTTGCAAATGACATGAGTTCGCCACCCACCCCGTTTTCGCAGACTTTCCATGGGAGGGGGGCAAATACAATTATAGACTTTATAATAACCCCGAATAGGTCCGCTTCAAGGGTTCAAAGTTTTAAAACACACAAAAATGTTTTAAGTGATCACTTTCCTCAAAGCATGGTGATATTGGTCCCAACAAAAGTAAGGAAAGTACACTCCAAAAGGACCCTAAAACTACAGGGCCTAGAAATAAACAAAATAAATGGTTACTCATTAAAATGGGACCAGGTAGATCCATCTGTGATAACGAAAGTAGTAGTCGAAAACAGTATGGATGACATCCTTAAGTGTCTTGAAGAGATTACACCATCCAAAGACATGTTAGGGGCCTATACGCATATAGCAGACATTATTAGGGATTCACTGAGAAGGGAAGCGAAAAACGGGAAGGGTAAGAAAGAAGGCTGGTTCGATAAAAATTGTACGAGGGCATATAGAAATCGTAAGAGTGCCCTACATAGGAAGGAACGAGATAGAGTAGAAATAACTCAATTAAGAAAGAGAGAATCAAAAAGGGATGCATGGGCTGAGTTACATAAGGCGAGTATAAAAAGGGACAGTACTGCTTTTTGGCGAGTGGTAAACTCACCTTTTATGAGACCCGAGACGACGCCGAGACTGGAAACAGCTATCAGTGAAGCTCAATGGGTAGACCATTTTTCCAAAATGTATGCAAAGAAAAATGAATTCAGCCGCCAGTTAGACTGCCCTGCATTTTCTAGTCCCTCAATTGTGTCCTTCCCAATAAATATAGATTTTACTTTGGACGAAGTTGAACTTGCTTTGAAGGCCAGTAAGGGTGGCAAGGCACCGGGACCAGATGGGGTGCCCATAGATATATTCAAACAGAACCTGGAGCTCTGGTCAGCCCTAATAAAACAGGTACTTGCAGCAGCGTGCAAAGTAGGGCTAGTAGGATCCTGGTCCGAATCATTAATGGTCCCAATCTTTAAGAAAGCTGATAGACAAAATCCCACATGTTATCAGCCAATTTCCTTACTAGATTCGGTGGGAAAGGTGTTGGGCCGCATTATTCTAAACCGCCTCCAGGAATGGGCTGAAGATAACAATTTATTAACTGACTTGCAATTTGGATTTAGTGAAGGTTTAGGGACAATAGAACAGGCCCTAAATTTAACAATTCTGACAGAAAAATACACAAAAGCTAAAAAAGGGAAACTGTACTTAGCTTTTGTCGATCTCTCCACCGCTTTCGACTGTGTATCCCACAACAAATTATGTCAGATCCTCGAAGCGATGGGAGTCGAACCAGCCCTAATCCAAGTTGTAAGAGGACTATATTCTGATGGCAGAGCCAGGGTAAGGTTCGGACCAAATGGGGAACATACAGCTCCTTTTGCAGTGGAGAGGGGGGTGAGACAGGGCTGTGTCCTGGCACCCCTCTTGTGTACTTTGTATACAAATGGTATCGAACAGGAGATGCTTGTGGGGTGTCAGGACCTGCCTCAGGTACAAAATCGTCCCATACCCACCCTGCTCTAAGCCGATGATACGGTGATAATGGCCCAAACATCACTAGAACTGCAGCGGGCCATACACAAATATTACGAGTACATGGAAAGCCTTGATTTAAAGATAAACGTTACAAAAACCTATATAATGACTTGTGGGAAGGTCACTAGGAAGGAGAAAACTATTTTTATTGGTAACAATAAACTTGAAAACACAAAAACATATCCATACTTGGGCATTCTTATGGATAATAAAGGTTCTTGGAAACAGGCAATAAGGGCTAAGAAACTCTTATTTATGAAGACTACAACCGCTCTCATGAATTTCGCACAGAAATTAGGTAAAAGGCCGCCACTGGAACTACTTAAGATCTACCAGGCCAAGTGCGTCAGTGTGGTTATATATGGGGCAGGGATTTGGGGAAATTGTAACGTATCAGAGTTACAGAAAGTAGAAAACGCTTTCATTCGCTATGTACTGGCGGTTCCTCGATCCACCTCAACTTTTGTTTGTCACACAGAGCTGGGGCTGCAATATTTAACGGACAAAATAAGGGTCCAGCCACATGCCACACAAGGCTCAAAGCGTGCACACTCAGACACAGGGACTCACCATTATGAGAAGAAGTTGAGGATGAGCTGACTCCGGATGTCCTCCTCCTCCTCCTCCTCACTTTCCTCGTGCCCAAGCCCTTCATCCTCCACGGGTGGATGTTCCTGCTCATCGGGATCCAGGATGAGTGGCACTGCCTTCTCCACTGCCATGTTGTGTAGCATGCAGCACACAAGGAAGATTTTGCAGACCTTCACCGGGGCATATGGGAGGGACCCGCTGGTCTTGTGGAGCCACCGGAATCGTCTCTTCAGGAGTCCAAACGTCCTCTCAATCACGCGCCTGGTCTGCCCATGGGCGTCGTTGTAACGGTGTTCTGCGGCTGTTCTGGGATTGCGGAGAGGCATCATCAGCATGTTGGGATAGCCAGAGTCCCCTACATGGAAACATCATGTGAAGAAGTGGGTCAGGAGATGCCGTAAGATACAAAGATACCGCTAAACAGAGGACAAACAGAGTATACCCACCAACAAGACATGCTCGTTCGTCGTGCAGCCGCAGCATCATTTCTGGTACCCTGCTATGCCTCATGATGTAGGCATCGTGTGCTGACCCTGGAAAACGGGCACAGACATGGGAAATCCATGTTAGGTAGACACACCACAAGGGCATTAATAGAGTGATAATGTTTGCGGTTCCGAAAGGCTACCTCCTGTGCCTGTGGTGGTACCAAAGCCACATGTGTCCCATGAATGGCCCCAATTACATGAGGCATCCCTCCCAGGGCATAGAACTCACCCTTGACACCTGTCAACTGCTCACGAGTGGGAAGATGGATGAATTCATCCAGGTGCTCCAACATGGCTTCTAAAACATCATGCAGGACACGGCTGAACATTGTCTGGGACATGCCACCGACATCAGCTATGGTGAATTGAAAGGTACCGGTGGCAAAAAAAATGTAGGGCTGCCATCACCTTCATCTTGGGGGTCAGAGCAGTAGGATACCTGTGTCGCGGTTGGAGGTGTTGTTCCAGCCGGGTGGTCAAGCGCTCAATCAACTCTTGGGAGAAGCGCTATCTTCAGATGCAGTCATGTTCACGCATGGCACCCAGGTCTCTCATTGGTCGGGGGAGAGGCGGTGCCCTGTAGAGATTTGGAAGGAATAACGATGAGCGAGTACATCACAACAACAATGTCAATGAAATGAGCACATGTTCAACAGCTAATACACATCTGCTAAATACAGAGTCTGGTCTGTGCAATACATCCAGCACACGTATGCCAGCAAGGTGATACTCCTACGAAGAGCCAGCTACAATCGTTTATTTGCAAGGTCGACGTGACATGCCATGAAACAAGCTGTGTGCCTGTGTAAGTGAACAGCCAGACACATCACAGGAGTGACAGACATCCACATATCCGCATTTGAAGGATGTAATCTCATACAGACAGCAGGCGGGAAGCTAGACGCACAGGTCAGATGTCATTCAAAAAGGGCAGATCACACACCTCTCCATGAAGGGGAACATGTCAAATGCTGATAACCCAGACATTGAGACAACGCAGATATGTCCTCAGGTCGCAATACCATGTTCGATGCATGCAGACACATGTCACGTGGTATTGCACATGTGGCATGGTGTGCGTAATTGTGTGCCATGCACATATGCACACAGACACATGTTGGATGCTGCAACAGCAGATGGAGTTGACGGAACACCAACTGCAAGCTCATGGGAATACATGACACACACATGACATAGTCACATCGTGGCACGCTGGTAGTCACATGTCAGGTGAAATTATCCGTGTACCTGCCATCAGGGGACAGTTGCGGGTGTTGGTGACTGTGGCATACCAGTGATGCAGTGCTTGACACGTTTGTACTACATGCACGCATGTGCAAAGTGTGAAGGGGAAGTATGCCACGTAGTGCCCCATCACACATGACATGTGTAAACAGCTCATCACACATCTATTGTGCCACAACATGAGGAGACATGTGCGACATCACTGCCTGACACACCTAGGCCCTGCACATGAAGGACTGCACTGACAATGACTTGATGTACAGCCTTGTGCGAGTCTGACACCTCTATTCCTTTCGTGTGCGCCTCCTATCACCAATGTAAGCTGTGAAACGCAGTACACACGCTCTGAGGCCGTGTGTACGGGCCGTACACGCATGAGTACGGCCCCTATCACTATAGTTGTGTTACGTAAGGCCATTGTGATAGGGGCCGTACTCATGCGTATACGGGCTGTACACGCATGAGTACGGCCTCTATCACTATAGTTGTGTTACCGTAGGCCATAGTGATAGGGGCCGTACTCACACGTGTACGGCCCGTACACGTGTGAGTACGGGCTGTACACGCGTGTGTACGGCCCATACACGCGTGAGTACGGCCCCTATCACTATAGTTGTGTTACCTTAGGCCATTGTGTTAGGGGCCGTACTCACGCGTGTACGGCCCATACACGCGTGAGTACGGACCGTACCCATGCTCTGGGGGGCGTGGGTACGGTCGGTACCACCATTGTAGTGGTGATGTAGGGGTACGCGTGTACGGACCGTACCCACGCTCTGGGGGGCGTGGGTACGGTCCGTACACGCGTACCCCTACATCACCGCTGCAATGGTGGTACGGACCGTACCCACGCTCTGGGGGGCGTGGGTACGGTCCGTACACGCGTACCCCTACATCACCACTGCAATGGTGGTATGGACCGTACCCACGCCCCCCAGAGCGTGGGTACGGTCCGTACACGCGTACCCCTACATCACCACTACAATGGTGGTACAGACCGTACCCATGCCCCCCAGAGCGTGGGTACGGTCTGTACACGCGTACCCCTACATCACCACTGCAATGGTGGTACGGACCGTACCCACGCTCTGAGGGGCGTGGGTATGTCCCGTACCACCATTGTGGTGGTGACGGGTACGCGTCCATGTCCACTTCCGTTGTGGCGGGACGTGGGATTGGTGGACACGCCCCCCGAAGTGACCAGACCATGGAGGTAATTAATGTGCAGGATATATTTGTTTTTTGTGGGGTGTGGGTTATGTTTCCTGCCCCTTGCCCCCCCCTTTGCCCCTGGGGGTTGTTCTGACCTTCTGCGGCGTCTGCGTCGGTTTCTGTACACAAGGTCGTAGGCTATGAGGGCCGGGATGACACGTAGGATGGGGTCCATGGCTGTCCGTCGCGTACCGGTGCTCCTTGTTCGCGTCGTTCTCAATTTCCCGGGAGTTTTTGGCTGCCGTAAAATATTATCCGTGCGGAGTGACGTAGGCACGGATCGTACTTGCTGGTTCGTAAAACGCTGCCTGACTCCGTCCGGACGTCAGATACGCGGTGTCCCGGATCGGAATTTTGGGTATTTTTTTGTCGGTCGGTGGTTTGTACGACTTGTACGGAAATTGGATTTCTGTACGAATCGTATTTGCGGGTTTGTAAGGTGTTTTACCCGGGGACGAGTCGGACGGAGAATACGCTCCGTACGACCATTCGTACCCGGCTTTTACAGGATCGGAATTTGCACCATAGTGTTACAGTACTTTTTTGGAACATTGCAGGACTTCGGTCCAAACTATCGAATCAGGTCTGGATAAATTTTGTTAGGAAATTTGACATATTATGTTTACAGCAAACATGGTCCCGGGAAGATATATCGAAGGCTATAAAACTTTTCACACACCAGCTCTTCCAACAGCTAGTGGGAGGCTAAAGGGTGTATTATGTATTTATGTGTCAATTTTGCTAAAGCTTAACAAAGTACTGCTGATTATTTCAGAACCTAATTATCAAGTACTGAACATGAAAATAGAAAAGTGTGATACTATAACCTTGGTTAATTTTTATAACAATGTAAAGAGGGAAAATGTGATCGAGATATTGAAACAGCTTAGAGATGAAATGTTGAATATTCTGAATGATTATAGGGAGGATGTGCAACTAGTTTGGGGGGGTGATTTTAACACTGCCTTGTGTCCACATAGTGATGAAGTACTGTGCGGATTAGTAGATGCAAGAGAATGCAACATCGCTCACTTTACCCATAATTCACAGGGGGATGCCCTGAATGAAATGTTATTTTTTCTAGACATGGGGTTTGCAAATGACATGAGTTCGCCACCCACCCCGTTTTCGCAGACTTTCCATGGGAGGGGGGCAAATACAATTATAGACTTTATAATAACCCTGAATAGGTCCGCTTCAAGGGTTCAAAGTTTTAAAACACACAAAAATGTTTTAAGTGATCACTTTCCTCAAAGCGTGGTGATATTGGTCCCAACAAAAGTAAGGAAAGTACACTCCAAAAGGACCCTAAAACTACAGGGCCTAGAAATAAACAAAATAAATGGTTACTCATTAAAATGGGACCAGGTAGATCCATCTGTGATAACGAAAGTAGTAGTCGAAAACAGTATGGATGACATCCTTAAGTGTCTTGAAGAGATTACACCATCCAAAGACATGTTAGGGGCCTATACGCATATAGCAGACATTATTAGGGATTCACTGAGAAGGGAAGCGAAAAACGGGAAGGGTAAGAAAGAAGGCTGGTTCGATAAAAATTGTACGAGGGCATGTACAAATCGTAAGAATGCCCTACATAGGAAGGAACGAGATAGAGTAGAAATAACTCAATTAAGAAAGAGAGAATCAAAAAGGGATGCATGGGCTGAGTTACATAAGGCGAGTATAAAAAGGGACAGTACTGCTTTTTGGCGAGTGGTAAACTCACCTTTTATGAGACCCGAGACGACGCCGAGACTGGAAACAGCTATTAGTGAAGCTCAATGGGTAGACCATTTTTTCAAAATGTATGCAAAGAAAAATGAATTCAGCCGCCAGTTAGACTGCCCTGCATTTTCTAGTCCCTTAATTGTGTCCTTCCCAATAAATATAGATTTTACTTTGGACGAAGTTGAACTTGCCTTGAAAGCCAGTAAGGGTGGAAAGGCACCGGGACCAGATGGGGTGCCCATAGATATATTCAAACAGAACCTGGAGCTCTGGGCAGCCCTAATAAAACAGGTACTTGCAGCAGCGTGCAAAGTAGGGCTAGTAGGATCCTGGTCCGAATCATTAATGGTCCCAATCTTTAAGAAAGCTGATAGACAAAATCCCACATGTTATCAGCCAATTTCCTTACTAGATTCGGTGGGAAAGGGCCGCATTATTCTAAACCGCCTCCAGGAATGGGCTGAAGATAACAATTTATTAACTGACTTGCAATTTGGATTTAGTGAAGGTTTAGGGACAATAGAACAGGCCCTAAATTTAACAATTCTGACAGAAAAATACACAAAAGCTAAAAAAGGGAAACTGTACTTAGCTTTTGTCGATCTCTCCACCGCTTTCGACTGTGTATCCCACAACAAATTATGTCAGATCCTCGAAGCGATGGGAGTCGAACCAGCCCTAATCCAAGTTGTAAGAGGACTATATTCTGATGGCAGAGCCAGGGTAAGGTTTGGACCAAATGGGGAACATACAGCTCCTTTTGCAGTGGAGAGGGGGGTGAGACAGGGCTGTGTCCTGGCACCTCTCTTGTGTACTTTGTACACAAATGGTATCAAACAGGAGATGCTGTGGGGTGTCAGGACCTGCCTCAGGTACAAAATCGTCCCATACCCACCCTGCTCTAAGCCGATGATACGGTGATAATGGCCCAAACATCACTAGAACTGCAGCGGGCCCTACACAAATATTACGAGTACATGGAAAGCCTTGATTTAAAGATAAACGTTACAAAAACCTATATAATGACTTGTGGGAAGGTCACTAGGAAGGAGAAAACTATTTTTATTGGTAACAATAAACTTGAAAACACAAAAACATATCCATACTTGGGCATTCTTATGGATAATAAAGGTTCTCGGAAACAGGCAATAAGGGCTAAGAAACTCTTATTTATGAAGACTACAACCGCTCTCGTGAATTCCGCACAGAAATTAGGTAAAAGGCCGCCACTGGAACTACTTAAGATCTACCAGGCCAAGTGCGTCAGTGTGGTTATATATGGGGCAGGGATTTGGGGATATTGGAACGTATCAGAGTTACAGAAAGTAGAAAACGCTTTCATTCGCTATGTACTGGCGGTTCCTCGATCCACCTCAACTTTTGTTTGTCACACAGAGCTGGGGCTGCAATATTTAATGGACAAAATAAGGGTACAGCCAGTTTTATTGTGGCATCGTATCTGGACCTCACTAAAAACATCTTTTAATCAGAGTGTTATAAGAAATTCCCTTAAATTAGAGCAAGCCCTAGCTATTAGATGGCTGAAGTACATCAAAGATTTTATGATGGACTTAGGACACCCTGAATTTTTTAATGACCCATTAAAGATGAACAATATCTCCAGGAAGGATTTTAAAAAACAATGCATGGCACACCTGCAAGAACTTAGATATGGAAGTGAAGCCCACAAGTCGTCAGTCCGCCTAAATCAGATGATCCTATCGTCTGCTGAAATTCAGCCGTATCTGACCTATAGCGGAACTGGATATGATAGATTTGTAATGGTTCATTTCAGACTAGATTCTTTTTACCATCTAGTTTCATTCCCCACAACAAATGATTGGTCGAAAAATCTAGGACCCTGCCCTTGTGATGGGGTAGCACCCCAAACGACAATCCATATTGTTTTATTTTGTAAATATTATGGGGAACACAGAATAAGGTGGTTTCTTCCAATTTAAAAAATTTGGGGTTTGAGGCAATGTCGCCCGGCCTACCTTGCATTCCAATTATTGGAGAATGACTGTTATGCAAGAAATATAGCACTATTTTTAAAAGCTGTAATTAAATCTAGGAAACATATATGATTTTTAGGAATTTACATAAATTGTATAAACTGCTTTTAGAATGTAATTTTTATATGGAGAAAGTTATTTAATGGGTATACGTGATAATGAAATAAGAATATAATATGATGGGTGGTACCTCATGGTAAATGAATCCAAATAAGTGTATTATATATCTGTGTATCATGCTTTTATGGTTTTTTTTATCCGAAAACGAAAACCGAATAAAGTGAATTTTGATTGGTTGATTGAATGAGTATTAATGTTTATACAATTCCAATATTTTTTAGTAGAACACTAAAGGCATCAAAAAGGGATTTTTAGGATGGCCATGCTATTCTTATTCATTTTAGTTGTCATTTTGATTGTCTTTTTATCTGGAAATAATCTTTTATCAATGTTTTTAGAAATGTATTTAGTGGATTTTTTCTTTTTTATCATATACTCAAACTTGAAGACTTACACTTTTTGGGGTTGATTGTGGTACATTTAATGTTCTTTTTTACGAACTCAGTCTCCCAATGTTGTACTGTATGCATTGCACTTTTATGATTGGAAATGACCATAAAGTTAGAAAGTAAAAGTGAGTAAAGTAAAACTGCCTCTAGAGATTTCATTATTTCTTTTGTAGCCCAGAAAAAAAGTCCTCTTCTAAAACTATACAATTACTTAACTCTCATAGCAAACAATTAGAGACCATTTTTAATCCACCAAATCTAAATCTGGCCTTGAAGAACTTATCAAAGCAAAATTTGCTTTTAATAGACTTTCCACCAAAATCGCTAATTTGTATTTGCTTAAATCCAGTGCTAAATATTATGGCGAAAAGAATAGGGTTGGGATGCTTCTTGCTAATTATTTTAAGATTAAAAACAACCGTACCACGATTGAGTCACTTCTAACCTCTACAAATACTACCATTCACAAAAATGAAGATGTTCTTTTGGAATTTACTGAGTTCTTTCAAAATCTGTATACTCCTGAATCTCATCCTTGTCTGGAAGATATTCTTCAATACTTTTCCTCTATTACTCCTCCCTCTTCTCTCAATGTGGATTTTTCTCATTAGATGATGATATTCAGATTAGTGATATTCTTATGGCTATTCATGCTATAAAGAAGGGAAATGCTCCAGGACCTGATGGGATCACTGTAGAGTTTTATACACATTACTATAAAATCCTTATTCCTAAAAGACATCAGTTATTTCTATACTTCACCTCTACTCAGAAGTCTGGTGGATCCATTCAAGAGGCTTTAATTTGTCTTCTCCCTAAAGAAAATAAAGATCAGACCTTGTGTAAAAACTACAGGCAGATTTCTTTAATCAATTTGGACTATAAAATATTTGTGAAAATACTTGCCCTTCGTTTGGACTCTTTATTGCCTCACTTGATTGCCCAGGAGCAATGTGGTTTTATTAAGGGTAGACATTTATCTGATAATAATAGATTATTTTGTAATGTCTTAAATAAATCTAAGACATATAAAAATTCATTGACAGCAGTTTCATTAGATGCTGAGAAAGCTTTTGATAGAGTTAGTTGGCCCATTATTTTTTTCACACTTTCATGGTTTGGTTTTGATTTGAAATGCATTAATTATGTTTCTCTACTATATTCTTCTCCCAAATCCTCTATTTTAGCTAATGGACTTGTGTCTTCATCATTTCCCTTCACAGAGGTGTCAGACAAGATTGCCTCTTGTCTCCTCTATTGTTTATTCTTGCCCTAGAACCCTTTTTAATCAAAATTTGGCTGAACACAGATATTAAAGGTTTTCCTTCTAACAACAAACATTTAAAATGTTCAGTTTATGCAGATGACATTTTACTTTTTATCTCACAACCGTAGACTTCCTTACAATATTTTTAACTGAAGTGGACAACTTTGCTCTCATTTCAGGTTACAAGCTAAATGCTGATAAGTGTGAAATTCTCCCTTTAAATAAATTATGTTTATATGCAGATTTTATTTCTTCTTCGTTTAACTGGAACGCTGATGAAAATTAAATATCTTGGACTATAGTTCATTGCCTTTATTAAAGAGACTGTTACTTCAAATCTGAAAGAATTACAATCTATATTAATTTTGTCTACATCTCGATGGCACCCCTTATTTTTATCATGGTGGGGTCGTTTAGATACTATAAAAATGATGTTAGTTCCTATAATATTGTTCTATTTATCCAACATTCCGATCAATATTCCTAGATCTCATTAGAATTTTTTTTATAGTATTTTATCAAAGTTTTTATGGCATAATAAAAAGGCTAGAATATCTATCTGTAAACTCAAAAGGCCTCCTAAACACATGGGAGGGGTTACATTCCTGGATTTCCATATTTAGAATACTGCTTTCTTTCGTAAACAATCTTCCTTTCTTTTATCAGAAAATGACTCTTTAAACTACCCTTTGTGGGTAGATCTTGAGAAATCTTTCTTTCATTCTTTTTCTTTTGAAGAGTATATCTACCTTCCTCAGACTCCCTTAGCATTATCTTTTCCTATTCTTAAGAATTCTCATAAAGTCTTCCAGCCACTGTTCATTTCTTCTCAAGATGAGCAAACACAGTTTTAAAACTCATCAATTTGGTATAATAAACATATTAAGATGAATAACAAATTTGTTTATTTGGAAAGATTGGTTAGACAAAGGACTTGGATAGACCCATCAACTTTTTCAACATGAGATCTATGTTCCCTTTTTTGGAAGCTCAAAATCGTTTTTCTATTCCTTCCTCATTTAAATCCAAATACTTGTCCTTAATTGCAGCGGCTCAATCCTCTTATAATGAATTATCCGCTAATCTTACACTTAATCCCTAATTACCTGATTTAAAGTCGATCTTACATAACTCTCCTTCTGCATCTCAAATTTATAAACATTTAACTTACTCTTCCATTACTCGGGATAAGTCAGAGGTGGAGGGTTATTGGGAGTCTTTCTCAATTCTGGTATGGGATAAAATTTGAACTAAAATGAGGAAATCTTCTAGAGCAGCAAACACCACTCAAACTTTGTTTTTTATTTATAACAGACTCTTGATTACCCCGGCCAATTTACATAGAATTGACCCCAATGTTCCCTCTACATGTTGGTCATGTACCGTTTCTCCAGAAGATTTTAAACACATGCTATTTGACTGTCCCTATATTCATAGTTTTTGGATAGGAATCTGGCAACAGATAAACACTATTTTTCACAGACAAGTCCCTTTCTCTTTAATTCATATTTTCCTGGGGAGCATTTCTGAGGTTTGGTCATCTCTATCCAGTGACTTGCGCATAATTGATTTACTCCTTGCTATTGCCTTTCAACAGATTACCAAGTCTTGGAAAGACGCAGCTTCTGCATCTTTTCAGGCGTGGTGGTATGGAGTCTGCTACAGTCACAGATTAGATAAAGCATATGTACACCCTGTTGCTCTTGCTATTAAAAGAGATCTTCGCTGGTTACCTATAACTAATTTTTTTAATTCTTCTGCTAGAAAGACATACTCACGTAACCCTTATATTGAAGAAGTACTCCAACCTCCATGAGTTTTATGCATTCTTCTGTTTAAATATTGTATTCTATTGGTTCATTCTTAAATTTATGCATTTAGAAATATTAATATATTGTTGTTTTGCATTGTTTGATGATACATACTTTTTTCCTCCCTTCCACTTTCAGTTTTTATCTCTTATGTCTTCACATTACCACTTTACGCTTATTGATTATTTCCTATCTTGTTGTAATATGTTCAGAGTATCCACCAGATAAAAGGCTCTTTAAAAACTTTTTTAAAAAGTCATTTCTTGTTCTAATGCATATCACAGGAAAATAGGATTATTAATAGCGCATGAAATAGGTACTCTAGGCTTTAAAATACTGTAACTTAAAGACAGATATCAAGCACACAAGCATGATTCAAAAAATAAAAAGGGTAACGAACAGAGAGAAAAACACACTGGCAAAGTAGAGTATTGGTTTGCCAGCCCTGTTTTTGAAGTAAACTTTTCAGACAGCAGTGCACTTCACTTTAGGTTGTGATCAGGAAAAATGCTGACATTCACAGGCCCAGGTGTCATGATCCAAGGCTTGTGCTCAGCTCTATTTGATGGATGGAACAAAGACGTACTCCGGCAAACTTCTTTGGTGCTTGAATTCTCCATTATGGAGGTTGTCAGCAGTACATGTTAAATATGAGCATCACTTGGTGTGAAGCTTCATTGCTGTGATGGTTGCACTACATGAAATGCACCAGTCAGTATCGGACTGGGAATCAAAAGCCACCCAGGCAAATTTTGTCAGACCAGCCATCCTACTTCATATAGTGAGAGAGAGCCTCACCACTGCAATGGGGTTTTTGGGGATTCCGCCCCCATTTTCTTTTTTTAAAGTACGTTTTTCATTGTAGAACTTTGTCCAGTCATTGAATTGATAGATGGCGATTGGAGGTTGGATTTAATAGCTTAATTAGAAAAAGTTGGATAGTGAGGAGCAGGTGGATGAAGTAATTCAAGAATGGATGACAATGAATAAAGACCTTTAGTTATGAGGAGCAAATTATCAAAAAGCACTGACCAAGTGGGAATACTTTGGTTCTAATTTTAGCTTCTGCATTAAAACATCACATCCCCAGACATTACTGCCACCAATCATTATCAAACATGCATAGCATGGATGTATTTTACACAGTGAACTGAATTAGTGCCTAAAAGAATTAAACACAAAGCATTAAGCTTTGATCCAACAAAGGAAAGAGAAAAAATAACCATGTAGTGCCTGAATTGTACATTGTGAAACAAGGAAACCTTGCATCATTCCCAGCTTCCCTTTGACCCCATTGTGATCATAGACAATTACTCAAGAGCACCTTAAAATACATTTGGGTGTTGTGCTGCACAAAAGCAAAAGACTATAACATTATACCATCTACAGTATCACAATGGGCCACATATAGGAGACAGAAGACAACTCACTTTCCTCTTGGTTCACTATTAGCATTGTCACCAGTACAGCAACGGAATATCCTACAGCAAACCACAGGCTCGACCCCTCTCAAAATGGTTTCCGCCCCGGCCACAGCACTGAGTCAGCGCTCTTGGCTGTGACCGAACATCTCTGGAAAGCCTTAGACAAGGGGCAAACTTCGGCACTGATCCTTTTGGATCTTAGTGCCGCATTTGACACGGTGTCTCACACCATTCTGCTAAGTCGTCTGGCGGAGGCTGGAGTTACTGGCTCAGCACTTAAGTGGCTGGCATCCTTCCTCGCGGACAGGACGTTTCAGGTGATAGCCCCTCCTTTCGCTTCTAGTACTTACCCTATGGGTCAAGGGGTTCCACAAGGCTCGTCCCTGAGCCCTCTGCTTTTCAATCTCTATGTTCAACCTCTGGGCGGAGTAGCCAAGAGCAGAGGGCCGACCATGGTCTCTTATGACGACGACATACAGTTGGTGGTGGCTCTCTCGAGCGACCCCGAGTGCGACACCATGAAATTTCAGGGCGACCTCGTGGCAGTCGCCGAGTGGATGACCACCAACTGTCTCCAACTGAATGCCAACAAGTCAGAGGTGTTGTTGGTGGGAGGGAACCATGACCGTTGGAACGAGTTCTGGTGGCCAAAGAGTCTAGGCACTGACCCTATCCCTAAGCCTGCATTGAAGAACTGGATGGACACTTCACTCAACTTTCAGACTCAAACCAAAAAGGTTGCGGGAACATGCTTTGGTCTGTTGTGCGGACTCAAACCCATCCTGGGCTTCTTTGATGCCCAGACGAGGCAGATCATTATCCAGGCTCTGATTATGTCGAGACTCGACTATGCCAGCTCATTGTATCTGGGAGTCAACAAGTTAGAAATACAAAGGCTACAGAGAGTCCAGAATGCGGCCACAAGATCCCTCCTCGGTCTGCGCAGAACCTGCTCAGAGACAAGTGTCATTCGCTGTCTCCACTGGTTGCCTATGGCCAGGCGTATCGAGTTTAAGGCACTGTGTATAGTCTTCAAAATCCTGAAATTGGCATCCCCGCAAATATTGACCAACCTTCTCTTACCCTACACTCCCACGCGATCGCTCAAATCTATGGGACAATGCCTGGTAGTGATCCCCCGCGTGAGAAGGGTTCGTGCCGGAGGTCGATCCTTTTGGAACAGAGCTGCCATCCTCTGGAACTCCTTGCCGGCCCATATTCGAGGCCTCACTAACTACCTCCAATTCAGGAAAGCCATTAAAACTTTTCTTTTTCCTTCTCTGTAGGCCTTCCTGTGCCTTCCCTTGTGTGGCCATCCTTCTCCTGTTCAGCGCCGGGATGCTTCTTAGCTGGGGCAGCTGTCGCGTTTTACAAACTCTTAACATAACATGGTGGGGACAAGAAGGGTTCATGATTAGAATCTGGAAACTCTACAGTTGCCTTTCAAAGCAATGGTATAAGTTAATATACTTAAGTGAAATGCATTGCAAGATAACATTGTAGAGAAATACACTGTTTTGAATTGTGAAGAGTCTTCAACATATATGGGCTCGACTCTCGAAGCCAAGTAACAGCAGACCCCTCACATTCCACTTCTGGCCCACCACAACGCCCTGAAGGTCAAAGCTGCTTGTGGCAATCCTGCAGAAGACAAAAACCACCCAATCACAAAAATAAATGGTTTTGAAACAAGCGTTGTGTGAATGGACATGCTTAAACCCATTATTGTTTAATGTTTATGTGCTAAAGTGGTGCAGGCAGGAAACCGTCCACAGCACAAACTGGCCCACATCAGCAGTTAAAATGTCCCCATGGCATTACTTGAGTCCAACAAATAACATGTACCAGAGTTCCATGGGATTCTAGCAAGACTTGAAATGGTAGTGCTATATTGGATTCATAGAGTACAAGTTCCTCATGTTTCTGTCAGTTCCTTGCTAGGCAATTAAAGCTCTTAGTTGCTGCAGCAGGAAACCTGCTGGAAGGAGAGAGAATTCCTTACACTTTTTTCCTGGACTTATCAAGGGCTACTAGATACAGAGAATTATTTTTAGATAACACTAGAGATCAAGGATGTATAGGTTGAGAGTTTTTTCATTCGGAAATGGTCCGAATCGCTACTTGCAAATGCAAAAAAATACCTTTCAGAATGTACGAAAGGCAATTTGACCAGTCCAAATTGCGATTCCTTCCTTTTGGTAATCGCTATTTTCGTGATACCAAATAAGGAAGCGCAAATACAGATTCCCAAATTGTGAATCGCAATTTGCATGTATGAAGCACTTCCTAATTGTGACCAGTCGCAAAATGCAGTTTTAGGAAATGCAATTACTACCAATTTCAGTCTGGTGCTAATCAGGTGTAACCTATATGAAACTGGCCCAAAATGCATCAAACCCTTTCACAATGGTAGCATTGTATATTTTGGTGAGGGGGATGAGAATCTTGGTGATATGCAGAGGAGGAGACACAAGAGGATTTTTATGGTTAGGGTGATCCTGTTCGATGAAAGTGAGGAGGAGATATTTGATAAATACAGGACCAGTAGTCAGATTATTTTAGAATTCATTCCTGAGTTACATCCACACCTACAGATCCCTAGAGATAGAAGCAATCGTATTCCACCGCATGTGCAGGTATTGTGTTGCCTACACCTTTTAGTTTATGGAAGTTACCAGGGAGTAATAGCAGTAGCTGGGAGAGTGCCCCTCAGTGCATTGTCATGTTTTTTCCATAAGTTCCTTGATGTTATGTTATTTATTACACAAGTTTTATTGGCATTTTCATGTTATTACAACATGTTTCCTCATATAGGCAACGTGGTAAGATCCGTTCTACTTTTCAATTTAAGGTTCAGTCCACATTGTTCACATTCACATTAGATTTTATGCCAATTATAACAAAAGTCAACTTCCCCTTACCCCCCCCCCTTATGTGTCTAGATGTCACAGAACTCAGCTTCTTTCTCTGTCAAAGTAGCCATCATTTAGAATGTAGTACATTCAACTCAGATACAGTTTATTCCTCACTCCCTCTCTTGGTGCTTTCATTTTGTTTTATGTTGTCACCCTCTTCTCCTCCTGTGGGTTGTGTGTCTCTTAAGCCTACAATCAGCGCTGACCACGCTTGTGTTTCATCATTTAATTTTTTGTCTTTCCTAATCTGTTTCATCCTGGCCAATTTAGCCATCGCCCATTCATTCAAATCTCTCAGCCAGCATTTTTTGAGCAGCGGGGTCGGGCTAAGCCACAAGAATGCCACTCTTCTTTTTGCAAGAACTAGCCTCATAAACACAAACTTTCTGCTTAGGTTTTTCTTTTTTCGACTGGGTATTAGGCCCAGCAGCACTGTTCGTATTGTTCTGGGAATGGACCAGCCTGTAGCATGCTGTATTTTCCCTAAAACTCCCTCCCAGTATTGGTCCTAACTCCGGAATGCTGTCGTGACGTCAGCGGCTACAATAGGAAAGAATGCCACTAACCTCGGAAAAACACCGTCGGGAGCGATGGAGCGTGGAATACCCCCCCTCGACCCTGAGGCGCAGACCCCCGCAGCGTGATGGAAACACCACTGCGCGAGAAAGCCCCCCGGGGAAAAGGGAAGTGGAGAAAATAATAAAGCGCTGCTGGACAGCGAGGTGCCTCTAGTTCTGCGTCTGATGTTGGGGTTGGTGCAGATGCAGAAGGAACTCCCCGAGTATAACTATAGAGGGGACACAAACAAGAAGTGTTGTGAGTTAATGCTCCTTACACCCACTCCTTTCATACACACCATGCTACGTCTCCCCATAAATGTTCAACAGATACTCACAGGGGAGTGTAGCAGCAAGCGCAGGGAAGCTCTGAGGGACTGAGGGGGTGCTTCAGTCTCAGGAAGCAGGTCCTCCGCCTGGTCGAGCCCTTCAAGGACAGGTAATGTCAAGGACAGGATTGGGCACACTCACACCCCAATGCTGCTGCTCCACAGCATGGGTGTAACAAATGACAGGAATAGCGCTGCGCTATTTAAACAGAAGAAAAGAGTACCTGGGTGAGACGCTTCCGCGCGTTTCCTGGCACATACGGGATTTCACCGCTCAGGTCCCTTCAAACTACTCGGAGTACCTAATTGTGCGCTCATGCGCTCTGCTCCGTTAAAGGTCCAGGAACTCTGACTCGCGTAGTCTCACACAAGGAATTGTCGTAGTTCAGTGATTCTTGCTTTCAGGCTTGAGAATCCTCTGGCGTCGATCCCGCGGGGAATACCATCCGCGATCTTGCTCCGGAACTGGATTGTCAAGCCCTGATCCCTGTAAGAGGGAAGGGCTTTATTGTCTCAATTTTGGCGGTGAAGCCGGGAACTACTTCCGGGCCGCCGGCCTTTGCATGCCGGGAATAGTAGTGCCGGGAGTTGGCGGACTCCCCGGTCTCCCCTTACGCGCCATGCATTCCGTACAGCGCGCTGGATTTGAGAAGCGCCTAGGGTGCTTCGTATCGTGCGCGCCGCACCCTGGCCTTGGTAAGTGCAAATAGCGACAGAACCCCCTCGCAAGGACCGCCGACCCGGCGGTTGTCCTGGCTTCCCGGGATTACGGGCATGAAATCGTGCAACGAGAAGAGGGCAGTGGAGGTTATTGGCGGGTTCCCAGGAACGGTCTTTCACCCCGTATCCCACCCAATCTATTAAGTACTGCACTCGCCCTCTGACTAAACGAGAGTCTAGTACTTTTCGTACTTCGTATTCTTCCTGTCCATCTATTTCAATAGGCACGGGCCGAGAAGGGAGTCTCATGGATGCGGGACAACTTTTGAGTAGGGATACATGAAATACCGGGTGCATGTGCCAAGCTTGGGGTAGTGACAGTTTTAGCGCGAAAGGGTTAATGATTTCAACCACTGCATAAAGCTCTATGTATTTGGGTAAAAGCCTGCCTACTCCCTTCAGATGCAGTTTTTTTGTGGCCAGCCAAACCCGGTCTCCACCCGATATAGAGGTTCAGGGGTTCTCTTCTTATCTGCGAAGCGTTTGTGTGCGTTTTGAGCGATCAGCAGTTGTTTCTTGGCCTCGTTCAACACGGTCAGAAGATGGGCATGATGTTCCTGTATTGTGGGATGGTTGGAAACTACTGGCCAGTCAAAAGGAAGCATATTCGGATGGAACCCAGAAAGACAGAAAAAGGGAGAACATCCCAGGGTGGTATGTTCCGCGTTGTTATAAGCGAATTCCGCTGTCCAAATCAGAGGGTACCATTCGGAAGAGTTTTGCAGAGTGAAACATCTAAGGTATTGCTCCAAGGATTGGTTTAGCCGCTCCGTTTTGCCGTCTGTTTGAGGATGGTAGCTGGTGGACAATCGGGCATCTATTCCCATGGTTGTGCAAAGCGCCTTCCAGAAACGAGAGGTGAACTGGGCACCACGGTCTGTGATGAGGACCCTGGGTATTCCATGTGTGCGTACAACATGCTGCAGAAATATGACTGCTAGTTTGGAGGACGTCGGAAGTCTTTTCAGGGGAATGAAATGCCCCATCTTTGTCAGATGGTCGATGACCACTAGTATAGTGTTATAACCTTCACAGGGGGGCATTTCAACTATAAAATCTATCGAGACTGTGTGCCAGGGGAGAGGAGGAATGGGAATGGGCCGTAACAGTCCTGTGGGTTTCGAAGGACAGGCCTTGCCTTGAGCACACACCGCACAAGTCCGTAGGTAGTCTTGTGTGTCTTTACGCAGTGTGGGCCACCAAAAGGTTCTCTCTACTGCAGCTATGGTTTTGTATTCTCCCAGGTGGTCTCCGAGGGTGGAATCGTGAGCCCAGGCCAACACTTGAGTTTGAAGGGCAACCAGGGGAACATACATGGTTGTGGTATGCCAGGTTTTTGTTAGTACTCCTGTGTTCGGGTCTTCCTCTACCCACCGTTGGACATTCATGTCGGTCAATGCCACTTTAACCTCCTCAAGAAAATCCTGGGACATGAGGAGTGCAATGGTTTCATCCGGAAAGGCAGTGCTGGGTAGTATAGAGGGGGTTTCGGTAGTTTCTTCCGTCAGGTGTTCTGAAGGTTCATCCTTTCTTGACAGGGCGTCAGCCTTACCGTTCTGGAGACCAGGCTTATAATTAATGATAAAGTCGTAGTCCGTAAAGAAAAGAGACCACCGGAGTTGTCGTGGTGTCAGCGCCTTGGCGTTTTTGAGGAACAATAAATTTCGATGGTCCGTATAGATCTCAACGGTGTGGTGAGCTCCTAGGAGGTAATGCCTCCATTCCTAGCAGGCCCTTTTGATTGCTAAGAGCTCTTTGTCTGAAATAGAATAGTTCGCCTCGCAGGGGGTGAGTTTTTTGGAATAGAAGGCGACAGGGTGGAGCTGCACGGTGGTAGGATGTCGTTGCGATAACACCCCTCCTAGAGCATATTGGGAGGCATCTGTTTCTAGGATGAAGGGCAGGCGAGTATCCGGATGACGCAAGATGGGCGCGTGGGTGAACCGTTGCTTTAGTTCCTCGAATGCTTGGTCAGCCTCTTCGTTCCATAAGAATGGGACATTCTTTCGCAGGAGACGGGTTATGGGGTGTATGATCTTGGAAAAGTCTTTGATGAACCGTCGATAATAGTTGGCGAAACCTAAGAAGCTCTGCACAGATTTTACGTTTAGGGGTGCCCTCCATTGTGTTATCGCTGTGACCTTTTCGGTATCCATCTGGAAGCCTCGAGCGTTAATGACGTATCCCTAGAAGGTGACTTCTTTAACGTGAAAGAGGCATTTCTCCAATTTGGCGTAGAGAGAGTGTTGTTGAAGGCGTTCCAGTACGGTTCTCATGTGGGTGATATGGTCTGGGAGGTTTGCGGAATAGATGAGTATATCGTCTATGTATACGATACATATGGAGTCCAGCAATCCCCGCAACACCTCGTCCATAAAGAACTGGAACGCTGTTGGTGCATTGCACAATCCAAAGGGCATCACTTGGTACTCGAAGAGCCCGTACTTAGTTCTAAAAGCAGTCTTCCATTCGTCCCCCGTCCTAACCCGTACCAAGTGATAGGCCCCCCGGAGGTCCAGTTTGGTGAAGACCTGTGCCCCCTTCAACTGATCCAACAGTACTGGTATCAAGGGCAATGGGTACCTGTTCTTTATGGTGACCTTGTTGATGGCTCTGTAGTCTATGCACGTCCTCAACTCGTCGCAATCTTTTTTTGTGATGAAAAAGAGAGGGGACGAGGCGGGGGAGGACGAGTGTCTGATGAATCCAGACTCTAGGTTTTCGTCCAAGTAGCCCTTGAGATATCGGGTTTCGGGTTCGGTGAGGGCATAGACTTTACTACACGGGATGTCAGCACCGGGCAGTAAGTCAATGCGGCAATCATATGGTCGATGGGGTGGTAGTTGGGTCGCCTTTTGTTTATCAAAGACCGCTGAAAGGACCGGTATTCCTCCGGGAGCAGGGTAGAACAACATAGACCGATGGCTTCTCCTCCGTATGCTAGGAACCCTGCTTAAGTATGGATGGTTGGTTCCTGGAGCGTGGATTGCTTGGTACAGTGTTCCATGCAGAACTCGGAAGACAGGGAAATCGTCCGGAGTGCCCACCGTATAACAGGGTTAGCCAGGGCATTCCCAAGATGAGGCGAAAGTGCGGGGCGTCAATAAGATCAAAGCATATAGTCTCATAATGCTCCTCGTTGACCTTCATCACCAGCGGAACGGTCTGGTATCGGGCGGGTCCCGAAGTCAGTGCCTTCCCGTCTACCGCTCGCACCAAGGTAGGAGTTGATTTCTCGACATAGGGGACTCCTATGTTCCAAGCGTATTGCTGGTCTATGAAATTGCCCGTGGCTCCAGAGTCTATCAAAGCAGGCACTTTTAAGGGCGTGTCCGATGATACCCAAAGCGTGACGTAAACGTTCAGGTGGGCCACTGATGGTTGGATGGCGTTGGCCAGAATAGAAGGGATCATGCGCGCTCCTGAACCCAAGATGGAGATCCCGTCCTGGCTTGGGTTCTTTAGTTTTCCGCTTCCTGCTGGGTGGCTGCTTGGGTCCTGAGACTGGATCCCCTCTCTGGGACTTTAGCCCTGGCCCGGCATTCTCGTATAAAATGACCCCCTTTTCCGCAGTAGAGACACAATTTCTGTTGCCGTCTTTTTTCTCTTTCTTCTGCGGTAAGGGGACCTCGAAGTCCTCCGATTTGCATGGGTTCAGCCCCCTCTGTTACCTTGGGGTGTTCGTCCACAGATGGACGGGGCCGCGGAAAGGCAAAACGTGGTTCTCCTCTGCTTTTATCCCCCTTTCTTTCCTGTAGCCTATGGTCTAATTGAACGGTTAGCTCAATTAGCTCTTCGCACGTCTGCGGGAGCTGTACAACTTGGGAAAGAACGTCCTTTAGTTCTCCCCGTAGTCCCTGATAGAACAAGGAGGCACGCTTCTCTTGTGGCCAGGTCGTTTCCACCAGGAGCCGGTTAAAGGTAGTTATATACGTGAGGAGGTCCTGCGACCCTTGCCGTAGAGTAATCAGTTCTCGATCTAAAGAAAGCATGTGGGTTTTCCTGTCGAACAGTTTCCTCAGTTCCCCACAGAAGTCCTGGAAATTGTGAAGCACGGGGTCGTTTCGTTCCATCAATGGAATGGTCCAGTTTGAAGCATTGCCTCCCATATAGGACATCATAAAGGACGTCTTGGAAGCGTCATCCTGGAATACAGCAGGTTTGCACAGGAAATGGAGTCGGCTTTGATGTAAGAACGTTTCAAATTTTTTCGGATCTCCATAGAAACGTTCAGGGGGGCTAAGGGAATACCGAGGTTCTGTGTGACATGGACCGTAGGGATGGTGCCTGCAGCGGGAGGGGAGGCTGATGGGGTGGAAAAGAAACTGGTGCCCTTGGGCCCTACCCCCAGGGATGATATGGGTGGAGGTAAGGTCCAGTCCTTAATATAAGAGCCCCTCCCTGTGGTTGAGGGTGCACTGGTTCTGGAGATACCCGCTACCTCCCTACGTAGGGTTCCCATTTTGTGCCTAAGCTCCTGGGTCTCTCTACGGGAGGTCTGTACTTCCTGCTGGAGAGCAGTAATGCTCTCCAGCAGCATGGACATGACCGCCGCGGTGTCCATCGCTCAGGCTGGCAATCTCCTTGGGCTTGACAATCTGTCGTGATGTCAGCGGCTACAATAGGAAAGAATGCCACTAACCTCGGAAAAACACCGTCGGGAGCGATGGAGCGTGGAATACCCCCCCTCAACCCTGAGGCGCAGACCCCCGCAGCGTGATGGAAACAACACTGCGTGAGAAAGCCCCCCGGGGAAAAGGGAAGTGGAGAAAATAATAAAGCGCTGCTGGACAGCGAGGTGCCTCTAGTTCTGCGTCTGATGTTGGGGTCGGTGCAGACGCAGAAGGAACTCCCTGCGTATCACTATAGAGGGGACACAAACAAGAAGTGTTGTGAGTTAATGCTCCTTACACCCACTCCTTTCATACACACCATGCTACGTCTCCCCATAAATGTTCAACAGATACTCACAGGGGAGTGTAGCAGCAAGCGCAGGGAAGCTCTGAGGGACTGAGGGGGTGCTTCAGTCTCAGGAAGCAGGTCCTCCGCCTGGTCGAGCCCTTCAAGGACGGGTAATGTCAAGGACAGGATTGGGCACACTCACACCCCAATGCTGTTGCTCCACAGCATGGGTGTAACAAACGACAGGAATAGCGCTGCGCTATTTAAACAGAAGAAAAGAGTACCTGGGTGAGACGCTTCCGCGCGTTTCCTGGCACGTACGGGATTTCACCACTCAGGTTCCTTCAAACTACTCGGAGTACCTAATTGTGCGCTCCTGCGCTCTGCTCCGTTAAAGGTCCAGGAACTCCGACTCGCGTAGACCCACACAACGAATTGTCGTAGTTCAGTGATTCTTGCTTTCAGGCTCGAGAATCCTCTGGCGTCGATCCCGCGGGGAATACCATCCGCGATCTTGCTCCGGAACTGGATTGTCAAGCCCTGATCCCTGGAAGAGGGAAGGGCTTTATTGTCCCAATTCCGGTGGCGAAGCCGGGAACTACTTCCGGGCCGCCGGCCTTTGCATGCCGGGAATAGTAGTGCCGGGCGTTGGCGGACTCCCCGGTCTCCCCTTAGGCGCCATGCATTCCGTACAGCGCGCTGGATCTGAGAGGCGCCTAGGGGGCTTTGTGTCGTGCGCGCCGCACCTTGGCCTTGGTAAGTGCAAATCGCGACAAATGCCTACATCATGTGAAGAATACGAGCTTCTCATTCTCCACATCTGGGACTAGCATCCAACCGACTGGGATAGATTTTGCTTCATCTGAAAGGGGTTAAATAGGCTTGGTGTCCTATGTTGTATTGAATTAATTTAAATATAGTGTTGGACCTCACCCTGTGGACCACCTCATGAACTTTCAACCAATCCCAGTCTGCCATGGGTTCTTCCAGTGCCTCTTCCTATCTTGCCTGTATCGGAAGGGTCGCAACTGGCATATCCTCCTGATGGACTATATAGATGTGTGAGATTAAACGACACCCTCCCACCATGGACAGTAGAGGCTGTAACACCTTGGTATTAGTGGGTTCCTCCAGATAGGAGGTCCATATTTCCAGGGCCACCGCTGCTATCTTCCCATATTGGAGGAATTGTCCGTTCCAAGCTCAAAGGTAAACGTAGCTGTCTCTTGTGACAAAAGCCTCCCATTATTATATAAATCTCCCAGTGTGTGACAACCCCCGTCCCTCCAGCGTTAGATGGCCATAGAATCCCCTTTTTTTTTAAAGTGGTCTCGTAACCAACAACGGCATGTCTGGAGAGTAGGGTGCTCTTTGTATTACTCTTCAAACTGTGTGCCCCCACATTCTCACCACATGTCTTATTATATATGGGTTTTCTCTGGGTATCCCTGTACCCATCATAAGTAACTACAGGAGAGTATTTCTTCCATATGTTCCTGCCAGTAATCTTTTTTATCAATTATCATCTTCCTCCAGCCAGTAGAGTGCGTGCTGCAATTGGGCGCCTATATAATATTAATTTATGCTGGGAAACTCCAATCCTCCCTCCTACCATTTCTGTTGGAGGGTGTCTAGTTTAATACGTTTGCGTTTATTCCCCCACAACAATTTCACCAACAAATTGTCTAGAACCGAGAAGTATGACTTCCATATTTCATAGAAGGAGTGCTGTAAGGCATAGAGGCATCGGGATAGTATAATTGTCTTAATAATTGCCACCCTCTCTATCAGGGAAAGAGGCAGGGACTTCCAGAAACCTATTGAAGCTCGGATGTCCTCTTATTATCCTCCCTATATTAAGTTCCAGGACTGCATGGGCTGAGAACCAAAAGTGAACTTCCAGATAGCTTCCACCCTCTGTCCTCCATGGCAGGCCCACCTCTGGGAGGTCATCGGTCTGCTCTTGAATCAACCCACAAAATGAGATAAATTTTGATTTCCCTCGATTTATATGGAGTGGGGAGAACACACCAAATCGTTCCAACTCCCTTAGAAGGACTGGCATCGCTTGCTCTGGTCTCCTCAGATATACCAGCAAGTAATCAGCATATAAGGATATATGGGTGGTGCATCCTACAGGGATCCCCCATCTCTCCATACCATGGCTCAATGTTATCGTCAGGGGTTCCATTGCAGCTGCACAAAGTAGCGGTGAGAGAGGGCATCCCTGCCTCATTCCTCTGGACGGGTTGAATTGCCTGGACACAATCCCGCTGAGTTGTACCCGGGCTGTTGAGTTCATATATAGTAATGTAACCCACTGGAGAAACCCCGGACGCATCCCCATTCTCCAAAGAACTCCCCAGATCAATTCCCATTCCACTGAGTTGAACTCTTGCTCTATATCAAGCATTGCCAAAGCACATGACTCGGCCTGGAGCATCAGGGAAAGCCATATATGTGCTAAGCGTCTTTAATTATGTGTAGTATTCCTTCGGGGATAAATCCTGCCTGGTCTGGGTGTATTAGCTGGGGCATGTGTGGCAACAACCTGGCTGCAAAAACCCCAAGCAATAGTTTAAAGTCGAGGTTCAGGAGTGAGATCGGTCTATAGGAAACGGGCAGCAACGGATTTTTGTCTGGTTTCAAATTCATAGATATTATTGCCTCTTGCATGGACTTAGGCAAAGATGGTCTTGCTCGTGCCTCATTATAAACTTCTAATTGTTTGTCAACTAGTTGTGGTGCGAATCTCTGCCGGCAGACCGTCACTGCCGGGGCATTTGACCGTTTTAAAACCTCGGATGACTGACATTAATTCTTCTTTGGTTTAGGGGCTTCCAGCGCATCTGCCTCCTGGGGTCTAACTGAGGTAACTCTATGTGAGCTAGGTAGGCTTGTATTATTTATGAGCATGCTTCCCGTTTAGACTGATAAGCGCCAGCCAAGTGTTGAACAAATATATCCATAATTGCTTCCTGAGTACCAATTAGGTTTCCATTTCTGTCTTGTATTTGCAGTATTGACGGGAGGTATGGACTCAGACCTAATCATTCTTGCTAATGGGGCCCGGACTTATCTTCCTCCATTTGGAGGCATTGCCAGTACACTATGTACTTGTGTTTTTCCAGTCTACACCAAGAGGCCATAAGTGTTTCATGCATCTTGAGCCATTTCTCTATGGCCTGTGGCTCTGTATGAAGCACCACTTCCAGTGTGGTCAATCGCTGTTCTTGTGTACGGATATCCCGCCCCAGTTACTGTCTAAACCAGTAGGATGTTTTAAGACAGACCCCTCTTATTATCACCTTCATTGCCTCCCATTCCACTGACCTACTGGACGCAGTTCCCCAGTTCTCCTCAAAATAATGAGAAAGGACCTCTGCAATGGTGGCTGCAAACGGGGGGTCAGTTAATGCATCCGGACGGAGGTGCCACAGTGGTACTGCCGGACACCCAACTACCTACTTTAGGCTCAGCAGAAGAGGAGAGTGGTCCGACAGATATCGTGATAAATACGGTATATCTCCCATTCTGGGAGACATTCCTAATGATCTACAGCAATAATCTAGGTGGCTGAGGGTATTAGTTGGGGGGGGTGGTGTGACAGAAAAATCCTTGACGTTATGTTGTCGAAAATTATTGGGTACATTTATTTTTCTGCATTCCAGTATGACTTACATCATGCCAAAATATAGTTTTATCATCTGGCACATTTTACCAAAGTCATAGGTTGTGTTGATGGTACACATATTGCCATCTGTCCACCATCTGCTAATGAATTCATTTTTCGAAACCGCAAAATTAGTCAGCCCCTCAATATAAAGATTGTGTGTGATACATCCTGTATAATAACAGACCTTGTAGCCAGATTTCCACGCAGCACTCATGATTCATAAATGTTCAGCGACAGTGGTATATACAATAGGCTGTCTTGAGGTGATTTTGCTGACAGCTTTCTACTTGGAATGCTCATATAAAAGTCTGTACTCCCAGCATGCAACCTAAAAAGCCATACTAATTGCTGTTTTCGCAACCTTTTATGAGACTGTGCATATTCATTATGGCCTTGGCTCTTGAGTGAGCAGAGATATAACCATGCTCACAAAACTACACGCTCTCTCACAGAGAGGCAAAATAAAATCCTAAAAAGATGAGTCAAGTGTCTGCACAAGAGTGGTGGAGCCCTCCAGTACCATCCGCCAAACAGGTTGCAAAATCATAGCCACATGTGCAATCTTGCACAATCATTCTATTATGAGGGGTCTACACATTGTGGAGATGGAATCAGGTTCTGATCCAGAGGATTTAATACCACAAATACAACACTAACAGGATGCCACTCATGCTGAGATCACTACTAATTATTTTTAAGGTAAGTAGAAACTGAATATTAAAAATGAAAACAAAACCACATGTTTGATGATGGTTTCAAATCAAAATGTTTCTTTTATTCGGCATTCATTCTCATTTTGTGTTGAAATATCAAAAAATGTACATCATGGGCAACTTTTATCACAATTGTTTAGTGTTTTTTCATTAAGAAAGCATGATAAGAAGTGAAATGCATGTGAATAGACAACAAACAGAATAGTGCTTTCTTCTGCCTCTGCTTTCACTACTTTTCTCAACAGTGCCGGCCTGTGTAGTATCACCAACATCTGTACTAGATGTATGTCAGCGTGTGCGCCTAAGGTTTGAGACATCTGGTAGGGAGAGGCTAGTTAAGCTTGATGCCTCTTTACTCTCCCCTACTTCTGCGTGCTGTGATATTACACTGATTTGCATGTTTTCTAAGGCATATGTAACCTGCATAAGCCATGGGCTACATCATTACAGCAATGACTCATCTGAGTTTGAATTTTGACAATGCACCTAGAAAAACTGCTCATAGCCTGTGCCAGATGGTTGACGGAATGGCTTAATGCATTAAACCTCACCATTTGCTGGTGATACCTATATCTTTGTGTTGTGTTGAGTGATGCTCATGCATTGTTGTAACAAGTCTATATTGAATAAGTGAGTCTTGCAAAGTTATTACTCATCATGACTATCCTCAACTGTTTTCCGAAGACTCTTTTGCCTATTGAGCAATTGTGACGTTGTGAGATTGATACAGATAAGTTGTTGATTTACATGTTTAATATTTTTGGTCTGCAGCCACTGCACAGAGAGCATTGAGGCCTCTAAACACCAAACAACTGAGATATCTCAGAAGCATTTTCCACAGCAAGGAGACCAGCATTATGAGAAGCTGTGGCATGACGATGCCTCTGAAAAGACCTGTGACGCATCTGTCTGTCTCTCAAAGGTGCTGCAGTGCTTTCCCTGGCTGGGGTTGGTTCATCTCCTACATCTGGGAAATCAGGGAGTGGTGAAACTGTGGCTCTTCTGGCTGTTACTTGCTCTGTCTGTGTGGCAGGTATGTCTGTTATTGCTCAATTTCACAACGACTTTCATCACTGCTATCTTGCTCCTTGTCACGCTTAATCTGCTATGATACAGCTGAGAAAAATATATAGTTGTTCTTTGCTGTTTTTTTACATGAAAATGGAGGAATTTATGTAACTCTAAGAACACTTCTCTCATTATTAGCTTTGTTTAATGACAATGTTTTTGGGGCAAGCTATTTTACAAATGCTTCTCTATATATGATAAATTGATGATTTTTGTTGCTATAACTCCCACAATGCAGTTGAAAGTTGAAAAGGTAATTTTCCTATTTGCAATTTCCCTTATACCGATTTGCAGATTTTGCGATTCACTATTTGGAAATCGCAAAATAAGGAATGAGATTTTTACCGAATTGCTAATTGTAGTAGCTGTACTTTCAAACATTTCAAATAGTGATTTCCTAATAGTGATTTGGATGGGATCGCTATTTGGAAATTGCTAAGCGAAATATACATACATATGGCCCTTTGACTCTTACTAGCTAGTACGGGAGTCATCCTGTCCAAGATTTACAAACCTGATCCACTTAGAGTCTGCGGCTGAATAGTATAAATAATCTTTGCAGGGTATGCCCAGACGTGGCTCCCTTGCTCACTTTGCCACTGAATTTAAGCTAGCCTGGCTGATTAGGGGTGAAACCCCGAAACCCGACACGGGATGCTTGTTTCTGGTCCAGAGAAGACCTGAATTGGCAGTTCAGGCCGGACTGTTCCTCATGGGAACAGGGTCAAGACGGATTTGCATATGGCTGGGTCTGAACTAGGGTGGCGAAGTGAGCTAAAGAACGATGATGGATTCAACCCAGATCTGTGACTGTGGGTGAGTGTCTGAAAAGTATCAGCGCTCCATCCATGAACTCCTTTTTTTGCAGTGCTCAGGGTGAGTCAGTCATGAATGGGAAAATGAATCTAAAGCACAAGGTTGAGGGAAGCAGAGTGAATTCTCCACAGAAGAAGACGTTGTGCTTCAGGTGTGGGTTTTCCTTTCCACACAAAGGTAAATGTCCCGCAATTGGGCAAATTTGCAAACGCCTGTGGAAAGAAGAACCATGTTGTAACAGTTTGCAAGGTGAAGGAATAAGTAAGTACGTCACAGCGCAAAGACAAAATGGCCACCGAATGTTCCAGAAACTACTTCTGACGTCTCTCATAAGGCCAAATGACCACATCAGCTGAAGTAAACCAATACCAAACTAAGTCAATCGACATCTAAATCTTTGTCAAACAGTTCTTTGCTATCAATGTCAAGCAAAAGTGAAGACGATGGCTGTGCCATGTCGATGTTTACATCAGAGAAACAAGTGCATGTTGGACTGGCCGCATGTGAGAAAAAATACTGGTCCAAAAATAAGTTGATATGACAAAGCACCACAGTCATTCAAACATTGTCTAAAAATCACACTAAAAGTCAGCGGTTGTTCAATACCTTTCATTATCGATGATGATGCGTCAATAAATATTATTCCGGAGGAGAAATATAATGAACTGTCTCCATTGCCACAACCTACGCCATCTAAAACTAAAGTGTATACATGGTCTGCATTGACACCACTAAAAAGGCATGGTTAATTTGTGGCAACTATGAAACACAAGGAAGCAAAGTACAAGCACACATTCATGTACTTCAACATAGCTGTTGATATGGGTCTGATATCTGTGAACTATAACATGAATGCTCATCCCAAACTATTAATTCAATTACCTATGTTGATTCATAGGCTGGGAAATCTCAAGAATATGAAAGTCCAATTACACAGTAAGGAAGACGTCCATCCTATTGCTCGAATACACATAGACTAATTGCCTTTCACTTCCAGGAAGCTGTTGAAAAAGAACTTAAATCCTTACACACAGTATCATTGAACATTCCACTGGTCCAACTTCATGGGTTTTTTCCATAATGTTAGTATTTAAAAAGGACAGTGAAGGATCTGTATGCATCTGCGTGGATATGCATGAAGCGAACAAGGCAATTGAAAGAGACCAACATCCAGGTCAGCACATTGCTGATATGATAACACAATTGAATAGTGCCTTGCTCTGAATAAAGGATATCATCAGTTGGAACTCAAGGAGAATTGCAGGTACATTACAACATTTTCTACACACATTTGTCTGTTCATTTACAAAAGACTTTGCTTTGGTGTGTCATCAGCTGCAGAGCTATTTCAAGATGTAATTTCATACAGCCTGTCATGAATGCTTTCAATTATAGTGATGACATATTCTTTTTCGGAGCTACACAGAAGGAGCACGACAAAGCTCTCCTGCGCGTGTGTCATTTGCTCGCTGATGCCAGTTTAACTTTAAATGCCGAGAAATGTGAGTCCATAAGGCAAAGT
The DNA here is from genome assembly GCF_964204655.1 of Triturus cristatus. Classification (NCBI taxonomy): domain Eukaryota; kingdom Metazoa; phylum Chordata; class Amphibia; order Caudata; family Salamandridae; genus Triturus; species Triturus cristatus. Next base: position 594,733,471 of record NC_140580.1, on the reverse strand, counting down.
TAGAATTCTTTGGCCATATCTTTTCTTATGGGGGCATGACACCCAATAAAGCTAAAGTGCACTGCCAGTTCCCCACACGATGTTCTCATGTTACATTCATTCTCTGGCATGGTCAGCTATTGCTCTAGATACATATGAGATTTAGCCACTGTCAGTATGCCATTAAGAGACTTGACAAAAAAGAATGTTTCTTTTCTGTGATCACATGAATGCAAGCAAAGTTTTCAGAAAATCAAACAAGCAATTGAGAATAGTACTAAAATGACATCCAAAGCTTTATACTGATGTTGTTGACGCTATGCCTGTCAGGTTAGGTGCCATCCTTGCATAGCACAGTGGACAGCCAAGTGCTCGAAGACGTATTGTGGCATATGCACGTCAAAGTTTGTCCGAAACTGAACATGCTTATTCACAACCTGAGAAAGAAAGCTTAGCAGTGGAGTGGGCTTGTGAACATTTTCACGTATTCTTGTATGAGAGGTCCTTTTTCTTGCGACAGATCATCGAGCATTGTTGACTATCTTTGGCAATCCAAAGGCAAAAAATGGCTCCTTGCATTGAATGTTGGTTCGGTGATTACAAGAACACAACTACACCATTGTGCATCAAAGAGGGAAAGATCGGAACCCTGATGAATACTAAAAATCGGAACCCTGATGAATACTTTTCAAAAGTGCCTCTGCAGTTCCCTGGCACCCATTCTAAGACAGCTAAAGCCTACATACATTTCATCATGAAATCAAGCACCCCAGCTGCCATTTGGTTGGAACAAATTGTCACTTCCACAAGCCACGATAGTGACATGCTAAGACTCAAGGACATTTTTATACATCAGTCTTAGTACCAACACTCTCAACCTCTTACCGGTGACAGTGAATACCAGACATTTCAAAATGTCAAAGATGAACTGTCCATTAATAAGGAAGGTATTATTCTAAGCGGTTTAAGAATTGTCATTCCAGAGAGTCTGCAACAGCAGACATTTGAAGGCTCATGAAGGAAAGACAGTTTCTGGTTTCCACATTTTGACGAGAGATTCGACAGAGAATTGAAGGTCTACCATCCATGCAACGTATGCATGGGAAAGAATTGCCATTGATTTCTTCAGTCCTCTTGACAACGGACATCAACTTATAGTCATTGTGATGAATACTCCTGTTTTCCATTGCTAGATGATCTCTCATCTATCCCTCAAGAACGAGTCATTAAGAAATTAGACAGCATCTTCATGACATGGTGTGTTGCTGTAATCTTAAAGTCTGGCAACAGCCCACCTTTCAACAGTCGAGAATTCATATTCTTTCTCAGTCAGTCATCTTAATGTGAAGCATTAGAAGAGCACACCTCTCTGGCCACAGGCCAATGGCCTTGTGGAACGTTTCATGAGTACTCTTAAGAAAGCTATCCAGCGTGCTGTACAAGAAAAGCTCAACCATAAAACTGTCTTAAATTCGATCTAACCGTTTGACCCCTCACTCAACCACAGAGCAAAGCCCTGCAACTTTGCTATTCGGGAGAGCCATGATGACCAAGTTACCTCAATGGACCTACAGAAGATCAAATACTGAGCAAGAAACCAGAATGAAAGACTTGGATCGTGAGAGGAAAATGAAGACCTATGCAGACAAACATAGACATGCAAAGGACATTACTTTCACTAGAGGAGATTGAGTGTTTGTTCGTCAGCATAGAAAACGAAAGTCTGATGCTCCTTTCGATACTGAACTATTTTGTGTTGGGAACAGAAAAGCACACATGGTGACCGTCCAGCATCCTGGAAAGTCCATCATGCGAGATGCCTTGCATTTCCAACATGTGACTCATCGCTTGTCAGGCACTGATGTTAATGAAAAGACTGGGTCTGAAAGGACAAGTAAAGACCCCTGACTGCTGCTGTTTCTACATCACCAACACAGGTCATGGACACTTCTAATGTCTGTCCTCAGTTTCCGAAGACACGGTCAGGATGTGTGATCAGAACGCCACAAAGACTCTTTGAAGGGCTATCATTGTGTATATATTTGTAAAAAATTATGGGTTTTTATTTACCAGAGGGGGAGATGAGATGTAGTGTCATGTGATTTCATAATTATGGAACACTTGTGGCTCCTGATGGACCCCGTAGAACTGTGATGTAAGCATTCTGTAGTGCATTGCACCCTCTCGAAGCAGGTTGTGTTAAAGAAAAGAACCCACAGCCATACTCTTGCCGGTATTAATACGAGACCTTTGCCTCTGTGATGAACAGAGCTCCTTCTGGCGTGGTCTCATATTAATAGCGGCAAGGATATGGCTGCCGGTTATTTTCTTAACACAACCTGCATTGAGAGGGTGCAATGCACCACAGATTTTTTTTATTTATGCCTGAATAAACTTGCACTACCCTAAATCCTCGTTTAAGGGATTCCTCATTGGGAAACACATCCAGGATACATATACTGTGAATAAGAGGGATTATTTCTGGACACAAGACATGTGCAGTCTCAACTGTGTGTCTAACAGTGGACCCTATTAAATCCCAATCGGGACGGAAATACAACCGGATTTAAGGATCTTTACGTATTGAGTATAGCCCTGAAGAAATCGCTGCGCACAACCTTAAGTGTGACGAAACATTTGTTGGCTAAGGCTGTTGTGAATAAACTGAAGCGCATGTTCCAGCAAAGACTCAAGCTTTTGTCACACTGTTATTGATATAATTGATATACTGCTAGCGTTTGCAGGGGACTGTTGTTCTACTTTTCCTGAGGTGTATTGCCCCCATATATAAATAGCAGTATTAAAACATACTGTTGGGTCTCCAAGTGCAAATAAATAAGGTAGAGAAAGTTTGTAGTCCCTAATATTCTGTGCAAGAACTATTGGTTTAAGATATCTCCTCAAATTCTCATAGAAACCACAGATAATATAAAGTGCTGAGTACATTGTTTTGACATTTGACAAGCCGTCACAAGGGCAAGGGGTCGGATCTGGCGATCATTTCCTCCTTTCGGGGAAGTTGACTAAATGGTGTACTGTACCCAGTCGCAACCTAGTTAAGAGAAAATTATGCTGGATGTTATCCACTCAAGACAGATAATTTTGGCACCCCTCCTGCGGCTCATTCAATATATATGCATCATGGACTTCCTCAATTTTTCACGCATTCTACATTCCTGTCCACAATTCAAGAAAGAAGCTTCAATTACACCTTTATCATGGGATAAGGTTCTATGGGGTTCATGTAATGTGAATATATTAAACAGTAATTTATAAATTTCATTAATATAAGAAAGCCAGGGGATTTTAAAAGCATAATCTAGAGCTAAGCAATTTAAAATAACAGATTTGGGAAAACCAAAGCAATAAATGTTTCACCTCTTTATGCACAATATAAGATGAAGCAGCGGCCGGTAAATATAACAAGTGCTTAAGAAAAGATTTCTCTTCGGATTACTAAGTGTATAGCCCCACAGTCCTCCCCAAACAAAGCTGAGATTATCCCTCTTGCCTTGTATATGTCAGTCATCATTGTAATAGGGTGACTACCAAGTTTATGATAGAACCTAAAAATTCCCTCACAAACCCGACTCAATCGAGCATTAAAATTCTGTGTTGGACCATGTGCCATTGCTTGAAAATAAAATCCCTAAGTAACAAAATGAGCTTACTCTTGGAATAGGTGAGTCCTAAATCTAAAAGAACCCACACTTCTGCGCACCCATTGGCGAGTACCTGGGATGGGGAGGACGCTAAAAAGGGATGAGTAGGCGGCTCAGAGACAGAGGTCTAGAGACATAGTCACATAAGGGGTTAGGAGTGAGAGCGGTGTTATAGGCACGTGCAGCATCAGGTTGAGATTTGCCTGGCTCAGATGCGACTGATTTTGTAGCCAATACAGCTTGCTCTAAATAGACTACCTCACTTCAACCTCACGCTCTTACCAGCCTCCACCCCATGCCTCCACCTGATTTTACTTCAAGTGCATCAAAACCTTTCTGGCTTGACTCTAATCCATTTCTGGATACATCTTAGACTGGTATAGACTCGTATAAACTGAAATAAACAAGGCAGAGCAGCAGCACTCACCAGTAACAAATCTGGAAACTGTAGATTATGGAAATGCTCAAATTCCGTATGGGTGTAGCGCTGAAGAGGTGTATGGTGTACTGTGTACTTATGCTGTATGTTTTTATTTGGTGTGCTCGTGCCATCTCTGTGGATCCCGGTTGATCTAATTGGTAAGCTTGTGCAGTCACTGTGACAACCTGCAATCACAGTTGCCTAGAGACCAGAACTGGTGTAATTTGGCCTTCTAAGGGAGACCCAGCGGGCTTGGACCACAGTGGCAAACCTGGCCCTGGATTTTCCCTGCCTGCACAAGGATTGTGTGGTTGCAGGACTGAGTAGCTGGGGAGGGCGGTGAGCTCGTTGGCCTTGGGAAGTAAAAGATGCCAAAAGATGACAGTTAATACAATGAATACTAGGAAGGCTTTACATTACATTAAACTACTCTAAATTACTTTTTACTTTAATGCTAAACTGGTATTGTAATAACAGGGAGCTGGGCAACATACACAGAGACTTGAACACCTTGATTATTTTAATCAGAATTTTTGGAGGATGCTGATTAGGCTAGTCTTACTGTGGTGAAACCAGCAACCAGATGCCGGATCAAGGGCCCCCTAAATTAGTCTATAAAGGAGTTAATGAAGTATGCTCAGGTTTATAAAAGCAAAGCCCAATCTTCCAAGGATGATAATTGCCCCTTAGAGAGATCAATCCAAACACCCAAATCCAATCACTAAAGTCAGGCCTAGTTGAGGGCAAAAAGAAGACTAATTTCAGCAGAAGTAAACATATCCCTAGAACCTGAGAAACCGCCGAGCACTCATGTATAAGCTTGCTACAAAATGAGGCAGTACACAAGATTCAGTGGTTTCCTCAATGAATGGGGCCACTATAAATTGCCAGTTGTCTTTGATAAACAATGTAAATTTAGGGAGTACACCAGAAGAGATAAGTGCATGAGGGTAGCCCATTGTTGTAAAACAAAGGAGTTGGCCGATGGCGGAGTGTCAGATTCCTATAACCAGGGAGGAAAGGAGAAGATAGGACCGGGATTAGTACTAACACAAAGTGCACGTAAAGTATGTTGTGGTGAACGTTATAATTAGACAATGGAAAATAACAAAGTCATTGCTATTAGCAAAACACGACCAACCGTGGCTCTTGAGGTAAAGGAAGTGGTTATAGCAAAAATGATCGAAGCGAGAACTTGCACCCAGGGGCGTAATGAAGGCACGAACAGCGGTACTAGAGGGTACAAGGATGTTCTTCAAATAATTAACCACTCTGTACTGTGAATACAGGCAGATGTCCATCAGGAACCACAAGCATTTGCAATAAATAATGAAGACAGTAATGAAGAAAACAGTCAGAGTAAGTCATGGGCACTAGGGCAATTGAGTATAGAGCCCTTTGGGTTTGAGAATGCAAAGGAATCTCATCTTATACCAAAAACACGTTAATGACAAACCGAGGAGAGCGGGACTAAAGATGGCATAGGGGAGGGGATATAAAGTGAGACGTTGAATTTGATAAATCAGTTAAAAGATCATCTATGGTAGTGCGGCATTGCCATTATTTAAATGAAGTAACCCCCACCTATGCAGGACGACTTGAGCCTTGATGACATACGCTCTGAGCAACAGAAATTGGAATCAAATAGACTAAGGGCTGGATTTAGCTCTCGGTGGACTGGTTACTCCATCACAACAGTGACCTGTATCCCACCTTTCGAAATACAACAACACCACCACCCTACTGGACAACCTAGCCAACCTCGGACTCAGACAACTGGTCAACACACCTACCCACCTACCCAGACACACGCTCGACCCCATCTTCTCCTTCAGCAAACACATCTCCTTCAACCACACCACCAAACTCTCCTGGACAGACCACAGCTGTGTCGACTTCAGCTTCAAGAAAACCAACGTACACCACCACGCCCAGCAACCACCAAGAAGACAATGGAATCGAATCACCACCGAACAACTCACAGCAACCCTCTCTCAAAACCCACCCACCAGCACTACAGACCCCAACGAAGCCGCCAACAACCTCACGAGCTGGATCTCAGACTGCGCCAACCTCCTAGCCCCCCTGAAGACCCAAACAAACAAACACAGCCACAAGAAAAACTCCTGGTTCACCCCCACCCTCAAGGACTCCAAAAAAGAATGCCGCACCCTTGAGAAGACCTGGCGCCTCAACCAGACCGACGAGAACATATCTGCTCTCAAGAACGCCACCCGCAAACACCACCAACTCCTCCGCGCCGCACGAAAATCAGCCTTCCAGAACAGACTAGACAACAACGCCCACAACAGCAAGGAACTATTTGGCATCGTCAAAGAGCTCTCCAACCCCACGCCGAAAACAACTCCATCCCCCCCTCACAGGACCTCTGCGACTCCCTCGCAGCTTTCTTCCACCACAAGATCACCGACATCTACAACAGCTTCACCACAACCAACACGAACCCACCACCGGAACCCGCCAACGACAACACCACCATCGACACCTGGAACCCAACCACCACCGAGGAAACCACCCGCATCATGAACTCTATCCACTCAGGATCACCATCCGACCCCTGCCCGCACCACATTTTCAACAAAGCCGACAACATCATCGCACCCCACCTCCGAGACGTCATCAACACATCTTTCACCACCGCCACCTTCCCGGAGAACTGGAAACACGCCGAACTCAACGCCCTCCTAAAGAAACCAACAGCAGACCCCACCGAACTCAAAAACTTCCGGCCCATCTCGCTCCTACCGTTCCCCGCCAAAGTGATTGAGAAAATCGTCAACGCTCAACTCACCACCGCCCTGGAAGCAAACGACTCACTCGACCCCTCACAGTTCGGCTTCAGAGCTAACCACAGCACCGAGACCGCCCTCATCGCAGCCACGGACGACATCAGATCTCTGACCGACAAAGGAGAGACCGTGGCCCTCATACTCCTGGACCTCTCCGCAGCCTTCGACACGGTCTGTCACCGTACCCTGATACGTCGCCTCAGCAACACCGGCATCAGAGGCAAGGCCTTGGATTGGATCATCCCCTTCCTCTCCGGAAGAACTCAGAGAGTCCGCCTCCCCCCCCTTCAGATCCACAGCTACGGAGATCATCTGCGGCGTCCCCCAAGGATCCTCCCTCAGCCCCACCCTCTTCAACATCTACATGACCCCCCTGGCGAACATCGCACGAAAACACGGACTCAACCTCATATCCTATGCCGACGACACCCAGCTCATCCTATCCCTCACCAACAACCCCACCGCAGCACGAACCAGACTACACGAAGGCATGAAGGAAGTGGCGAACTGGATGACAGACAGCCGGCTCAAACTAAACTCAGAGAAGACGGAGGTCCTCATCCTCGGCCCTACACCCACCGCCTGGGACGACTCCTGGTGGCCCCCCGCCCTAGGCAGCACTCCCCAACCCACCGACCACGCACGCAACCTCGGCTTCATCCTGGACTCATCCCTCTCCATGACCAGACAGGTCAACTCGGTGACCTCTGCATGCTACAACACCCTCCGCATGCTCCGCAAGATCTTCCGCTGGATCCCCACCGACACCAGGAAGACCGTCACCCACGCCCTCGTCACCAGCCGCTTGGACTACGGAAACACTCTGTACACCGGCATCACCACCAAACTGCAGAGAAAACTTCAACTAATCCAGAACGCGGCCGCACGACTCATCCTGAACATACCTCGCCACCACCACATCTCCGGACACCTGATGAAACTCCACTGGCTTCCAGTCAACAAGAGGATCACCTTCAGACTCCTCACCCACGCACACAAAGCCCTGCACAATCTCGGACCAAAACTCATCAACAACCGAGTCTCCTTCTACACTCCTCCTCGCACCCTACGCTCAACCGGACAAGCCCTGGCTGTCGTACCTCGCATCCGCAAAACCACCGCCGGAGGCAAGTCCTTCTCCTACCTAGCAGCGAAGACCTGGAACTCTCTTCCCAGCCACCTTCGCGCCACACAGGACCACCTCTCCTTCAGAAGGCAGCTCAAGTCCTGGCTCTTCGAGCACTGACCCCCCCCCCCCCCTAGCACCTTGAGACCCTCACGGGTGAGTAGCGCACTTTATAAATGCAAATGACTGATTGATTGATTGATTATATCCTATGGGATTTATATTACGGCGGGCCGGTCATCCATCAAAGTTGTGACAGAGTAATCCATCCGCCGAAATCTAATTCAGGCCTAAAGTGATAGATCCAAGCTTGAAACTGTACAAGGAGGAATGCAAACTAAAGAGCTAATGGACATGAAACTTTGCTCAATGCTGGCAGGGCAATTTGATATTGTTGGAATGAAACAATACACCAAGCCCGATTAGGGGGGTTCCTGTTGCACAAATAGCTCAAACAATAGGGCTTTATAATTTTAACTCTAATCCTCAGTCAAAAAAGAGGAGATTCTCTTTCCCTACAATGCCCCTACTTTAATTGCCAAGAGTAGCTTACAGAGTAAAATTGAGTAGGAGGAAGCAAAGCTTCTATCGGGCCCATGTGGAGATGGTGGGGGGGTGTTATGAATCACAATGTACCCGAATATAGGCCAGGTTAGTTTCATAACCTTTCACCTACATTTACCTCGCCATTGTACTACATACCGGTTTTTGGTGCTGACCTTTTACCTAGTTAGGTGCTGCATAAACGTTGTGTGGAAAACTAGCCTCATTTATTATGCATGAGGATGCTCAGAATCATAGCAGGATTGTCATCTTCTGCATAATACCGTGTATAAGATTCATCCCTATCATCATCCTCAGCTGACATGACACAGCATGTTAGAACCCCTGAGGGTACCTTTTGGGTATATAAGCACCATATATTTGCTGGGGCAAAGAGAGAAGAAAGACTTCCATGCTGACACCCTGATAGGAGACGCTAGGGTCCCTGCACGCAGATACTCCTGTACGTACTGGTCTGACATCCCTTGCGGCGTGTCCATCTCGAGACAGCGACAGGGTCCTTCACTCTCCCACATCAGGTAATGGAGTTGGCTCTATCCTAAGAGAATTCTTGGCTATACACCTACATACATGCTAGGTACATCTAGTCAGGGTTTGCACCGTAGGAGTATGCATTATTACTGTTATGTATATATATGCCTGCAGATATTCATTGTTTTAGCACTATGGTAGAATCCTACCATCTATTTACTCTGTTGGTGCTTACAAGCGTATATATCTGTTTCTGTCTTATGGCTATTGCAGCACACATATTTTGTACAAGAATGATGCTGGTTCAATAAATACTCATTGAAAACATCCCCACCGTTTATTCTGTGTATCTCCCTGAGACATTCTGGGTATCTCTCTGAGACAAAGTGAGCACGAGTGACTGAGCGGAAAGTACTGTACTGCTTCCACAATCCTTGAGGGGTCAGGGTTGTCATGTTCGATAGTTGCCAGAAACTATTTGCTCCTTGGTAAGAGGGGTTCATAGTAGCACTGTGAGCTAGTTGGTCTACAGACTAACATATCCTTTGGGGGTGCTGGAATCAGTCTGGACACCAATTCCTTAGTTTATGTTGTCTAAACACGCAGATCCTATATAGATTTGTAGGACCTACATGACAGTGGGGCAGGTGTTAAACCATTCATGGGATTATCACTGATGGAAGCTAGTCAACGTATTTTGGAATCCATATCAAATCTTTTAAATATGTGGTAAATGATTCAGATCACAATATTGAAGTGATGTCAGCCATACTGAAGCGTTCAACTGAAGCAAACGCTAACACGGTCCAAAAATGAAATAATAAGGCTGAGAAGGAGGCAAAGGTAAATAGAGATACACAACCTATAGGGGTTGCTCACGATATGCAGATGGCAAAGACAAACAAATCAACTCAAACTAATTTAGTTATGGAAAAACAAGTGAAAGGGCGCTCATATTTTTCCTGAAATTAATAAGGCAGCATTTGAGGAAGTCTTTCAACCAGAGGTTTGTGTAGATCAATTGTAATTAGGACAGGGGAATAAGAATAAGACTGAGTCCCTTAGGATGATGCCACAAGGTAGGACCTGGCCTGGCTTTTTGGGTTGGACTGTTCCCATTGGGCACAGGGTCAAGACTGATTTGCATATGGCTGGGTTCAAACTGGAATGGCATGGTGAGCAAAATAATGATGGATTTAGGCCCAGCTCTCTATACTGGGGTGAATGTATGACAATGTTCTAATTATTTCCATCAATTGTTGTTTTTACACAAGGTAATCAACAGCATGTAACAAACAAGGTAGACGTGAAGGATCCCCATCATGTGGAAGCTTGGCTGGAACAGTATCATATAGGAAGCGGGGTCCCATTGATGAAATAAAACAGTGTACTAATGAAACCATTATGGGGTCACAAGTAACTGTGAATGAAAGGGAAAGTGATATTACAGAACTGGAGATAATGGTGGAAAAAGTGGTAGATGTTTACAATTATATGTGAACCAAAGATTACCACAGAAGAACTCAATAAGCAAAGATGTTCAAAAGTGTTTAGGAAGGCTAGTGGTCAGTAAAAGGAATTCTCGCTCCAATGCACAAGTACGTGTGAATGAGGGATTATTGTCTTTAAGAATAACAGATGTTTTTGTGGACTGGGCCCCTAATCCATTTATGAATAGGTCTAAAAGTCTTGACAATCTTTAGTTTCATCCGATCACTATCTATGATTACATCAAAGGACATATCATTGGTATTGCTACCTCAAGACAGTCTAGGCAAAGGAGGATTGCCATATGCAATAATTTTCCCTTCATTTGAGGTTATGAATTGATTTTAAAAGTCACAGATGATATAAGACGTGTTGGTTGTGATAATATATATATATGAAGAAAAATAAAGGAGGTTGAAGCATAATGGAGAGATAGATGGGGTCAATAATTTATTGCAGCAAAATCCACACGGTGTGAGTATTGGTGCATAGCGAGAGTTTCGATTTGAAAGGTTGCAAATGAGCACATCATCTGCAGGGTGTAAGATATTTACAGAAACTCAAGACATACATAAGGGGGAGTTTAACTCCCAAGAATAGAGCTTGGTGGCAGCTTGATTAAACACTAAGGGCCTTATTACGACTTTGGCAGTCCCACAGCGGATGGTGCAGTGTTCGCTGTGGGACCACCAAAACCATGGTGTGACCGACTGCCAGATTAGGAGTCAAATCCTGGTCTGGCAGGAGGTCCTGTGGCTGTCTAACAGCGGTGGTCTATGTGGCTCATAGATGACGCACACATGCAGACCGCTGGCTGCCCTTTCCTGCACGGTGTGGCCTACGTGCCACACCGTGCGCGGAATGGGATGCAAATACAGGGAGGCACTACATGTGCCCCACGAATGCACCCCCAGGTCCAAATCTGTCTTCCTTTGTTGCCCTTTCACCACCCTTTTCATGGTGGGTTCACTGCTATGAAATGGGTGGTTAAATGACAACTCAGAATATGCTCTGCTGGGCCAGCTGCTGCACTGCCAGCATATTCCTACCAGTGAAAGGCCGATGGCCCTTTACTCAGAACCGACACCATCTGTCAGTAAGGTTGAAAAACGAATCAACAGCTTAAAGAAATGAAAAGCACAAGGACCGGGTGGACTTTCGGCCTTGATTCTACAGTCAAACCACATATTATTGTCTAAGGTTTCAACTTCCCTATATGGGGCTGCAATAAAAGAAAATTGAGTTCCAGAGTCCTGGTTTGGAACTATTTGATTTCCAATACATAACATGCATTGGCATAGCCAATAGGTCTCGCTTTTGGGACCTTATAAATGTTTAGCCATGCAACAGTTGATGCTGTTGTACCAATGATATTGTGCTGCATAACTAAATACTTAAAAGGTCCCAAAGGTGAGACCTATTGGCTATGCCAATGCTTGTTATAATAGGTTGGTATAACTTGGACAAGGAGACACATTGCTGACAATTTAGAAATTCCTTGCTACACAGTAATCTTTGTGTTTCATTAATCGTTCCATCATTGAAGTATAATGCGGTCATGTCAAAATCAGTCTAACAACTAACAAGAGGCACAGAACATCACGTGTAAGAGTGTTATACACGGCTATGTGGCCTGGGGCCTCTCAGGACAAACTCAATAGTTGTAGGGTGTTTAAGAATATGGAAACGGCAGTTGTAATGGAAGATTTTTTTAAATTGTAATTACATTTATAGTGTTTACTACCCCTGAAGATGCGTTTAATCTCTTCTTCAATGAAGTATGCCAGTTGGACCTCTTGGCTTTGAGAGCACAGACCCACAGCATTGTTAGTGAGTAGTGACCGATTACCTCCTAAAAGTAGCAGAAGTCGCCTGTCCCCATTGAAAGTCACTGAATTATGCGGTTTAGATCAGAGGTTTTGTAAAGAACTCAAACAGCCAGCTGTCTCATCAATGTTGTCGCCCAACTACAGTCACAGGAACTTAACTTCATACTTGCTGTCAACCATGCAAAGGGATGCTTCGTGGCTTCGACAGAAGGGTGAAGCGTTAAATAAATTATACAGTGATTAACACAGCCCGGGAATAGTTTACTGCCCGCATGCCACTTTCTAAAGTCCTACACGCACCACAAGGAATGCCGCTCTAACACTGACGGTGTGTGGGAATAAGACAAGTGCCTGAATAACCCACATGCACTACTTCAATGAACTACAGCTGTGCCCAGTCCTTTGTTTACCCCTGTCCTCACGCTGTGATGCGGGCAGCATAGCGGTGCTGCCAGAGCCCAGGCAGAGATGGTAGCAGAGAAGCAGAAGGAGGCCTGGGCTGTGGAGCAGCAGCAGAGCTCATGGGCCGGAGAGTTCCCGCATCTCCGAGGCCGGCAGCACTCACACTGGGCTAGATCCCCCTGTCTGTAAACACGGGCAGCTCGGGACAACAAATTCCCCCCAGAAGCGGTAGCGACAGAACAGTACTGCTTCCTGTCTTCTGTCAGGCGCAGAGGAATGCAGCAGCCCAGCAGAGATGACAGGCAGGCGAGGAGGAGGGGCTACGGAATTTGAAAGAAGGAACTAGAGGTACAGAGCGAGAAGTACAGCAGGAGAAAGCAAGGTTGGCAGGGCTTTAAGTGGGCCGGGTCTTGTAGAGAGAGAGGTTCAGAACCAAGAGTGAGGGGGGAAGGGGAGAAAGAGGGAGGGGGAGGCACAGAAAGGATGCGTGTGGGGGAGAAGGACACAGAGAGGAGCCACGGAAGAGGAGGAGTACTCTAATCGTGTTATCTAAATGCTTTTCAAATGATTAACACTGAAAGAAAAGGCAAAGCAGACGTGCAGGATTTTCCTTTTTCAACACCTATACGTTCAAGTCAGAATATGTGGAAATGAAGACTATGCCTTCATTTGGTGCTGGAATAAATAAATGAATAAGGAGCCGTGCACGATTCAATAACTAATGATAATATTTTAAAGCACACGCAAAGTAAAAGCCGTACAGGAGTGAATAACTAATGCTGATTTTTTAAAGCACACGCCACACGTGTGCTTGTAAAAGTAAAAGAAAAACACACTTCTGGCACTGCAATCATAAGGGTGCCCGTGAGCGATGCGCTTAATGAGCCATGACGAGAGAGTAAAGCCAGATGGCGCCTGTGCCCTTAACCGTGCGTGTAACCGCACGCTTTAGGCCACACAAAAAGCATGTGGTGAGCTTTTTGAAGCCCACTTACTAAAAGTCTCGCCAGGGCAGCGCATGCGCTGGCTCAGATGAGACCTAAAAAGGGCACAAGAGACCTTCCTTAAAATTATAGGATGATCACACTGCTAGCTAGATATGCCAAGCAAGATCTATGCTAACCTGTTGCTGAAACATTTAGAGGATTGGGTGGAAGAAAATTAATATGTTACCTATTATGCAAATTGGCTTTAGGAAGTTTCCTTCTACAATTTATGGATGCCTCACTTTGTTAGCAGAGAAACACTTACAATACATGCAGCAGTGGCTATATGTGACATGTATTGCCATCTGCCTTTGATACTATAAAAAGGCAAAATTACTGGATGAAATGGTAGATTCGGCTAAACCAGATGGCTTACTTGTTTTGATAATGGAGCTGCATGAAAATTCATGGACTCAAACAAAGTTGGGTGGTAATGGAGCCCTTTCCAAGAAGACTGAAACTCTAAACAGGCTATGGAAAGGGTGCATAGTCACTCCTCTGTTGTATTCTATTTATATAGCAGATATCCAAGAGTATTTGATGGAAGTGAGGCTCTTCCCACCAAAGCTGGGTCAAAGTGGAAATACCTACCTGTTTTATGCAGATGATACAAATATTATAGATCTTACAATTGTAGGTATGCAGAGATTATTGGTGGCTTTTGATGATTATTTTGTGCAGGAAAGACCTAATAATCAATGTGACGAAAACTAAAGCCATGTCTTTTGCAATAAAACGGCCCAAAACGCTGAAGCATAAGCTGATGCTAAATGGGCAAATTGTTGAGTTTGTTCAAGATTATATGTATCTGGCCATGACATTTCGAAGAATCTCAACTTTCAAAATCATTTTAGATTGCAGAAACAGAGGCGCAAAGGGGTGGCAAGTATATTGGGTAGTATACACAGGGAACTTGGACGTAACTCGGTGGAGGTTTTGAGAGTCACATGCAACCTGAAAATCAGAAATGTGTTGCTATATGGGACAGAAATATTAGTAGAGAGTAATATACAACGCTTGAAAGTAATTGAAATGAATATTTGGAAGTCGTGGCTGGTCCTTCCAAGAGAATCAGTTAACCCTGTGCTTTGCTTATAATTTGGGTCTATTAAATATTAAATATAAATGCTATCAGAGATTCCGAAATTATCGAGATAGTATTGCAGAAGCAGCAAATGGTTCAAGAAGTCACAGTCTGAAGTCCTACCTGGAAAATGGGGGCTAGGGTTATGGGAGGCGAACCTGAAGAGAGTTACTAAGTATGTGGATACAAAGGGGAGCCAAGACCAAGTGCCAAAAACTGATCAAAAGAAAGTAATCAAATGTTTAGTCAAAGAGCAACCTTGTTAAGTGACTTTGTGGACTGCAGATAACGTCCCAAACTTTTGGGCACTTTGGAATCAGTGAGGTACAAATGCAGCAATACTTAAAGGATATAAAGCTAAGATGGATGATGAAGCTTAGATTGGGTCAGGTGCCACAGTCTATAGTATGGATGGATTGGATTGTAAAACGTTACTACTATATTCAGAGTCAGTTAGAACCTGTCTAGTCTATATAGATGGAAAGTGGTCACTGAGCCATTTACTGGCCTTCTGCAGGGATTTTTATCAAGAAATAAGGGATATGTTATTGCCACTCTTTAGTGTCATGGGGGTTAGGACTATAGCCACTTTGCTTAGTGCGGTAGGGTAACGAGAAAAAATAAAGTTATTTTACAGATTAGGTAATCTTTTGGCTAAAATAACCTCTAGGATTAAAATAAAGGAGGCATGTATTGATGTTAAGAGAGAACCACAAAAAGGGAAAAAATGAATTTTCAGCAAGCTACTGAGTTATACCACTGCATCTAAAGCTAGGATCTACTATGTAATGTTCAAGGTTTATTAAAGTATTTTACAAATTAGAGTTTAAAGGATGGGTCTTCTACCTAATGTCTATTGATAAATAATGCACTCTATATGTATGAGCCCATGTTTCCTTTTATATTTACATCTGTTATTATTTGTTATATGAGGGGCTTTGGGGTATATGTATGAAGCCTTTTTCACGTTCGCAAACGGGCCGATTCTCAGAATCCGTCCGTTTGCGAATGGGAAAAAGCCTTTTGGGATGGATCATCCCAAAAGGCCCTCGCACAATAGGGAATCTCAAAATTTGCGATTCCCTATTCTGCGAATGCATTTAAGGAATCGCAAATTGCGATTCCTTAAATGCAATTCTGGAAGCACCCAAGTTGTGCGATTTTGCCTTTAGAAATCGCAAATTTCCACCAACTTCAAGTTGGTGTAATTTGCGATTTCTTTGAAAAATTCACTTTTTTGCTTTTTTCAAAGTGCCATGTGGCGCACATACATGCCCTTAGGGCATGTATGTGCGCCACATGTACACACATGCTTATTTCATGGGTGCAACAGAATGTTCTTTGGACACCCTTGCACCCTTGAAATTGCATTCGCAATTTGCGAGTACCTAATGGGTAGTCGCAAATTGCGAATGTCTTCCCATTCATTCCTATGGGCCTCTAGGCCCATAGGAATGAATGGGAAGGTATTCCTTATTTAGGAATTTCAATTTGCGATTCGCAATTAAGGAATACATAGGAATCACAGTTAATATTGTGAATCCTACATAAATTGCCTTTTGAGAGTCCTTAATAGCGAATCGCTACAATTCCCTATTAAGGACTCGCAAAACGCTTTCTTGATTTATATGCCCCTTGGAGCTAAAACAGAATGCTGATTAATTTTGAATGTACTGTATAGCCAAGTCAAGTCAAGTCAAGAAAGTCTTTATTTCGAGTATTTCATCATAAAAGACATAAAAGCAATTCATCAATACAGTTGATTAAAAGGGAATAAAATTAGCACAATAAACAAAATAGACTTAATTAATAAATAACACAGTAAAAACAGTAATAAGAAAAATATTAAATTGCAAGTGAATAGCGACTTGGATGTAATTTTAACCTACACCCCATCACTCCTACATAATATGGGGCCGGGGGGTTTGTGGCTAATACGCCTGTTCCGTATGAGCCATGCCCATCTAATAAATTTAGCCACACCAATGACCACAAAAGTAGATGTATCAGATTTTAATATTCTGGTGGCCACCTGTGCAGATCTGACGCCCAATTCACGGCATACAGGGCGCAACCATAGCCGTCGCGGATGATGATACTCAGGACAAACAAATAAAAATGGTCAACTGTTTCAGTCTGGTCCTCACAAATGGGACATGTATCATTGCCAGTTGAATTCCACCCTTTAGTAAAACAGCGTAGCGGGAGAGTGCCTACTCTGAATTGATGGAATAATTTCCGATCCAGCTGCTGTGTTATAACATCCCAATACACCTCAAAGGCGGATTCGTCCTTGACAGACAGGTATGTAATAGTCAAGGAGCTGCCAGACAAGGAAGCATGACGCTTATCTTTAATCCATTGCCAGTAGGTGTCCCTAAAGCTCTTTTTAGGGGGGAAAACAGCAGTCTCGTGGTTAGTCTATAACTCACCCATGCCTGAGTCAATCAAAATTTATTTAATTTCAGACAACCAGTTAATTCTATGGGAGCCCCCAAGGGCTTTAACTTCAAGCAGTGCCTTAGCATATAAGGACAGTTCAGGGGTAGTCCATAGGCGTCGCCAGAACGCCAATGGCCTATACCGCACCATGTCCTCAACAGGCTGACAGCCTAAGTCATAAAGGAGGGGAATACGAGGGGTTGATTGAGGAAGCCCTACTGCAGACCTTAAGAATTTATTTTGAGCCACCCTCAGGGAGTCCAGATTACTAAACCCCCTTAATTCGACACCATACATCACAGCGGGGAGTATTTTAGACCCGTATATTTTAATCAAAAGGGACATAGGCTTGGTTAAAGATTGCCTATGTTCTTTAAGTAGGACTCCACCGAGTTGTGAGTGCTTAAGGCTAAAAAGATCAATCTGGGACTTCCATCTTAGGTTATCACTAAAAGTGACCCCCAGATAAGTAAAACTTGAGGTCTGTTCTAAAGTGGCTCCACCCATTACATCCCTAGCTTTAACCGGGTGGGCACCACGAAGGACCATGAACTTAGTCTTCCCCACATTTACCTCCAACTCATGATCGCGGCAAAACAACTCAAACCGAGACAGTGCTAACTGTAGCCCCTGTCGGGTTTTCGATATTATAAGAGTGTCGTCCGCGAACATGAGCAGGGGGACTTTCATACCAGCTATAGAGGGTGCATCTGTCTGAAAGTTTTAAAAGTATTTAATAACTCCATTAATAAACAGGGAGAACAGGGTGGGGGCCTGTACACAACCCTGTCTAACACCCTTAGATACCTCAAATCGTGGTGTTACTTCTTCTGGTTTCCCCAAGCGAACCTGAGCATATGTATGTGCGTGCAGATTGATCAACAATTCTAATGGCATAGCCATATCCCGAAGTACTTCCCACAGTTTGGACCTTGGCACAGAGTCAAATGCAGACCTTAAGTCCACAAAGGCCGCAAAAAGCAAGCCACCCCCAAGATATACTTCTTTCCAGTATAGAAGCGTAAACCTAAAGGCTTGATCAATTGTTCCAAAATGCGTCCGAAAACCCGCCTGTAAGGGCGATAGTATATCGGTTTCGGATATCCAATTCGTTATCCGGCCCAGTAGCAAACGAGCTGTGATTTTTTGAACAGCGTCAATTAAACTAATCGGCCGATAATTGGACGGGGCAGAGCGATCACCTTTCTTATAGATCGGCAATATCTCCGCCCCGAGCCAAGAATCCGGAACCAATACTCCCCTGGCCAGGGCGTTTGCTAGAATGGTCAGGTATGGGACCCATAGGTCCTGCTCCTGCTTAAATAAATCTGCAGGAATACAGTCGGGACCCGGGGCTTTGCCACTCGGGAGGGATTTCAAGATTATAGCTACCTCACTAGGGGCGAACTGTAGAACTTCAGCGCCACAAAATGAGCATGATCAGCTTCCAGCCCTCCCCTGGACTTAAACTGATTTTCGAAGAAGCTGACCCACTGTTCGGGTTCTGCATAATTAACCGGGATCATATCCTGCGAGTTCCTACCCCATTTGAGAAGGTGCCAGAATTGACACATATTTCTACCCTTACACGCCTCATGTAGCTCCGTCCAGCGTCTTTCATCCCAATTTGCTTTTGCATTTCTTTGGGCCGTTTTGTATATGGCTCTGCCATTCCTTATAGTTTCCGGTAGCCTAGATTTAATAGCTGTAATTAAGGCAGTTCGAGACTCTCTACAGCCTGCATCAAACCAAGAGTTTTCCTTCAAACGTTTAAGCTTACCATTAGCAGGGATGCTTTTAATAAAAAAAGTTTTAAGCCCCTCAAATAGCTCTCTATGGATACCCAAAATGCTATGGTTGATCCCTTCCTCGGACTCACATCTGGAAAGTTGACACAAAGATAAACTAACCATATTCCTAATAGCAGCCCGAACGGGTGCATTAGAGACGATCTTTGGCCAATGGACCCTTCTTAGGTCATTGGTCAAGATAACTTGCGCATGCTTAGAACTACCATCGTCTAAGCGGGAACCAGAAAAACTACTATCCATTAAAGACAGCATCAGAGGGTTGTGGTCACTTTCTAGCCTATCTAACACCACCATATCAATGATGGTCGGCCACAGCTCACAATTAACCAGAATGTAGTCTATTGTACTCCCGCTTCTACCATTATTAAATGTCACCTTCCCAGACCTGTCCGAAATTGTTCTACCGTTGACAGCCCTCATACCATTTTCGAGGCACATACCCTTCATATATAATGCTGCTTGGGTCCATTGCCTAATGGGATTTAATTCCAGTTGGGGAATTCCCCACACAGAATCCTCATCCTCGGTCAGTTTGCCATCATCATCCCCCAGGGGTTCAAAACAGGTATTAAAGTCACCTGCCACCACCCTATGACCATCCCTAGATACTGTACTAAGTAATTCCTCAAGAAGAAAAACTATCGAGGTGCATTTACCTCCTGGAAGGCCCCTCATATAGATATTAATAATGAGGAGATTAAGGCCCCTTGTAGAGGTGACCCTAATGGCCAAGATGTCAGGGTTATCAGATGGGACTTCCACAACTGTTATACCATTACATTGGCGAACCCAAGTGGACAAACCCCCCACCGGTCTACCTCTAGGGCCCTTGGTAGCTGGTTTAAAGAAGTTCACATACCCTACTCGAAAAAAGGGTTCTAACGCCCATGTCTCCTGAAAACACCATATATCCGCTTGATCAACGAAGGCCACCCAGTCAGGGACAACCAATCTAGATTGTAATCCAGCTATATTCCAGGAGGAGATCGTTAGATTGTGGCGCCCAAGTAAGTTGTTCCCCCCCTGGTTAACCAGATGTGATTGATGAGCAGGACAGACACTTGGTGAACTTTCAGATATAGGGTTAAGATTTGCTACAGATATCCCTCCTTGAGTCATTAAGTCCGATTGAACTGATAGCTCCTGACAAAAAGGCAAAAGACTCCCGGACATGCCTGACCCGGGAAGATCAGTGTCATTACTCAGTCAGTCATTGTCCTCTAAGGAAGATAGAACAGTAAACCGATTATGTGACATAAACGGCTGCAGGCCTTGCTGGGGTGGAATAAGCAGGGCACAACACTGATTATGGGATGGGGCCCTTGCTGGTCTATAAAAATAACCTAAGGGTAAAATCATAATCTCGTTAGGAGAGGGCACTTGATGGGAAACCATCTCCAGTATATGTTTAACCAGTAGAGGGGATCTAAAACTCAACACCACACAGTCCCCTACCATAGCCTTATGAGATTGGCCAACCCAGGTAACCCGCCTTACCATTTTAAATTCCTCAAATAATGATTTACTAACCCCTAGTTTATTCCCAAGATAGTACAGGGCTTTATTTTTGAGGTTGGACCAGTGCTCCCTACACTCAGCAGAAAGTGCTGGTACATTCGCTAGAATAACAGTATATGGTGTAGCTTCCGGAGGAAGATGTAATTTAATTAGCGCATCTGAATCCACTATGTCCTGGGGAGCAGGCCTTAACATATTCCCCATTGACTGTTGTTCATTCGATGGATTGTTGGCTTTATTAAATGGAGACGGTGGCTGGGTTGTTGGGGCCCTAGACACAGTGGGAACATGGGGTTTATCTAAATGAGATCTTGGGTCATGGTGACAATTAAAGACCCCTTCATGACTATCCCCAACCTTGGGAATCTGCGCTGAAATTGAGGCAACTGACAATTGTGTACTTTTCAGATTCGCTTCAATACTATTAAGCCTAGCCACCACAGATTCTAACTTTTCCATAACTGGTTGTATAAGTCTCACTAGCTGATCACTAAGTAGGGAACACAAAAGCTCAAAACTCTGCTGAGCCATAGGTTGCAAAGTAATCGTATTTGCAGAGGCAATAGGATTCCCATGGACGTGGGTCTCTGTAATACTAGAGAGAGCCCTAGAGGCTTTTATTTTGCTAGGACCCCGATCTTTCCTTTTCTTACATGGTGGTTCTCTAACTTTGGTTCCAATTTCTTTTTGTTTCGCCCGTATGATTACCATGGCTGGGCTAGTGGGGCAGCTTACAGTTATAGAGGGATCTACAGGGCCAGACCCTGATGGTAAACTTATAGGCCCCTCTAGAGTACAATTACCAGACCCGGTGCACACGGGGATATCATGGGAGGCTAAGGGCTGAACACAAGGTAAAGCTGAGGCAGGTTCCAGAGATAGCCTTCGTTCCACAGCTAATATCTTGTCATTTATTACTATTTCAGCCCTTGTTAAGTAGTCATCAAGGGTCCCCGCCAACCTACCCTCGGCCTTCCTCTTACTCATGTTAGAGGATAACTAGCACCTACAAGCCTAGTGTGGAGAACAAACAACAACCTCAAATGCACCCCAAGTTATCCAAAATGACACAACAAAGCCCAGCAACAGCTAGACTAAACAATGAGTGCAAAACTTATGCAGGTAGGCCCAGCCCAGCCACAATCGGCCACTGACGGGCAAGGACGGGCCCGCCCTTGGCCCGGGTTTCGCCCGCGCGCGTCCCGCGCTGCGGGATGTATTGAGCGTCTAAATAGCCATGCGGCGCAGCCTCGTGTCGTCAGAGGCACGCGCCGTTGGGCTGCTGGGAAATGTAGTCTCAGGCCGTTCCCCTCACGGCGGTGTGCAGAGAGGTTGCAGAGATGACCCCTTGCTGGCCGTTCCCCTCACGGCTGTGGAAAGGTAAGAGAGTCAAGCAGGGTAGCAAGAACAGGCGCGTCCCGCGCTGCGGGATGTATTGAGCGTCTAAATAGCCGTGCGGCGCAGCCTCGTGTCGTCAGAGGCACGCGCCGTTGGGCTGCTGGGAAATGTAGTCGCAGGCCTTTCCCCTCACGGCGGTGTGCGGAGAGGTTGCAGAGATGACCCCTTGCTGGCCGTTCCCCTCACGGAAGGCAATTAACAACATTGAGGCACAGATTCAGACTCATTGCTGTAAATACCGTTCCTAACAAACAACTAATTCTGAATAGCATATTTGCACATTTTATAACATTTTACTCTGATAGAGTTTTGTATGCTTAGTGGTCGCAGCACCTTTATGAACTATGCAGGGAGAATAGTAATAATGTATTTTTTTTTTATGTATTAGCTAATTTATGCATTACTCCGTAGGGTTGATGGGATTTGGTTTGACTGTTGTGTTATTTTATGTGGATGGTTGCGGGGATTCAGGGACAAGAGGTTGGGGAATAAGTGAGTGATGTATTGTTTTCTTTCAAATCATTGAACACGTGTAAATTGCATAAGAGGACTATCTATACTGTTTTAGGTTGATTTTGTCATGTCGGCATGAAATCAAATTTAATAAACTAAACAAAACAAACCTAAAATAAACTAAACTAAACTAGACTAGGCATGCCAAGAACACCCTACGCTTTTAATACAAAACAGGCAATCTCTCCTAAACAGGGAAAATGTATCCAAACTAGATTATACCAACTTTGTCTACACTAGTCTGAAAGTCTTGGGCCATTTTTAGGCGTCAAAAGATCAGTTACTCAGTAGCCATATGGATCTCTGCTCTTAGGAAGGCTATCCATGCTCAACAAGGAATGGCCAAATTGCATTGGCTCCCAACCAAGGGCAGAGTCAAGGTTAAGGGTCTATGTATGGCTCAACAGGGAAAAGGACCCCGCTATTTGAGAGCTTCATTTAGGAATTATAGGCTGGCAGGCCACTGAGACAGGCTCCTTGGGATGTGTCCTCTCAAGGTGAAAAGAGAAACTAAGCAGCAGGAGAGGCAGTGGAGAGCGCTAGGCAGTGGAGAGCGCTAATAATGTACAACTGTGTCAATGCTCCCTTAAGATAGATATTAAGGCGTTAAGTAAAAAAAAAATAACAATAAGTCTTTCTTTTCCAATTATAGAAATATTTGATAAAGAGCAAAATGCCTCCCCTTTTTAGTGTGTGGCTGTTTGTGGGATCCGGACCATTTCATTCCCTTCTTTCTCAAGAGAGGTCTTTAACCTCAAGGAATGACCTGGTTTGTAGTTGGGAGCTCTTTTATGCATTGTTCGGGGCCAGCTTGTTTCAAGAGTTATTGTCCGCAGTTCAGAGACGTAAAAAGATGCAATGCAGCCGACGCGCCCCCAGGGCAGCTGCTTTCCTACCACTGTGGTTGTATTTTACCTAACAACGCTCTCCAGATATTCGCCACTCTACGGCCCCTTTTTTAGTGTCCTGTAACGTATTTTATTTTCCTATATCACTCGTATGTATTTCTTTCAGTTTTCATTTATGTTCTGGAGTGACCTCCAGGGGAGGGTACCACTGTCTGAACAGAAATTGCACTGAAACCGAATAGGCCTTCAGCCTTTTTATCTCCTTTAGTTAATTTCCCGTGTGTAGCGATTTTATGATCGCTGTGCGATGCCTTCCTGCATCGGGTACTGCCTACACTACCATTAAATAAGTAAGTAATAATAAACAGAGGAATAAAACGAGAAATGCTGCAAGAGGTTTAGGATGGACAGGGAGCACATTAAAGAACACATTAAAAAAGAAAGTAGAAAGAAAGGAAGGAAGTGTAGAAAGAAGACAGGTGAATTAAGTCAAGACGCCTGGATGAAAGAGCTGAAAAGAGAGTGTGGTAGCAGGAAATGAAGAAGAGAAAATAGATGGGAGCAAGGAACGCAGCAAAGGAGAGAGAAAAGAGTGGAAAAGATGAATGGGAAAAGGGGTAAAGAAAAAACAACCTAGAAAGGGGGGGGGGGGAGGTGGTTCGAACGTGGAAAGCAGTAATTAAAGAAGGAAAAAGGAGGAAAAGATGAAAGTAAAAAGAAATGTGGACGGAATGTCGGATTAAAACAAGAACAGAAGAAATGAAGTCGGATTAAAGTATTGGAAGCCGGCGTGAAGAAGTAATGGTGGATAAAGTATAGATGGAAGTAAAAAAAAAGTGCTGGATGTAATAAGGAGGAAAGAAAAGATGGGTGAATTGATAGAATGTACATGGGGAGAAAACAAACAATTGAAGGGCGAGGGAGGTGTGAGGGGCAAAAGAGGGAAAAACAGGAGCGGAAATGGAAGGAAGGAAAAATGAAAACAAAAGGTGCACGGGAATGAGATTAGGTGGACAGGATAGAGCAACTGAAAGAGGAACAAGCATTGGCATAGCCAATAGGTCTCACTTTTGGGACCTTATAAGTGTTTAGCCATGCAACAGTTGGTGTTGTTGCACCAAGAATATTGTGCTGCATAACTAAATACTTATAAGGTCCCAAAAGCGAGACCTTTTAGCTATGCCAATGCTTGTTTACATTCGTTGTTCAGACATAGTCAGTGTTTTCCCAGTGACGTTAAGGACATGAATATAGGGCATGGGGTAGGGACCCGTTTCAATGTCCATTCTAAAATATGTTACTCGGGCAACCTAAAGCCCTGCTTATATCGTTTTGGCTGGCATAAGAAATGGGGCCTGCCAACTCTTTCATTTCACAAAGTTTAACATGCGGTTTGATATGCTCTACACTTAAGCCAGCAGAGTTCGAGGTGACCAGGGTACATTCCGTTTCAGTAAATTCTAAAAATGTTGCATGTGCCTTTTATCGAGCTGCCAACCAACCCCAGACTGCTTTGGGCACGTATAGCGATGTGCAGTGGACTAAGGCAGAGGAACTGTGCAGCAGCCTACAGTGCTTCCCCAGTCAGCTATAATCTGTGAAGAACACCCTCCGTAATTCTACTGGACCCTGTACAGAGTCCAAATATCTCTTACTCTGACCACCGAGGATCAGCAATGCTCCCTCTCCCCAGCCCAAGGCTACAGATGCCTGGTTAGGCAGGCCCGGGCTGACACAGGGTGCCGTCGACTGAACTACAATTAATTCACCCCAGGTGGCCATCAAGCAAGCTGATCCCACTCCAAACTAGCCGGGCTAGCACCGACTGTAAGAGGATGTCTTGGATAAAAGCAGCGCTGCCTCAATAGTAACTTCCACACTACACTGTGTACTCGCGTTGGAATCCTGTGCGGAGCACTAGGATTGGCTGAGGTTTCACGGGTGCTCCAATCACAGTTCACTTTATACATCAGCATTACTTTCCACTACCAAGCAGACTCTCAAAGTAAGCTGTAAATTGGGATTGGTTGTTATCCGACCCGGAAGTACTAACATTACAGACAATTGAAGTTAGGCTGATGTTCGGACGCTCAGTGTCTGTATGTAGCCTACAGGTAGATAGACGCCTTTATTTCACCATAGTAGTAGTTGACGCCCAGTGGCTTGGATACATATATTTGTAGAATATAACTGTTTTGCACATATCATTCTGAGTTATAATGTAAGGTTTGAATTATGAATTTTACTCTCCGATTTAGAATCACAGGATATTGTTAAGTAGCATAAACCCTTTCTTGCAACAATTGGCTTTGATTTCACCCGTCTAATAATATCCTACGAGTTCAAGTTAACCAGGTACTATCTGCAAGGCAGGGATAAGGCATCTCTAAAATGCACAAGGAGTGACTGAGTGGGTGCTATGGTACTGCTACTGAGCACAAATTGAGAAACCACTGTCATTTAGGCTTTGTACCATTACCACTAAGTGACTGCAAGACCTGTATTTCAGGTGAATAACATCAGTTCAACGAATTATATTTATCGTACATTCCAACAACTTTATCACTCTGAATTATTGATTTAACTAATTGTCTCGCAGAGCAGCGCATGCGCTGGCTCAGGCGAGACCTAAAAAGGGTGGATGGGGGGCATAGACAGGGATATTCACAATCGAGTGATCCCTAGCCCCGGAGCTTCTTTGGAGAGCTCCAGCACGGCAGCCATTTTATTAGTAGAGTGTGGACTATCAGATCATGCAACCTGGTAGAATGTAGACTGTCAGATCATGATACCTAGAATGCAGACTATAAGAACAAGGTACTTGGTAGAGTTCCGACTATGGGATAATGTGACTCTCAAGAGTGCAGATTATTAGAACATGCTACCTGGTACAGTGTGGACGATAGCCTCCTGCTACCTTGTAGAGTGTGGATTATCGGATCCTGTTACCTTGCAGAGTTCAGATTATCGGATCAGCTGCCTGGTAGAGTAGAGACTATCTAATCGTGCTAGTTGATAGAGTGGCAATAATCAGATCATGCCACCTGGTAGAGTGTAGAATATGAGATCATGTTACCTGGTAGAGTGCAGCGTACCAGACCATGCCATCTGGTAGAATGGCAATTATCAGATCATTCTACCTGGTAAAGTGTGCACTATCAGATCCTGTTATCTGGTAGAGTGCAGACTATCAGATCATGCTACTTGGTATGGTGCTGACTATGGGATCATGCTACCTGGTAAAGTGTGAATGATAGGCTCTTCCTATCTTCTGGAGAGTGGACTATAGGATCCTATTACTAGGAAAACTGCAGATTATCGGATCAGCTACCTAGTAGAGTACAGACTCCTAGATTATGCTACCTGACAAAGTGCAGACTAATGTATCATGCTACCTGGTAGTGTCAACTATCCAGCCATGCTACCTGGTAGATTGCCGACTTTCAGACCAATCGCACCTGGTAGAGTGACGATTCTCAGACCATGCTGTCTGATAGAGAGTGGACTATCAGCTCATGCTACCTGGTAGAGTGCTGACTATCAGACCTTGCTACCTGGTAGAATGGCAAAGTGCAGTGACCTCAGATATAGGGACACCTATATCTGTCGTAAGTGGTGCATGCACCAGCTTACACGGGATGTAATGGCAGGCTCTTAGTCACAATTTGAGTGGTCTCATGGGTGGCATAATACATGCCACAGCCCATGGGAGACTCCTGGTGTACCTATGCCCTGGGTACCTTAGTACCATATACTAGGGACTTATAAGGGTACACCAGTAGCCAATCTGGGGTGTACCTGAGTACTCACCATAGCCAATTTAAGGGAGAAAGCACAGAGACTGGGGTCCTGATTAGCAGGATCCCAGTTAGACTAGCCAGAAACCATCACAGCACCAGGCGAAAAGTGGGGGTAACCATGCAGAAGGAGCCTACATTCATACAGATTTGGTTAATAGTGGACTACTTCCCTCAAATGCTTGGTGCTGGTGCCGAGGCCTAGCCACTTGATGGAGAGAAATGCATGGTGTGAGACGATACACAAGCATGTGCTCCTAGTAAGCAGGGTGGAAAGCTTCGTCCATCAACTGCTGCACCGCTCGGTGGATGTTGTGTCGCATGAGGCAGACTTGTTTGTGCATCTGGGCCTTGAGGTTGCTGGACCAGATGCTATGTACGGTATTTAAGTAGTAATATTGCTGAATGTTGAAATAAAATGTAGCAAAAACTCTTTTATGCTTTGCATATAATGTACTGACTTATTATAACCTGAGTAATTACATTTGAGTTTTCAGAGTGTTTTGTAGGTATTCCCAATGAAGATTATAATGAATTTAAAGTGTACATACTAATGGTGAACTATTAATTACAACATTATGTATGTGGATTGTCTATGTGCAAAGTGACTGCAAAAAAAGGGGGGGAGAGAGAGGACGTGGGCTGGGGCCACCCTCCACAGTCAGAATTATTTATAGAAATAAAGGAGCCGACCTTATTGAAGCCAGGGACGTCTTGTCCCTTCACCTGGGAACAACCTTAGGTTTTTCATAAAACCCTCACCCACAAGGGATACGACTTGGTGGCATGCTTCATTATGTGCAAAGTGTATACATTGTTGTTCTCACAGCTGGCCTTCATCTGGAGTGACGTTGGAAACCTTTCTCTGTAATATGATTGCCTTGGAAGACACATACACCCCATGTGATCGTTTCAGACATGCTCATGTGCTCAATGAACTCTATCATGAAACCATAAACAGGCTATTTTGAGAAAAAAATGATCTGAGCTAATTACAATTACTGTCCCACTCATTGGTATGTCTATGATATCACTCATCAAGATGGTGATGTCACGCTGAAGGTTCCATATTCCTTCAAAGAATATGTTCCTGCTAAAAATAACTACCTTTGCAGAGGCTAAATCAATTGTGAGCTAACTAGTGTGTGCAGATCCAAGATGCATGTTCCACATAGAAATAATCACATATGTTAGGGAACGTGGCTGATTGTTTGCACATAATGTATAGCTGACCCATAATGTAGGCCTATTGCAGTATGATGTTTTGGTATGTGCCACTTCAAGACCTGGAACCATAAGAATCGGTGTGAGGCCATGGAGCTGTTTAATTCCTCTTTGAAAAAACTTTTACATCCAGACCCACAGCAGCCCAGCATTTGAATGGTCAACTCCTTTGAAGTCTATGCAAGGGCAGTCTGTGATTGGTATCAAATACTTGGGTGGATGCATGTGTATACCACTGCTCCCACAATGGAACGCCTTCCTACGCGAAGGAAAGCCAAGCCTGCACTGTGCAGCGCATCACTTCGATTTGTCTACTCTGAAACCATCACATTTCCATACATAACACACTTATGCTTAACCAGAGTCATAGATTCATAATGTTGTTTCTTTGTGGTTCATGGGATAAAAAATGCCCAATTCATTCATATATTGCGAAATCAAATATATTGTCAACCCCCTTTAAGAAAATTAAAGTTTTATTCTTATAATAAATTGAAACTTTTAATTTTCAAACATTCAAGATTTATTGTTAATAGAAATGTGTTTATTTACATTCCTTTTATGGAGTGTGTACACTTTTAAACAGTAAAGAAATACGCTGCTAAATTATTTCTGGCCTTTTCATACACACATGCCAGTTATCGCAAAGCACGAAAGCGACCACAACGCGCTTTCCCTGGACCAGGACCGCCCCGTACCGAAATACCGAAAACGAACGAGGGAACAAAGTAAGGAGGTGGGGGATGAAGGGTAGAGTGAGAAAAGGTAGGAGAAAATAAACAAAAGGATGGGTCGAGGAGAAATAGTAAACAGGATTAATCAGCAAGAAAAGAAAGAGAAAAGATGAAAGAGAAGTGAAGTGGAGTAAATAAAAATTAAAGGAAGAATGGAGCGTGGAATCAGTAATAAATGAAGAGGTGATGGAGGATGTGAGGAATGACGGAAGGAGGTGAAGACGTAAGGAGAGTAGGGGCCTGGAAAGAGGGAAGCCGAGAAGAAAAGAGGGTGCATATATGGAGGGAAATTTTGATTTATGGAAAGAAACGTGACGAAAATAAAAGCTGATTAATTAAAAAATAAAGAAGGAATGAAGTGGTTGGAGAAAGCAAGGCGATCTTTATCCTGCAGTTAGGAAACCGAGCTGTGAGGAGGAGCACTTGCAGACAGCTCCACACAAAAATGTAGTGGGTTTCAGATGGGTGTAGGAGACCAAATTAACACCCACGTTTGTGAGGATAATAGGATTTTATTAGCTGCTAGTTTACCAGCATGGTGCCCGCAACGGAGCGAGTCGATTTGGAGCTACCACTGATGGCATGGCAAGCTGAGACGAAGTGGGAAAGCCCCTGCCAAGACTGTAATTTCACTCGATCTGACCACATGTCTCTTATGTCTCCAGATGAGAGGGGTTTATCTCGCTAACAAGACACAAAAGAAACTGAGACAAGCAATTGCAGACACAATACCTCTTCCCTGCACTATAATCCTAGCACCCCCCAAGGCACAAGATTGAGGTTTCAGAGGAAAGCTGGAATGGTAACAAAGCAATTTATGTTTTCAAGCTATGCCTAGAGACGTTTTCTCTATGTAAGGTTGAGATTACTACCAGAAGTGCAATTCCAGTGCACCTTTGGCCTCGCAAACAAAAATACTCATTAAAAGAACAATAGATAGAGCAAGACACAGTCGTACTCATAAAGGAAAACAGGCTATTATGTTTGTCAATTTTACTTTTTTCCTGATTGAAAAAAACACTCATATTTCATTTTACAGGTTCTTTATATCTCAGTTTGTTCAGCCAGTCTGAATGCTGGACTTTGAAGACTCCTTTTTGCTTGGCTCTGATCTTAGGGCGTTTTGTACTATAACCCGTTTAGTCCTAAAATCAAATGTTTTCAATTAGAGCACACTACCGAGTAGGGGTTTCCTGCCTTTCACTTTTGATGTCCCCCAACCTACTATGGACCGTGAACACCTGGGCCAAGCACATCTTCTGCGTTTGACTCTCAGTATCAACATGGTAGAGCAGTCCAAGTATCCCCCGAGGGGAAAAGTGGATAAAGGGTAGTGAACACAGGCTCACAACTCAAATTGCACACTGCAACAACAATGAATCATTGCCTATCCAAATACTCACTTTTATGTAAAAAGAGAAGTATATTATTTCTACTGCTCACCATCACAAAGGAAAAATACAACATTCACAAACTACACCTGACTCCTCCAACGAGTAGCTCTTGAGCCTTGGGTAGCGCTCCAGTTACCTGTATGTAGCTCTCCTGTGTGACTCCCAGGCTGCAGAATCAGAACCTTTTGCTGGGTTGAACTAATATATGGATGCCAACACTGTGTATTTAAGGTAAAATTGTGTGTATTTGCAGAAAACATAAGCTGATGTTTGAAAAAAAATGGTTGAATTTCCAAAAGATATTTAAAGCTGATTTTGAGTGATAAATAATGTAGGGAAACTTATTGCTAATATTATTATTTTCATGCCAGAAGCACTGCAACTGTGGATGGTATGTATTATCTACATGGAGGCATTCCAAACTGACAAAAAATGTTTTTTTAATTACTGCTGGCAACACGGACTGATGCACTGAGATGATCACATAACTGCTGCTACTCTTGCATTTGATTGCTGTAGTGTCTTGCGAGTTAACAATGATGGATTCGGGGGGCGTGGCTTGGTGCTGAGGAGGATGGCAGCCTAAAAGAAAAGCTCCGCCACGGCCACGACAAAAGCCCCTAACATCCTGCCATCCTCCGTATCGATCGAGGCGAGAGTGTCTCTGGTGACCCCTAGCACAGTTGTCTTCGCTCTCCACCCTTTCTCCTGCGCCGTAAGCTGAGACGGAGCAGAGACGGGGCCCGGCCGGGGCCTGACGGGGAGGGGCGGCACTCGAACCCGCTCCTTGTCTTGGGTGGATCTGTCCACTGGGCCTCGGCAAGTCCGTTGCCGTCGGCGCCATCCACCCTGCACCGATTTTCAGCAGCGGGGCTGCGGCGGAAGCTAACGGCCCACGTGAGGAGTGGGGCGTGCTCTGCTCCAGCCACCGTTTGCTGTCTCTGCCTCCTGCCTGGGCCCGATTTGAGAAGACGGACCAGAGGCCCAAAGGACGCCGCTGCCTTGCGTCAGGGGTAAGGAATTGCCTCTCCCCGTATATACTGCTATTGAACCCTATCAGAGGAACTGCTTAATTACCGCCTGCAGCGCTAACTTTCGCCTTGCACCAGAGGGTGAGGGCCATCTTCTGCGGCACACTTTGTCCCTGCTAGTTGCATCTATTTGGAGCCCGTGGCTTAGACTTCCGGCCCGCTCCCCTCCTGAGACTTACCCCACTCCTTCTTGAACTGTGACTTGGGGAGCATAACACCGACATCCAAGCTGGCGCTACCCTATGCTGTGTGGTAGGGGTGGCACACAGCCTCTCTGTCTTCGCCGGTACAGTGACTCATTCCAGGGCCGTATTGATCTTGCTTCTGCCCCACCCTAAGGTGTATACACTTGTCCCTCCGCCGGATGCCATATCCTTCTGCTGTGACAGATACCACCCCTGCACTACTCCGCTTTGTGCGTGTACAGAACCCTGTGCGCTGCTGCAGGGATGGCCCCTTCAATAGCACGCCACCCAGCGCCTCAGGGACATACACTCTAAGTGTGGATTGATGGGCCTCCATCCCAGCATTGTGTTCACCAGGCAAAATCGAACACATGCTGGCTGTGATTCGGGAGCGTTAATTATGCAATATATACCCTGCATGTGCTAAAACCGTCGCCACTTTGCTGTTTGCGATCTCCCCGCTGGACTGCCTCTCCTGATGTGGTGGACTGACTGGGCACGAGTGTAACTCGGTTGCTTTAAAGGCGGTTCTATAATCATAACCCTGGTGCCGCGACTCCCACGCCACACCATAACCTGTGTATCCCCCATTGGTCCACTTCACACACCGAGCTATTGTCACCCCGGAATAAAGTCAGCAGTTAAGCACATGGTCCTCTCTGCTACCGCTTGACCGAATATCGCAATGAAGCCTATGGGAGGTCCATCTGTAAAATCCAACAAGTTGGATAAATATGCAGTTCCCAAGCAACTCACGCAGGAGGATGGGGCTGCGAGTGGCACTGCCGGTGACTCTGAACCCTCACTGAGCTCCATAATGTCAGCGATTCAAGTACTGGGAACCACACTTGAAACAAAGATTGACAAAATCTCCATTGAAATGAACCTCCTTAGGGCTGATATGAATAAAACAACAGAACGTGTTACACAGACTGAACTAAATGTCTCAGAACTCCAGACCGAAACCCGAACGCTGGAAGAAAGAGTACAACAGTTGGTTCACCAACAGCGTCAGGTGGCTCTTAGGATGGAGGACCAGGAAGGGCGAGCTCGCTGCAGCAACATCCGGGTGGTAGGAGTCCCGGAGGAGGCGGAAGGGCCAAGTGTAGACCTCTTCCTAGAAGACCTTATATTAAACCACCTCAAACCTAAACGCCTCTCTACCATCTTCACTGTGGAACGATCACATAGGGCCCCCA
Source organism: Triturus cristatus (assembly GCF_964204655.1). Classification (NCBI taxonomy): domain Eukaryota; kingdom Metazoa; phylum Chordata; class Amphibia; order Caudata; family Salamandridae; genus Triturus; species Triturus cristatus. The sequence goes on along the minus strand of NC_140580.1, from coordinate 594,700,555 downwards.
TCCCCCGACTCAAACCGGGGGCAGCCCTTAGGACAATCATTGCGAAAATCCTCAACAACAGGGATCGGAACGCAATACTGCAGGCGGCCCGCCTACATGGAGACCTTAAGTATGAAGGCACAACTATCAGATTCTTTCCAGACTTTACCCTCAAGGTTCAACAAGAACATCGCTCCTTCGATGGAGTGAAACGAGCTCTCTGGGACAGGGGCATCAAATACATGATGTTCTTTCCTGCGAAGCTTAAAATTATGTTAAACGGCAAAACATGGTTCTTCACGACCCCGTCGGATGTACAAGCATGGCTGGACGGAGAGGACGCGAACACGATGAGGCCTACGGACACTGGTAACTGGCGGAATGTCCGTGAGAGTCCGCCCAGCTCCCACAATGGCAAGGTAGACTCGGATAAAAGGAGCCTGCGGTCCTGGAGATCCTGATCCATGAGCCCGGCGTTATCTGTGACTGGTGGAGACTGATCTCCCCTTGATCAGCAACAGCAATTGGGACTCTCCACTTTGTTTTGTAATGTATACATTTGGTTTTCTCTATTTTATGGAGGGATGCGGACACTGAGTGTGCGGGACACTGTGCCACTAGTGATATGTAACAAGGCCTCCTTCCTTATTGGGGTTGAAGTTGGGCTCTGGTGGGCCTACAGCGGAGCTACTCCACCCCCCTGTAGTAGTTTCAGTTCATTGGGGTGACAGGCACTCTGCTAGTTGGGGATGTGGGTAGTTCTGAGCCTACGTAGCAGGGTAGCAGGGAGGGAAGGGATGTTCTGGGGAGTTTATGTTCTATTGTTTTTCCTTTCCCTATTGATGTGGAACCGGGAATGGGACTTGGTGGGGGGGTGGTGGGTTGTTATCGTGCATATGTTGATTTTGGTTGCAAGTACTTCACTGGTCAGTCCTGCTATCTATAGCATATTCTATCTTTTGCGCAATGGTTACACAGTGGGACAAAAGTATTAACATCCTTAGCTGGAATGTCAATGGGCTTAGGGATAAAATCAAACGAAGTGTTGTCCTGCAATACATTAAGCGCCATGCCCCGGATGTCGTGCTGCTACAGGAAACACATCTGGTGCGCACCTCCTGCAAAGCACTTCATAGATGGGGTTACAAACTATTAGCTCACGCAGGCGTCACTACTAGCTCAGGGGTAGTAGGTATCCTAATGAAGAACACCTTCCCTCTGGCCGTTCAATCAACCTGGTCTGATGACAGAGGTAGATACATAGGGGTCACGGGCTTCTGGGAGGGTTACACGATTACACTACTGTCAGTCTACATACCACCAGGCCTACAAAATACCACTTTCAAAGACTTAGGCTCTCTTCTGCTCTCTCTTCCGGAAGGACTATTGGTGGTTGGGGGAGACTTTAATTCAGTAGTCTCAGGTACACTGGATAGATACCCACCACAGATACTTGGGTCTTCCCACAAGTGGCTGCCTGATTTTCTAGATACATTGGGGCTTGTTGATGGATGGAGAACACACCACCCAGGAAACATCCAACATACCTTCCCCTCTTGGGCCCATCCAGCCTTTCCCGCATTGACTATGTCCTGACCCCTGCTTCACAGGTGGCATATATTTGAGACGTTAAACACCTAGCCAGAGGTATCTCAGACCACTCTCCAATATGGGTCCAGATGGTACTTGGCCAGGCACGCGTGGGATGCATCGTCCCCATTAACCCATGGCATCTCCGAAACCCTAAAATCCGAAAAGCACTGTCAATAGCTATCGACTCATACTTCCATGAAAATGACGGAACAGTAGATTCTTCCCAGACCCTCTGGGAAGCCTTCAAATCCGTGATCCTAGGTCAAGCGCTATCACTCATATCTGGCGCCAAAAAAGAGAGACAGCGGGAGATTGTAGACCTAGAAGCAGAACTAGGCAGGTTAGAAACCGACTTAGAGGACGAGGTCGCACAGGCAAAACTTCACACGCTGCATCTCAAACAAGATGAATATAAAGCTCTAGTGACAGACAGGGCCAAGTGTTTTGGGAAGGAAAAACTGGGAAGAATATACAAACTGGGAGACAAGGCAGGGAAGCTGATCGCCTGGCTTGACAGAAAGGAGTTGGCAGAACGGCTGGTGCCCGAATTCATAGGTGCTAACGCAAAAACCATTAACGACCCTCAGGCCATCGCTAATCAGTTTGCCACCCACTACCAGGAGGTCTATACTTCCAGATCATACCACACAGAGGAAGAAGCGCAGGGCCTGCTGTGAGATATTAGACTTCCAACCCTGTCCGCAGATGACCGCCACTTCCTAGACAGTGCCTTAACTAAGGATGAAATTGCACAAGCCATTAGAGCTTTGCGCTCCGGGAAAGCCCTGGGCCCAAATGGTCTGCCCATCGAGCTCTATAAACTTAAACCAGACAAATTAGCTCCATATTTAAAATCCATGTTCGATGAAAGTAAAGAGTTGGGAGTACTACCGCAAGATCAGAGGATAGCCACATTAGTCACTATCCATAACGGGGGTCGACCCAAAACAGATTGCACTTCATACAGACCAATCTCACTGCTAAATGCCGGACCTAAAATCCTGGCCAGACTCCTAGCAAACCGCCTGATCAAGGTGATTGGGGGGCTAGTCCATCCTGATCAATCAGGTTTTATGCCGCACCGCAACACCGCGTTGAACCTGCGTAGACTACATGGCGTTCTGGGCAGAGTAGCCACTATCCGCGAAGATGCCTTTGTGATGTCACTAGACGCCACTATGGCATTTGACACCATTGAATGGCCTTACCTGTTTGCTGTACTCGCAAAACTAAGCTTTGGCCTCGAATTTATTCGTTGGGTGCGGGTCTTGTATTCAGAACCCCACGCACAGGTCGTGGTCAATAACAAGAAATCAGCCCCTTTCATATTAAGCCGGGGTACTTGGCAAGGGTGTTCCCTTTTCTCCCCTCCTCTCTGCCCTGGCCATTGTACCATTGGCGGCATGGATTCGTCAGGACCCAATGATTAGAGGCCTGCGCTGGTCCCCTGGGTGGGAGGACCGTATCTCCCTTTATGCTGATGACATCCTTTTATACCTTGCCTCCCTGAAGAAATCATTAGTGTGTGTCTTTGATATCATAGCAATATTTGGTAGATATTCCGGATTCTCCATCAACTGGAAGAAATCCCTCCTCCTACGCCGGGCAATTTCCCGATTCCAGTTAACACCGTGGGCTTTAAATATCTGGGTATTTATATTACATTGGATCCCAAACTTCGCTATACCCAAAACCTTCTCCCGCCTTTGCAAAGGTTTAAGCGCGATATAGCCACTTGGAAAACCCTCCCACTATCACTGTTAGGCAAAGCGGCCCTTTTCAAGATGATGTCAATGCCCCGCTTACTTTACATCTTACAGAACTCCATGGATCCAGTCCCAGTGGGTTATTTTAGGGAGATCGAGAGCCTGCAGAGGGACCTGCTTTGGGATGGAAGCCTTGTATCGCTTTGACTAAACTCACACTTAACTGGTATGATGGGAGGATCAGCCTCCCCGATATGAAGAAATATTATTGGGCGGCACTCCTCGTAGCCATTAATAAGGGCACCTCTGGTCAATTTGATGACCCTCGTTATGCTATGGACAGATGGACTCTCCCGGGTGGGAATTTCTATCGGGCAATATATTCCAAGCCTAACCAATACCCCTTACAGGTCCAACTAACCACTCTGTCCGTATTTGGCACACGGTGAACAAAAATCTGGGCTGGGGGTGAAGACTTACAATGGCAACCCCCTTATGGGACTCTGAGCAATTAGGCAACCTATGGCAATCAAAGGGATTTGATAAGTGGGATCTTATCGGAATCTTATCGATCAAAGATATGTGGGACAAGGGCGAAGTGAAGTCCTTTACCTCTCTGCAGCAGCAGTATGATTTGGCTAACTCAGAATGTTTCACATATACGCAAATTTTCCCTCCGGCACCTTCCCTGTTAGAAGACAGATTACTGGACGGGCACTTGCCCGATAAGGCCATATCATTAACCTACAAAAAACTAATAAATAATATGACAGACCCACTCCGACCGTTACGTGAGAAGTGGGTGCGAGATGGCCTTGAATTAGACGATGAGGATTGGCAGGAGGCGGTGTCCTCACCTAGAGTTGTGGCCATTTCAGCAAGACTTAGGCTAGTGCATCTTAAAATCCTGCACAGAGTCTACATCACAGGTCCTATTGTAGTCCGTATGGGTAGATCCGACTCGGGTGATTGTTGGAGGGGGTGTGGACGAGAAGGGTCATTTTTACACATGCTATGGGAATGGGAATATATCCAAACTTACTGGAGCAAAATCCACGAAATACTGAGTGTGGTGCTCTCAATTGTCCTTTACCCGGAAGCAAGGCGATGCCTTTTAAATATTTGGGAACTCACTGACCTAAATGTTTGTCAAACACAATGGGCCACACTTGGATTTATGGTGGCAAAAAGGAATATAGCACAAAAGTGGGGTGCGCCACGGGCACCTGAAGTAAATGCCTGGAAAGACGATCTGGACTGGTGCATGTATAGAGAAAAGACAGTCTTCACGGCTCATGGCTGCCCCAAAAAATGGTCCAGGATGTGGGAACCCTGGAATGCTTACAGAGGGCATATTTGTAATCCCCCGATCACACCTGACCTGGACGATCCCCCAACCCAATAATCTGCACTCATTGCGCACCTACATTATCTGTTACTCATTATTACCACTGCTGAATGTACTGTACTTGCTTCCTCTGTAATGTCTTTTATATTTGGATGTCTGTTCAATAAAAATATTTATAAAAAAAAAAAAAAAAAATTAAAACAATGATGGAATCCTTTTGGCTCTCCATGAACTCCATAGAGCTATGAAGTAATGGATAGAGTGTATTGAAGTGGAGGTTGCTTTAGAATGGAGAGTTTGCAGTTACGCACAGATGAATAAAGACGTGTGATACTGCGCTCCATAGTGACATAACCATTTATGGGTACCAGGACTAGGAAGACTGTACAAATGGTGACAATATATGGGCTGAGTAATCAGAAGATTGACAGTGCTCTCTCTCAGAGTTTACTGTGGTACAGGCAAACTGCTCATGTGAGTCACGTGTGCCGTCGTCGAAGTACAGAATCGATGATGAACACATGTGGAGTCAAAGCGCAGCTGAAAATAAAAGCATTTGCAGAGAATTGACACATTGTTGGTCGGAACCCTATAGGTCAGGCCATGCATAAAGGTACCGCACTACAATGCAACATAGAGCCATAACTAGAAAGGAGTGATACCGCTGCGATTACAAGTGCTGCCAATGCAGCTCACAGTACAACTCCACAGGTCATTGAAAAGTGGAAGTCAGCATGGGGCTTGGAATAGTTGCAGGTTGTTGTTGCGATGGAGAACAAGAAGGTAATCACATTTTCAGTTATCATCATGGATGATCCAGAGGCCAGTATAGCACAAGGTCTCAGAGAGAATGAGCTAGAAACTGTGACCAAAAGAACGCCACATCCCACCTTATTAAGTTCCACACTGGTCTACAAACCACCATCATCATTCGACACTGCCAAAAAGAAAAATATTGGCAGCCGATGGACTCCGTGAATAGAGACATTTAAAGATTTAATTGATGCACTCGAAGGGACTGATAACAAAAGATACCTTAAAAATCTTGCTGGGGGTGGTGTAAAGGAAGTCATAAAGAACATGCCCAAACTGACAAAGAAATCATATATCATCAGATTAAAGAAACCTTGAATATCAAGTTCAATCCAAATGCACAATGTTCACTACGAAAGATATTTTTGAAGTCAGAATGACAGAGAAGTTGATGAAACCATCAATAAATTGGTGGAACACTCATTAAACATTTTAAGTTAAATTCATTTAATGATGAAGAAGCCATACTTCTTTGGGTCATTGATGGATGCGTGTCCAATTCATTCAGACGTCGAATGCTCAGAGAAACTCTGAGTCTGGAATGAATGTTAATGGCTGCTAGAGCTGAAGAGCATGCTGATCAACAAGCTGCTGACATGGAGGGAGTGTAAGTCAAAGCAAAAGACTAAAGGCTGCAAGGGGATGTCTACACGTACAAAAGAAGTTATGTTTTTGTTTCCACACGACTGCAAATGTCCCGCTATTGGACAGATATGTAAGGGCTGTGGGAAGGAGAGCCATTTTGTGATGGTGTGCAAAGCATAGGGAAAAAAAGGGTGTGTCATGACACAAAGACAAAATGGCTGCAGGAACGCTCCAGAAACAACATTTGAACGCACATCCACAAGGCCCAGTGGAGATGTCAAGTATGACAAATCGACACAGAACGAAGTTGATAGTCATCTAAATCATCATCAAACAGTTCCTCCATATCAGTATCAAGTAAAATTAAAGAAGTTGGTTGTGCCATGTTGATGTTTTCTTCAGAACATCGTGCACATGTTGGACTGACAGCATGTGAAGAAAAATGTCAGTCAAAGAAAAGTCGAAAACCAAAGTGTATACATGGGCTGCATCAACACCCTTAAAAAGTCAAGGTTAATTTGTAGCAATTATGAAATACAAGAAAACACAGGTGCACACACCCATCCATGTGCTTCAATGGACAGCACCAAGTGCATGTCTACTCAGCTTCAGCACAGCTGCTGATGAGGGACTGGTTTCTGTGAATGCTCCCCATGAAATAGTAAGTCAGTTCCCTTCGCTGTTTATTGGTTCGAGAAAGCTTAAGACTATGAAAGTGGCGAGAGGATGTAGCCTTACGGCTAGAGCAGTTGACCTAGGACCTGGGGGATCCAGTTCAAGTCTTGGCAACGACGCTCAACATCATGGGATTCTGGGAAAATCACTTAAGCGCCCCGGCCTCTCAAAAATGAATGTCTTCATCTGTAACGAAACTGGTGCTCATGTAAAGCGCTCTGATACCTGATGTGTCGGGTCTAGTTTGCGCTATATAAAACTCTAAAAATAAAAATAAAAAAAGTAAAAGTGCATATTAAGGAGGATGTCCATCCTGTTGCTCAGAGACATAGGCAAATTGCTTTTCATTTACAAATACTGTTGAAAAAGAATTTGAATCATTACTTAAGCATGATATCATTGAGCATTTTACTGGTCCAATGCCATGGGCTTCTCCCAAAAAGGACAGTGAAGTTGTGGTACGCATATGCATTGACATGCGTCAGGCAAACAAGGCAATTGAACGAGAAAGACGTCCAGGTCCACACTTTGCTGATATGCTAACATAATTAAATGGTGCAAAGGTTTTCTCTCACCTTGATTTGAATGCAGGTTATCATCAATTGTAACTCGAAGACAACTGCATTTACATCAGCACCATTGTGATTAAGCACTTGATCATTATATGTTTAAAGACAATTTGTTCAAATACATGAAATGAGTTTTTACAAAAATGATTATGAGATCAAATCTTTTTAAAGGCTTATTCTCTTAGTCATTTTTTGTTTATGTGAATTGTGTTGTTTACTTTTATTTTAGATATAAAAATATCTATTAAAAGATCACCTCAAAGTTACACAGCAAAACATTTTAAAAACAGAACCTTAGCATAAAAACAGTAATTAATAGAACTTCTAAACACAGTAAGAAACCTCACCAGTCTATTAATGGAAAAGGACTTAATGTGCAAAGTGCAATGACCGGTATAACATTTAAAGTGCATTTAGAATCAAGTCTTTGGCAAGGACCATGATTACTAACAATGGACCATAAAGTGACAGCCAATTGTGCAAAGCAACAGTCCAATAAAAAGGTATAAGCAGCAGTTGAGAAATCACAAAATAGAATGAAAAAGCATAAAAGTGAACCAGCCCGTAACTACTTAAGAGAGCGGTAAGCATTTCGTATGAAAATTGTAAAAGCAATGTTTAGACCTATGTTTTCTGGCATTAATGCTGCAATAATTGCTTGTCTGCACGTTCGGATTCCCAGCCTGTTCCACTCAATTTTCAATTTATGTCTACGTTGTGACATAAAAGATGGGCAAAGACAGACTATATGCTCCATGGTTTCGGGAGACAAGCCGCACCCCCTGCAGATTACGTCCTCTGACGGACGGCACCAGACGGGAAGATCTTTTAGAAATTGCCATTCGCCTAGTCTGGCGGCCATAAAGCTAGTTTTTAGGTGCAAGGAGTAGGTGCAGGATAGGTAGGAAGCGGGAGCTAACCGACCATATGAGGACATTGTAGCCCAGGCGTGTCTGCGTTTGGCAAATTGGGCTTTATCAATAATCAGGGACCTCATGCGAATACAGTTCTTAATGCTAGTTTTAAATGCTGATTTACTAGGGTTGAGGTCCCATAATGCACCAGCAGACATTTCACGGATCGAATCCTTAAAAAGGCGGCTGTAAGGGCCGCTTCGATTTGTCTGGGAAATATCCAGCCAAATTAAGGACTCCAATGATCCTGGCTTTGCCTGTCTCAGTTTGTGGCACAGGTTTAGATACAGACCAGTGGCTGAAATTTCATAATTTAATAGACCGAATTCTAGTCTGATCTGAGCAGCAGAAGCTGATTTGGGCAAGTGGAGGATTTTTTTGTAAAGTTTCGTCACGTGTTGGTTAAAAGAGGAATTTAGTTTCCCCCTAAAAATCTCAGCGCCATAAGTCAAAGTAGGCCCAATTTTTGCTCTCATGACTTCCAGTAATGGGGACAGGCTTGGGCCAGACAGATTTCTTGAGAGCTTACAGAAGCTTACCTGAAGGTTCATGGCTTTTACTGAGATAACCTTACGTTGTTGGTTAAAGTTACCCCTGGGGTCAAAAGTGACCCCAAGATATTTGTAAGTGTTTCCTATGCTGAGGCTAGAGTTGTTAAACAGCCAACCACCCCCACGGTATAGCTTTCTACCAAAAGTGACAACCTGGGTTTTCTTTAGATTGACCTCCAACCCATTCGTGGTTGTATAGGCTTCCAGTCTGTTTAATAGCCTTTGCAGCCCTACCCGTGTCAAGCTAAAAAGGACCAAGTCGTCAGCATACAAAAGGTTGCTTATCGGGACGCCTCCCATCCTGGGCGGGTGACTGTTCGTTTCTTCAAGGAAGGATGGCAGATCTGCGATGAACAGATTGAAGAGAAGGGGGGCCAGCACGCATCCCTGTTTGACTCCTCTAGTTGTCATAATTTTCCGAGAGAGATGCGTGCCGGTCCCCAACTTCACTTGTACCCACGTGCCCGAATGAAGTTGGATGATCGCGTCCAGGAGCTTATCTGGGATCCCCCATTTTTTTAGCTTCTCCCATAGGGCCGCCCTTGGTACCCGATCAAATGCAGCTTTAAAATCTATAAAGCAACAAAAAACCATGCTAGATGTGACTAATGCATTGTTAACAATGATAGACAATGATAGTAAGTTGGTCATGGTACCGGAGGAGGTAGTGAAGCCAGTTTGGTTCAGTGGAATCAGATTATTCTGCTCTACCCAATCTCTCAGTTCCCCCAATAATGTTCCTGCAAAGAACTTAGCTTCGATGTCTAACAAGGCTATTAGTCTATAATTGTTTGGGGATGCATGAGAGCCGGACTTGTAAATCGGGTGGATTATTGCCCCTCGCCATGAGTCCGGGATGGTTGAACTTGTCAGTACATAGTTGAAAAGATTGGATAGATATCTCGACCATAAATCAATGTTTGTTTTGAACAAGGACTGTGGTAGGCCGTTTGGACCGGGAGCGCCGTCGGATCTTGCTTTTACAAGAACTTTGGTGACCATTTCTTGCATGACTTGCAGATCTTCACTTCGTATATCTGAACGGACCATCGAGCTGCTCCTGATCGATTGTGGAAGAAGTGACAGTTGTTTAGGAACAGATAAGACTGTAGACACAGAGACCTCTGAGGCCCTGAAATGGTCGGTCAGATAGGCAGACCAGGTCGCTTCTGTGATGTTTGCTGATCCAGATCTGGAGGAGCTACCATTTAGTTGGTTGATTAAGGCCCAGAATCTTTTAGAGTTACAGCTTTTGCTCTCCCATAGAAGTTTGCACCAAAATTGGGTTAGATGGCGTCGTTTATCAGATTGGATTGCGACCCTAAATAATTTTTGGATTGCTTTGAGCCCATTCGAAAGTTCATTATTTCCTGGGGATGACTTAAGAGATCGCAGTGCTTTGTCTCTAGATTTCTTCAGTGCCTTAGTGTGACTGGAGATTTGGAACTTGCGGCTAACGAGGGCCTTGTGGGCGTGATGGCTAGAGGGAAAGCAAGTTGTCAGTTGGGAGCAGAAAGATGACCATGCACCCGTGGAAAAGACCGCTGCGGAGGTGCTTCCTGTGATAAATACCAAACAAGCTTCCATAATGTTGGGACTTATATCGTCGTTCCATTTTAGCCGTTTTAGGTTTTCGGTGTATATTCCTGGGCATGTCGTTGAGGCAAGTTTATGAAAGTCTGGCTGAATATTAAGGGTAACAACTTGGGGACGGTGATCACTTCCTGAACGGGGCAGAATACTGTAGTTGGTCAAATGATGGAACAGCGCTGAATTACAGATGGTGTAATCTAAATAGGAGCGTTTGCGGCCATTTGACCAGGACCAGTTGGGGGGAGTATCATTCGCAGATCTCCCATTCATTACCAGGAAACCAATACTTAAAAATTGCAGCACACAGAGCTCACCGAGGCCACAATAGGCTTGGTGTGGGGGTTTGGACTGGGCCTTGAATTCCGGAGTTGTTAATGGAAACAGCCCTTCGTAATCGGTGGAATTACCCTGGAAAAAGTTGGTGTTAAAATCTCCAGTAATTAGGTAGTCAAAGTTGGGATAATCCACCACCAGGTCACACACAATTTTCATTAGACGCCTTAAGTGGGCCTTCTTTGAACGGGTGTTAGGGTTGATATAAACATTAAGAAGAAAAAGAGAACGCTGGTTATTCCATGCACTGATTTTAACACCAAGTAACCAGTCTTCGTCAAAGGTCAGTGTCTCAATCGGGCCTTTTAGGTTATTTGAAACATATATCGACATACCACCTTTGGGATGGCCAAAAAGACAGGATCTAATTGCCGGTTTCCAGAATTCCATGAAACCTATAACTGGGCTAGATTGAGAAGCCCAGGTTTCTTGAAGTGCAATTAAGTCATGACCAAAGATGAAAGAATGGATCTCTGAGTTAGTAAGTTTCTGAGAAAGACCACTAATATTCCATGAACATAGGGAGAGCAAGGACTGTGACTGCGGAAACGGAGTGGTTGAGGAAGGATGTAGAGGGAATCCTGATTGAGCCTGGGCTATTGGATGCTCATCACGTGGTCAATCTAATGTATTGCGAGACAAAGTGGCTGGAAGCCAGCCCCAATCAGAAGTTTTATCAAAGTTCAGGGGATTAGACCGTCCATCTTCGGTCGATTGAAGTGATCCTAAGGCATTTTTGAGGATTTAATATGGCCTATTTTTCTCCCCACTTAGCAAAGTAGGGGGTTGTTGAGTTAACACTGTGGGGTATCCAGGCGTGGAATAGGGGTAGATTTTGATGCCCCATTTCCGAAATAGGGGCTTTTGATCTAAGAATAGTTGTACCCAAGTGATAGACTTAAGGGACACCACGGTTACCTCAGAGGGTTGGGAACCCCTTGGGGGGAGAAATTCGATTGACTCGATGTCGTCCGAAGACAAGGCCTCAAAACCCGGAACGCAGTTGACTAATTTAATTATATTTGATCTGTTGAGTATATCCTGCCGACCTTTTGATTTGTATTCGGGGGCAAGGAGAATTTTTAGAGAATGTGTGTCTCTAATATCAGTGTCGGAAGTCCGGGATGAATTAGACTGTGAGAGATTAGCACTTGGAGTATCTGGGTGTGGTCTCTGAAGGGGCCGGTGAAGGGCCCGTGTGTCTTGCCCGGATGACCGAGAATCTTTTAATAAGGTTGATATATTATTGAAGATTGTTTTATGAATTATGGGACTACGTCGGGATGCAGTTGACAACGCAGCCACTTGAGGTTGAAATGATGTAGATAATGGCCTCATTGTAGTTATCTCAATGGAACTGCCTCTTGGTTCGTTTGTGGCCGGCTGCGATTCTGAAGGCCCATTTTCCGGTGGAGCAGGACTTAGCTCAAGACTGCTCAAAGGAATCTGTTGGTTAGTGGTTGTGATTATGTCAGCCTTGTACGGGCTTCGAGACGAACTTACTGGTGATGCTAAAGGTAGTGAAGTGTTGGGGATGTTTTTGTTGGTAGCGATTGAAAACAACGGAAATAATTTAGGAAGGTCAGCTTTGGTGTTAAGTCTTGATTTATTCCGTTGTTTTCGTTGACGCTTGCGCTCTCTCTTACTACAAGGAGGCATGGGGGGGTGAAGCGTTTCTGGGATGGGGGGAGCCACGACCGCTGAGATGAGACTTGACCCTGCCTTATTACTAACGGAGCCATTAGGAAGCCCATTTATTGTCTGAGGGCTTATAGCAGCTTGTACCAATGGGACCGTCAGACATACAGAGCCTTGGGATGGATGAGTGACGTCTTGATGATCCAACTGTGTTGTAGAGCTTTTTTGTTCCTCGTTCGTCTGGACCCCAGAAGCCGTTGATGTTAGGGTAAGCGCCTTATCTGATTCGTGGGTTGGAAGAGATCGAGGGGGTTGATCGAGCCGAGGCAGAACGGCGCTGCCCTTCAGCAGTTTTACTTCATTAAGGACACTGGTTAAAAAGTCTGGGAGCGAGGAGAGGGAATCAATAATAGGCGAACAGCAACAAATTGACTGAACCAATTTTGCAGATGCTTGCGCACTCATTATTAGATTGTTAAGTTTGTCCAGCTTGCTGTCGATCCCTGCTGTGAACAGAGCTAAAGTGTTCAGTAGGTCCACCTGAGTGTCCAATTTGTCCGAGTGGTAATTTAGGGCAGTGACTGTAGATTGAAAGGTCTGAAGTAATTGGGGCCAAACGGTCGGGGTTGTGACAGGATCATGGTGAGGCTCCTTTTCTGATCTTAAGTGGGGCGAGTTGTTAGGTGAAGAAAAAGTGATCATGGAAGAAAACGACAGGTCAACTAGCCGTTGATCTTTTAATTCTGACTTTTGTAAAACCTTTGAAGAGGTTGAAGTAACTGCTTGGGGTGAGAGTAGACGCTGTTGTAGTTTAACTTGGTCAGGGCTCCCCTCCAGAAAGTTTAGGACCTGCGGTGAACCGGAATTGAGCGTGACAGAAGTGGAAATTAAGTCGTTGTGACTATGAATTTGTGGAAAAATTAAGTGAGAATGAGGCACAATGGGCGTCGTCTCAAGCGCCTGAGGAGTATGTGGAGGTATGACCAAAAAGTTCTCTGATTGCGAAACATACGGGACTGGAATACTTAGATTGTAGGTTGGACTCACAGACGGTTGCTGATTGGAGCAGTGCTCTTCGATAACAGGTACATGGGGGAGGGAGGGCTGACTTAGTATGCGTTGGTGATGGCTTGAACCCGGTAATTGAGAGATAGTCAAAGCACATTCTGAAACGATTTCAGGAGCTGACCCAAAAATGAAAAGGTCCGGATCATGAGCCAGAGTGGTGGATAACATGGGGAGAGAGTTTGACTCAGAGGCTTGAATTGGATTGCTAAGCTTGGTTGCGCCCGGGGCTTTTTTAAAGTAGTCCAGTAACGAATAGGGTTTTGTGGGGCACGCAGGGGATATATGAAGTGGATGCATGTCGCTTTTGTTAATATGTTGCTGTCCCTTTGGAATGGGAGACCTCGGTGGATCCGTGGACTCTGGAGCAGTCTCCGGAATGACCAGGGCGGACTCCGCGGCTGCGGCCAACCGTTTTAATTTCTTCCGTTTTAAGGCTGGAGGGGCTTTTCTCGTATTCCCGGATCTCATCACTTCCGTTGTTATGGAGGGCTTGTTAAGCCTGTGAGTTGGTAGACTGGGTTGTCGGCCCTTAGTCAAAAATACCCTTAATTGCCGGGAGGCCAACCAAACTGGAGTGTGTTTACTGGAGCACGAGGGGCGTAGGGAACCGGGTTGACTCCCGGACCGGCCAGACCAGGCTTGCTAGGATTATCAGCACGGCCGCGACTGAAAGAACGGACTCAGCTAATTTTACAGCTTGGACAAGGGCACCCCCCCGCTTCTTAAACCCACCCAACCACTTGCTGATCCCTTGCCCTTGGTCGCGGCCTCCCAACAGTTGCGCCCAACGGCTTTAGGGGGTAAATCCTTGTAACTAGGCACCCCCCGCCAAACTCCCAGTACTCCGCCCCCCCCCACAAGCCAATGTGAATTGTTTTTTACACCCTTGTCTTATGCTATATATTTATTATATAAATTAATACAGAAAAAGAATACATCCTTTTGTCCTAGTCTGCTTTGACTTTGTGAAATCTTGATTTTGTTTTACTCTGTAGTTTGATTTTGTTTAGTTCTGCTTCAATCTTGTTTTGATTAAGTCTTTTGCATAAAATAAATTCTAAAAATTAAGTTTAAACAATGTAGTTGATTTGAGGCCACTGTTTTGGGTTCTCTCAAACTATCTACTAGAAATTTAACAGAACTGTGTATATAAAAAAATCCCTTGTAGGCACCCTCACCTGATAAGAATTTTTACACAAGCCTGCAAGGGTCTAATGGGTTGCCCAATCTTCGAGCAGTATTCAAGGTCATGGCACTCAATCTAAGTCAGCTGAAGCTTATATCAACTATATCTTAAAATCAAACGCACCAACTGCCATTTCGTTAGCACAGATCATCACTGCCACAAGCCATAATAGTGACATGCTAAAGTTGAAAGAAATAGTTACACATCAGTCATGGAAATAGCACAGTGGACCTCTCACCTTTAAGGGTGAATATAAAAAAATACAGAAATGTCAAAGATGAACTGTCCATAACTCAAGGGTGAGTTATGTTGTGAGGGTCAAGAATCTTGATTCCGTAGAGTAGGCGGCAGAAAATAATTGCAGTGGCCCACGAAGGACATAGGGGAATCGTTGCCACAAAATGAGCTCTCGGAGACTGAGTCTGGTTTCCATATCTCAACGAGCGGGTTGAGAAGGAATTAAAGGCCCGCCATCTATGAAACTGCCTATCTACAAGAGTTGCTCAACATACCCTAAATATTTCAGAACTCCCAAAGCATGCCAGGGAGAGAATAGAAATTGATTTTTTCGGACAACTCGACAATGGACATCACCCAATGGTGATTGTGGGTGAGTACTCGCGATTTCCATTAATTGAGAATCTCGTATCCACCACTCATGATTGAGTCATTGAGAGACTGGATGGCATCTTTGAGACCTGGGGTGTTCCAGCCATACTAAAATCTGACAATGGCCCACCTTTTAATAGTCTGAAGTTCAAAGACATCTTAGACCATCTGAATATAAAGCATCAAATAAGTACTCCGCAGTGGCCGCAGGACAATGGACTGGTTGAAACATTCATTAGCACATTAAAAAAAGCTGTTCAGCATGCGACCCTGTGTTAAAATCTACATTGAGAGTTTACAGTTCAAGACCTCACTCAACCATGGGTGAAAGTACGGCGATATTGATGTTTGGGAGAACAATGACAGCCACGATACCTCAGTGGGCCAATCAGAGGAAAAGAGATGAGAATGCAACTCGTATGAGGGATATGCTTCCGAAACAAAAGATGAAGATATATCCTGACCAAAGACGACATGTGTAAAACATTGTCTTCCAGAATGGAGACAGAGTGCTCGCATGTGTGATGTGGAAAAGAAAAACTGATGCTCCCTTTGTGCTGAACATTTTCAAGTTGTATCATAACTCTTCTCTTTTTCCGTGTTTGATTAATTGTTCACCAGATCTCCACGGTGGAGAAGGGACTGATTCTGAAGCAGCAGTAACTGCTACTGACTTTTCACCATCGTGGCAGATTTTGGAACATGATGGTGGCAGGTTTCAACTTCACACAACATGGTCAGTTGAACAATTACAGCTCCAAAGATATCAATTCTAGAGATTTAAATGTATATATGTGTATATATTTTGTAAAGTTGGTAAGCTTTCGTTTAACAGAGGGGAAGTTGTAGTGTCTTCTGAGGTAACAATGACGGGACCCTGTTGGCTCTTGATGTTCTCCGAAGAGCTGTGACAATGGATAGAGTGTATTGTAGTGAAGGTTGCTTTAGAATGGTGAGTTTGCAGTTACACACAAACGGATGAAGACATGTGATATTAAGCTCCATGTGTGGTGTAATCATTTACGGGTACCCCAGCTGGGAGGAGGCTACAGTTGCCACTAATGAATTCTTGTCTGATGTGAAGACTATTAAAATACTAACAATAGTAGCTCACAATGATTTTCATTGAACATAAGTAAGTCTTACCACACAAAAAAGCTGAAGCCATCTGAACTACTCCGACCCCCAAAGTTGGAGTTACACAATCCCCTATGGTTGGGGATCTATTGCTTCATTGGCAGTTCCTGTTCCCACTTACTCCTCACTCTAGTGATAGTGATCATTTCCCATTTACTATTGGCAACAGCTAGGTTATGCCACACTAGGAGCTAACAAAATCATTAAAATTATGTTTAAAAAAAATGCGACACACTAGGAGCTTGAGTCTAAAGAGTCCGCTCTGACTTTGTTTTAAAGTCAAATGGTGTTTCATTGCAGATGTACTATCTAATCAGTAAGTTCCAATGGGACTGACTGGCCCAAATTCAGTCTTACCTGCACCTGCAGGCTCGGGGGTTTGGTGTTTCTGAGTGTGACACCTTTGCAGTCATCAGAGTGGCAACGGCTGGTATATGTGAGTTTCCTGCATGTGACCCAGGCAGGCTACACTTACCGATCCCTGATCTACTCACATGCAGTTGTGCTTCTGCAGCGACTGGAGGGTCCTTGCGGCTCCACAGTGCCAGTAAGTCTACTGGTCTCTTCCACTATGGGGCGGAAGATGAGGAGAAGCTCCCGGTGCTGATCCCTTGTTCAGCAGAAGATACGTGGAAAGTTCCATTGGCAGCCTCATTCCTCTGACAATGCTGTGCATCAGTACAGATTTCTGGTTAGTTCAGGTGACCCCCTCAGGAAAACGGTGTCATCACGTCCCTACTGTACATGGGCACAAACCCACTAAGCTCAGTAGGTGTCCTGATAGCAGCCCTCTTGGCTCACGGGGTTGCCGATTCTTAGCTGCACAAGGGCTTCGGCCCGATCAGCACAGTGTTCCTCAAAGCTCACCTCACAGTGGCAATACACTTACATGCAGGAATCGCTGACTTTTTCCTACACATGGTCAATGGCCCGATCATTGTGGCAGCCGTTACTTCACACCGGGAGTCCTCTCAACAGGATTCCCCATTGGACCCTGATCCCTCCAACACACTTCTCCTCCTCACAGGGCATACTGATCTTAGCAAGCAGTCAAGCAATTGTGCTTCAGGCTCCTGAGTAGTGGTCTTGGATTCCCTGGGTGATGCCCTTTCACCCAGCAGGGAGACTAGCTGGCCTTGGCCTCCTGTCCTGGTCATAGACATAAGTCTCACAGAGCTTCTTCTCCTCATGGCAGCTTGACAGATGACAACTTTTTGAGGTCTCAAACTCCCCTTCTTATAGTCCATTTCCAGACACCAAATATGATTTAGAGTTCAAGTTGTTGAGGTTTATGCTGGGGATCTGCTTCTTATGAAGTTCCCACTTCTCTGTCCTCTTGAAAGCAGTCTGTCACAGTAGGAGCAACTCCAAAGGTGATAGCCCCACAGCACAGGCCATGGGAGGGACTAGAGTCTATGCCTGGATGTCAGCCACAGTGGTGTTTGCATCAAAAGGTTAGCCCAGAACCTCATCCCTACTCTTTATGTTTCTTGTAGCAGCCACATCTCCTTCCTAAGATCTGCCCTGGCCACTTGATGCTCCACTCATGAGCTGTGCAGCACTACACACTAAACCGATGTATGGCAAGGGGGTGTTAACCACAAAGCAACAGAACTTTAAAATGAGTGAGCCTGTAGGCCTCACTCCAGAGACACAGGTTATAGAGGACCTGTTCACTCTTACTGGTCACTACACAGTAGACTGCCAACACCATGCTCATGCTACTAAACTCCTGGTGAAAGCAGTAGCCTTTCATCACCATGAGAGTAGTGCTTTGGGTGCCCCTCCGGGCCAGCAAGATCGCAATCTATGAGACAAACCGGAACCCATTTTGTCTTTGCTACTTTCTAGTGTTAACTTAGAAGGAGGGTTGAAGGAGAGAACTCAGGCAGCAGATGTGAATTGTAGGGCTCCCTCAAATATTATAGTGATGATTTATAGTGGGTCAGACTGAGGAGTGTTAGGAAAAGGAGACAGATGAGTCCTTCAAAGCTAGCAGTTTCCACCTACATTTTGCTGGCCCATTCTACTCTGAAAGACCTATCCCCCACAGAAGTACAGGTGGTTAAGTGGAGCAGCCTTCCTTCGTCTTTGTGCTCCTGTTATGGGCTACTCCAGTTAGGAGATGCCAAGCAAGATCCCATAATCCTAATCATGCGTCATGACAAAGCCTTTAATTGGACCAGTGTGGGTGGAATAAGCAAAAGAGTAGTACTTCCCAAAACCAGTCTCAACGCTGCATGTTGGAATACATAACTATAATCAGGCACTTTAGCATCCAGATAGGGAAGAAACTTCCAGCCAGTGTTCCAACATTCCCTAACCAAGATCCATGGTCTCACCCCAGTGGCAACTGAGAAATTCTTCTGTGCTCAAGGGTTAGGGTAACTACTACCAACTCCCCTTGTCAGGTTCACGATCAGAAATTTGGGGCAGTTCTACAAGCCTGCATGGAGAGCTGTCAGAACCCTGCTTGAAGTAAAGAATGGAGATGAGAGATTGCTCAGGAGAGGCTTTGGAGGTGCCCTTGAACAGAGAAGACAATGGACAGAAGAGGTGGATCAGTATGGAATCTAGGCTCGATTAATTGAAGCTGCAATTGCAGTTGAGGAAGACGTACACCGCTCTTGATGACGGATGAGGTCTACAAATTCTGATTGTTACCACAATGTGTACCTTGCTTTAGAAGTGCTTTTGTCAATATAGCCTTTCTTAAGATGACTCGGGGTGTCCTAATGTGAACCTTGTAGGTGAGGAACCACCTAAAGTGTGTGGCACTAAACACTTTTTTGACCCCATTTATTTCAAACTGGCATTTGTTTAAGAGATGGTATACCCTAAAGATGAAGACCTATGCCAAAGTTCAGCTCTGCAACCTTAGTGGGTTCCTAGCTTTGTTTGTGCCTAGGTCCAAGTGTGAGCTGTAATGCTGAAGACTGCTGGACTTTAAGCAATGAAACTTGAACATCAATCAATCCATCAGGTTTCTTGTAAAGTGGAACTACTCACCCGTAAGGGTCTAAAGGAGCTGGGGAGGGGAGGAGTCTACGGTTCTGTCAAAGCACCAGGTCTCCAGGTCCTTCCTGAATTGAGGCAGTGACGGTGATTGCTTGAGGTGTATTGGCAGGGAGTTCCAGGTCTTTGCAGTGAGGTATGAGAAGGATCTTCCTCCAGCCAAGGTCATTCAGTTCTGTCGGATGGTGGCCAAGGCCAGGTGGGCGGAGCAGAAATATAGGGCGGGTGTGTAGAAGAAGAGGCAGTGGTTGAGGTATGCAGGTCCGGAGTTGTGGAGGACTTTGTAGGCGTGCATGAGGAGCTTGAAGGCAATTATTTTGTTGATTGGGAACCAATGGAGGTCTCTCAGGTGACTGGTGATGTGGCTGTGGCGGGGGATGTTTAGGATGAGTCTGGCAGAGGCATTCTGGTTGTTCCACAGTTTCTTTAGGAGTTTTTGTGTGGTGCCAGCATAGAGTATGTTGCCGTAGTCAAGTCTCCTGCTGACAAGCTCATGGGACCGTTTTCCTGGACTCAGGGGGGATCCACTTGAAGATCTTCCAAAGCAGGCGGAGCGCACTGAAGCAGGAGGATGAGACAGCATTGATTTGGCAGTTAATTGAGAGCAGGAGTCTAGGATGCTGCTGAAATTTCATGTGTGGTCTGTGGGTGTGGGGGTTACGAGCGCTGTGGGCCACCAGGAGTCGTCCCAGGTGGAGGGGGTGGAGCCCAGAATGAGGACTTCAGTCTTGTCTGAGTTGAACTTGAGGTAGCTGTTCTTCATTCAGGTGGTGACTACCTTCATTTCATTGTGGAAGTTGCTCTTGGTGGCTATCGGCTCGTCAGTTATGGAGAGAATCAGCTGGATGTTGTTAGCGTTGGAGACTATGTTGAATCCGTGGCTTTTGACAATGGCTGCAAGCGGGCCCATGCAGATGTTGAAGGGGGTGGGGCTCATAGCCAGTTCATCACTGATGCTGCCAATGCTCACTTCACTGGGTGTGTGCCAGGACTACACCCAATCCATGGCCATGTATGAAGCACACCACCTGAAGGGATACGCAGTTGTTAAGTAAAAAGCATGGGCTTATTTACTGCTGTTAGATGGGTTGAGTTCTGAGTCTCTCTACCCTCACGCAACCTACCTAAGCCTTGAACTTCTCAGCTCTCAGTAAGGTTAAGCCCCGGTTCACCAGGGGTAAAAGGTTCAGATTGCCACAATGTGAGTCTTCTAAATCGAGTCTGCTCTGGAACTTCCGAAACGTTTCCCACACCACCCACCTTCATATTTTAAAAGCATCCAATGCAGCTAAGTAGCCAGATAGCAACAAGCTGGTGCTGTGCAAAACCACTTAAAGATATTTCAAAAAGATCATGCTAACAGACTCTTCAGGCTTGCATGGTGTATGTTGACCAACTGTTGGCATGCCACTGGCGCACCCTGTCACCTTATAATCCATCTCTAACAAATCCTGATTTTTATCTAGGGGTGGAACAGGCTGACTACACTGGAAATAAAATGAAAAGCAGATAAAAAAAATCAAATGGGAATGGACCCTGATGTCCATCCACAGAATTATACATGTACATTCTCTTGCTTTTGGACTTTGTGGTCTGATTTTTAAAAAGGCACTCAAAGGTATTCAATTCCCTCCCCATGGGCCAGCAGCCTCACATTGTTCACTTTAGCTACATTCTCCACCTAGGAGTGTATTGTTTGTTAGGCCAGCTGTTGTTAACATGCTTACACTCTCATTTTAAGACTTGAGTTTTTCATTTTCATAAACCCCCTCTGCTTTACAGGAGACCCTAGTTTATTTGTGTGGGTTTTGTGCTGCAAAGAATGTCGAATTTGCATTAGATCTGATTGCCTGCGGCTTATTGTTTTTCTCTTAGTCTTTCACTACACAAGTTGGCACGTGTAGACTGCCTTCACATGCTACTGTGCTGGAATATTGGTTTGTTCCGAAGCACTAACTTTAATGTGTTAAGGCATAAAAACAAGACCAGACTGGTCAGACCAGGCACTGGGCAATTCCACGGAAGGATTGAGGGGTGGGGTGGTTTTGTTAAATGGGGGGCGTTTTGTAGCAGTGCAGAAGTTTCAAAAGCGCTGCAAAATTCCTTGTATGTACAGCAGTTTTCTGGGTAGCGCACAGGGTTAATGTGCCAGCTGCAAAGAATGTGTACAGTGCATATCAAAGAACAATGGGCCTCATTTACAGGGCCATTGCGCCGGCGCTGTGTCAGATTTTTTAACGCAGCGGCCGCGCAATGGGGTTGCCCATATTTACATGGTCACAAAAGTCACCCTGCATGACGTTTCATAGCCTTGTAAATATAGTACCCTTTTAAGCATTACTCTGCGTGAAAAGACCGTTCCATGGGTTTTGCTGTGGGTGTTCCCACGCAATATCCATGGATCCTAACACATTCCCAGATTTGCAATGTTTTGGCGCAATGAGGGGAAATACTTTTATTTCTCCTCGTTTTTTCCTCTTTCTATGCAGCATGCATGCATTGGAAGAGGAAAATGCCATTAATTATTGTTTTTGTGCAGGAAGGTGTCCATTCTTCCACAAAAACAATCATCCCCGCAACGCAGGCACTCTTGTAACCTGACGCAAAGGTGCCTGCCCAGGCGCATGGCAGCCAATTGTGCACCAGCGCAGGGAACAGCACATGGATGCATCATATTGTTGTTGATACAATGCCTCCCTGTGCTTTTAAAATGATGCAGTTTGGTGCAGCAAAATAGCGTTGCTGTGTTGCGCCGTGTCATTTAGTAGTAAGAGAGGCCCAATATTTTATGTGCATAACTGAGTGGGTTTCTGCTTTTGTTACATAGATTCTGTTGTTACTGTGCAGTTCATAAGTTACAATCATAATCTAGCACAGTGAGCTATGAACTGCCATCAAAGAGCTGCATGCAAGCTGGATGGTACAGGTTAGAAAGTTATGTTTTTTCCCAGTCTTTTATTATCCTGATGTTGCTAAGATAGGTGTATTTGGGTAGAAATACATTTTTATTATTAAAGTCAACTTTAACCACTGTGTTATGTTATGAATTCTTGTTTGTGCTTCTCCAGACCAACCACTCTTAAAAAGTGCTTACCAGTATGAACGGCATGTGAATGCTACAACTAGTAGTCCCCTTTTCCTTATGCAACATTTTCTATACACTGATTTACACACGTATGATTCATTGTCTCTGTATGTGTGTGTGTGATGTGAAGTGGTCTGACACCCTACACTGGTATGAGAGGTGCTACAAAACAAATAAAATACATGTGAGAGAGGGGTTGTGGAGAGATGAGAGGCTCTGTTGGATGGTGATAGTGAGGGAATTATTGAAAAGCCCCAACAAAGATTGTCAGATTCTCATGCACAGTAAGGTCATCATTGACTCTGCTTTAAAAGCCAATACAATTGAAATGACAAATGTGTTACAGAATGCACTATTTCCCCCACATTTTCTTGGGGGAGAGCCCCTCAAAATCCCCCTCGGGCTCACTCACTCTACACGCTATGCACTGTACGGGGGCTAGTCTGACAAACTGTGTCAGGGCTGTGTTGGGTCCCCAGTCTAGCTCTGCATAAGAATAAAGGTATACCCAATGTAATATTCTATGAGCAACCTTGCTCTTTTTGAGCCCCTTTCTGACTTTGTTTTTTTGTGAAAGCGTGCAGCATGAGGTACAAAGGAACGCAGGTGTAACATAGACTGGGCACAACATTTTGAGCATTGTACACATTTGTGACAACAATCATTTATTTGAAGATTAAAGTCAGACCTACTGCCTTCCTGAATGCTTGTTATTTATATATTCGAAGAAAAGGTTTTGGCATGAATAAAACCCATGATCAGCATACTTCATACTATACCTAAAAGAGAGAATAAACCAAATCACAAATTACAGAAGGCAAAATCCATTAACAAAGGCAACACCATTTTCCAACATTCTATTTAGTCATTCAGGTGAAAATCCCACTTGCAATTAATTTCCTGTATTAGTGAAATTATGTTTTTAACTTCTTATAAAATTGGTCTACGATGGTGTTAGCCAGGGGGTGAAGGATAATTTCAGACTCCTGTGATTGTAGGAGAAAGTGATTATTTATATGTCCAAATTCAAATCCTTTGTGGTGTTATCAGAGCTCATCATGCTTGTTCATCCAAAATGCTCCACTTCTTGCTCGTCCCATATCTCCAATTTTTCTAAGATTTATATATGCACTAAAATCTTTCGGATCCCACTACAAAATTCGAGGGGCAACAATACATTTGACTATGTATTCCACCATCTTGCCTTTAGGATTGCCTAAAAGTCCTCCTTTTTCGTTAGGCAAAGGGATGGAAAACATGATCTTTTCTGTGCTAACACCAAGACGTGGATTTGACTCAATCCCTCAGTAACAGTTTTTGCTCCTGTGTATACAATTTCAGTATCCATTAGGGCCCAGAAGTCTTCAGTAAAGAAATGCTTTAGAGAAACACATTCAAAACATTAATCTCATCACAATTTCTAAATAAGTCCATATTTGTCATTTCTAAAGTGCACCATGAACAGGGGTTATAAATGTGCAGTACATGCATTTGGTGGAAAGATAACAGTGTAAAAATATAACAAAACAGTTGAGGTAGCAGTACGAATTCATTTTATTTAGGGTCGGTGTAAGAAATTGGGTTGTTAGTTGACTAGAGTGTGAGTTCAGGTCAAACTGCTACTGTAATCCTTGTCACGGTGTGGCACAAGTCAACCTTAAATTAACCTGTGCTCAACTCTCCGGTAGCTTGACATAGAGCAGTCAGGCTTAACTTAGAGGCAATTTAGAAAGTATTTATGCAGTACTTCAAACAGTAAAAAAAAGTGAAAATACCACACAAAAAGGATCCAACACCAGGTTAGAAAAGTAGAATCATTTTTAATAAATTAAATTATACCAATCAACAAAAATTCAATTAGCAGTGTCAAAAAACCCAAAGCAGCAACTGTGGCTATCTGGTCGTGCTGGACAGGGACAAAGCCACAAGCTCAGGCCGACCACGATGGAGAGTGGCCTGGCTACAGGGACCCAGTTAGGGCCAATGAGCAAAGTACCTTAATCCTGGTATGAGGAGCGTTGCGTGGGTCCGCATCGAAGATGCATCATGCAGCCAAAGAAATGCATTGGTTCCAAGATGTAGTGAGGCTGCAATGCGAGGTCCTGCGTCATCATCGAGGTTCCAATCGACGAGGGCTTGAAATGCGAAGTCCGTAGTCAGGGATGTGTTGCACAGTCAGGGTGCTGCGTCAGTTCCAAGGAGCTGCGAAGCTCCAATGTGGAGTCCGGCGCTGTCTGAAGGATGCCATCAATGAGGGATGCCAGGGCCAGTGCTGTGGATGCGTTGCGAGGCAGCAGTTCAGATGAGGTGGCAGGCTGCGATGTGAGTCTTTCCAAAGTGGAAGGCCCATGCAGCAGTGACAGTTGTGCCATTGGAGTGGGGGAAGGTTCTAGAGGCTTGCCTTTGAAGTGCACATGTGCCCTGTCCTCCTTGCCCAGGCTCCAGACTAACTACAGGGGTATGTAGTCCTTTGTGTGGAGGCTGAACAGAGCCTAGTCACGTCATGACATAGCCTTCCTCCCATCTTGCTAGTGATGGCAAATTCAGGCATACCTTAGCTCTCTATTGTGTGTGACTGTCTAGGAGGAATACACAAAGCTGAACTGTCAAATACACCCAGTCATGTGACCCAGAGACAGGCTGCAATCACCAAAAGGCTGAGGCTGGAAAATATCAACTTTCTAAAAGTGGCATTTTCAAAACTGTAATTTAAAATTCGACTTTACTTTAAGTTCGGATTTTTCATTACTATTCCAAAGACACCAAACATGAACTGGTTACCTGTCAGAATTTGGAAATTACAGCTATTTAAATGTGATAAGGTAACTCCAATGTTATCCTATGGGCTAGGTATGTCTTACAGGAGTGACATTATGTATTACCAGTATTCTCCCGCCTACTCTTAGGTAAATGGTTTTCTTATGACTGCGTCTTGTTGTGTAATCTAAGGGCACCATCCCGCTTTAGAAGGTTCTAATCTTATGAGCCGAGACCTTGCCATGGATGAGCAACCTCTCCCGCCGACTCTTAGCTAAATGGTTTCCTCACAATTGCATTATCCAAAGGCACTATCTCACCTTAGAAGCTTCGCGCTTGATCATCATTTCACCACATGAGCTCAACCTGGCCACGCACGCTACCACTACCTTGACGACTATTCACCAGAGTCACAGCCTCGTACTCAAAGCTTCTCAGCGGTTGCGGCATGTACTCTACAGGGATGTTCCCTCCACACCCGCGATCACAAAACGTTCACCGTTCCAAGAGCGCCAAACCTCACCAAATGCATGAGGCACGTCCTAGGACCTCACAACTGTTGTTGCTTTGTACGTCACAAGTTGAAATGCTGAACAATTTTGTTTGTTTTTTTCCCCTTCCTTCCCTTGTTTATGTCAACAGGCATTGTAATTTATACCAGGCAACTTCTTCCTAATTTTTAGTCCTGATGATGATCCCACTGTACTAGGAGCTAGGGATCGAAACGTCGTCGACTTTCCAGAACAGTACCACATTGTATCCACTGTGAAAATGTTTTGTGGTTTCTGTTGGGCTGAGCTTACTTAAGTTGATTATTGTATTGTAAGCCCCCATGTTTGCTCCCAAAGCCTTTTGCCTGCCATTTCTTTCTACTTTAATCTGACTTTCTTTTCTCTTTTTGAAAACTTGATACAGGATTGTGCCCTTGTTTCATCACTCTTCATTATCTTTGTTTTAAACTTTTTCTAAAAATTCAAGAATAAATGTTCCTTTGTCCGGCTGGACACGGGAGTAATACACATAGGTCTCATTGAAGTCTATGCTGCAACAGTTTTCCTTAATTTTGATTATGCTATGGACCATTGTTCTTAAAATACATGAATACCCGTGGTCCTAAGCTACCTTTATCGGGTCCCCCTTGTTAACTATATCGCCATTATATATTACCAGGGCATGTAAGACTTATGAGTGCATGTCCTACACTTTCACACTGCTCTCTGGGCTCTCCAGGGCCTACCCTAGGGGAACTTGTATGTATGACAAGCATTTGCAATGCAGTAGGTCTCCCATTACTGAACGTTTGAGCTATTGGCGTTGCATTATTATTATTTGCCACGCGATTAGCTCAAACTTTTAGTAATGCAAGACCTATTGCATTGCAAATGCTTGTTGTTCCTGAACCTGACACAGATATCTGATACAGTCTTTGCTGGCCAGGGTTGATTCATGGCATTAAGGAGTGGTGTCATCTGTCGGTTGAGCATGGTGTTTCTCACAGTGCTTTCTCAGGTGCGAAGGTGGGCCAGCACAGCACCAGGAAATCCCCAGGCACCCTGGAGACCCATAGATCACAGACAATGCTTTGAAGGCTTAACCATCAAAGCATTGTTTGTTTTAAGTCTAAATTGTGGGATTTTTATTACAACTCTGTCTAAATGCTTTCAATTTACCATCCTTAGCTTAGCATGGCATGTCTCCTTCATGGTGTTTGCCTGGTTTTTCCGTATTGGGCCAATCCCCACCCTCCCTTACTCCGTACCGCCTCTAGAGCACACACGCAAAAACAAATATTTATGGACAGAATGTAGAACAATATCATACATTCACCCCAGTACAGAGAGCTGGGCCTAAATCCATCGTTTCTTTGCTCACCATGCCATTCCAGTTTGAACCCAGCCATATGCAGATCATCTTGACACTGTGCCCAATGGGAACAGTCCAACCCGAACTGCCAGGCCAGGTCCTCCCTGGACTGGAAACAAGCATCCTAGGACCTGTTTCCGGGTTTCACCTCTCTTCAGCCAGGATAGCTTGACTCCAGTGGCATGGAGAGCACAGTACCCACGTCTGGGCATACCCGTCCCACTCGAGGTGACAAATGCAAAAACAACAATTGATGGACAGAATGTAGAACAATGTCATACATTCACCCCAGTACAGAGATCTGGGCCTAAATCCATCGTTTTTTTGCTCACCATGCCATTCCAGTTTGAACCCAGCCATATGCAAATAAGTCTTGACCCTGTGCCCAATAGGAGCAGTTCAGCCCAAACTGCCAGGAGAGGTCCTCCCTGGACTGGAAACAAGCATCCTAGGACCGGTTTCGGGGTCTCACCCCTCTTCAGCCAGGATAGCTTGACTCCAGTGGCATGGTGTTTGCCTGGTTTTTCCGTATTGGGCCAATACCCACCCTCCCTTACTCCATCCCGCCTCTACAGCACACATTGCGCTGCCTCTCCTTCTGTTGTAGCCAGTGCTCCTGGAGCTGCCCAAGACCAGCCTTCCCACTTTCACTCTTGCAGCCCGGCTATGGACGAGGGGGAGGGGGAAAAGGAAGGATCCATGAACTTCCCCGGGGCTTGGGTAAGGGAAAGCAGTCCCCAATAT
This sequence comes from Triturus cristatus, assembly GCF_964204655.1. Taxonomy (NCBI): domain Eukaryota; kingdom Metazoa; phylum Chordata; class Amphibia; order Caudata; family Salamandridae; genus Triturus; species Triturus cristatus. Next base: position 594,672,794 of record NC_140580.1, on the reverse strand, counting down.
AACAATTCTTAAAGGGGAGAAATGGTGTGTGTTTGGGTAAATAGTGCTTGTGTTTTCAGCTGATCCTCGTTGATTGCTTGCAAACTAACAAGGATAAGCTCCAAACATAAGCGCTTTCATCTTGTGTTTTCAGCCGATCCTCGCCTCTCACCTATAGCCCCTCTCTCCTTGTTTTCTTTATTTTGTAACTGTCACTTCTCATCCTATAAAGTGTTCAATGTGCAATACATATGTGCGGTAACCAGAAATAAAGTTGTGTCCATTTTCGTACTCACTACTTTAATTCTATTGGTCGTGCGATCAAGGAAAATATGTTGCATCTTTGGCAAACAGAAATGCAACATAGCAAAGATTGTTTTATTTTATGAGTCTGTGACCAAAGCATTTAAAAGTAAAGTATGAGCTTCCTCTGTTGCACGCAACCTTGCGTTTGGTAAAAAATGCAAAGTCTGCTTAGTGTGCACAATAATCACATCCTGGTGGAGAGACGAAGATACGTTCAGATGAGTACACAGTTGGTCTACTCGTGTGGCAAAATCAACACAAAAATTGGTGGTTCAGTAAATATATCCTGCTGGAAGAAGACCCCAGGTCACCAGAGAGTGCATATCTGGGGTCCTTTTCTATTCTGGACACAGCAGTAGCAGGCATGCCACTATCCCTTGATTCTACCAGTGATCGTGATGGCTCCTAAGGCCATTCAGGCCTACAATGCGGACCCTCACCCCAATTTACTAGAAACAAATTGACGCCATTGACAAAGGCCGCCCTGTTTACTGCAAAGAAAGCAAGTATTTTAAACACCAGTGCATAATTCCACGCATGTTGCAACTGCTTTTAAATACTGGCATACACGTGTGCTGAAACCCCTTTCAATTGATCTCTCTGCCGTTGGCAACAAGCAACCACCACACTTCCGCCATTGTTCCTCTCTGTAAAGTGCATTGCAGTCAGTACCACACTGAGAAAGGAGCCCTCTGTAGGTTTCTTTTGAGGTAAAATGTATACACATTTAAAATAGAATGACAAACTACTGAGGAATTTCCACAAACGTGTCTCGTCTATGTCTCTCAGTGTGGCTTTGCGTACAGAAATATCAGCTCAGTTCAATTCAGTTCAATTATGTCTTTATTTCGATTATCAAAATCGTAAAATACAAAAAACATCAACAATATATACATCAAGGAAATTACATAATAACATATTAGCTAGTATTCCTAGGACCAATAAAACAGTTAAAAGAACAAAGGAAAATGCATATGATATAACATTGTATTAAATTATCTAAAAAAACTATTCCTCTTGTGTAAAAAGCTAAAAATCTCATAAAAACAGATGGCGTACACTTTACCGCCCAGACCATTACTTCAACCATTTAAACAAAAAAACATTGGGCAAATATAGATATGGTGCATAATAGTTACTAAAACTGAGGTAGATTGTTAATGGTAGATACAACTGGAAAGTCCAGATCCTTATTTATTATTTGGCCAAGTTAACAAACCCTCATCTTATTTGCTCAGATGACCCACATCCAGCTCAGAAATTTAGCCACTGCTATAACAATAGGATCCTGTGTGTTAGTTTTCAGAATCCTTAATGCCTCCATGGCTACTCTTATGCCCATATTCTTGCACATGAGTTTCAACCATTTGTGCCTAGGTGACCTGTAGGCGGGGCATACAAAATAAAATGTGAGACAGTGACTCAATCTCAGCTGGGCAAAAAAAACATTTGTCATCCGTGGGGGGATGCCACCAACTGGTAAACGCTTTGATAGGAAGCAAACCCAACCTAAACTGGTGATACAGCTTCCTATCATTTGGTCTGGTAATAATATCCCAGTATGTTTCTGGCTTTGGCTCATATTTATGTTCATAGAAAACCCTAGTCAGAGAGCAGCGTTGGAGAGTAAGTTGCTGCAATCTAACCATGTTCAAGTAGACTGCTTTCAGATTCTTTTTCCAAGGAAAATAGCTGTTGCTGGATCCTCCCACAGTTTACTCAACCCCATGTTGATCAATGTGTGTTTTAAATTCCTTATCCAGGGGATTTTATTTATACAACCCAGCATCCTAACTTCAGAGAATGCTTGAGCATAAGAAGAAAGCTCCGGAGTGGTCCAGAGCCTTCTCCAGAATGCTACAGGTCTAAACCGTGCCTGATACTCAATTTTGTTACAGCCCAAATCCAAATAAAAAGGCCGAAGTGGAGTAGACTGCGGGAGACCAATCAGAGCTCTCACAAATTTATTTTGGGCAACTGCTACAGATGTTAAATCATCAAAACCCCATAGTTCCGCCCCCTACAATAGTGATGAACCTATTTTGAGGTTATACATCTTTAACGCAGGGGCTATGGGCTTGGTCTTGGAAAGCCTATGCTCTTTTAGCAGTGCACCTGCAAGTTGGAAGTGCTTGAGCGCCAGCAGGTCAATATGGGGTTTCCAGCTCAGTTTCTTACCCAATGTTAACCCTACATAGGTGAAAGTGTCAGTCTGTTCCTAGGGGACATTATTCATGTACACATTCCCCCTCAAGACCTTGGACTTATGGAACACCATAAACTTAGTTTTGTCCACATTCACCACTAGCTCATGCTAGCTCATGCTCGCTGCAAAAAAAAAAAACGCTCCAGGGCTACCTGCAACCCTTTCTGGGTCCTGGAAATTAGCAGGGTATCATCCGCGAACATGAGCAAGGGTACCTTCATACCTGCCAGCATTGGCGCATCAGTGGGCTGGGATGTGAAGTATTGAACCACCCTGTTAATAAAGAGGGAAAATAGGGTTGGGTCCAGTACACACCCTTGACGGACCCCCTTAGTTACCGGAAACCTTTCGGTAACATTCCCCTGCTTTCCCCATCGGACCTGAGCATAATTTGTTTCATGCAGTTTTACCAGGAAACCCAATACTTCTTGAGGTATCCCCAAAGCCAAAAGGGCGCTCCAAAATTTAGTGCGTGGAACTAGATCAAACGCGGTCTTAAGATCTTCAAAAGTCGTGTAATCGTACCGCCTCCAATAGCAACTACCTTCCAATAAACAAGAACAAATCTAAACACCTGGTCAATGGTGCTTGTATGGGGTGGAACCCTGCCTGCAGGGGGGTCAAAATGTCCTTCTCTTCTATCCAAGCATTTTTTTAATAGAATCAATGAGTCGTATTGGCTTATAATTGTTGGGAATGGTCACCCTTCTTATGGTTTGGTAGAATTTCGGCACCGGACTAAGTTTCGGGAATAAAAGCGCCTCTAGCTACTGCATTTGCAAGATATTTTATATAGGGAACCCAATTCTCTTTGTCTGATACAAACAGATTGGCCGGAATACAATCGGGCCTGGGGCCCGGCCGCGTAGAATCAATTTCAGCACATGTTCCACCTCAAGACAGGTGAAGGATGCACTAGTAACTGAAGCAAATAGGTGAATAGTAGAATCACTAGAATTAGTGGCGGAGAACTGTGCCTTAAAGTGGGACACCCACACATCCGGGGCAACATGGTTTATGGGTACTTGGGATATAACCTCACTGCCCCATTTGACGAGCTGCCAAAAATGTGTCATGTTTTGCTCTTTGCTTGCCACAAGCAGATCATGCCAACGGGACTCATCCCAGTCCTTCTTCGCTTCCAATTGGGATACCCTGTACCTAGTTCTTGCTTCTTTTAAATTTCCCATGACGTGTGATCTAATAGCCCTAGTCAGTGATTTATAAGCCTTCTATACAGGATTTATTATACCAGGAGGCGGCCTTAGTGCATGGAGCCCTCTTGCGCTTATTAGGTTTAATTTTAAAAAAAATTGAGCTTCCCAAACAGCTCATTATGAACCTCGGGGATAATGCGGTTTACCGCCTCTTGGGAATCACAGTTATGCAAAATTGACAGTGAACGACCAACCAGGGATTTCCTCTCAGCCAGATCTCGGTTGTTATCCACAATCCTTGCCCATCTAACTCTCCTCGTATCATTGGTAAGTAAGGCCTCTACTATCTTGTCCTTGGTGGCCCTAGTGACATTTCTAAATAAGCCAGGAACCTTTAAGGTCAGGGTCAGCAGATTGTGGTCACTTTCGTTCCGCTCCTGAACCACCATGTCTAGGATGAAAGACCAGATTTCTACATTGAGAAATATATAGTCGATACGACTACTTCTCAATCCATTATTAAAAGTATGGGTGCCCTTACTGTCTGAAAGCGTCCTTCCGTTAGCTGCTCTGAGTCTCCTTTCCAAACACATCCCTTTGAGCTGTAATGCAGCCTCAGTCCACTTTTTGATTGGACATAAATTTAATTGCGGAATGTTCCATTGCACATCCTCTTCTAAACTAAGGCTACCGTCTTCATGGTTGAGGGGCTCGAAGGTACAATTGAAATCGCCCGCTATTATCAAATTGCAGGCACCCCCCAGACTTCCTAAAAACTTTTCTAGGAAGGCAACTACAGTTGATGCTCTGCCCCCTGGCAACTCTCTAGCATAGACGTTGATTACCAGAATATCTAATGCATCGACCATCCGTAGCCGCAATACCATTATGTCAGGGCTATCAAAATAGACTTCCTGCACCACACATCCAACTGTCTGCATAACCCAACATGTGAGTCCACCAAACGGCCTTCCTTTCTGGCCCCCCAGCGCTGGTTTGAAAAATGTAAGATATCCTGGGAAGAAAATAGGAGTCAGTGACCAGGTTTCTTGAAAGGTCCAGATGTCAAAATTGTCTATGAAAACTGACCAATCAGTTGAGGCGGTTTTGGTAGACAACCCTGCAATATTCCAGGAAGATAAAGACAAAGAAGGCTGTACATGCCGCTGTACGGTGGTGTTAAGTTGATCATTTGCACCCATACTACTGATGCCTACAAACTCTGGATTCTGGGAACAACTGTAGGGCTGTTGGAAAGCACTGTGAGGGGTGGGGGTTTTGGCCGAAGAAGTAATACTTACATCCCTCGACCTCACCTCCGGTGTTTTGCCCAACGCAATACCGCAAATGGTCCCTAGGTCAGCAGGGCTGCAATCAACAGAGCCATCCCAGGCACTAATGGACCCAGCATAGACTAGATCGAGAGAGCCTGGGTCTACCCTGGTTGGTCCCTTAGATTCTTGGACACCTACTAAAATCGGGCCACCCGGAGCTTTAAGTCAGTCTATTTCTTCCATGGAAGTTAAAGCATCAAATTGATTGCTAATGGGAATCTGAAAGGTATATTAGCCACATGTATTTGATACGCCCCTTCTCTCGCTGCGACCAATAACGCCTACTGTTTTATAGAAAAATCCCAATGGGACAATATTAATATCGTCCTCCTTGATAAAACAATTTCCCGCCCTCTCCAATATGTGCTGGACCAAACTGGGTGATCTAAAACTAAGAACCTCACAATCTCCTGGGCGAGACTTGTAAGATTTTCCCACCCAAGGAATTCTGCGAACCATCTTAAACTCGCAGAAAAGAGGTTCCTTTTATACGTTTCCTAACACTCAGCAGATGTAATGCCTTATTTCTTAACGTGGACAGGTGCTCCCGTGCACCAGAGGGGAGCACGGGGACGTTGGAAAGAAGAACTGTATAAGGTGTAGCTTCCGGGGGTAGGTGAAGGAAGATTTGGGTGCTCGAAGCGCTAGAGATATAGGGCTGGTGTGTCTGCTGACTAGTGGCTCTCGCTACGTGCTGCATTGTTGGAAGTAGGGGCTTTATAATTTAGGGTGGCTTGTCAGGTTGTATTACCTCTGTAAATGTGTCTTGTGAAAATGGAGAGCAACTTACACTACTGGCTGGGCCCCTAGATACTCCCACTAACCCCCCATTTGATTGTGTCGAAGTCCCACCCTCCGTTGGCCCGATGGGGTTGTTTAGGGGGATGTTAGAAATGCCCAGCTCTATTTTATCAAGTCTTTCTTCAATCATGGTCAACTTCTTTATTAGCAGTATTTCAAGTTATAGAGATATTTTTAGGTGTGTGTGCTAAATAACTACCTAATGTCAGCATATTCTCAGACTCAAGAAGCTGATACTGCAAGCTGAACTTATTATGAGTCATGAGTGACGGAAATACAAATCAAAGCAACAAAACAATAGAAGACATGGTGTGATTGAAAGAACGCATATGTACAAGAAATGTAAGTGCTGAGCCTCCTTCATGTACATACAGATAAAAAAAAACAATCTAAAAAAACATCTGGAGTGTTAAAATAATCTCGAAACGCCCAACTCTGGTAGAAAGGCAAAAAAAAAAAAAACAGTCTTGGGATGGGATGGCACCATAACCAACGGCTTTATGTAACAAAGTCTAAAAACCACTCACTGCTTCACCACAAATATCTACAAATCCTGAAACATGTACAATATTATTAACGAAAATCCACGTGTTGAAATGGCTTGAAACTTCATGGGCATGTAGTAAAATGTGATAATCTCTTCACAATGTAGAGCTGGCTAGAAATTCTTGAGTCAAGCAAGTAGTATTCAATCTTTTGATGTAAACCTATAAAGGTACAAAAATCAACTGACTGAAACAATGGTTGAAAAGCAATTTGGCCAATTTATTTCAGCCATAATTATCACCATTTTTAAAATTTGAAATTAGGGGTCTATTAGAATGCCGGGCCGATCGCCACCGCCCGCATGGCGGTGGCGATCCGCCCGACATTCACCTCCGCCCGCATGCCGTTTCCCCCCGCCATATTAGTATGGTGGGGGGGACCCAGGTGGACGAAAAGACCGTCTGCCGGTTTTCCGCCGGTCACACAGGTGACCGGGCGGAAAAGGGTCTTGATATGGTGGCGGTGTGTAGACACCGCCATCCACATTAGGATTGCAGCAGGAAGCAGCCTTTCTGTTGGCCGCGTTGCCGCCATGGAAAGGCATGCGGTTGCCTCAGTTGGGGGCCAATTGCGGACCCCCAGAATGTTGGTGGGTGGGAGGGGCACATTTGGGGTACCTATGGTACCCCCCCAGCATTTGCATGGACGATGTGGCAGGCACCGCATGGTGCCTGCCACGTTGTGCATGCAAATGTACACATGCCTCTTTTGTATTGCGGTGGGTGCTGCTGACAGCACCGCCCGTCGCAATACAAAAAATGTGGGCTGCACCCGCCAGTGTGGCGGGCGCATCCTAATTGCCCATGCGGAACCGCCGCATCCTTAGCGGGCGGTACCATTTCCCGGGGCGATGGTCCGTCCGCCATCATAATAGACCCCTAAATATTTGTTCACATGGTGGAGAAGGCTACTGTGCGTAGGGCCAGGCACAGGCCCCTTGTTCCCATTATGCAAAGAATGGAGTTATCATAGTAAATGATCTAATCACACTATATCAGAACCCTGCAGTACAGATGTAGAAACTCTTTCATTGTTGCTCATGATTCATTGCGCTCAACCTCTGCTGGAAGGATCTTGCAAGAGAGTACTAAATTCCACTAATTCCTCCATCTGTTTATTCTCCCTTTTCGTTGGTACCATTTTTTGCCCTCTTTCTAGCTCCCCTCTCCTTCCCATTTCTTCATTGTTTTAATCTCCTATCTTCTCTTTTTCCTTGTCTCTCTACTACCCACTATCTTCTTTACCCGTCGTCCTTTTCCCTAGCTGCCTTTCTCTCGTCATCTTATAATCCTCTCCCCTTCCCTTTTTTTCCTTACACCTTAAACTCACTCCTGTTTCTCTTCTTCCGATCAGTAGCTTTCTACAAGCTTTTACCATGCAATAAGTCTTGCATTCCTTAAAGTTAGCGATGTTAGTGTTAAAAATGACATTGCTTTTTACTTTATACCAATGCCAATTGCGCTATGCAAATATATTTACTACACTGCAAATAAAAAAACAAAAGTAAAAAACATTGTCATTTTTTAGTCAACAGCTCTAACTTTAACAAATGCGAGACCTATTGCATTGCAAATGCTTGTTTTTAACATTCATCACACTCAGGAGAGCAAACAGCTAGTGCCAAAATTCTGCTTGTGTAATTCTCATCAAAGTCATTCTCATTTGCTTTGGCCTCTATTGCTCCATAAATTTCTGGCCAAATAAGCATGTTTTGTATTTTTTCACAGCCCTAATTAAGGGGTAATTTGGCCTTTGCTTTTAACCGTTTTCATTTTGATTGTATTTCAAGCTCAATTATTTGTTAAAGTGTGTGATAGTGATACATGTGATCTGTAATATGTGAAAACTGGAGTGTGTGAGAGTATGTAGGGGTGTGGGCTAGTGTGATAAGAAGTACATGGGCATTTTCCATGTAACTACAAAACATCTATGATAGATTCCCCTTACTCAGAATGGAGTGCTTTCTTATCATGAAATCCGACACAGTCCTCCTTACATCCAGATTCCTCCCATGCGCTAAGTTGCTTATCCAGCCACTGCTGTCACAGTGAGCATTTAGAACATGAGTAACCGGCGCAAGACTCTTCACTAGAGCGCGCTCTTTCAACAAAACTGAATACACCATACATAATTGAAGATTGTTTTTATTTTTCGAGCAGGAAATTTCTGATTAATGGAGCCACAAAGAGTGCACCCTCAAGACGCTGTACCCCTTCTAGGAATATAATGCATCAAATAAATAACTAGAATGGGCCAAAACATATATGGCAGTTTGGGATTGACCTACACAGGGCAGCAGAGAAATTTGACATTTAGAACCTTGCTAGTGGTTTTACTTCAAATTTGGCATGTTTGAAGAGAAAATGATGGATACCAGTAAGCATGGAATGAAGGGCAACCAGACACTTCTGTAGCAGCCCGGGTGTTCTGTGCCATAAACCTTTGTACAAAATAACTAAAAATATTGAGGAAATCAAAGTATTTTTAATCACACAGGTGGGGCAAGTCGGAAAACTAAATGTATGGGGGGCAGTTTAACTATATTTCTATACTTGTTTCTTCTGTCTGTCATCCGCAGCAGATACAAGTCCTAGAGAGAATAACTTGCAGTGCTCACACAGCAAGGATCAGAGAGGCCGCGCTTTCTTTTTGGGCGATATTGGCTTCAGAAAGGACGTGAGAGGGGTACATGTTTAATAGGGTAATTTTCTCTGAAGCATCCGGATTTGCTCGATGAGTTGCGATTCTACCTGCGTTTCCACGTTACGTTTTAACAGGGTCTATTTTTTATAAACCTCACACCTCTCCCCCCCCCCCTCCCCTTCCCCCCGCCCCATGGGAAAATTGACAACAGCTCTGATGTGCCAGGGCAGTCTTTTTATGCCTCAGTCAAGGACATGTGTCGCTCCTCTTAGTAGAAATGTCGCTCCGTCCGTCGTCACTGGATCTGGGCCCTTGGCGAACACATGGCCGAGTATTCAAGTATATGTTCAGGCTTTCTTAATACATTCCTTAATTTGCAGTTGGGTTAGCTTTATTAAGCACTTCCATGTTGGGCACTCGAGTTTCGAAATCTAATGAGATGAAGAGATGTGCTCAGGATCAGACAATTTGCATAAACATGGAACTCATAAGTTTTGTTTTTAAAAGGCAATTTAGTCACTACACACAATTTACCTAAACTCTTTCTAGAAAGCATCTTCTTTGGAGTAGTCAGTTCCTATACCTGTACTGTGTAGTGTTCTTCTCGATGCGTTCTAGTGTCTCAGCAGGCACCAGTTTTACCAGCCACTCCTTCGTGGTCTGGCCAAACACTACACCCATCTGACACAGGCGTCACCATTGACATAGGCCTGCTAATAAAAGCGCCCGAGTGCGCATGCTCGTGGCCAGTTAAGTAAGCATCACCAATGTGTCTGTGTCAAACATTACTTAGTATTTGGGCCTAGGGCCCAAGACACTACATACTGACCGATAGTTATTTAAATTTGACACGTTTTCTAGTTCATGACACCTTTGCAGTTTGGTGATATAGAGCCAGGTATGGTTGGGTGCGCACCTTTGAGGAGCACTTAAATGAAACTTCAGCTTCAAACTTCCTCTAGCAGCCTTGTGCAGGTAAGGGACTGGTTCACTGTCGTCTGCCCTGTAGAACTAGGCACAGGCTCCAACGCGAAGTCTCCCCTCTGTCCTTGCTGGTAAGCGAGAATGACATAAGTGGATTAGAAATTTTGAAAAAATATCTCCTCCCAAACTGATAGTGGGTGGACGTTCCCCTTTGAACGGGGACATCTGTCCTTCCCTCCGTGTTCCATCGCTGTCTGTTGGCTCTCAAGGTTAGTAAAAGCGCGCCAACTGCTTCCCAGCCTGCTTCCTCTTCCGCCCGCGCGCATCCTACATCCTTCCTTTGACAGACAAGTGTCTCTACGAGCCCCCTCTCACGCGGGCCGAGGCAATCATTCTCTCATCGCAGTGAAGTCACGTCCGTTCACACCTCGAGATGGCGCAATCCTGTGGGTACACGCACATTATTTCACACTCACCTCACAGCATGTCCTGAACAATGGGGCTTAATTACTGGAACTCCTGTAGCTGCGGGGATGGGCGAGCACGGAAGCACGAACGGCGCCTCAACCCCCAGATAAAGTTTAAAGGTGTCCGTGCTCCAGACGAGCACCACGTTTCATCTTCTACATCAATAGTACTTCTTTCAGCTTGAAACTTGGCTGTATTTATGTTTGCATAGTTAATAACTAGCGATATTTCCAAGATATGCTGCATTAAAAAGCCTTTCTGCTGCATTCATGTGCAAAAAGTGACAACGTATACTATTATTTTAAATAAGTATGTGGTAAGCTGAAACAAAAACCTGTATGTTTGATGTGACCGTCTGTGAAAGGCGAGCAGGGTAGACTGGATAATTAAATCCTCTATGCACTGCAATATACCTCATCTGTCCATGAGCCCAAACCATCCTTACAAAACTTCTCCTAAAATTGGCTATAAAACACGCAGTCTTGTTCATATCAAAGAAAACATCTTACAATGTCTTTCGAAGTTTCTCACACGACCTCTCCTTCTTCATCAGCCTTCTTATGTTCTTCAAACGCCGAACAGTGTCACTGTGCTTCAAACTACATCACAAAGTCCAGTGTACACAAGGACGTCACACACTACCTGCCTGTGTGCAGCACACATCTCACTCTTTCTGGTCGTGTACCAGGCTTCCCTCACTGCTCACTGATGTGTTGCAAGTTAACTCACACGGCGCCTTTGTCTCACACACTAGCTCACACTCTCTTTCCGTGTTTGCCCTTTGCTAATGTTATTTACACTGTGCTTTCAAATTTAACCCACAATATGTGTTAATCTAAACAAACAACATTTAGCCATGTGCGTTATATGATCATACTGTCTGATCATGTGCACGGACATCATTTACAATCACCCCTAAAGGATTTATTGAGAATTAATTAAAAATTCACTTCAATGAACGAGAGCAAAATCACATTCATCATAAAACCTAGTACATTGATCGGTTATCAACAGTGCATTAACTTGTATTACCTTCCTGGAACCAAATTGTAAAGAAACAGTACCAAATTGTGCACAACTACTTACTTCTAAAAACATGAAAAATCTAAGTTCAAGCCACAAGCTGCCCTATGTGACAAAAACATTAAAAGCCTTTGTTAGTCAAGTCTTTACGACCACCATAGGTACATATATCACATTCACAGATTCCTGGTTTTAACAATGGCAAAGAGAATGCTGCTGTCATGCCTCCTTCTCTTCCAAAGTTTCTATTAAAATACAAAAGTAATTGTTTTGCCACTCATCTGTCAGTTGGTGTTTGCTATATACAATTGCATTACATTCGTAGTAATTAAATCTAAATACCGGAAAAGTGGCTTTAACAATCTGACATATTCTGTTTTAAGAACCGCACAAATAAAGATCAGATGTAATAGACATTCTGATTTCGCTCCAGAGAGACAACAGCGACTTTTTTTAACCGTCCCACTCTTCCAAACTGCCCCTGGTAAGCTACTAGGGACAATAACAATCTAAACCTCATGAATTTCTATCCTGTAGCTACCTTTGAAGCATTTGTTACATGTACCTACGGTTATAGGCTATATATTTCTTGCACAAAATATGGGGGCATATCTACAATGACGGCGATAAATAAACGCAAAGCGCGCTTAGCACTTTGTTATTTATCGCAGTCTATCTCTGGAATTTCTCGCCCGGGTAACGCGTTATTAACAACGCGTTACTCCAGGGCGATAAAAATTCCAGAGATAGCGGGGAAATCGCCGTTTTGCAGGGAACATCACTGGTTTTCCAGCGATGTTCCATGCAAAACGGCGATAACCTTGCTGATACGACCCACAGGGTCATATCAGCATAATGCACCCCAATGTTAGGGATAGGTAAGTCTGCTTTTTAGCAGACGTTAGTTTTTGGAGAAAACAGCGGTTTTCTCCCAAAACTAACGTGCGCTAAAATGCTGGGGCAGCCTTATAAATATCGCGATGTGAACATCAGCGATATTTACAAGGTTGTCCTGCCCCGTGACGCCCACTTTGAATCTCATTAGAGATGCAAAGGGAGGTGTTGGGTAAAAGGGTGCTAACATGCGCTAATGCATGTTAGCACCCTCTTGTTAATAGGGCGATAGTTTTATCTCCGCTTTTTGGGCTTTAAAAGCCCAAAAAGTGGAGATTAAGCCCTTGTAAATATACCCCATGCTCTTTTACGAGTACTGCATTTCTCTAACTGTCTCCAAAAGAAACATTTTTAATATTGTCCTACACCACTTTCTAAAACATGCATATGAAATAGTGTACCATCAATCTGAGATATCATCCATATTTTTCCACAATTCGCTTTCGGCACAGAGTTCACCTCTGCACATGTTCTTAGTTTGTAATTAGCTCAGTACACTCTAAGTTCTTCAGAGTGCTATTAGTGATGCTATGAAGAGCATTAAGCACAACAATTGGTCCTAATGCACCTTTTTAAAACTCCCAAAGAAGCAAAGGTCTCGAAGGATACATCAAACGAGGCATCAGAACTTTACATGAACTGGAGGAATAAAGCACTCAAAATATTTATATATACCAGAGAGACAAAGAACAACTGAATATTCAAGACAAAATCTTTTATATGATTTCCTTATGGAAAAGGCACAATCAATATAGCATTTAACCTTAGACGGTTGTCGAAATAGAGAGTGCAGAAAAAAGTGCTCATGTGCAACGTGGTTAGAGAGAAAAAGGAAAGTTCAAAGGAAAACAATTGAAAAACAAAATATCATAAGTCATATATAAACAACATTAGTTGGGGTTGTTCCAAGACAGCTGAACCAATGCTAGGCCTGTTTACAACACCAATATTGTAATTTGCTGTATGGCCTTGTTCGTAGAATGCTGCTTCCTATTTTAAACGCATCATCCAACTTTCTGAATAGCCAGCATAATGTAATCCAGGCCACAAAATGAAAGGTGTCGACGTTTTGACCCATCTTAAGCGATGAAGGTAGTTTACGACCTCTGCATGCGGGTCTTCATCAAGACATAGAAAAGACAACCTTTGTGGGTGCCTCAAGAGAGCAAGGACAGTCCAATAAATGGGTGGTCCTAATAGGTAAATGGATTAATTCCATATATCAATCATAAAAGCGGCAGTCCCCATTTTTCAGTTTATGGTCCCCCTAGAAGAATAGTTGGAAATATTCAAGCGACTACTTGACGAATCTAGTACGTCGTCAAAAGGTATCCTAATACATTGCCAAGCAGTATCATGACTTCATGAGTGTTCAGTGTTCAGTGTAGGTGGTCTAAATCCAGACAGTGGTGAAAAAATCACTGAATATGTCTGAGACTGGTCCAAATACCAGGCGTGCGGTGGATCGCCAAAGCTCCTATGTCTGGGGGAGTCAAACAAGTGAACAGCAAAGCAATATTTAATAAATGAAGCATCTACCAATACCCCATTTTCATTAATCCCAACTTGACTCTCAAATGCCTTTGTGAGTAAGACCTAAGACTAAGTGAACCGAATATATCAAGTTGTACTAGTCCTGCGCTCATCTGTTCCCAAAATGTCTAGGAACCATAAAAAAGCAATGGTATACATTTTACATTACAATAACATCAAAGGGAGGGAGAGGGAAAATATCACTCTTGTACCCCCTGGTAAACTATTCATAAACAACGGAAGAGTGACTAAAAAAAGGGGAAGGGACAACAGCGTGGGAAAAACCAAACGGATGTGTTAAAAGAACCCTCACTCACCAACCTAGTTGGTGACCTGCTTCATCATCGGGTTCCCACCAAGGAGGCCGAGTGCCTCCTCGGTGTGCTGCGACGCCTGGGTTACAGCGGAGCTGGTTTCTGAGGGATCAGTGAAGTGAATTTAAAAGGTAAATGGTTTTAACCGACCACAATTTTAATCAAGGCAAACCATTCACCATTAAAAACAATTGTGACGGACTAGAACTAGGTCGGTTAAGATAACCAAAGAACGTCCGTTTTTAAATTAGTGAAGAGGGGATGGTCGACATGTTTCTGCTTTAGTTGCCAATTATGCTAAGCATTCTTCAGGACCAAGGAAATTCCACGGCGGTATGCGCACGCTAAGGCGCACCCTAACCTGTGGAATGGGAACGGTAAAACTCACGGTTCTACCGAGGAGCCTCCTTGTTATTCCAGGGCTACTAAATCCTGTAAGGAAAAAAATTGAGAAACACAAACAAGACACACATAAACATCTACATGTGATCTGCTTATTACTTGTTGTATTTAGTGTGAACACTCAATTTGATAATCCCGTGCTGTGGAGAGGGAGTGCGTGTGTTTAGCAATCGGCCCACTACTGCTCTGAAGGCAATTAATTTGGCGCCCTACAGAACTGTTCCAAGCATGAAAGGTAATGCAATGGACTTGAGCGTAAGTGAGGAACCTTCAACAAGATCCCACAATCGGAAAACCGACATCATTCGGCAGAATTTGTGCCTAGGTAACGGCTGGTGGCCATTGTGTCTAATCGTAATAGCTGACTCGTGAAAGTGCTATGCATGCTCACAAACGCCCGTGAGGTCTTTGTCAGGTGCCGTTGTTCAAGTGCATTCATAGTCGGGGTGGGTGAATAAAACTATATATACAAGTGAGATATATAGAAGACAGTAGCATGGAAAATGATTAAAATATAATTAAAAATGTCCGCTTACTCGTATGCAAAGTGCGGCATACTTCATGGGTCCGCGAGGGGGGTAGTGAGCTATAGTATCTGTAGAATGGGTAATAAGCAAAGGAATTAAGTTAATATTCCTTAGAAAAGTGATTCACTCCCTCACGAGTGGGAACCTGTCGCCCAAAGATCTGCAATTGCACTTACTTCCATGCTCGCACACTCCCGCTGTCAGCCTATCTCAGTCCAACACGGCCCGAATGTTGATGTGAGCTACGCGAACCAGGAAGTAAGTAGCGCTGATCACGTGATGGTGTTGACGTGCGTATGACGTCTGTGGGCTTGGCCGAGGGGGGCGTGTCCCACCAGTGTGCCGCAAAAAAGATGAACTTTATTAAGCCCCGTAGTGACTGACAAACAAAGCAGCGGACGGTTACTAAGGTTACCAGTGACGCATACGGGCTATGGCCGTGGCTTTTGTAAGCGAAACAACGTTAATCCCACCTGCCTTGTCGATTCAATACCCAAACTGAGGCCAGTAGGGAAGTAGTGCGGTGGCAACCACAACGTTAACTAAAGGGAACCAAACGTAAGGCAATCAGATCATTTGATCATCAGATGGTTAGGGGCAAGTGAGGCAATTTCTACAGAACCCGGGCAGAAACTCCATGTTGTGGGACCAATTGCAAGGATGTCGCAAGAGGTGGCGTGATTAAACTAAGACCAGGTAATAGGTAAAAGGATCAATTTACATACTCTCGTGCTACTAAAACTTCAAAATTAGAGACTAGAGAGTCTAAGAGGGCACGGGAATTAAAGGCTCACTAGAGACTAGAAAGGCAGGGAACTCAGAGACCCATTCGGAAAAAGATGTTATTTAACAAAGGTTTCAGAGGTCAGTGGACCCAGGAAATTAAGCGGATAATCTCTCAGCGTTTAAGTACAGTGTTCCATGGAATATTGTCGTTTAATCCTTGTTGGTGTGTGGACAAACAATAGATCCACCGTTGCTCCTTCTCAAAAAGTGACTGTTGTATGTTTGGACCTGGGTTGAGTTTTTCTATCACTGTCCATCGTAAGTCATTGGCCGTGTGGTTGGAGAGTAGGAAGTGTTCGGTGAGTTTTGTACTTAGCTTACGACACCGGATGGTGCTGCGATGTTGGCAGATACGTTGTTTAATTTTTCTCCCAGTCATGCCAACATATCTCAATCCACATGGACAAGTTATCAAGTAAACTACATCGGTGGAATTGCAGTTAGTGTGAATTTTTTGTGACCAAAGCCTTCCTGGCTCAAGAGATAGATGTTTGGTGGCAGTGGTTAGATGGCAGACACCCTGCCTTTCTAGTCTCTAGTGAGCCTTTAATTCCTGTGCCCTCTTAGACTCTGATGATCAAATGATCTGATTGCCTTACGTTTGTTTCCTTTTAGTTAACGTTGTGGTTGCCACCGCACTACTTCCCTACTGGCCTCAGTTTGGGTATTGAATCGACAAGGCAGGTGGGATTAACGTTGTTTCGCTTACAAAAGCCACGGCCATAGCCCGTATGCGTCACTGGTAACCTTAGTAACCGCCCGCTGCTTCGTTTGTCAGTCACTACGGGGCTTAATAAAGTTCATCTTTTTTGCGGCACACTGGTGGGACACGCCCCCCCTCGGCCAAGCCCACAGACGTCATACGCACGTCAACACCATCACGTGATCAGCTCTACTTACTTCCTGGTTCGCGTAGCTCACATCAACATTCGGGCTGTGTTGATCTGAGATAGGCTGACAGCGGGAGTGTGCGAGCATGGAAGTGCAATTGCAGATCTTTGGGCGACAGGTTCCCCCTCGTGAGGGAGTGAATCACTTTACTAAGGAATATTAACTTAATTCCTTTGCTTATTTCCCATTCTACAGATACTATAGCTCACTACTTCCCTCGCGGACCCATGAAGTATGCCGCACTTTGCATACGAGTAAGCGGACCTTTTTAATTATATTTTAATCATTTTCCATGCTACTGTCTTCTATATATCTCACTTGTATATATAGTTTTATTCACCCACCCCGACTATGAATGCACTTGAACAACGGCGCCTGACAAAGACCTCACGGGCGTTTGTGAGCATGCATAGCACTTTCACGAGTCAGCTATTACGATTAGACACAATGGCCACCAGCCGTTACCTAGGCACAAATTCTGCCGAATGATGTCGGTTTTCCGATTGTGGGATCTTGTTGAAGGTTCCTCACTTACGCTCAAGTCCATTGCATTACCTTTCATGCTTGGAACAGTTCTGTAGGGCGCCAAATTAATCGCATTCAGAGCAGTAGTGGGCCAATTGCTAAACACACGCACTCCCTCTCCACAGCACGGGATTATCAAATTGAGTGTTCACACTAAATACAACAAGTAATAAGCAGATCACATGTAGATGTTTATGTGTGTCTTGTTTGTGTTTCTCAATTTTTTTCCTTACAGGATTTAGTAGCCCTGGAATAACAAGGAGGCTCCTCGGTAGAACCGTGAGTTTTACCGTTCCCATTCCACAGGTTAGGGTGCGCCTTAGCGTGCGCATACCGCCGTGGAATTTCCTTTGTCCTGAAGAATGCTTAGCATAATTGGCAACTAAAGCAGAAACATGTCGACCATCCCCTCTTCACTAATTTAAAAACGGACGTTCTTTGGTTATCTTAACCGACCTAGTTCTAGTCCGTCACAATTGTTTTTAATGGTGAATGGTTTGCCTTGATTAAAATTGTGGTCGGTTAAAACCATTTACCTTTTAAATTCACTTCACTGATCCCTCAGAAACCAGCTCCGCTGTAACTCAGGCGTCGCAGCACACCGAGGAGGCACTCGGCCTCCTTGGTGGGAACCCGATGATGAAGCAGGTCACCAACTAGGTTGGTGAGTGAGGGTTCTTTTAACACATCCGTTTGGTTTTTCCCACGCTGTTGTCCCTTCCCCTTTTTTTTAGTCACTCTTCCGTTGTTTATGAAGAGTACATTTTACATTATCCATAATAGAATGGACAAGGCCGTTGTGTGATACAGATTTAAATGTAATAAAATGTGTGGTACAGGAATGCTGTCTTTAATTTTGCTGCATGTAGTTGAGATTTCAAGCTTGTGGTTCTTTCCTGCCACATACCCAAATAATTATAGGTTATCAACCTGATCAAGTCTGGCTGCCCATATTCTCCAGTAAAATGTGTGTTTTCTCTTCCATAATTGTTTCTGCACCTATAAAATTGTTAGCCTCATTCTAGTCATTGATCGTTCCCATGCTACTTTTAAGTCTATAGGAGTAGTAGCCTTTATAACTGCGTCCTTAGCATATTGAAACATGGAAAGATGCTGGCCACCCACTTTAGGTGGAAAATGCCTAAACACTTTTAGACTGAGACCCATGTCAACAGTATATGAATAAAAAACAAAGGGGCCCTATTTCTACCCGCATTTGATTAGCAATCTTTGTTGACCATGGAGCCATTTCCAATCTTGACACATATTCACATTTTCCAACCGTAGAGTTGTACTGTCCTCAGGAGGGAAGAGGAAATCCCCAAACTTTTAGTTTGTTCAAAAAAAAATCTACTGAACTATGGCCGAAAACAGATGAATACAATTATGTTACCTAAGGTTACCTATTGTTTCCTAAAACTAGATTGTTTTGGTAAACATTTTATAATCTACCCATACTTTTGATCATCCAGCAAACTTATTTTAGGATGCTTTGTCTCAGTATGTAATAATTCAATCCTCCTTTCAAGGTGGCTTTTTTTGATCCCCCTTTTTAGGTCTCGCCTGACCCAGCGCATGCGCTGGTCTGGCGAGACTTTTTGAGAGGGCTACAAAAAAGTGCTACCAGGCCAGCCTAGAGCTACAGTGCATGTGCGCGGGCGCGCGTGCCGCGATTTTCTGCGATTACTTTCACTTTCGCAGCCGCACGGCCGCTTGGCATAGCCAATAGGTCTCGCTTTTGGGACCTTATCAGTATTTAGTTATGCAACTGTTGCATGGCTAAACGCTTATAAGGTCCCAAAGGCGAGACCTATTGGCTATGCCAATGCTTGTTAAATAAAGGGTGCAATACTAAGCCTTTCCAGGAATCACATCTGGCTTGTGATTCTAAAGTTAAAGGATAAAAACAATATTGCTAAACGATGCCAGCAAAACTCACAATCAGGAGTCCCTGTTGTTTATGAAGTCAACAGTTTTGAGGCAATAAATGCATTTGACATTTCTATCTTAAGTGGGGCTGCCTTTATTGCTTCTCACAGTGGCGCAGTGTGCAAGCAGTTTGCTGATGTAACCTGCTTCACCCATTCATCTGTTTCTATGTTATTTGTTTCCATTGTTTCCAACCCCTCCAATGCTACTACCAGATCCCAGATCTTTTTGAATCATATGTGCCCAAGACAGGATATCTGCCTATCTCTTCGCTTGAAATACCTCCTTAATTTCCTGCATTGCTTACCTGTAGCTTTCATTCAGGATCTATGTTTTTTACTACCATTGGAATTGTGGAAATTTCTTTCTTTCATTTAATTTTCCGCCACAACAGAACTAATGTCATCCATAAACCCCTCTTTTCTTGTCCAAACTGTACTTCACAAAAGCAGTGGTCCCTCAAGGCTCTTTCATCTCGCCCATGCTTTTCAACATCTACATGGAGTCATCACCGGCACTGATCAATCAATTTCTCCTCACGTGCTATAACTATGCAGATGACACACAAATACTCCTTCAAGTGAAATTCCCCAAAGATATTGGAAACTCATCAATTTTCAGTTATTTCAGAGCTATGGATCAATGGATGACGTGGAGCCATCTCAAATTATGTTTTAAAAAATATAGTTATTCATTAGTTCTGCTTAACAAATGTACATATTACTGATAGTTACATTATTATATGTTTTTAACATGTATATAACTAACTGCATAAATAAGTACATCTTTTATCATAATTGTTTATCTACAATTGCTTCACTATTGAATTACAAACAAATAAACACTTAAATTAATTTAAAGTACTACAACACTTGAAAGCTGGAGTTTATTAAATGCATTTTTAATCTACAAATACTACCTTTCTTATGCACAGTTTTCTCAGTTCACAAATATTTTATTCGGCCAGTTAAAGCCATAAAAGTAAACAATTAAGACACATTAGAAGTTTAAAATAATGTTAATACATTGAGAGGGAATACACTTGTCCATTGCAGAAGGGTCTATCTAAAACATATTTACAAATACTGCAATTGATTCGGAAGACATATTTCAAAAAGTCAAGCAACAAATATCAATACATTGATAAAAATACGACACTCAATTATACATATAAAGTATGTTAAAAAGGCATACAATATCGATTCCATGTTTAAAAAATGTTACATAGCTACTGCAAGAGCAACTTCTTCCTAAGTCTCATGGCCCCTAAGAGAAAGCTTGCGACCCCGAAGCACACAACCGGGGAGGGTAACATTTGCAGAAAAATTAGTGCAGGTCTAAATTGGGTAAATTTGGCGTCTCACAATAGTGGCAGTATACATTTCTTACAAAAAGGAGCATAGATTCACACAAAAAAAATGCAAAGTATCCTGTTCCGATAAACAGTCACAGGGGCACGGCTTTAGTGTACCTGGCATTGAATATCCCTTGGGGAAGGCTAAAATGCAAGGCACCTGATTCAACCGGAATCTTGTTAGGACAAAGCGATGTTGTACATTGGTAACTGACAGGTAGGGCTGTAGCTGTGTGGACAGTCTTATGGAAACATACCTTCTCAATGAGGCCATAGCAAATTCCAAGCCCTCCCCGGTCACCTGCTGCCTGGCCAAAAATTTCATTTTGACATTACTGATGGCTGCGGGTCCCAGTGGTCTGGGTTTGCTGAACAAATCTGGGCAGCCCAAATCCCTAATTTGCTCTCTAATATATTTCAGCCACAGGATACGATGCGCCCAATCAAGTGAAATAACACCCGCTCATACCACCTGATTCAGGGTGGTAGAGGGACTCAACCAAATCCTTAACAAACGTACCAATGGTGCAACAGCAATGTGATCAGAGATGTACCCCATGCCAAGCTCTTCATGGAAAATAAAGGCAGGGGTACATGAGGGGACAGCGAAGAGGCCGCGCATACATTTATTCTCGGTCCCTTGGATATCCCTCACGTCCTTGTAACCCCATACATCACACCCATATGTCGCCATGGGTATACACTTTTTTTTATAAATCTTAAGTAGGGCGGGTATAGGTTCAGATCCCAACCTTTTGGCAAAATCCCATGCAGCCCCAACTGCTCTTCCCAATATGTTCTTTTTCAGTTGTCTTTGTGCAGCCCAAGTCCCATCATCATCAAACAACACCCCCAAGTAAGAAAATGTAGACACCTTTGACAGTTCAACCCCCTTACAGAAAAACGTAGTCTTGGTGGCCACTTTACTACCTATTGTCACTGTGTGGGATTTAGAGAAGTTGGTCGGCAGGTCAAGTGACTCCATAAAATCAATAAAAGCATTTAAAAGGTTTTGGAGGCCTATGGCAGTCCTTGCAAGCACTACTGCATCATCGGCATATAGTAGAGCAAGGACCAATTTGGCTCCTGCTGTTGGAATATCTTTAGTGCTCGCTGTGAGGATGTCGCCAAGTTTATTTATGTAAAGGGTAAACATTAAACGGGCCAAAATGCACCCCTGACGTAACCCTCACTTGATCTCTCAGGAGTCAGTCAAACTGCCATCTTCCTTGAACCATACCACCGCTGTGGTGTTGTTGTGCGCACAATGTAAAAAGGATACTAAACTCGACTCCATTCCCAACTATTCCAGGATCTGCCATAATTTTGACCGGTTGAATCGATCAAAGGCCGATGTTAGGTCCATAAATCCCATGTGCAGAGTACCTCTTTTTGCCATAGTGTACTTTCCTTCCACCATGCTCAAATTGATACTTTGGTCAAGTGTTCCCCTCCCTTGCCTAAAACCATACTGTAGATCACTAATAACATTCAAATTCTCTAGTCACGAGGTCAGACGATTCAAGATCACCTTGCCCATAATTTTAGCAGCGGAATCCGGGAGCGAGATGGGTCTGTAGCAGGAAGGATCATCTCTTCCGCCGTTTTTGAAAATTGGAATAATAATAACCTTCACCCATGATGAATAAAAGCAACATATGCTGGCTGCATCAAAAACCCATGCCAGTATTGTTGCCCAAACCTGGGGGGTCTGCCTTACAAGTCAACTGGTACCCCGTCCAGGCCAGGAGGCTTTCCCCCAGCTGTAGCAAGGATAGCCGCATGAACCTCAGTGGCCTTAAAGTGAAGTGATTCCAGAGATAAACTAGGACCCCCCTGTGTTTCCATCCTCTTTAGCTCACCATCGCTATACATGCCCCCAAAAAACGGGACCCACCGTTCTGGGGCTACGATGCAATCTGTAGCTGCATTTCCAGTCTCCGAAAAAAACGGTCTATTTACAACAGCCCAAAACCTATTGCTGTCAGAGTACGTACTAGCTAGGCTGAGATGCTGCCAGGCCTTTCCCTGATAGCTTTCATCCTCTCATAAATGGCCTGTTTATAAACCCTCCTGTATACCCTAATGTCGCTCATATTTCTTGGTGTTTGTTTGAGAGCCAACATTAACTTTCTATGGGCAACAGAACAGGTGCCATCAAACCACCTCTTCGCTTTATGTCCATCTTCCCTACACAGGACAATTAAATTGATAGCTATCTGGCTGGTCAGGGATCCAAAAACATCTAGTACCACTCTGTGCTGCATGTTAGCACCCATAGATACTGAGACCTCAGCTGCACGCTCTGCATACAGATTGTCTAAAAATCTTTCAGGAACAACCTTCGTCTACTTCAATCTGCATGACTTATCCTTAGTGCTAAAATCAGAGTTGGGGATGCCCCTAATCTCTATTTTATAAAAAGCAAATGAACATAGTAGACAAAGTATAAGGGGGATATGGTCGCTGAAGTAACTTCACTCAGTGACCATGCTAGGGACTGCAGGAGCTAGGGATGCAAAGATTACAATGAAGTCAATGATACTAGAGCATCCCCTGCCAGTAAAGGTAGGAATGGGGGTATTCATTTCCGTTTGTTCTAGGTAGTACAAATTATTTGCTGAGAGAAGCCCTTCTATGAGTCTACCCGATTCTGAGTGTTCACAATGTGTATTTAAAGGTATAAAATCCCCATAGGCCATAGTTGGATTACAATTAAGGTTACACAAATGTGTTTTAAAATCGCCCAGAATTAGCACTTCAAAGTAGGTAGGTTTACTTTTTCTATAGTTGTCAAAGAAACCCTCCAGGCTGCCTAGATGTTCAATTGCTAAGGATCTGGTGAAGGAATTATAGAAATTTCTACTAATAGCGGGTGGTGGTTCTTAATAAGCAACTCTATTGCTAAGATATGTGGGAGTGATACTCTATGCGGTTCGTTTTACCGCATAGGTCTAGAGAGACCAATAAGAGGAGTCCTCCCCTGGCTTGTTCTGAGGTGGAAGGGATTGCATGCTTTGCAAAAGAGATGAACCCATCCAAATAGAAACCTTCACCAGTATCCCATATCTCTTGTAAAGCAATCAGTTGACAGCCCTGGAGAGTCCTCCGCCAGAGGACGTCATCTCCCTTAGTCCCTATACCCTGGATATTCCATGAAAGTACCTTCAGACAGATTGGGTCTGCCATGGTTGATGTTATACTAGGGGGAAGAAAGGGTTCTGCTTTTACTGGCAAAAGAACCTTATCGACTGCAATGGGGACAAGCCTCAATTGTAGAGCACTAATGGTAGCTGAACAAATTGCTGGGCTAGGTTGATGAGCAGAATGTAGACATCCACCTAAGGAGATACTGTCAATGGACAGATCCTGTGTTCTTGGCTCCTGTCGTTCAGTCTCAGATAATGATAGTCAATCTACAGCATCGAGCCCCTGTAGCCTTCGAAGAAGTTCATACCTATTAGATAGAGATAGGACCAGACCACAGATACCAGACTTACTTGGCTTTGAGGTGTTGGGTTCCTGGATCCAAGGGCTTTTAGAGGAAGGAGGATTAATCGGGGGGTAAAAATACTGAAGGGGGCTATCTTAATCATAGTTTTAGAGCTACCCCTAAGCTCACGATCTGTCAATTCTTTAACTTGAGTAGGATGTCTCATGTTTACTATCACACAGTCCCCATCAATGTTTTTCCCCACCCTGTGGCCCACCCAGCCTACTCTTCTGGCCATAATAATACCCGGGGATATCCGATGGCCATTAGCAAAATTCATATTACACCAATGTGTGACCTTATGTATCAGATCCAATGTAGATTCTTTACTCCCCTGTGTAATTCGACCAGCAGGACTATGGGCAAAGATGCTGCTTCCAAAGGCAAGTCAATGGTCTCAATATTGCTCACTGAGGGTTTTGAAGATTTATTTGCGTCAGCACTCCTCCCTGTTAAGGAAGCCCCTTGGGATTTATTTATTTATTTATGCATTTTTATAGAGCGCGGACTTTACCCGAAGGTGTCAGAGCACTGTATAATAGAACCAGTTACGTTACATGAGAGAAATGTTACAAAATAGAATGTACAAAAATAGCAGGACACAGAATCAAACACAGCAGGCAAGAGGAACACAATATCAAACACAGCAAGCAAGGAATGTACAAAAAATAAATAAATATAACAAATTTACAATGACTTCCTGGCGGGGTCTGAGGATAGAACTACCTACGGCATATCCCCCACCTGTGTTTCGTGTGGCGGTTTTCCAGTTAGGTTACAGGTCGCACTTACCAACTTAGCCTCTTTGGCTGCCCTTTGGACAGGGTTCCCATTCTGTTGAGTATTTCGGGGGTATTGTAGATCAGTATGGACCTGGAGAGGGCAACCTGGCACTACTAATGGGCCCTCTGTATCTATGTCTTGTGACCCTGTTTCTGTCGCCTGCGGATTGGCGAACCCAACATAATTAGTATGCCCACCTCCCATAGATTCCCTTACAGCCAGTTGACGTGGTATTTTTCGAGAAAACAGCATCAAGTCTTGCATCCAGATCCTCCAATTTTTTCCGTATCGTGTCACCAGTGTCATTCCCAGTTCAACATGAGAGTCTACTGCAGCTGCAGGTGATAAAATAAGTCAGAGCTTAGCTCCTTCCACTCCTGGGCTGTCTACCTGAGGTTGAGGTGAAGTGGATTTGCCTATCTCTAGAGAGAACCTTCTTTTCATCAGGGCTATCTCTTTCGACACTGGCCGCCCTAGTTAAAAAAGATACAATGGTTGCAATGTTATTACCTACCCCCCACTCGCCCAACTCCCGCTTTCTGTTTGACCATAGTTGATGATTTGGAATTAACTAATCTGTGAGACAGGAAAGAGAACAAATCAAGCCTGTAACCTGCAATAAATACTTGCTCTTGGGACAGTCACACAAGGAGATCACCCAGAAATAGAGGACTAAAAAATTAATAACTACTAACTGAAAGTTATTATAAACTGTGGCAGTACCTTGATTCTTATGTCCAAGATGCAAGGCCAAGAGACCAGGCCCAGTTTGGCCTCCTCCGGTCTCGAGCAGGCACAGACGGGCCTGGACTTTGCCCAGGTGCGGCCCGGGCATTCCCGCGCTGCAGGAGCCCGCAGAGAATTTTAAAGCGTCTCCAGGCGCGGAAAGCTGACGTTGGCAGCAGATTGGCTTGGGAGGCTGGGACTCGTGGTATTGGTCCCCGTCCCCCCATAGCAGGAAAGGCAAAAGCAACAGCGGCAAAGACAGGCGTCCCGTGCTGCGGGAGCCCACAGAGGATTTTAAAGCGCCTCCAGGCATGGAAAGCTGACGTCGGCGGCAGCGGCCATTTGGGAGGCTGGGACTCATGGTCCTAGTCTCTGTCCCTCCTCAGTAGGACAATGCAAAGACAACAGCGGCAAAGACAGGCGTCCCACACTGCGGGAGCCTGCAGAGGATTTTAAAGCACCTCCAGGCACGGAAAGCTGATGTTAGTGGCAACGGCCGCAAGGGAGATAGGACTCGTGATCCTGGTCCCTGTCCCCCCTCAGCAGGAAAGGCAAAGGCAACAGCGGCAAAGACGGGCGTCCCACACTGCTGAAACCCGCAGAGGATTTGAAAGTGTCTCCAGGCACGGAAAGCTGACGTTGGTGGCAGAGGCCACTTGGGAGGCTGGGACTCGTGGTCCTGGTCCCCGTCCCCCCTCAGCAGGAAAGGCAAAGGCAACAGTGGCAAAGACAGGCGTCCCGTGCTGCGAGAGCCCGCAGAGGATTTTAAAGTACCTCTAGGTGCAGAAAGTTGACATTAGCAGCAGCGGCCACTTGGGAGGCTAGTACTCGTGATCCTGGTCCCCGTCCCCCTTCAGCAGGAAAGGCAAAGGCAACAGCGGCAAAGTCGGGCATCCCACACTGCTGGAACCCGCAGAGGATTTTAAAGTGCCTCCAGGCACGGAAAGCTGACGTTGGCGGCAGGGGCCACTTGGGAGGCTGGGACTCGTGGTCTTGGTCCCCATCCCCCCTCGGCAGGAAAGGCAACGTCAACAGCAGCAAAGACGGGAGTCCCGTGCTGTGGGAGCCCGCAGAGGATTCTAAAGTGCCTCCAGGCACGGAAAGCTGACGTTTGCAGCAGCGGCCGCTAGGGAGGCTAGGACTTGTGATCCTGGTCCCCGTCCCCCCTCAGCAGGAAAGGCAAAGGCAACAGCAGCAAAGACGGGCTTCCCACACTGCTGGAACCTGCAGAGGATTTTAAAGTGCCTCCAGGCACGGAAAGCTGACGTTGGTGGCAGGGGCCACTTGGGAGGCTGGGACTCATGGTCTTGGTCCCTGTCCTCCCACAGCAGGAAAGGCAAAGCCAACAACGGCAAAGACGGGAGTCCCGTGCTGTGGGAGCCCGCAGAGGATTCTAAAGTGCCTCCAGGCACGGAAAGCTGACGTTAGCGGCCGCTTGGGAGGCTTGGACTCGTGGTCCTGGTCCCCGTCCCCCTCAGCAGGAAAGGCAAAGGCAGCAGCGGCAAAGACGGGCGTCCTCTTTCAAGACATTCCAAAGTCTTTTCTTATATGCTCTTGATAGAAGCTTTTCAAATGGTGGTTGCTCATTTGCTGTGTCATTTTCTAAGTTCTCTGTTGCAATGAACTGTGGTTTCAAAACTTCAAAGGAGCAGGGGTTAGAGCACCAAAGTTAGCAGGACTTGTCTTCATATCTTACTGTAGACTTAACGATCTCTCCTGGTGACTGATACTTGTGGTGGTAAGACTTTTTATTGGGTTTAACTGGTTCTTTTTTCCAGGTATCCATGATGGACTTCACTTGGAAAGGTATCTGATTTATCAATGCTGACCTCACAGAAACGGTGTTCTTTGGTTTACAGTCCTTTGAAAGACATAATCTGTAGTTATGCCTACCATATTTTCTATTTTTTGTCTATAATCAGATAAGAAGCTACTTTCTGTAAGATGTCTACTTAAGTACTGATTACTGTGGAATGATGTAAGAGGGCATATGCTATGACATTTAGCAAGGTTTTATGACTCTAAAGCACACCTAATTACCATGTGAACACCTGTACCTAACAAAACATGTTCTTGAGTTGTTTTGAGCAGGTAGATTCATACATCCTCATTGCACACATAAACGCCCTTCGGTCACATAACAAGCAGATTTACTTCTGAAAGTCTGAGATTCAATATCTCCAACCAATCCCCAATGTGGAGCATAATTAATAATTGCTTGTGCGTCCTTAGTTTGCTTCTTCGCTTAAAAAAAACTGTGAATGCTGTAAAGCAGCTTTGTGTACTTCAAGAGTGTTTGTATAAAGTTCACACATTCTTATGGCATCATCATCATCATGCAATACTTCTGCTGTCATAATACTCATGCAATTTAAAGCATTCACAACAATTAGTTCCACAATTTTCCCATCAAACAGGTTCTTAATTATACTATATACCACTTTTCCCTAACTGGATTCACAATGTTTTGGATGAATTGTGTATGGGGGCGTCTCTTACAGAGAGGTAAGAAGAATTGTGAATACTGTCAATGAGAACAATATAAAAGTGAATTTATTAAAAACATATTTTTTCTTTCAGTCACAGGATTGGGCATAGAATAAAAACTACAGATGCTATAACCAATAAAATATTATGAGTATTAATGATTAGATATTTAAAGAGATTTTATAGTGCAAGCCACTCCAGACTGAATTTGGATAGCTATTCATTTATATAAGAAGCAAACACTAGAGCCACAAGGGTCTTTTTGCTATTCACATACTATGTGAATTTATGTAAAACTAGTAGGATTTGCAGAGAGCGTTTTACTTTTTTTTAGTTTTTTAGAGAATAACAGATAATGTTCTTAACTGATTAAAAAAAAGTACAAGATCCTCTGTGGCCCACAATAGACGATCACTGAGTTATTGGGACAACTGTTACTCCTAAATAATCTTCCTCACCTTTCGATGAGGCTGGAATGAATTGAGACACTCACTATACCGGTTCTTAAATACGTGGCCCAGGTGGACAAGGTGGGCTATTGGCAAAGGGCACACACTACCCCTCATTAAGGCAAGGCAGGGGCACACAAAAAAACACCTGCCTTTGGGGAAGGGGGTGGGAGCTGGTAAAGACTGCGTGTGCCCCACCATTAAGGTTTCAAACCCCAGCCCTTCACCTTATGCTCTATTCTATTTTTTACATCTCCAAATGTTCTCAAGCCTACAGACCAACCATCATTTGCCCACCCATCATATGCCCAACACTCCCCCAACATCATATATAGCCACTCACAAGGTGCCATCAGATATGGTGACACGTATAATTCATAACATGTCAGCACAGCCACCAATATGGCTATACACCCATAAGGTAACCTTCATACAGCCTCCTCTAGAAATGCCAATCCAGCTTCAGACCTCAGTCGAGTACAAAGCTAGTATCTATCACAGTGGCTGATGACACTATCTGATCACAGAAAATTAGATGCCTGTTTACTCACTACAGCTTTTGCCTTTTGTACTGTCAACCACCAAGCTCTGTTTAACACCCTAGATCTTCAATTGAGTTTCAATGGCACTGAACAGCAAGGCTTCAATTTGTAACTGATTACAAGCTGCTGCTGGTCTAAATGGGCTCCCCTTAATTCATGCTATTCCAATAGTTTTCATTGTATCATACGACTCCATTCTTTCTCCATTGAGAGACTCCAGCTTCTGGATGTTATGCTTAGTGCTATGGACTTTAACTCCCAGCATTACATAGATTATGCCTGGTCTACCTATAGATCACTTTTAGCCACATCTCCTAGCTTAAGAAATGCATTTCCACCATGCTTGTTTTAATGTTCAATGCATTTTCAAGCAGACCCTTTCAATACAGTGTGTGTTCTTATACGAGTAAGGCCCAGAAATGCCCAAAGAGATGAATCTAGATAACATCACTCCACAGCTCACGAAAAATGCTAAATTATTGGGCTTAGATACATAATCCTACAGATTGCAGTGCAAATAAAAACTAAGCATCAACTGGACATGCTCCTTCCTCAGAGTGAAACATTCCTTCCACACAGAAACTTTAAAAAACTGTTCGAGCACTACTATTTATTCACCTTAGCTAGGGAAATGCTTTAATGTCCAGAATCCTAGACCCCCATGACTACTCTAAAAAGCTCTCCTTATGCAGTAGTAAGCCTCATCCACAGTGGCTAGAAGGTTTTGTGTTGGTGTTATACTTGTTATGTTATGTTATGCGTTCTTGTATAGCGCAACAGCTGCCCCAGCAAAGGGGCGTCCCGGCGCTCTGACAGGCAGGAAGAGGCATACAAAGAACAGGAAGGCTAACAGAGGAAAAGAGAAGCAGGGAAAACAAATGACCTAAGCAATAACCTTAGAACCAGAGGGAAAAAGATAAGTTTTAATGGCCCTCCTAAACAAAAGCAGGTCCTCAAGGGCACGAATATGAGCAATGTGTTCCAAAGCCTAGCCGCCAAAACGCGGAAGGAGCGCCCTCCCGCTCTGCAACGTTTGAAACGTGGAACTACTGCCAGATTTTGGCCTAGTGACCTCAGACAGCGAGGAGGGACATAAGGAGTGAGAAGGTGCTCCAGAATCGGGGGGTTGGATAGCTTAAGGATCTTAAAGGAGAGACAAAGAATCTTAAACTCAATCCTTGGAGCCATGGGCAGCCAGTGAAGTTTCAAGATAGTTTCCCTCACGGAGCAAAATATAGGCAGACTCACCAAGGCTCTGGCCGCCGCATTCTGAACTCGCTGCAGCCGGATAACTTCCGCCTGATTGGCTCCCACCAAAAGCGAGCTCGCGTAGTCGAGCCGAGAGAGTATAGTAGCCTGGATGATCAACTGCCTAGTGGGGGAATCAAAAAACTTCAGGGTTGGCCTCATTCCCCGCAGGACCCCGAAGCAAGCGGCCGCCACTTTTTTGGTGTGACCGCGGAAGCTAAGGGCAGAGTCAAGCCAGACACCCAGGTTTTTGACCTTCCAGAGCTCTACCTTTAATGCCTGTTGCATGACCTAAAAAGCTATAAGCAGTGGCACCTCACCATGCCTGGAATCCAGACTAAGACCTTCATAAGGCTATACAACACACACTGCAACAGCAGCACCATCAAAGACAAAAAATGTAAGAGAGGAAACTCAATGGCAGGCCTTCTCATGCTATATACCAAGCAATTCTATCACTGTCAACATCCTTCAAGATTGAGTTCTACTCCTACCCCTCCTCAGGAAAAAAAGAATCTCCTCTTCAGACACCATTACTCTGTGTAACACGCCAACTGCCTGATATTCCAGAAGATCAACAGCAGGTCCAGTCCTCTTCTGCTCTTCCTCTGGTCCAGGAATGTTCTGAAGTGGATGCTTGGCGATGCAACATTTGTGGTTGGCATGAGCTGATGGGTAGGAATGACTCTTGGGCCACCCTAACCAATGGGTTGAAGGTTCCAGGGCCAACCCTACCACTTTTGACAATTTCAAGATACTGATAGTCTTCAGCTACACTAAACCTGAGATCTGAGGACTGAGGGTGCGTGTGGGGAGTGTAATATGGTAATCGTAGTGTCCTCCATCATCTAACACTAAAAGACGGTTTTGGATAGTCAATGTACCCACAATAAAACCAGATACAGATGTCTGGATGAACAAAACTGGGCTAATCAACAACTAGACAGTGGATACACAAAAATTGTCATAGCATTATTTTCCCATCCTTTCAAGCACGCGCCAAGCCTTATATGTAAAAGCCATGGTCAGACACCTAGTGGGACAAAGCAGGTTTCTTCAGCAATTAAGACAGTGGCTACACAAGAATTGACTTCCTATCCATTTCTCCAACTTTCAAGTGCACTCCAAAGTGCTATATGTAATCCCAGCAGATCAGTCAAACAGGAATTCATCACTTTAATGTGATAAAACATGCTCACAGCCCATGCACTGCATATTCTGTGAGCCTACTGTTTGCCCCTAGAAGGCATTTCACACCTTTTGCACACTTATTCAAATGCTAATTACTACCTAGCAGAAGTTGGAAAACAAAGACCTTCAAGAACTTCAGGCAAGGAAAAGTTAACATTCTTTTCCTTAGCATTTATTATAAATTCGACTTCACTACTAAATGACATTTTTAATAACTATTTAAGTACTTTTCTAGCTAAGCCCATTCTCAAGATTCTGTCCTAGAATTTTAATCTGTACTCTCGTTTTCTACATATGACAGCTAAAATCTGCCACAGTGAAAACTAGCTTTTGGGTGCTAGTAACTGTAAGGACATGCTAACATTTCATATCCACATGTCCTACTTTTATATATCATGCACCCTACCTTGTGAACTACAAGGCCTAGATTGGGGTGACATTATTATTTGAAAGGAAGGTTTTGACCTGTCAAAGGGGTTTATTTGGACAGGCTGAAGTTCAGTTGTTACACTGCTATAGTCAGGCTACACAGGGTAGGCCTGAAGCCATGTTTGCACTGTAGTGGGTGGCACAATAGGGGCTGTAGTCCACTAGTGACATTTAACTTACATGCCCTGGGCACCCTTAGTACCATATACTAGGGACTTATAGGCAAGTTAAATCTGCCGATTAGGTTTGAAGTCCCTCCTGACTGGAAAAATGCCTAGGAACGACGGCTTTGCAGCCAAATTCTATCAAACCTTTCATTCAGAGGTGGCACCCAGTCTACTTGAAGTATATCTGGAGGCCCTGGAAAAAAAGGTGCTTCTGGCATCCATGCTTGAAGGTATTATTGTAATGTCGCTGAAGCCTGGTGCTGAGACATCAGACCCGTCCTCCTATCGTCCGGTCACGATGATCAGTACTGACATGAAAATTCCTTTTACACAAGAATAACCTTGATTCACTAAATATATTGAAAACATCCCAGTGTGTATTCTCTGTACATTACTCCAAGAACAAAAGAGCATGAGTGACTGGGAGAGAGAGAGGTTCTGATCTGTCACCACGATCCCAGAGAGGTCATGGTTGTCATGTTCAGTGGTTGCCGGAAGCCATACTCTCCCTGGTAGGGTTAGGGGGGCTTATGGTGGCATTGTGAACAAGCTGGTCACTAGGCCAACATGTGATGCGGGGATGCTTGGAATCAGGCTGGATATGATCAGGATTTTGTCATATACAAAAATATAAGGGAGAGACAGGCATTATAGAAACTGTGCTATGTGACTCACCTAATACATTAATATGGATGTTTACGATAGCATAATAATAACGACTTGACTTTTATCTATCTTCTATGTTCATTTGAAAATGTAGCTGCATTCTTGCAAGCGAGCTGTGACAGGCAGGGATTTGGAAGTTGACAGTTGGAGAGCATTTTCTTGCTAACAAAGCTGTTGATTGTAGTTTTGGCTCTATGTAAAATAAAGTACCTCTTTTATATATGTCTACAGAGTCGAATTCTGGTCTATAACTTAAAACCCTGGTGAGTTTGTAGAAGACAATTGAAAAAGGCACTGTCTGAATGTCATTAAGCGGCATGAAAAAACACAATGTCGAGCTGTCAAGTAAAGTTATATAATTTGAAAGTGAAAGGTTCAGAACAAAATTGAGCTGAGGTTTTGTCGACTTCTTAGAGATATTGTCGATTTTATTACCTTATTAAGTTATAACACCATATCTCCCTGTAAGAAATTGGGTAATTGTTTGAGAGGGTTGGACATCCACTCAGGCAACAACCACAATCTTTGTTGGGGTGAACCGCAAAAGTGACTAAATTAGCCTGTGCTCAACCCTTTGGTAGCTTGGCTCCAAGCAGCCAGGCTTAACTTACAGGCAATGTGCAAAGTATTTATGCAGCACCCAACAGTAATAAAGGGAAAACATGAAACAAGAAAA
Source organism: Triturus cristatus (assembly GCF_964204655.1). Taxonomy (NCBI): domain Eukaryota; kingdom Metazoa; phylum Chordata; class Amphibia; order Caudata; family Salamandridae; genus Triturus; species Triturus cristatus. The sequence continues at coordinate 594,639,395 of NC_140580.1, read as the reverse complement.
ATCCCAAACCAGTTCAGACAAATAGAGTAATTTGTAATAAATCAAATGATACCAGAATGACAAAAATCCAATTAGCAGAACCGCAGATATTACATTTTATAGTTTTATGTAAAAATAGTGTCAAAAAGTCTAAAGCGTCACTCATGGTCATCTGGTCACGCTAGACTCGGGTAAAGTGTTGTAATCAGTGAAATCAGTTTAGTCCAGGTGTAGATTAAGCAAGATTGTTTATTAAGTAATTACAATTAAGAGCCCCACCAGGAGCAGCCTCCCGGCGGCCCAGCCCATACTCCAACAGACACTCACAGCCATCCAACATTTCATTGCCACACCGCGCACCAACATTCCACACCACACTCACACTGGCTGACCAGCAGGTTTAATACATCTCCCTTCTGTACAGGGAAAAAGAACACAGTGCGACTGCCCAATGGATAATTCGCATTTGCAAATGCATCACAAGACAAATTAGATGTAATAATTAAAACAATGTCAATATTGCAAATAAAAAATTGACGTCATTTTCTGAAGAAGAATGCATGGAAACAAATTAGATGTAATACATAAGAACCCATGCATAAAAAACACTAAATAAAAGAAAGACAATTTAGCGAATAACAGATGGACATATCGGTATCTGATGAAGGCTGCTCGGAAAGAAATTAGATGTAATACATAAGAAATCATGCATGTAAAAATACTGATAAAGACAGTTTAGCGAATAACCAATGAGCATGTCGCTGACTGATGAACCATGCATGTAAAAACACTGAGTACCACATCGTTACATAAAAGAACACACATATACCCGCACTGAATAATGAAAGGGACACCTTTGGAGTCACTCTGGGTAGCCTGGGATGAAGAAAAGCAGGTCAAATCTTCCTTCTCAGACAGCAAGGTAGTTCTTCAAGCAAGCAGGGCAGGCATCTGGCAGCAGGGCAGTGCTTCTTCTGAAACTTCTAAAGGTACAGGGGTGTTCTGATAAGTGGCTCTGGAGGTCCAGTGCCTGTAGTTGGGGGGGGGGCTTCCTGTCCTACCCCCACTTCAGGCTCTGGAAAGTTCTTCCCCTTCCCCTGTCAAGGCTTCAAACTGAGGCTGACAAACTGCAGGGCAGGCCTGGTGTCAGGTTCTTATGTATGTGCACGAGGCAAAGCCCTTTGAAGTGTAAGCGGGGCTGGGTGTAGTCACTCTCCATCATCCTGCCAGGGTGGCCTACCCAGTCCACACCTAAGCAGTGGTTAATTTGAGCCAGTGGCTGCTGTTGCACCAACACTCGTTTCTGGGGACCGACACCCATTTTTCCTCAGACATGTTCTGAGAGCAAGAGAAGTAAAACACACACAGAGGAAAGAAGGAGGAAGAGAAAGATGGAAAAACTGTTAGAGAGAGAGAAATGAGGAATCTGCAAGAGTGAGATAAAGGAAATGGTGTGTCTAGCAGTGGATTATATAGGCCCAGCCATGATATTTGTCCCCCTGACATTTCATAGCACTGGCAATGGGCTTCAGAGCACAGCTTTGGGTACTAGCTCTCATTCTTTTACAAATTAAGCAATGCGTCTAAACCCCCATTGTGCTACTGTCTGGAAGCAATTCACAAACCCTAACAGCAGAACCAACTCAGAGTCATGTCATCCAGGACACTGGCAGATGGCACAATGATTGGGACAAGAAAATGCCAAATTTCTAAACGTAAAAGACACACAATTGATGGACGGAATGCAGAACAAATCAAAAAATTCACCCCCAGTCAAGAGATCTGGGTTAAATCCATCATTTTTTTGCTCACCATGCTACCCCACTTTAGACCTGGTCATATGCAAATCAGTCTTGACCCTGTGCCTCATGGGAACAGTTCACCCCGAACTGCCAAGCCCGGCCCTCCCTGGGCTGGAAAAAAAAGCATCCTAGGACCAGTTTCGGGGTTTCAACCCTTAATCAATCAATCACCCATGAGGGTCTCAAGGCGCTGAGCGGGGGAGGTGCAGCTCCGGCTCAGCCGAAAAGCCAGGTCTTGAGGCTTTTCCTGAAGGTGTGCAGGGTAGGGGAGTGTCTGATGGTGGCTGGGAGCTTGTTCCAGGATTTGGCTGCGACGTAGGAGAAGTCTCTTCCTCCAGTTCTGGTTCTGCAGATGAGCGGGGATGCTGCCAGGGCGTGGTCATCAGAGCGGAGGTTTCTTTTGGGTGCATGGAAAGAGATTCTTTCGTTGAGGTATGTTGATCCGATGTTGTGGAGGGATTTGTAGGCATGGGTGAATAGTTTGAAAGTTACTCTCTTCTCAACGGGGAGCCAGTGGAGGTCTTGCAGCTGTTGGGTCGTGCTCATGTCGCGGGGTGCCGAGGACTAGTCTGGCTGCAGAGTTCTGGAAGGTTGGAATATTTGTAGCATGGATTTGTTGATTCCCGCGTAGAGGGTGTTTAGGTAGTCCATTCTGCTAGTAATGACTGCGTGGGTGACAGACTTTTTGGCTTCAGGGAGGATCCACTTAAAGGTCTTGCGGAGGACGTGGACGGAGTTGTAATAGGTGGAGGAAATCGCCTTTATCTGGCTAGTCATGGTGAGGGAGGAGTCAAGAATTATGCCGAGGTTCCAGGTGCGATCCGTCAGGGTGGGTGGGTTTCCAAGGGCAGAGGGCCACCAGGAGCTATCCCAAGCAGTGGGGAAGGACAAAGACCGCTGTCTTCTCCGAGTTCAGTTTTAGGCAGCTGTTTCTCATCCAGGCTGTGACGTGTTTCATTCCTTCCTGGAAGCTGAGTCTGGTGTCTTCTGGGTTCTTCGTGAGGAAGAGGATGAGTTGGGTGTCATCGGCATGGGATACTATGCTAAGCCCATGCTGTCTGACGATTGCGGCGAAGGGGGCCATGTAGATGTTAAAGAGCGTGGGGCTGAGCGATGATCCTTGGGGTACTCCGCAGTTGATCTCTGTGGGTTCGGAGAGGAAGGGTGCGAGTCTGATCCTTTTGGTTCTGCCGGTGAGAAGGGAGCAGTTCCAGTCGAGGGCTGATCCCCATATGCCAGTGTCGTGGAGTCTGGCTGCAAGAGTGCGGTGGGAGACGGTGTCGAAGGCTGCGGAGAGGTCTAGCAGGATGAGGGCTGCAGTGTGTTCCTGGTCGAGTAGCATGCGGATGTCGTTGGTGGCGGCGAGGAGGGTGGTCTCGGTGCTGTGGTTGGTGCGGAATCCAGACTGGGAAGATTTGAGGATGGCGTTCTCTTCGATGAAGGTGGTCAGCCAGGATAGCTTGAATCCAGTGGCATAGTGAGCCCGGGACCCACGTCTGGGCATACCCGATGCACGAAGGGCGAGAAAGCAAACGAAGCACAATTGATGGATGGAATGCAAAACAAATCAAAACCTTCACCCCCAGTCAAGAGATCTGGGCTAAATCCATCATTCTTTTGCTCACCATGCCACCCCAGTTTAGACCTGGCCATATGCAAATCAGTCTTGACCCTGTGCGTCACGGGAACAGTCCAGCCCGAACTGCCAAGCCAGGTCCTCCCTGGACCAGAAACAAGCATCCTAGGACCGGTTTCGGGGTTTCACCCCTCATCAGCCAGGATAGGTTGAATCCAGTGGCACAGTGAGCCCGGGACCCACGTCAGGGCATACCCAGTGCACTAAGGGTGAGAAAGCAAAAGACACACAATTGATGGACGGAATGCAGAACTAATCAAAACATTCACCCCCAGTCAAGAGATCTAGTTTAAATCCATCATTCGTGGCATTTTCAGAATTGTAACTTAAAGTCTAACTTCAACTTTAAGGAGGATTTTATATTAGAGTTCATTTGAGTATAAACAGCATATGTCTATCTGCAACATAAACTAACTTTAGCACTTATTAAATTTAATAACCTAACCAAGTGTTAGTCAGTGGAAGAGATAGTCTTATAACAGTAAAAAACAACTTTAGGGGTTTTTCACTAAATAAAATGCACCCTGCCCAATGAGTCAGGCCTACCCTAGGGGTGGCATATGTATTAAAAAGGAAGGTTTAGACCTGGCAAAAGATTTATTTTCCATGTAAAAAAATGTTAGAATGCACACCTTTTAATCAAGTATATTGAGTATGTAGATTGTGGATCTCCGTCCATGCACGTTTAATGTAACACTGTAGCAGCTGGAGTCTAGTCAGGAAATAATGTTATCACGGAGGGAGGAGCACAGTTATCGAGCAATGCGAAATATTTTTGGTTCATTTAATTTCGGTTTTCTTTTTGCTCTTTCACACACAGTCACTGTGGGTTAACGCATGTTTTAGACTCACAGTGCACTTCAGTGGGAGTTTGAGATTTTAAGGCAGTGACAGCATACACAGAGAATTTGAGTGAGTGCTGGAAATTTTTGGCTCTTATTGTTGACTTTTTGTCAAACATAGTTACCCCTGAGGAAGGGCAGTATCATGCCCAAAATGCATTGGGATTGTATAACTTCAACTTGAATTATTAGGGATCTTGAACCTCCATCTGTATATGAGCAAAGCCTTTTCGGCACTCGGTGAACTTAGCAAGAAAAACTAATGTACTTGTTGAAACGTGGAATACTTTGGATGATTGCGTGAATTAAAGTTGATTACAAAAGGATGATAGTGTCCGAAAGGATTCCTCTATTTCCGGTGCATTCTGGGTTGGGGATCCTGACGATACTCCAGCTGCTTCAGTAAAAAATGTATTTTCCCAGGTTGAAATGGCAGTGTAAAACTGCACGATAGGCTGCAGTGCCAGGACTGAGGCATGTGTTTTTTTTAAAGTGCTACTTTAGTGGGTGGCACAGTGGGTGCTGCAGGTTCTCTAGTAGCATTTAATTTAAAGGTCTTGGGTACATGTAGTAACAGTTAATAGGGATTTAAAAGCAAATGTAATGTGCCAATGAGGTATTGGCCAATTTTACCATGTTTGAACGAGAGAGCACACGCACTTAACCACTGGTTAGCAGGCAGAAAGTGCACAGCGTCCTAATGCAAACAAAAACGGGTTCATTAACAGAAGGCAAATAAATCTGGGGGTGTCCCTTCAAAAATGGCCAGGCCGAATGTATTCCCTACAAAGCAGGTCTAATCCTTTATCGCCCTTTTGGTAGGTACAACCTCCATATTATTCATAAAACATTGCCACTTTAAATCTCAAAATGACAGCCCGCTTCTTTAGGACTACCATTTTGCTGGATTTGGGTAATTAATGGTGAGTAAAACTGGAGAGGGCTTGTCAGCATCATGAATCACCTACATATGCTCTTTTGTCCCTCATGGTTTTGAATTCTCTTCTTGGCACCACAACAGCACTGGCGCCGGCGCCACCTCCCCTCTTTTCCCTTTTTTCCTTTTTCTGCTTTTGGCAGGTACACAGCCCGCGGCAGGAAGCTAGTGTTACCTTGGACAGTCCTCTGCAGCTTTCAGAAGAGGATGTGTCTCAGAACCAGGCAATGACATGCATTGTTCTGGGGCCAGTCAGAGTGAAAGGAAAGGAAACTAACAGATGGCCATCACTGTTCATTTATTCCTCCCACAAGGCCATAATTCTATCAGTTGCTTCGGCAGCAATGTCAAAATATATCTGTCAAAGAGCAATTTGTTATTTTTGCAGAAGTGAGCCAAACTCATCTGCTTGGAGTGGATCCGATTCATATCCATTATACGGAACCAGAATCTTTTTCATGCGGTTGAAACAGCTCCCTCGATGGGAAGAAAAACAAACACCAGTTCGTACTGAAAATTTAATTTCATTTTAAAATGAAATCTGTCCTGCTTGGTAACTAGAGCCGGTGAACACGATTATAGCGCCCCAACGCAGGAGGCAGGAGACAAAAATAATTCCTTTTCGACACCAGGGAAGGCGCGGATGAAAGCTCTTTGGAGGAGAGACGGTACTCTGCCCTTGACCACCCGCAGCAGCACTCATTCAGTCAACAAGCATATGCAACATTTTGGAGTCATTTATTTATTGTCTCCCTAGAGAATACATTTCACTCAAAAATAGAGCACAGAATGCAATTCCAAGGGGATGAGCAGATCACGAACCTGAACTGCTTGGTGTGAGAGCCCAGGAGGGGGCACCCTGGACAAAAAAATACAGACATATAAAAACCTAGCACATATCTATGTCATTATCATGTTAAATAGTGTCACAATCCATTTACTGTACAAACTTGCCTCAAATAAGTGAATTACAACATCTTTGCTCCATCCAAACTATTGAGGTAAATATCTTTTTGGACTCCCGTTTTTGATGAAGTCGCGATTATACACTGATAGGCCTCCATTTTGTTGGTCTTTGTAAAAGTGAGCGAAAGGGTTAACACCTACTAACCACTGAGAAGAGCAGTTACAACATTGAAATATGAAAGGAATGTTTTCATTTGCTGCCTTGTGCAGTATCAGACAGTGCAAATTAAAATAGGTCGCCATTTATGGCTCCTGTGTGTGAAAGTGGTGTACCATTGTTATGCTTAGTTTTTACAAAGCCTGAGACTATTGCATCTATCTAATATGAGCAAAAAAAGCATTTTGATCAACAAACTCAATGTTCTGGTCTGTGAGTTGCATTTCTTTTTAACCCTCCAAAATAAGAGTCTGACATTTATATAATGGGTTAGGGCTGATAGTATAAGTGTTTTTATATATTTATTAATAGGAGACTAAGATACAGTTTGCGTCAGGTACAGAGTAGGTGTCTGTGAAGTTAGGCCACAATGTGTTGCCGTGGAGCTCCATGTTCCATTGTGCTGATTTACTCCATTCTCTAAATAGCAAAAAAGACACTGTACTCTAATGGTTAACGTTATATGTAATAATGTATTTGAAGATATGAAAGTTTTATATGTGTATACATGATCTGCTGGAGACAGAAAATGTTTTCCTTTGCATTCTGGTACTTGTAGTCCTAGTTATACCATTGTAAAAGAGGACAAGAACACCCAGAAGTGAAAGAGGAAAAATGTACTGTAGGTGTATATGAATCATGAAATTGTGAAACTTGCCAGCTATCTAATACATATTCTTTGGTGTAGCTCTGTCTAAATAATAAGGCAGGTTTGCATTTGCTTAGCTGGTGAGATATGTAGTTTAACCTTGTACTAAGGTACATATGTAGTATGAGGCTGGTAGGTATATTTAAACATGCACTATTTGAATACGGGTCAAGTTTGCTAGTGGAGAGTGCTCTTGTGGAGTCTTACCGTTGCCAGCTTGACTTTGATTGTAACATCTCTTTCTGAAGTGCGGAAAGCTTGTTTTAGAATTGGTAACTGGCCCGTTAGATATGCTGTAGACATGCCATAAAGCATGGTCTTTTGTGCTTAAAGAAGTGAAAGTTGTTGTTTTGAGTTTTAGTCACTTAGTCATGCATATAACTGACCACTAAGGGAGGCTGTAGCTAGACCATAGCTCAAGGAGCTATGTGTTTAAAAGGTAAGACATGTACTCTGAAGATTGAGTCAGATATATCCACTCTCAGAGGCCCATGTGCCCAATTATACATCCTTTCTGCCACCCAGACTTAAATTGATATACCTAAGTAGAAAAGCAGACAGACAATAAAACACTATGGGCCTCATGTAGGTAGCTAAATACCGGTCGGTAACGGCCGAAATTCGGTAAATATCCCGTTACCGACCGGTATTTAGCTATTTGAGATGTAGGAGGCATAATTTCAGGATTCGGTAAATTACCGAATCGGTAAAATACCAATTCGGTAAATACCGAATCCTGAAATCATATGTAGGGAGCACTCTAAAGAGTGAAAATTAGTATTAAGAATTCGTTATTTACCACCAAATACAGGTTGGTGATAAATAACGAATACCTTGCAAAAAGTAATATTTAGCAGATTTAAGAGTGCCATGTGGCAGACATACATGCCCTTAGGGCATGTATGTGCGCCACATGTGCACACATGCAAGATTCAGGGGTGCAACAGGGCGTCAATGTGACACCCTGCCACCCTTGAATATGCTCCCCCCATTACCGAATCGGTATTTACCGAATCGGTAATGGTGAATGGCTTCCCATTGATTCCTATGGGCCTCCAGGCCGATAGGAATCAATGGGAAGGTATGCCTCATTACCGAATCGGTAAATACCGATTCATGATTACCGAATTTTTCCGATTCGGTAAAATTTACCGAATTATTACCTACATCACATTTACCGATTCATAAATACAGAATCGGTAAAATTCGGTATTTATGAATCGGTAAATGTGATGCCACCTACATATAGCCCTATGTGAGATAATAAGACAAGAACTTAAACATTCACTTACACAGACGGGCAGCACTGATATGTGTCTAGCCCTAATGGAGGCAGTTGCACACACATGTAAATAACCCAATGCTGACTAACACACACATGAGGCAATCCATGAAGCTCCTTACAGACACAATTGGAGAAGCATGCATGTCTGAAAAACAGGCAGTCATTTACCAAGAAACATACATACACATGCAATCGCAGCCGAGATAGGAACGGAGACACTCATTCAGATATCTGCTAAATAACTGACACTTTGAAGCCTACCATGAAGATAGTACCCTTTGCATTATATCTTGGGCTTGTAAACTCTAGCTTGTACATGCAGTTTTCGTGCTAGGGCTGTTTTCCCTCTTAAAACTCCTACACAAGGTGTAAACTGCTCTTGTGCCACATATGACTAACCACTAAGGAAAGCTGGAGCTTGGCTATCAGGTAGAGCCCTATGTGCTTAAAAGATAACACATATACTCTGAAGATTGAGTGAACCACATGCACTCTTAGAAACCTATGTGTCCAATTATACATCCACTCTGTCACCCAGACTTGAATCTGACATACCTAAGTTGAAAAGCAGAAATACACTAAAACACCCAGTGAGATATTAAGACAAGTACCTAAACATTCACTCACACAGATAGACAGACAGAAATGATATGTGTCTAGCGCTAATGGAGGCAGTTGGACACACGCTAAAACAATACTAACACACCCAGGAGGCAATTCATTCAGCCCCTTACAGATATATTTAGAGATGCACACATGTCACAATGACAGGCAGTGATGTACTAACAAACTTACATACACGTGTAATCACAGCCCCAAATAGGAACTGCAACACTTATTTATATATATCTGTTAAACAGGTGAAACGTTCAAGTCTGATATGCAAAGAAGTTCCCCTTTCATCATATTTTTGGGCTGGTACATTTGAACCTGTGCATGCAGTTTTACTGCTAGGCCAACCTTCACATTTAAAAGTCCTGGAGAATTGATAAACTGCTCTTTCACAGTGTATAACTTACCACTGACATAGGGTGCAGCTAGGCCATTGGGCAGGGTGCTACATGCTTAATATTTATCACATCTACTCTGAAGTTTCAGTGATCTATATGCACTCCCGGAGACCCATGTGCCCAATCCACTCTGCCACCCAGGTTTAATCTGACAGACTTAAGCAGGAAAGCAGAGAGACAGTAAAATACCCAGTGTGATAGTAAGACAAGTACCTAAACATTCGCTCACACAGACTGGCAGAGCTAATATGTCTCTAGCACTAATTGAGGCTGTTTCACACACACTTAAAAAACCCAATGCTCATTAACACACCCAAGAGGCAATCCCATACAACCCCTAAAAGACACATTTAGAGAAGTATACATGTCTGAAAGACAGGCAGCCATTTACTAAGAAACTTGCATACACATGAAATCACAGCCCGAGATAGGAAGTGAGACATGCATTCAGATATTTGCAAAAGAACTGACAGTTAGAAGTCTACCATGCAGAGAAGCACCCTTAGCGTTATGTCTCGGGCTTGTATACGTTAGCTTGTGTATGCATTTTTAGTGCTAGGATTGTTTTCTCACTTAAAACTCATATGCAAGGTGTAAAATGCTCTTGTACCACATATAGCTAACTGTTAATGTAGGCTGGAGCTAGACCATAAGGCAGGGTGCTATGTGTTTACAATGTAACACATGTATTCTGAAGTTTCAGTGAGCTATGTGCACTCCTAGAGTCCCATGTGCCAAATAATACATCCACTCTGCCACCCAGATTTGAATCAGTCATAAAGTAAAACACCCAGGGGCAGATTTACAAGCCCCTTGCGCAACCGGTGCGTCACTTTTTGTGACGTACCGGTGGCACATTTTACTGCTCCATAGAAGCAGCCACCCTGCGTGATGTTTACTGTCCTTGTAAATATGGCCCCCAGTGAGATAGTAAGCCAAGTACCTAAACATTCACTCACATAGACATGCAGAGCTGATATGTGTCTAGGGCTAATGGAGGCAGTTTCGCACACACTGATATAAACCAAACCTCACTATCACACCCAGCAAGAATACGTGCCACAAAGAGAGACAATGATTTACTAGCAAACTTACATACACATATTCAGATATCTGCTAACCAACTGACACATTTTCAAGTCTCCTATGCAGAGAAGTAGCCCTTGCATCATATCTTGGGCCTAGTACATTTGAGCCCATGCATGCAGTTTTACTGCTAGGCCAACTTCACATTTAAAAGTCATAGAGAATAGATAAACTTCTCTTTCACTGTGTATAACTCACCACTGACATAGGGTGCAGTTAGACCATAGGGAAGGGTGCTATGTGCTTAAAATGTAACACATATTCTCTGAAGTTTCTGTGCTTAAAATGTAACACATATTCTCTGAAGTTTCTGTGAGCTATATGCACTCCTAGAGACCCATGTTCCCATTGTTATACATCCATCCTGCTACCCAGGATTTAATTTGACATAACTAAGCAGACAAGTAAACAGACCCTAAAACACCCATATAGACTGTGAAAGAAGCACCTAAATATTCACTCACACAGACAGGCATAACTGATATGTATCTAGTACTAATAAAGGCAGTTGCACACACACTTAAACAGCCCAATACTCACTAACACACCCAGGAAGCAATCCAGGCAGCCCTTCACAGACACGTTTAGAGAAGCATAAATGTGACAAAGAGAAAGAGTAATTTACTAGCAAAGTTACATGTGCATGCAAACAGAGCCCCAGATAGGAACCGAGAGAGTCATTCAGATATCTGCTAAAGAACTAACACTTCCAAGTCTATCATGCAGAGAAGTAGATCTTGCATCCTGTCTCAAGACTGCTACACTTAAGTCCCTGCAAGAAGTTTTACTGCTAGGCCTATCTTCATATTTAAATTGTCTAGAGAATTTGTAAACAGCTCGTGTAGCACATATAAGTCACAAATGAGCAGTGGTTAATTTGTAAAAAAAATAAGAGTCAGTGCTCTCGTCAGGTGGCAGCTTGTACCAGCCCATTTCTCATGTTAGTTCTGCCTAAACCAACTACCAACCATGAAAGAGGGGTGAGGGTGTGGTGTAATGGCCAGAGCTGCAGACCTCGGAGCTGAGGAACCAGGTTTGAGCCTCGTCTTCGGCTCAACATCCTGTGATTCTGGGCAAATTACTTAATCTCCCCGTGCCTACATAAATGAATGTGAATGTGTCCTTAACTGGTGAAAAGTGCTGGTGTTGATGATTAAGTGTCGCTGCTGAGCACCTGAAACCACTGGTTTAAACTGAGCAATGTCTTTTGGGTTGTTCTATAACTTATCTGCTACCCCTCTTTAGATCTTAGAGTGTCTGAAAGTGCCACAGTAAAATGTGGGGCTCTAAAGAGTTTTAGTCTGTCACAAACAATATTATATTTAATTACCCTCTTTTAATCCTATATGATCTTTTGAGTACAGAACTCGGTTGTACACACACACTGGTCATTGTAGTGAACAGAGTTCCTCTGAATCTTCACAACTGTGCAGCTGCTACCTAACAGGGCCTTTTAAGAAGTGTTGATCCTTACATCCAAGGTGTCATAGCAACATGGTTGCCTTATCTGCACTTGACAGATTGAATTATTGCAACGTTCTCTATCTGAGGCTTGCTTTCTGGTTACAAACTCACAAATTTCAGCAAATATGAAACTGTCAGTATGCTCTGTTTTCCACAGATGCATGTGGTAGCTTACATTGAATGGAATAACTAGAACTTTCAGTTTCAATGTTTGTTGTTTGTTTTAAGATCGCAAAGTAGTTTCCAAACAAGATTAGGCTGATGTGGCCAATTGCATCTCCCCTTATCTCTATATTCAAAGACACTTCTTTATTAAGGATGCCTCAAATCTAAAAGAGTGAAGGAATGGTCGGTCTTTCCAGCTACTTGACTCTATACTGTGAAACTATCGAGACAATCACAGAACTCTGCAAGCAGTAAAATCAAATCTAATTAAAATCTGGCATTTTGGAAAGTTCTTAAATCTCATTCAACTTATCTCCATTCCTCTCCAATTTCCTCAAGATGTCACTTCTTGCCTAAGGTGCTGCCTAAGACCCAAGTAACAAATGGCTAGTGTGAAAAGTTATAAATGTGCTCATATTTTGGAGTAAATATTTTACTTTCAAGAGATTCATAAATTAAACTCATGTGTATCTCTGAAATTCAGATTGTTTATGGCCCACGAGAACAATCTAGATAAAAGGGCCCGACCCAGAACCTTGACTACAGCATCAATAAGGGAGATCGGGTGATACGATTGCGGGTTATCCTTGTTCCCATTTTTGAAAATTGGTAATATAGTGGCAGTAGACCAGGCGGGCAAAATCCCCTTCGAGGCCACCGCATTTAAGACTAGGGTCATTATAGGGGCCCAGACCTCAATGTTACCACACAAAAGGTCCAGTGGTATTCCGTCAGGGCCTGGGGCCTTATTTAGCAACAGCAACTCGATGCTTGAGTATATCTCGTCCAAAGAGAAGCCAATGGGAGTAACAGTCAAGTGGATAGGTATATTACCAGTGGCTCAGCTGGACAACCTGCGTTATATACCTTTTCAAAATGGGAAACCCACTGATCTGGCGTAATATGATAGCACCAGGTCACTCTGACTGGTTCCGCAAAGTAGGGGCTATTTTTGTAATTGGAGCCTGCATTCTTTAAGCATCTCTTTATAAAGGTGCCGGCACAGAGACACTCTGTCTTTAGCCCATCGAATAAGTAGCAAGCATATAGTAGTCACTGCTCTGCCCACTGTAAGTTCACAATAGGCTTTAGGAAACCAAACAACTTTGCCCTTTCTGGCTCTTGTTTCTCTCCACACCAGTACAAGGCCTAACATTTAGAAATGCACCTACTGAAAGGTGCTATGAGAGAAAGAGATAATGTTTTGGAGATGTAAAAAGAGTGGACCACCGACCAGATAGCATATAGGGGTATATGAAAGCTGCTATTGTGCTGTACAGAGGACTCCCTGACTTGGACTTTCTAACTCTTAATGTAGCTCTGAGCATTCTCCTCAATGCTGGTCCTCCAGTCCACCCTGGGTGGTTTACTTAAATAAAGCAATTTGATGCAGATTGCAAGTATAGCAGCTTTGCCCTTTATGTCTCATTGCACAGATAAATGGCTTAGCACAAGTTTGGCTAAGGAGCACAAGTCACTGCCTTTTATATAGGTTCATCACAAAGCCACCTTGCAGCCAATCACCTCCCAGTCATGTCTACACTTCCTACAGCGCCATTGACTGCGACAAGATGTGCCAATGTGCAAGTTCAGCTGCAGGTACAGAAAAGGCTTCAATCCATACCTTTAGTGCCACCTGTCCCTTCTTTCAGCTATTCGTGGTGTTTGTATCAGTTATGACCTCCAGGCCATCTATGGGTCAGCCTGTAGAAATTATACAAGACCACTTCTCTAAAATCAGATTTGACCTGCTCTTTTCAGGGTTATTCTTGTAATCTGCTATCGGCTTATAGATTGGGTGAGAACTGCATAATGTATTTTAATTAGGTTTAGTGAGGAGAGCTGATTTATCTGTAGAAACAATAGTTTCATCGCTCACAATGATAAATGCTGTTTTGGTTAAAAGGTTGAATACAGGTAGTTGCTTGTTTATATGGAAGTCTGTATATGAATTACTAAACCCCTAGTACCTCCTTGAATAAGAACTACTCCTGGAGAGAAATGTACAAAGGAACTAATTTGGTACTTTGATTCGAGTGCAGAGGTATCTAGTCCAAGAACACCCATGGTAAATGGAAGCCCCCACCATAGATACTGCCATGAAACCCCTTACTGACCAACGCAGATAAACCGACAGGCATATTGTTCCACAACACAGAGAAAATGATCCATGTGTGTACATTTCTCCCCAAAAATACATTTATAAGTGGATCACATCTGATAGTGCGGAGTTGGGACAAACTTAAAAATATTGTTCAATCTTTTTCTTCCCATTAATTTCAGAGCTAAGCCCCGTTCCTGCGCTGACTTTTGAGTATATCTCGCTTTAGGTGATGGATCTTTGCCACCGTGTTTTGAACCAGGAGCTAATCTATCATCATAAGTTAAATCACAATGACAATTCTAAGAACAGGCAATGATGAAAGTTTAAATTGATTTTAAAGGTGTATTGGTCATTAAGAGTTTAGTACAATTATTTGTGTTCTTTTTATTAGGAATAATACATAAATTCAAGTAAATTTACAGAAATCTCATAAAAATATGGTTAGAATAAATCATAAAATCATATGTCGAGTGCATTCCATAATGGTTAAATACCCTTTTCTAGAAAACAGGACCAGAATTTAGAGTTAATAGAACTTATGAAGAGTTCGAATTCAAAGGAAAAGAGTGAGATAAAGACATCATAAAGCAAAAAATCAAATTAAAGCAGCTGAGCTTCAATTAAAGGTTGTTCATGAAAGTCACCCGAGTCTCAATATTACAAACAAAAGCATACAGTTGCAGTAGCGATCTGTCCAAATCGAGCATCAATAATAAAGCAAGGAAATAACAGCAGCAGCGATAGCCACAACTGTCAGAAAGGGACAAGGAAATGGGTCTCGGGGAATCGCTATGTGGGATGAGTGTTAAGACTAGACTAGGAACACACACTGATATAAAAGGCAAAAATAATGTTGAAAAATGTGTAGCAGGTCTCTCCTCTTTAGATCCAATCAAGCAACAGCATTCGCTTAAGAGTGAGTTCAGCTCTTCCTTTCCCAAGAAATAACATACAGCTTGCAAAGTTTTATCACAAAGTTTGCTACAGACATCTGACGTATGTAGCTTCTTGATTCATTGGTCTCCATTCCCATAGGCATCGAACGTAGTTCAACCTTCTAATGTTAATGTTTCATTGTGTAAACTATGAACTATGCTAAATAAGGGAAACATCAACTTGCAAAAAATACTGTTTAGTAATGTAAAGCTACATATTTCTTTTCAAATAGATCTGGAACTCAGTTTAAATTTACCCTAGGTACTTTGCTTTCCTCACTACTTGGAAATAATTTCACTGACTCGCCCAAGTAATATTTTCTGTGCTTTTAACTGATATCATTCATACCATTTCAAGTACATTCAGAGTGGGGGTCACCCCAAAGGGACAATAAGAAAGAATAAAAGGAATCAACTTTTTTCCATGCTAAGAATACAGGTCCCCAATGGGTTTGAGAGCCTGTTGAGCAAGCACTCAATATCTGCTGTGCCCCATTTATCAAGAGCCAGAGTTTAAAAACCCAAAACCTCAGTAAAGAAGTTCAGCCTTGCGCAATAAGAGTTGGTCACCTAGGATGGGTTTGGATACAAGAAAACCCGCTGCACACAGTGTGAGAAATTGGGTTATTAGTTTTGGAGGGTAAGTACACCGCTTAAGTAATAATCATAGACCTTTTCAGCGTGAAACCTTAAAGTCACTATCTTAACCTGAGCTTAAACTCCATGTAGCTCTGGCACAGAGCAGACAGGCTTAATTTAGATGCAAAGTGTGAAAAATGTATGCAGTGCTAAAACAGTAATACGGTCAAAATGCATGTTAGACCTGGCCTCTTTGGCATGATTTGCCATGTCGTTTTGCTTCTGACTTACTGTTTTTTGACTGTTTGCTGCATCTCATTTTGCTGGTTTTAGGACTCTGGGCTCTTTACCACTGCTGACCAGTGCTAAAGTGCATGTGCTCCCTGTGAAAACTGTACTGGTGATTGGTTTATCGATGATTGGCATATTTGATTTACTATTCAGTCCCTAGTAAAGTGCACCAGGTGTGCCCGGGCCCATAAATCAAATGCTACTAGTTGGCCTGCAGCATTGATTGTGCAACCCACATGAGTAGCCCTGCAAACATGTCTCAGACCTGCCACTGCAGTGTCTGTGTGTGCAGTTTTAAACTGCCATTTCTACCTGGCAAGTGCACATGCTTGTCAGGCCAAAACCTTCCCTTATACTATATGTAAGTCAGCCCTAAGTTAGGTACAATGCATCCCCATGAACAGGGTGCAGTGTATTTAAAAGGTGGGATATGTACTGGTGTTCTTTACATGACCTGATAGGGAAATACTGCCAATTTCGTTTTTTACTATTGCAAGGCTTACCTCTCCCATTGGGTAACATGGGGATTGCCTTGAAATATATATATTTTTTGTCCTCATTGTGCAATGTTTTTTGGAAAGGGCGGTATCAGGGGCCCCTAACCCTTCTGTTCCGGTCTGGTTCGCTCTCTTGGTGGCGTACCTGGGTTGGGAGGTGGGATTCCTGTCTTTTGCGAGTCTGAGGGCCCCCTTGCTTCCGCTTCCATATTTTGCTGCTTACGGGGTAAAGCTAGCAATTATGACTACTCATTCAAGCCCTTGCATGAAGGCCATTGCCATATCATTGGACTTTCATGGTTGTATCAAGGTGGTCTTCAAGTGGAGTGGTTGTGTTGTTCCCAGATGTCCCAAAACTTATATCTCTTACTTACCCTCCCTCTTTTGTCTAGTTTTAGTCTTTTACGTGTAATTTCCCATTGGGAGCTGATAGAGGTTTGGAGTTTGAGGTCTCTCAACTCACTCTTTAAAAATACACCTTTTGGTGGCGTTGGTTTTAAAATTACATGTCTGAAAATGCAACTTTTAGAAAAGTGGACATTTTCTTGCTTAACCATTCTGTACCTCTGCCTGTCTGTAAAATCAAGGTCTGGGTTAGGATGGCAGTTGGGATGTTATGTATTCACTCTAGACAGTCACACAAATGGAGCTGAGGTGAGATTTGCATATCCTGATGGTCCATCACCAAGCTGATGGGCCTTCCTGAGCTAGAGTGGTGGGAGGCGTTGTCACTGATACCTGAACAGGGCAGGGCCTATCCTCACACAACGCAGTCCCCACCCCCCCCTGTGGTGTGTCTGGAGCCAAGCAAGGGAAAGGCAGGGTCTTGTGCACTACAAAGAGTCGCCTTTGAAGCTTGCCTACTTCAAAGGCAGAAATGGGTATAAGCATTAGACCTCTGACACCCCAATATCAGAACACTTCTGGACTGAGGACATTCTGCCAGGAAGAAGAGCTGGATGCTGTAGAAGGAACTGCCACTCTGCCTATTGCTTTGTTGTGCTGGCCTGCTGCTTGCTACTTCTGTCCAGGGAGTGAAAGTACTGGACTTTGCTTTCTGTTTATTGCTTCCAAGGTTCTCCAAGGGCTTGTTCATGCTTGCCTCCTGTTAAGAAGTCTCAGGGTCATCAAAGACTTTACCTATCAGTGCCTGGACTCCTCTACTGAGATTCCTGACATGTCAAGTGGTGCCAAATCCAGTTCCTGGGTCCTCGGAAGTAGAATCCTGTGAACTGAGGGAGAAAATACATGCATCAACTCCCAGGGCCTGATTTTATCAACTCATTGCTGCAAACTTCAATGCATCATCGCTGTCAGTACCTGAGCGTGGCCCCACTTGATGCAACGAACGTGGCTTACAACGCAGGCCCCAGCTTTCTGTCACAGCACGTCAGAAGAAACACTGCAGCATGAGTTTCGAGCATCGCATCACTGAGGTTTATGATGCACCTCTCCAACTCTGACGCAGTGCCTGCTTCTTTGCTGTGGAATCAATGCAGCACCTGCTTCGTCGATGTGAAACCAATGCAGTGCCTCTGGATTTTTGACACATCGTCCCTGGGCACGGATTCTCCATCTACACCCCACCACGGCAAGGAACCGAGGCCGTGTGTCCGGAAAAGAACACATCACCTCCCCTCCCCTTCCAGTAAGGAACCGACGCATCACCTCCCCTGACTGTAAGGAACCAATGCATCACCTCCCCTGCCTTGCAGGAAGGAACCCAGGTATCACCTCCTCTGGCAGTAAGGAACTGACACATGACATTCCCTGTGAGTAAGGAACCGATGCATCACTTTGCTTTTCCGGCTCCTAGCTCCATTTCTGATTTTGACATATCCAAGGTACCTTGTGCTAAAAAGAAACACATCCATAGATTACTGTGGACTCAACTTATTTAACCTTTGAAAAGTGATATCTTTACTTGTGTATGTTGGATTTTTGTTGTTTTGATCTTGTTTTATTTAGATAAGTATTGGCTATTTTTCTAAACTGGTGTGGACTCCTTTTGTAGTGTTTTCACTGTGTTATTGTGTGTGTATGGACAAATGCTTTACACATTTCCTCTGAGATAAGCCTGACTGCTCATGCAAAGATACCAATGGGGTAAGCAGGGGTTATCTTAGCTGTGTGACTCCCTTACCCTGAGTAGAGTGATAGTCCCAACTTGGACAGAGTGCAAACCGCTGCTAACTAGAGATCCCATTTCTAAAATGAGACAAAGTGTGAAGAAAGTTTGTACTTTGTAATACTAAAACAGTAATAAAGTCAAAATGCAAAACAAAACAAATTCCTAAAATGAATTATAAACATAGAGTAAAATTGAATAAACAAAATGACACAACATGACAAGAATCCATTTAGAGTAACCGGAGATCAAATCAAATCAAAAACTTCTTTATTCGACCTTCCGAAGACAGGTCATAAAAGATACACATACAAATAGAGTGTTAAAACATCTCATAAGAATGAACAATCATTAAAAAATTTGTTGAATTTAAGTTTTAAAACCAAAAAAATACATACACAGATAATGACGGGAATTTGATCACGGCTAAAGTGACAATGCATATAAAATGACTGGATAAAGAGCATCAATATATAAGTAATAAAATCGGTCATAAATAAATATAGATTAAAACACTCAAATCCCATCATTGACCCATCCCAATAGTTAAACCCTATTAAAATCATCCTAAATTAGTTCTATGGCGCGAAATATACTGCAAAAAATTAGAAACCAGCCCCGCCCCGTCCAAGAACTGTAGAAAGAGAAAAGCTGGACGACAAGTTCGGAAACCCATTCGTTTTAATAATGGAATAAGTAATTTTTTCCGTTGTTCCATATAACATTTGCAGAAAAGGATGGTATGCATTGTGGATTGGGTAGAAATCCCATCACAAGGACAGGGAGGTAGATTTTTTGCCCAGTTGTTTCTACTCGGGAAAGCAACTAAACGGTGGAAGAAGTTCAGCCTAAACCTAACCAAAAGAAACAATTCTTAAGCAGTAATACTATAGGTTAGGTAAGGCTGCATCCCAAATACTGTCTGAACAGTCAAGCTGTGTCTAACTGATTGTTTCATGACCTCAGAAGTGAGTCGCAGTTCTTCGAGGTGGTTTAGACAGAGTTTCTGAAAAGCCTTCCTCGATATCTCCCGTATTAAAAAGGGATCATGGTAATATTTTACTAACCCTAAGTCAGTTAAAAATCTTTTAACATAGGATAGCCACCTAGATTTGAGTGCATTTTCCAGAGCTTTACAGTCTTGAATAATTGTTTGTGAAAAGGCTGTTTTATCCGACGACCAAATTCGGTGCCACAGTAAAAGTGGCTGTATTTTCGCCAGATCTGCCACATAGGGAAGACCCAATTCCAAGTGGCAAAGAAAATTTGCAGAGCTCCTAGGTAATGCAAGAAGGTACCTCAAAAAGGTGTTCTCTACCCCCTGGATAGAATCCAAAGCTACGTGGCCCCACACACCCGCTCCATACAGAGCCACTGTAATACATTTAGCTTTGTAGATTTTAACCATTTCCAAGGGTGCTTTTTTACCTAATTTCCTAGAGAAATTTACAAGGGCTGTGGTAGTTCTCATAAATTGAAGTTTCCTCACATCGACTGCCGCTTTCCAGCTTAATTTCTGGTCAATCATCACACCTAGATAAGGATATTGATCTGTGGTCGCCAATTTTTCATTATTCAGGTAAATAGCCCTAGTTTTATTTTTATTGCCAACCCCGGCCTTCATAACAAAGGTTTTTCCAATATTGACCTTGAGATCCAAGGTGGCCATAAAGGATAAATACCTACTTAACGCCCTTTGTAGTTCGTTAGGGGTGTGGGCCAGTATCACTGCGTCGTCCGCATAGAGAAGAGCCGGTATTGGATGATTACCTACCATAGGGAGGTCCTGGGCCCCCCTCAACATCTCCCTCTCCAATCCATTGGTATAAAGGGTGAAGAGAAAGGGAGCCAGGACACATCCTTGCCTGACACCCCTCTCCACTCCTAACGACGCAGTGAGTTTTCCACTGGTCCCAAACCTCACCCTGGCGGTCGCATTTGAGTATAGTTCCCTCACAAAGGTAACTACGCTCTGCTCCACCCCCATCTCTAACAGAACAGACCAGAGTTTAGCGTGACTGACACAGTCGAATGCGGCAGATAGGTCAACGTAGACCATATAGAGAGCTCCAGCCTTGACATTTACATATTTATCCATCAGAAGTGATAGATTTAAGGCTTGGTCAATGGTCCCCAGACCCTCACGAAACCAATATTGTAGGTCGGATAAGATACCACTATCCTCCGCCCACTCCTGCAAACGCCCAAGAATTATTCGACCCATCACTTTCCCCAGGGAATCCAATAGGGAAATTGGGCGATAGCAGGATACTGAGCTCCGGTCCCCTTTCTTAAAGATCGGGACCAGTATAGATTTTTTCCAGGATTCCGGAAGTCCCATTGTGCACAATGCAATAAAGACCCTGGTCAAAAAGGGGATCCAAAGATCAATATAGATTTTAAAAAAGTGTATTGGGACCCCGTCGGGGCCCGGGGCCTTCCCTTTCTTACTTGCACTCAAAGCCCGAGTGATCTGGTCTGATGAAATGACCAGGTCAATGGGATACGGGGAAGACCGTTGATGGCGAGAATCGTTATCAATTTTGTAAAAGATGCTGAGTTGTTCATAAAAATTTTTGAAAAGTGCTCTACCCAGTCTTTTTCGTCAATAGCAACCTCAATTTTGGGGGAGTCACCGTTATCAATTAAAAAAGGTGATTTTACCACTTTCCAGAATGCAGCACTATTTTGCAATTGGTCCCAGAGTTGTTGTTTTAACTACAGTTTTCTTTCTTTTATGGCAGAATTATATGCCCTCCTCAATTTAGAGATCTCGACGGGAACCCTAACTGTCATACGTAAAGCAGATTTTAAGTTTGAATAAGCTACAGTACACCTGTGATTAAACCAGCCCTGTCTTTTCCTTGGTGTTTTATTTTTTTCACCATTAGGGCTTCGTTTATGGCCTTATCACAGTGCCAAAATTGGTAATAACATCAACATCTGTAGTAGCCAAATCTAAACATTTCTGAATGGACGAGTGTACATTGGTTACCACAGTTTTAACAATTTCAACGGGATCAACAAGAGCCCATTTAAGAGAGTAGCCATTAAATCTGTCTAATACTAAATTATTTTGATCCAATAAGCTAGGGATATTAGGGTTGGACCTATATGAGAGTTGAATAGTGATGCTCAGGGGATAGTGGTCACTCAAAGCATTCTGGTGTAAATGGAAAGAACTATCTCTTCTTATTACTCCATTTGACACCAGGATAAAATCAATAGTGGTGTAAAAACCTCTCCCATGAAATGTAGGGGCCATCGCCATGTTCGGATTCACTAAATTATTGGCAATTCCTAAGTCTAGGTTGAACATGGTTTCATTTAGGGAGCTACCTAATCTCGTGTGACTGAAATGGGGGATAGGGTTATCTCTCTCATCGTGGATGCCACAGATAAATTTGTTAGTTACTTGACAAAAAGTCTGATTAAAGTCTCCACCCCATATGGTAATTACCTCCCTGGCTAATTTCCTTATAATAGATGATATTAAGGAACAGATAGAATTTACTAAGTTCACTGCTTCTATCTCGGGAAGATTGTTATAAAAGTTTACCAACAGGAAAGTGTCCTTCTTGTTTATACGAAAACTAAGGATCTGGAAATTATGGTCAAGTTTTATAACTCTCATCTCGTCTATATTTATCAAGTTTGAAATATAAATAGTTAGGCCTCCCTTAACCCTACCAGACTTAGAAGGTTGGGCAGGTGAAAAATACGTTTTGTACCCATCTACATGGATCTCTGTTGTCAACCATGTCTCCTGTAGGCACAGAATAGTAAAATTTAAAATAAAATTTGTCCAGACATCATTCCCTAGTTTGGAGCGTTGTCCAGCTACGTTCCAGAATACAACATCCATTTTTGGCTTAGTGACCTCCCGGTTACAGCGGGTCATAATGTTTGATGATAGAGGGGGGGATTCCAACACTTCATCCACCCATTGAGGGACAGTGCTTTGATCCTGTTGTTGTACGTTCTTATTGTGAACTGTAATGGAATTTGGGCAGGGGATTAGAGAATCGCTGTTCTCTAATACCCTGTCAGCAAGTTCTTGAGAATCCCGTTTTTTTCCCCTAATAGGGAGTCAATCTACGTCCTCCAGCCCTCGGAGAGTTGAAAAACGATTGGAAATAGGAATATTAAAGTTGAAGCCCCCAAGTTGGTGCCGGGGATGGACTCTAATCTGTATTGGATTCCTCATTAGTGTCTGGGGATAAAAATAAGTCAAATCATAAGTTCTAATAACACTCTGCCCTAACCCTTGATACCAATTTGTTATATGCATTGTTGCCCTGCAATCTTTAAAATTAACAATAATCAAATCCCCTTGTGTTTCCTTCGGCCGGTGTCCAACCCAGCCGAGTCTGCGTACGTTTAAAATTTCCCCATCAATATTAGGGGGTAAGGGTCTGTTCTGACCCAACCAGTGTACAACCTTGTTCTTTAAATCATAGTATCCTTCTTTTTTCCCTTTCTCTAGTATTGGAACTTCTACTAAAACCACAACATATGGGACCGCCTCCGGGGGCAAATCTATATGTTGACTGTTTGCGCCGTCAGACTTTCCCGGCACCATAGAAGCAATTTCATTTCGTCTAGGCAAATCAGACCCATGGGTTTGCGCGCTGGGATTTGTCTGCCCACTTTCTGACTCAATATCATCCTTCAATTGGGGTGTCAGATTTTTTTAACTCAATAGGGGAGATAAACTTTTAACAGCCACTGACTTAGTCTGTCTATCATCTATCAGTGAAGATGGTTTTACTTGTATGGAGCTATTTAAATGTATCGCTCTATTAATAGATAGATCTTTTATTTGATCGGTGTTACTTAGAATCGACTTCTTCAGTGACCCAAGTTGGTTAGACACTCCCTTCATTCTTTCAAGAAGTGGAAGTAGAAGTGATCTGACAAGTATCTCCATTAGCTCATTAATGAATGGGTCAAAGTAATGGAGGTCCGAATGAGTTTCCCCCCCCCCCAAGGCCTTTGGGACGTCTAAAGAAACAGGCATCTTAGTAGCTTTCACTGATTTACTTTTATTGTTACTGATAATATTATTTTTGTTATTTATTTTTCCTCCCCTCTTCCTTTTTTTTGGTGGAGGGCCTGCGGTGATGGTTTCTTTTCTCTTCTGCACCTGAGCGGTTACAACATCGCCGCTAGGTGTCTGTCTCTCTATGGTAATAAGGTCTGAGGATATGTCAGAAGATAAGTTAGAAACAAGCCCTATCGAGTCATTATAGGTTTTTGCCAAGGGAATGCTATCTTGCATAAGTAAGGGAGTACTGGCGTCGCTCAATGAGTTGTTCACCAAACAAGACATTGGTGGTGCGGTCTCCGGTGTGTTAGCCAACTGGATTGATCCAATCGAAGAGCGTTTATTTAGTAAGTGATCAGCCGATAGGCGCCGCTCTACCAAGGCTATTTCTTTCTCAAGCACTGAGGTAGCCCTAATAATAAAGTTATCCAAAGTTCCTCATACTGACCCTCCTAGTAGTGAGGGTCTACTTTGGGGAGTACGGGAAGGCATAATTGAGTTAATATATGCTTGGGCTGCTCAGAGTGCCGTAAGTCACAATACCGTACTCACACAAGAAGGATTAAAAAGTAATACAACCTATCGAATACTAAGTACTGGAATAGGATGAAACAGTTAATTATGAATCTTACTCTTTTTGTCCCGAAAGGCAGATCAAAGAGAAAGGGCCCAGCCCTGCCTCCTCCTGCCCTGGACGGCCACAGACGGCCCGCCCTTTGCCCGGGCTTCGCCCGCGCGTGCGTCCCGCGCTGCGGGAGGGTTCTGGTGCTTTTGAACGCCTCCCGGCGCTAATGCAGCGTCAGGGTGGCGCAAGGCTGCTGGGAAGTGTAGTTTGGGCAGCCGTTCCCCTCACGGCGTGGAAAGAGCAATGTGGTCCGCTCTCCTTGCGGCAGGGGCCGCGGTAGGTAGTCGTTCCCCTCAGGACAAAGGACAGCAATGGCCTGGCAAACTGCAAAAGATTCCCGCGCTGCGGGAGGGTTCCGGTGCTTTTGAACGCCTCCCGGCGCAAATGCAGCATCAGGGTGGCGCAAGGCTGCTGGGAAGTGTAGTTTGGGCAGCCGTTCCCCTCACGGCGTGGAAAGAGCAATGTGGTCCGCTCTCCTTGCGGCAGGGGCCGCGATAGGTAGTCGTTCCCCTCAGGACAAAGGACAGCAATGGCCTGGCAAACTGCAAAAGATTCCCGTGATGCGGGAGGGTTCCGGTGCTTTTGAACGCCTCCCGGCGCAAATGCAGCGCCAGGGTGGCGCAAGGCTGCTGGGAAGTGTAGTTTGGGCAGCCGTTCCCCTCACGGGGCTGGAAAGAGCAATGTGGTCCGCTCTCCTTGCGACAGGGGCCGCGATAGGTAGTCGTTCCCCTCAAAGGACAGCAATGGCCTGGCAAACTGCAAAAGATTCCCCGGAGATATGAATTTGTAATGTTTTAATTAGATATAGATAGTTAATGGTCGCAGCAGAACAGGATCCAGTCTTGCTACGCTGCTGGTTTCAAGCTAGCCTGGCTGATGAGCGAAGATACCCTGAAACCGGTGCCAGGAAAGATCTGGCCCAGGAGTTCGGACTGGACTGTTCCCAGGGGGAGCAGGGTCAAGGCTGATTTGCACATGGCTGAGTCCAAACTTGAATAGCGAGCAAAATAACGACAGATCAAACCCAGATCTGTGACTGGGGGTGAGTGTTTGAAAATGTTCAACATTTTATCAATCATTTTTTGTGTTGCATTTTTGCCCTAAGTGGGAAGGGTATGCCAAGACGTAGGTCCCTTGCTAGCTGTGTCACCGGTTTGAAGCTAGCCTGGCTGATGAGGGGTGATAGCCCCGAAACCGGTCCTAGGATGCTTGTTTTCTGGTCCAGAGAGGACCTGGCCTGGCAGTTCAGGCTGGACTGTTCCCAGGGAAACATGGTCACAGCTGATTTGCCTATGGCTGGGTCCAATCTGGAATGGCATGGTGAGCAAAATAACGATGGATTAAGCCCAGATGTGGAAATGGGGGTGAATGTTTGACAATGTTTAACATTTCGTCCATCACCTTTTTGTGTTACAATTTGACACTGGTTGGATGCACTAACCAGATTCATCCTGGTGAAAGATTTTACCTTCTGACTTTAGGTTTTTAAGTCCCAATCCACCAAAAGAGTACACTTCGAAAGCCCCACAGGACCTCATCGGAGGCACGTAAAGACTCACAGGGTGGCAGGCAGATGCCAACAGGAAGGTCCAGTCCAAGAACCACTGGTCAGCTGGGCAGTTGCAGGAAAAGTCCTCTTGTAGCTTGTTGTGTCCCAGGAGATGTAACAGGAGGTCAGTCTTATGACCCTTGGAGTCCACTTCTTTGTCCTTGGTACAAGAGGGACAGCAGGTCAAGTCTTCTAGGCTCTTCTAAGGTCTCAGAAAGCAGGTTCAGTCGTCCTCTGAACTTCCACAGGTCCAGGACTGTTCTGCAGTGGGTGACTGGAGATGCTACATTTGTGCCTTGAGCGTGCTCGTGGTGGGAATGTTCTCTGGGGCACCCTAACGAAGGGGGCGAAGATTTCACAAGCTAACCCTACCCTACCCTCTATGGGTATTTTCAAGATGGCCAAAGTCTTCGGCCCACACTAAACTTGGGCTCGAAGGGCTCGTGGTATACGTGGTGAGTGCATTTCTTTCTACAGTTCTGCATGCAATCTCAAGAAGGCTCCACACTATAGTTAAAAATATGCATGGAAACTATCTTTGACTCCCAACTTCGGATTGTTGACTCTCTACATACCTTCCAGCCTCTGCATGATTCCTTCTTCCGCGCACAGTCTGCTCCAAGTCACGTGCTTGTTTTCCTTAATTCCTATTACTGTTTCGCAGCAGATTTCCCACACCTCATTTCAAAGATCACAACCTCTCCTTTGAAAGACATGCTCTTGCAACTGAACAATGCTTAATCTCTTTTAGCTCATTAATTAATACAGTCAATAATGCATGAATACACATATCCCCCTCTTCCACTAAAGATCACACCTATCTTCTATAAATTGAATGTACCACCTAGAAATTTTAGTAAATGCATATCATGATTTCCTTAAGAGCGTAAGACTGATCCAAATAATGAACAATAATCATTTTTTAAAAAAACTAACCCTAGGTTTTGGAGCAGCGTGCTCTCCGACAAATACCTCTTGAGGTGTAGTTAGTGCTATATAAATGTATTTGCAATACAATACAATATATAACACACAGTAATACCATGACACTTAGTAGTTGGGCAGTCAATTGTAGTTCATACGGACTGCATGAGAATTTCCTTATATTGCTTGGCACTCTCACACTCACATAAGAAACTGCTACGCATCCTGTCCATTATGCAGTACTGTGCAGTCTGACACCGCTGGTCCCAACCAGCCCCGTACTATGAGCGATTCTAGACACCTCACAATGTCAAACAGTAAATGGATGCTATTACCAGAGCCCATCCCATCCGATATCTGATCCATGTTTCGCTCTAACCTACGCCTGCGCAACACCATACACTTTTAACAAAATATCTCCGAATGGACAACCCAGTACAGTAATCTCCAAACTGAGCTATGAAAATAAGAAATACCATAAAGGGACCTACAATGCTGCTCAAAGTTGCCAGTTTACTAAAAATCAAAAATGGTGTGCCTGTCTCTCACTTCCTCATCCATCATTCTTCAAATTATTGCATCCCATAACACAATAACTGCACCTCAGTGGTCCTCACGCATGACATCGAAACATTTCCTACACAGGATCAAAATAAAGACAACACCCTTCAGACCACACACACCCAACCACACACCATAGAAGGTGTAGCATGCTACCCATGTAGTCAAGAGCTTCTGTGCCCTACATAAGGGTAGTATACACTATATAGATAAAGCAAAATAATACATAAGAAACAAACAACAATACATAAGGATATTGAACAAGAGAAAAAATATAAAGAAAGAATGACCATCGAAGCTAGGAAAAAGGCCGCTAGGCACACTAGTCTCTTTTCATATTTGCAAGCCCATACCTGACAGAAGCGGGACCTCCCTCTCTTCTCCAGAAACAGTCCCCTCTGCAGAAGAGAAGGACCAGCCATGCCCAATCTTGCATCCCATTTGCTTTGTGACTGACTGCTTGTCCCACAGGACCACAGCACATACACAGGGATCTCCCCACTTTTCAACACGACTGCACTCAGTACTACCCAAGCAAAGCACAACTACAAAGCTACATCAATTACCTGGTATACCTACACCGGCATGCAGTGCCTTTGCAACAGAGAGCAACTGCACTCATTTTCAAACACCTTCAGATAAGACAGTCACCAGCCAACAGACATAGATAGTGACAAGGCCACAGGGTAAGCCCCTGACAATCACAGCAATAGGGATAGTTGTTCACCTGGGGCGTTGATGATCTCAGCGGAACAAAGCATCCATAATGGTTAATGATTTCTATCACAGGCTCTTTTTACACTAGCCGTCAAAAATGTAAATACCCTATCAGTTTAAAATTAAGTCGACACCCCTAAACTCGCTGCAGCCTATCAGGTGTCTGGCTTTTGAAGTGAAGCACCTTGCAGCTCATCGTTCAGCCCAGGCGTTTGATCATGCAGCGGTTTCATTGGCTCTGCGGTTTCTTCACCGAGAGCATCCATTCCAGTTGTTTTGTCAGTTCGAATCTTTAATGACGTGTCTCTGCCTGGACAAAACTAATGGCACCATTCATAAAAATGTAAACACATTCACATCTGATACAAAAGCAGACACATAAATTAATAAGCAATCCGTGAATAACCGCATGACAACTGAAAGCGTCTGGCTCCGATGATTAAAATCGTATCTTAGCCCTTGGAGTTACTATTCATCAGAGAGGCCAGGCAGGAGACATCTTTTCTGTGTGTTGGTTCTGTTTCAGAGGGATGTCCGTGCTAGATGCTGAGTATGTCGGTGGCTGGGCATCACTGCAGCCAAAGAGGCATTGCAATGTGTTCATTGGCCCTTTCTGGCTGGGCAGATTTTTCAAAGGACACACCGGATTGCTACCAGTGACCCTCAATGCCGCTTGACTGAAGCAGTGTGTTTGCCTCGAAGAACGCATGTAGGGTTGGACCACATTGTATACATCACCCAGTGCAGACGATCCAAGCCGATGCGTAGGCACTTGCTTCGCTATGAACCGCAGTGCACTGGGGACGGTCCACACAGGGACATCTTAAGGATTTTGGGGGCCCTGGGCCAAACATATTTTGAGGGCCCCTGTTCAGAACAGCTTTGAAGTTATGATCCAGTTTCAGCACTTTCGCGCCCTTTTTTGGCGAGGTCACTGGCAGACTGGTCCAAATTCTAAATGTGTTTATATCACATTTTTAGGGATAATGACCTTTATTTTCAATATTGTAGCACAGCAACAACTCACTAATATTACTGCAAGTAATCTCAGTGACATATGAATATGTGAGGCCCCGTTTTGATCTAAAAGAAACCTTTTTATGGATGATGCGTGAAACAAACAACATTTCTCTGCACAAAGGGCCAGATGTACAACCCTATTTTGCATGCACAAACGGGTTTGCGACCAGTTTGCGCATGCAAAATCTAAAAGGGACATGAACAATCCCTATTTAGCGATTCACAATTTTTTTGCGACTCGCTAAATAGGAATTGCGACTCGCTATTAGGAAGGGATGTTTCAAGGGCGTCCCTTCCTAATAGTGAGTCAGAGGCCTATATAAGAATGTTTTGAGACCGCAATTGTGGTCACAAAACACTCGCAGTTTACCGTCCTCTTAAAGAGGGTGTTAAAGCACTCGCAAATGGGAAGGGGTCCCCAGGGGACCACTCCCCCTCTGTGAATGCATTGAAAATATTTTTTAGGCACAGGCAGCGGTCCCAGGGACCACTACCTGCCCTTAAAAAATGAAACAAAAATGTTTCATTTTTCTTTTTTAAAATGTGCATTAAAAAACTGCTTTATTTAAAAGCAGTTCCAGATATGGAGGTCTGCTGAGCCCAGCAGGCCACCATACCTGGGAGGGCCAACCATTCCTAATGGGGTCGCAAATTGTGAGTGCCTCATTAATATGCATGAGGCATGCAATATAGGACCCCATTAGCAGTTTCAGACACTATTGTACATGGCATTTAGCGACTCACAAATTGCGACACGCAATTCGTGAGACGCTAAATGACATGGTTGTATATCTGGCCCATTATCTGTCATAGTCTCTCATGCATCACCCACTTTAAAAATAAGGTAAAGGAAAATTCAGATTTGAAACAATCTGCTTAAGAATTATTGATCGTCACCAGGGCAAGAGTCTCTGCAGAACAGAGCGGGCTCTAACAGGGGCCCCCTGAAAGGCTGCAGCCCTGGGCCAGAGCCCACTTTGCCCGTGCCTAAAAACATCTCTGGGTCCACAAACCAAGGATTTTCTTCCGAATCAGTGCTCAATTTATTAATGCAAAAGATGAGCATAACCCCCAAGTTTTTATCGGGAGCCCGTCGCTGGCCCTCCTGAGGTCTGGGATTGATGCATACTGGGTTGTTCTTACTTCATAATTCCACACTTTTTGTCTCAATCAGGTTATTTTTCATGCCTGGTTTCTCTCCTTTTCATTGCTCTTTTTTTGCATAATTTATATTTCTATAATTTCCAAGAGAAATAAACAGAATACAGACAGGAGAGTCACAGAGCTGTTTCCCAGAAAACACAATACGCAGTCACATCCCATACCACAGTGGTGGCTGTTGATCTTTGAAAGTTGTGTGGCTTAATATCACCACATCTTTTTCAAAATTTGCAATGAGGTTTCCCCATATGTTAGGAATATGGGGAATTCATTGTGTCAATTCAAGCATTTTGTTATGGGTACCTGTTCTGCTCGAATTTCCTGGCCTTCTTGTGTTAACAAGTGATTGAATGTGACTTCAGTCTCTTACCATTCAAGCCTAAGGGTTAGAGTAGTGATTGGAGCCTATTTACTAGGCACTTCGACATGATTCTGTGCTCTTCCCCATAGATCAGGGCTTGCACACATAGCCTAGGGGATAGATTCGTTAGTATTAGGGATAACCTGTCCTGTAGTGAGGGTATTTCATGGAGCTGTGCTGAATTCAGGCCTGGTAGGCCTCAAACGGGAGAGACTCCATCTTTCTTTCTGCTTCGGCAGCTTGGGATGCTTCTAGGCCAAGAGTAATGTTTTAGTTATGAGGTGTTATTCGCTTGGAGAGAACCGGTTCGGGCCGGCTCTTATCGAAGGATTGTATTTTTCTTCATGCCGAAGACACTACATCAGGCCGGCCGGCTGGGAACGTGTCCTTGGTACGGGGAGGTACAAGAATTTGGTGGGCGGCAGGTTACGGGCCGGAATTTTCCATGAGGAAATGCACCTCTATATTAGTGAAAGTCTGAGGCAGTTACATGTTCAGTCTGTAGGCGGCATCTAGCCGTTAGCAGTAAAGCTACTACTTATTCCAGGGAAGACAGACGCCATCTTGAAGGCGGAGAAGAACTGAGAGACAGATGCTTTCCTAACAGAATAGCCAAAGAGGAGAGAGTAGCCGATAAGGAAGAGGTCCCAGTGACTCGGAGAAGGGTGATTCCAGGCGAGCCGAGGCACAGACGAGAAGGGAACCTAGATGACCACTGAGTGCAGGCTACATACTACTAAGGTGATGTCGACCCTTTCTTATTAGAGTGTACAACTTAATCTTTCACTTTTCTTTGCAGGTTATGTGTTATATCGTAATTAGGCTTTCCTGTTTTCAGTTTCTATTTTTGGTAAATTCTGGTGGTGTTTTTTCAGTGTTTTCCAGTGATTTCAATACCTCAAAAAAACAGTGCTTTTCAGTGGTTACTCATTTTCGCGCCATAAAAAACAACTGAGACAGTGTTTTACCGGTGTTTATGGAACGCTTTGCTGTTATTATTGCTTGCTTTCTTCGTCAGGCCCCAGCCATGGTAAGGACGACACTGTATGACATTTAAAGTGGATAAGAGGGCGATCAGGATGTGTGCTGAAGAGAAGAATGCCAGAATATCACCATCTGACCAGACCAAGCAGTGTATATAGGTATATAGGTACAAACTACGCTATTTGGTACTTCATTTGGTGTCTGTCAAACTAATGGCTCACAGCGCATATATTGCATTTTCTGCGTTGTTTACGCGTGGGTACCATTGGCCATCTGTCCCTTTGGCTGGCTGTCTTGTGACGGCCACTCAGACATGCACAATTTGAAACCGCTAAGTCAGCAGTCTTAAGACAGCTGGGTTAGAGTGCAGGGTGCAGGGGAACACTGAGTGAGGCCACTCACCCCAGTCATGGCTCTGCAATCACAGCAGGAGACCAGGGCCAGGACTGGTGCCCTCATTGCAGTATCCAGTTCCTCAGAAGAGATCTGGAACTGAGGTTGTCGGTTCAGGTAAGTTTTATTTTTAATATTAATATTTGCACACGCACACCTGCCTGCCTGCCTCATCCGCTCCATAAATGCCAGCCACCACTGCCTTCACCCGTGAGAGGATTCCAACTGCCACAGTCCCCAGAAATAAGTCAAGGTGCTCACCAGCACAAATTATCCACCGCCTAAAGAGCATACACAACAGAGTGTATTTATCAAAACTTTATGTTGGTCCACAATGAGTACACATTTTCTCTTCCTGATAAAATGGTTTTATTTATATCCAAAACAAGCACTATTTGGCTGCATCAAAACCTTCTTGAAAATAATTGGTTTACAGTTGCGAGTCTTGAATTACATCAAATCAATCAATTAGGGAGATACTATGCCGAGTAAGATGCAAACTGGTACTCCCTATTCAGAATCCCTTGGTGGTTGTTGCCTTAGGACCCCTGAAAGAAATATCCCGAAAGTGACATTTGTAAACAAAAATTACCATTTGGACCGATATAATAAATATTCATGCATTTGAATGCTTCGGTTGTGTGTTCTAGTTTATAATTGCCTTTTTACGGAAAATAAATGCAGAATTGGGAAGCTGGTTGTTTCCGCTTATCTATTAGCAAAGTCACATTTTGTACAATGACTAGATCGCTAACTATTTACTTTCAAAGCCAACAGAGTACTGTGTAGATTTAAAATGAAGTCATGTAAGGTTACGATTTAAGACAAAATCTAAGACATTTAAGGTTGCTAAAAGACCAACACGATGCACTGCAGGCGCGCAACACCCATTGGACTCAAAGGGCTTCAGCCCCCCCCCCACCCCCCCCCCCGTCGTGTGTGGCAGCCCGGGATGAGACACCTTCCCGGGCAAAAAAGCAGCCGCACCCGAGCACTTCACAGGTCTTTTAAAGACCATTTGCATGTTAATGAGGCCTCGCCAGTGGCGTAACGAAAGTTGAGGGGGCCCCCCTGCAAGGTACACGGAGGGGCCCCATGACAGGGTCCTGCAGGGTCCAGCGCACAGTTCTACTTAACTTGCAGGCTCAGGCAGCCTCCTAAAATTGAATTATTATTAATGTTGTAAATCGACATCATAATGTTAGAAAGCAACATGAATTGTCAGACCTGAGTTGCGGATGGGACGAGAGGGTTCTCTTCTTTCATCACGGCATTGTGGAGGCACTCAGATTTCTAGAGATCTTCCCTCTGCACAGATGACTGTCTGACCTCTTCTGCTGAGTGCTCTGTGGTCCCGCATGATGATGGGGCAGCAAACTACGGGCGGCACACAGGCTGGAAGTAGTGCGCCCAAGAAACATTAATGCCCGCGTTTAATTGCCGCATTTCTACTAGTGACTCTTCCTGTTGGAAAATAGAGTCACGTGACGGCACGTAACGTGAGGCCGTCGCAAGTAAACCAGGACTGTACTTATGGCTGAAGCCGAGTGCCCTATTAAAAGCGCTCTCGTTTGGGTTGACACTAATGTCAAAAGTCTGGTTTATGTATTTGAGAGACGAGAGGAAATATGCCATTTCGTGATGCATTTAAATTCTTTTTTTTAAAACACAAATGTTTGCCCGTAAAATATGTCCTGTTTCCTAGGCAGTGTGTTGCAGGAGTTGTGTTCTGATGTCAGGTGGCATACGTCACTGGGCGGTGAGGGGGCCCCCTGGAGCTTGGGGGCCCCCCCCCCGCACCGCGGGGGCTGCGGGGGCCTGTGTTACGCCCCTGGGCCTCGCTGTTGTTTCACCCCTTCTAAGAGCCCCTGCAGCGCCACTCTGCCTATTGCTTAAAGTTCAGCCCACCCCGAAATTTTTGCTCAGCCCCCCCCGAAATTTGGCTCTAGTTTCGCCTCTGATGCACTGTCTATGCAAATTCCTTCAAAGGGTAATTTATGCATGCAACTTTTATGTCGAAAGAGGCCGTTAAAAAGTTTAATTGTATTCATCTGAAAGATATGAATGCTAATTTTGAACAATGTCCCCGGAGCCGTGGGTACATCGGGTAACCTTACACTAAGGCGAGGCCCTGTCAGCTACGTGCTGTGAACACTGTGTGCGCTAGGACCGAGGAGATTGTAAGCGACCGGAAAAAATAAAGTGAGAAGCTGTTTCCATAGTTGCAAAAGCGAGGAAGGAGAAAGCACCTGCCATAGTATGTATACAGCAGAAACCCACAAGAAGCCGAAGGTGTGCTGCTTGCACTGAAGCCGCAGCTGGGGGCACTTACTTCTCCCTGCTGAATCCGCTGCCAGGAACGCAGCTCACAAGACACTAGTGTGGGCTCTGGAGGGACGTCCCGGCGCCGAGAAGTCACCCCCGTCCCGTTCATCGCCTGGCTCGTTTACTCCTACCTGGCCGTCGTTGGCTTCGGGATATACATACCTCTGCTGTCATTCAAAACCTTCACTGCTCGGATGCTGGATTGTACTGCTTTGGCTCCCTCAAGTGGCCAAAAGGTGTAAATGGCCAAGTGGTGAATCACATTTGAAAAATTCAGCGATACTCGGTTTAAACCGGGTCAGCTGATTTGCAATCGGTAGGGTAATCTCGGGTAGAGTCGGTTAAAACCGAAATCCGGACAGCCTAATCGTAATGTTATGTGATTGTGTATGTAATGAGTAATAAAGTATCCAGTTTGTAGTGAACCGACATGTGATGTGTGTTCTTGTATAAGAGGGTAGCCTATTCTTCTAGTCAGCTGTGGCTACATGAACAGATGTTAACCCTGATCAGGTAAGTGGTAACTGAATAGAGGAAAGAGGAGCCCCTCGAACCTGAGAACAGGTTATGCCCGAACTGGCAATCCTTGTGTGATCTGATGAATAGTGAGACTGATTCCCTTTTTGTATGTTATGGTGATCATAGGATGAACTGTCGTATGAGACTGCCGTCTAGGTAGAGAGGTCTGGATTCGTAGGGGATCGCGAGGCCGCCGATTGTGCTGATACTGTTGTATGGGCAGAGAGGTCTGGATTCGTAGGGGATCGCGAGGCCGCCGATTGTGCTGATACTGTCGTATGGGCAGAGAGGTCTGGGTTCGTATGGGACCGCGAGGCCGCCACTTGTGATACTGTCGTATGGGCAGAGAGGTCTGGATTCGTAGGGGATCGCGAGGCCGCCGATTGTGCTGATACTGTCGTATGGGCAGAGAGGTCTGGGTTCGTATGGGACCGCGAGGCCGCCACTTGTGAGACTGCCGCCTGGGTAGAGAGGTCTGGGTTCGTATGGGACCGCGAGGCCGCCACTTGTGATACTGTCGTATGGGCAGAGAGGTCTGGGTTCGTATGGGACCGCGAGGCCGCCACTTGTGATACTGTCGTATGGGCAGAGAGGTCTGGGTTCATATGGGACCGCGAGGCCGCCACTTGTGATACTGTCGTATGGGCAGAGAGGTCTGGATCTGTATGGGATCGCGAGGCCGCCGATTGTGAGATCTTGGTATACATAGTAGGAATCCCCTGTCCTTAGGTGATAGATATATGTGGTTGCAGGATTATAAATAGGTTCTAGGGAGGGGGTAACGTTCTGACTGGGTTAGTGAGGCTCTGATGAGCGGGTTCTATCTGATCCGAAAACCCAAGCAGAACATTTGGCGTCACGAACCGCTTACGAAACCTGTGTGCGTTGTGGTTGTATCGTGTTTGTCTTCGGCGCGTGCGTGGTTTTGTTTCTATATTATTTGTATATACCTGCGTGTAGTTTTCTTTTCTCTTTCTTCTTTTTCTTTTTCTCTTTTTCTTTCTTTTCAAAGATGTTTTCTACTTTTAAGTTGCCCGTTGATATTCCCGGCTGGGATTCAACGCCTTATGAAGCCTTAGCCTGTGAGTGGGCTGATTCTACTGGTTTGAGTGAGAATTGGAATTCTT
This sequence comes from Triturus cristatus, assembly GCF_964204655.1. Taxonomy (NCBI): domain Eukaryota; kingdom Metazoa; phylum Chordata; class Amphibia; order Caudata; family Salamandridae; genus Triturus; species Triturus cristatus. The sequence goes on along the minus strand of NC_140580.1, from coordinate 594,603,570 downwards.
TTTTGGAGCTGGCGGAGCCGGCTAATGTGATTACTTGTTTGCAGAAGGCGCCGGTATCTAAGGGTGATGAGCTTCCCGTTTTGGGGCGCAGAGGTTGGATTGTTCTGTCTGCGTACAGGATCCTGCATGAGAGGTTGTTGAAGTTACAGAATGTGCATAAAGATGTGGAAGCGAACTTTGTTGAGATTCAGAATGCTCATACTTTGTTGCGGTGTCAAAATAAGTTGCTTGCTGACAAACTTGAGACGTACCAAACTATTGCCGAGAGGGCGGCTGTGCGAATTGCTCGTTATAAATACAAGAATCGGCGTGGTCGGGTTTCGACGCGAAAGGTGCGTCTGGTCGTGGCGAAAGCCGGACTGGATTGGAATCCTGATGAATGGGATGGTAATATCTGGAACTCGAGTGATTCTCCTTCCTCGGGTGAGGAGTCTGCCAAGCGCGAGTCCTCTCGCTCCGGCCGTGATTGTAAGTCTGCTTCTTGCGCCTCTGAGGGTGCACCCCGTGATTGCGCTCGTCCTTCGAGCGGGGTCGATGCTTCTTCTACTGATTGTTCCTCTACGTGTACTGGTCGAGCTCCTTGTGATGCTCGTCCCGCGGTCTCGGTGCATCCAGTTTTTCGGCGGAAGGTGCAGCAGGCTCCCGGTGCTCCGAATGGTATTGCTTTAGACTCTTTGGAGGATTTTACTCAACAAGAAATTAGTGATATTTTGCAGCGATTTCGACAGCGAGTTGGTGAGCCCTTGCTCACATGGATGGTGCGCCTTTATGAACTGGGCGCTGCTGGCATTATGCTGGATGCTGGCGATTGTTTGAAGTTTTGTTCCTTGAGTTCGGATTCTACTGTACAGGATCATTTTCGTAACTTTAATGGTGGTGGTCAAATTTCTTTGCTTCAATTGGCGACTGAGGGTTGTAATCAAAAATATCCTACTGAGTCTGACTGGCCTCTGAATGACAAACCGTGGTATACTTTGCGCGATGCTGCGCAACGTCTCAAAGAGGAGGTGATGAAAACGGCAATTTTTCTAAATACTGCTGACAGGTTGCTTGATGGTTTCTTGACATCTTCTGTGCGGAATCGTATTATTCGTTCTTCCCCTGTTGCTTATAAGCAGGTCATGATGACTTTATTGATTAATCAGACTGGTAACATGTTATCTGTGGTGCTGGAATCGGTACGCCAACTCGGTGAGTTGGGTGAGTGGTTTAAACCTGAACGGCAGTCCCGGCCTGACACTCGTACTCCTGGTGACAATAAACTTACTAGACGTGATATGTTTTTTGGTCTTATGGCCGATGGTGTGCGGAAGGAGGACATTGATGGTGAGACTACTTCTCGTTTGTGGGAAATGTTTCGCAAACGTGGCTTGGATCGAAAGGAGGGTGCCCGGCGTGTTCGGACAACTGAGAATGATCGTGGTTTTTCTGACGGTAGCGGTGATGACGACCGCCGTGGGCGCTCTTATCGTCGTGATGATCGACGTTATGCGCGTGATTTGTCCCCCCGTCGTGATAGAGACAGGGAGAGAGAGGGGGAAAGAGAGAGGGGGAGAGATGATTATATTAACAGCAGACGTAGAGATGATAGGGATCAATCCCCTGAGTTGAGAAGGCGAGAGGATCGACACATATTGGCCGATCGAAACCCGCAGTACAATGCAGGGAACAGTAATCCATTTCGTAATGGAGATGGATATGAACAGGAGGTATCGATACCTAGGAACCGTGAGAGTCTTTATCCTGATTTATCCTGGTACACAGAACACAATAAAAAGGACTAGGAAATAGGTCAAGCTCCAGTACACAGATGGGCTCACAGAGATAATAGACCCTATGTAGATATTGATATTTATTGGAGACATCGTAATATCCAAAGGGCCCGAGCATTGGTAGATACAGGAGCGGAGGCCACTCTTATTCATGGAAAATCAAAGAAGTTTAAAGGTCAGCCTTTTACAATTACCGGATTAGGTGGAAAGGAAACTCCCGCAGTTCAAACCTTACTTGAAATGAGAATAGGTAGAATTCCTAGAAAAGAATACTCTGTATTAGTGGTGCCACTCTTAGAATTCATAATTGGAATTGATATTTTGAAAGGAATGACTTTGCACTTAGATGATGGATGTTACCAATTTGGAACTAAACATTATATATCGTCCAGGCCTGTACGGGTTGGTCGTTTAAGAATGCCCCCCATAAAAGTTCCCCAGGCGACAAAAGTGGTTCGTCAGAAGCAGTATCGTATTCCAGGTGGTCATGAAGAGATTAGTACCACTATTCAGGAGTTGGTGGATGCAGGAGTTATAACCCCAGTTACTTCTGCTTGGAATAATCCTGTTTGGCCTGTACGTAAGAGTGATAATTCTTGGCGCATGACTGTTGATTATCGAGAATTGAATAGACACACACCCTCTTTGACTGTTGCAGTACCGGATGTTATTACCCTAATTGAAAGAATCCAGAAACATCCAGGTACATGGTATGCGTCCATTGATATTGCTAATGCTTTCTTTTCGATTCCGATTGCCCCTGAGTGTCAGGAACAATTCAGTTTTACGTGGAACGGGCATCAGATGACGTTTAGAAGTCTTCCTCAGGGCTATGTGCATAGTCCTACGATATGTCACCGGCTGGTGGCAGAGCATCTGGCTGAGGTACCAGTTCATCCACAAATTCAGATATGTCACTATATTGATGATATTTTGATCCAAGGTGAATCACAAGAGGAAGTTCAGACCCAATTGGATAGAGTCATTGAGTGCTTGCGTGAGAAAGGTTGGGAAATCAACCCGGATAAATTACAAGGTCCGTCCCAGGCTGTGAAATTTTTGGGTATTAATTGGCATGAAGGGCACCGAGAAGTGATCCCTCAGGTTAAACAGAAAATTCTTGATTTTGCAGTTCCGAGAAATAGGAAAGAAGCCCAAAGCTTCATTGGTTTGTTTGGATTTTGGCACCAGCATATTCCTCATTTGAGTCAAATATTGGCCCCTTTGTACCAGATCACTCGTAAAAAGAATGCATTTGAATGGGGTAAACCACAGCAAGATGCGTTCAGTCTGGCAAAAGAAGCAATTCAGCATGCTCTGGATTTATGGCCTGTATGTGATGGTGATGTGGATTTGAATGTGTCTGTACAAGGCCTTTATGTGAATTGGAGTTTGTGGCAGAAACAAGGCAAGAGTAGAGTACCGTTAGGTTTCTGGACCAAAAAGTTACCTGATGCTGGTGAGCGTTATACACCTTTTGAGAAACAGCTACTTGCTTGTTATTGGGCTCTGGTGGATACCGAGCAATTGACTTTGGGACATGATATAGTTTTGCGACCTGAAATTCCTATCATGCAGTGGGTTATGAGTTCGCCGAAAACTCACCGAATTGGACACGCTCAAGAGGCGAGTGTGATTAAATGGAAATGGTATATACAAGACAGGGCACGTGTGGGACAAAAAGGAGTTGCATCTTTGCATGAGCAGGTGGCACGGGCGCCATCAACTGAAACTGAGAGTGAATGTTCCGTACCTTTAGTACAGGAATCTCCTGTTAAGTGGGGTAAACCTTTTGATGATTTGTCCGCAGAGGACAGAAACCATGTCTGGTTTACGGATGGTTCAGCAAGGTTCATAGGGACGAAACGGCATTGGAAGGCAGTGTCCTATAATCCGATCACACAAAAATTGCTGAGTACAACTGGTGAGGGTAAGAGCAGTCAATTTGCTGAACTCTATGCTGTTTATCAAGTTCTGAAACAAGAGTTACCTGGCACATGTCATATTTTCACCGATTCTTGGTCTACTACCAATGGACTGGCAGTTTGGTTACCGACTTGGCATTCCCATAGTTGGAAAATCCATTCCAAGGAATTGTGGGGAAAAGAATTATGGCAGGAGATTTGGGAAATGCTCCCACAGAGTACTGTTACAATCTTCCATGTGGATGCTCATACCCCGATAGACTCTCTTGACAAATTCTTTCAGAACATTGCAGATGAGAAATCTAAAATTCCTGAGGCAGTGGTGGACACGCAAGATTCTGATATTGCGGGATTGGCGAAATGGGCCCACCAGAAAGCAGGACACTTTGGAGAGAAAGCCACTAGCAGGTGGGCTGCTGATGGAGGAATTTATATTCCCCTAGATTTAATTAAAAATGTTATTCTACATTGTCCCATTTGTCAGCATATCAGGCAGCGCAAAGTGCCCCAAATTGTTAAAGGTCATTTACATCGCGGGAAATTGCCCGCTCAAATTTGGCAGATTGATTACATTGGTCCACTTCCTATGAGTAGGAATTGTCAATATGTTTGCACCATTGTTGATACATACAGTGGCCTGTTGGTGGCCCTTCCCTGTAAGCAAGCTACCCAATTGAATACTATTAAAACATTGGAATTGATTATGATGTATTATGGTGTGCCATTCCAAATTCAATCTGATAATGCATCCCATTTTCGTGGAAGATTGGTACAGGAATTCTGTGTGGAAAACAATATTGAATGGGTGTTTCATATACCATATTATCCACAGGCCTCGGGTCTTGTGGAGAGGTTGAATGGCCTGCTAAAAGACCAACTGCGCAAATTAACAGATGACAAGTATAAGAATTGGCGAGATTTTTTGCCTCAAGCGCTATTGATTTTGAATAACCGTCCTTTTCTAAATGCTGAATCCCCACTTATGCGTTTATTTCCTCCGAATGTTAATGCTAAACCCAATGAGATCAGAGAGACTGTGATGTACTGGGAGATTACTCCCGGAGCTTTGGCTCCATGCAGAGCGACCCCAGGGTCGGCAGGTTTAGACTTGCATGCCATGGATGACACCATTATAAAAAGTAAAGATCGAGTCATCATTGAAACAGGCGTTGGTGTTCAGATATCACCTGGAAATTTCGGATTAATTGCCCCTAGATCGGGGCTGGCTGTAAAAGGCATTCAGGTGCTTGAAAGAATCATTGATAGTGATTATCAGGGAGAGATTAAGGTGCTCCTGCTGAATAGCAGTGAGGTTGACTTACTGATACATAAAACTGACCGAGTGGCTCAATTGCTAATAATGCCTGTCTTCAGTGGTGAGATGGCAAAAGGCACTGCCCCAACGTTGCTAACTGTACGAGGCCAGAAAGGTTTTGGCTCCACAGATAATCCTGGGGCCAGAGTTTGGGTGCAGTCGCCTAAGAATCCCCCTGAACAAGCAGAGGTCATTGCAACCGGTCAAGATAATACCATTTTAGTTATGAGACCAGGGAAAGATAGCTGGGAAGCAGTCCCGGCTGACAAATGTTACTTACGAGAATGAATAATGCCTGTATTTGATTCTCTTTCAGATCATTCTTTGGACTGTTGCTGCAGGATGTGTCGGCGTTGGACTGTTTTTGGGCTGGTACGACGAGAGAGGAGGGATCCCATCAACCCGGGATGAGTTGAGAACCCGAGTGTCGCGTTCCTTCGCTGCGTGGGATTCGTCGTCGAACTTTTGGACTTCACTAGCGAAACGGGTGACTAACGCCCCTCATTTCTGCTTGACACCGATGAGATCAGTGAATGACATTTTGGCAACTTGTTTGGTTGCTGTCCCTGCTTCGTTGGAGACTTTGACTCATATTTTCAATATATCAACTGCTCGCCCCAATGTTCTTCTGGGTGATTTCGCTACCCATGAGTATTGCCCCTTGTGTACTGAACTGTCAGACCCGATACCCCCCATCCAGTCCCAAATAGTTACCTATAATATCACACAAGGTGATTTGTGTTTTTTCCTTACGTGTAATCCTAGTGCAATTTCGGAATGTATGCGTTTAAAATTGAAAGGTGCCACCTCATTCTCCGCTCATGAACGAACTTTGTGCCTTCAAAGGACACCGAAAATATGTACTTCTGTTCAGAATAACATGACTTGCAAGAGTATGGTAGTTGCCCCCAGTCATTATCGCACGATGTTACTACCTGCCGGATGGCTTTTCTCATGTGGTAATACTTCCTGGCCATATGTCCCCGCAAATATTTCTGGAGGCCCTTGTGCCATTACTAGATTGAGTTTATTGATGTTTTCCTCACATCCGAATGCCAACTCTCGTGTGATTCGAGATACAGTGAGGTTACAGGAGGATTGTGACTCATCTTTGCATTTATATTCTAAGTCCGAATACCTTAGCCTAGCTATTTCAATTATTGGTGTTCCTGCTTTGGCAGTTTATAATGCCAAATCTATTGAGAAAATGGCCTGCTGGATGGTGAAATCCATTAATAATACTTCTACAGTCCTGTCGGACATGCTATTAGACGCCCAGGGTGAACGAAGGGCTATCTTGCAAAATCGAGCGGCCATTGATTATCTTTTGCTTAAACATGGACACGATTGTTCTGATTTTGAGGGTCTTTGTTGTTTTAACTTGTCTGATCATACACAATCCATTCGAGCTCACATTAATAAGCTACATGACTTGACAGAAGAAGTTAGAAAACACATTGACCAGGGCTGGTTTGACTGGCTCTTTAATTGGTTACCTGATTTACATTTATTACGTCAAATATTAGGAGGTATTCTGATTACTATCGCCATTTTGATTTCCATCTGTTGCTTTATTCAGTGTATTCCTTCACTACTTCAATTCTGCACACCTGGTACTAGACATAGATCAGTTAGTTTTGTTTCGTATTATTCTTCCACAGATGTTAGTTCTGTTTAATGAATGTATAATAGACTGAAGTCAAGGGTGAAATGTTCTGCTCGATTTTCCTGGCCTTCTTGTGTTAACAAGTGATTGAATGTGACTTCAGTCTCTTACCATTCAAGCCTAAGGGTTAGAGTAGTGAATGGAGCCTATTTACTAGGCACTTCGACATGATTCTGTGCTCTTCCCCATAGATCAGGGCTTGCACACATAGCCTAGGGGATAGATTCGTTAGTATTAGGGATAACCTGTCCTGTAGTGAGGGTATTTCATGGAGCTGTGCTGAATTCAGGCCTGGTAGGCCTCAAACGGGAGAGACTCCATCTTTCTTTCTGCTTCGGCAGCTTGGGATGCTTCTAGGCCAAGAGTAATGTTTTAGTTATGAGGTGTTATTCGCTTGGAGAGAACCGGTTCGGGCCGGCTCTTATCGAAGGATTGTATTTTTCTTCATGCCGAAGACACTACATCAGGCCGGCCGGCTGGGAACGTGTCCTTGGTACGGGGAGGTACAAGAATTTGGTGGGCGGCAGGTTACGGGCCGGAATTTTCCATGAGGAAATGCACCTCTATATTAGTGAAAGTCTGAGGCAGTTACATGTTCAGTCTGTAGGCGGCATCTAGCCGTTAGCAGTAAAGCTACTACTTATTCCAGGGAAGACAGACGCCATCTTGAAGGCGGAGAAGAACTGAGAGACAGATGCTTTCCTAACAGAATAGCCAAAGAGGAGAGAGTAGCCGATAAGGAAGAGGTCCCAGTGACTCGGAGAAGGGTGATTCCAGGCGAGCCGAGGCACAGACGAGAAGGGAACCTAGATGACCACTGAGTGCAGGCTACATACTACTAAGGTGATGTCGACCCTTTCTTATTAGAGTGTACAACTTAATCTTTCACTTTTCTTTGCAGGTTATGTGTTATATCGTAATGTTATGTGATTGTGTATGTAATGAGTAATAAAGTATCCAGTTTGTAGTGAACTGACATGTGATGTGTGTTCTTGTATAAGAGGGTAGCCTATTCTTCTAGTCAGCTGTGGCTACATGAACAGATGTTAACCCTGATCAGGTAAGTGGTAACTGAATAGAGGAAAGAGGAGCCCCTCGAACCTGAGAACAGGTTATGCCCGAACTGGCAATCCTTGTGTGATCTGATGAATAGTGAGACTGATTCCCTTTTTGTATGTTATGGTGATCATAGGATGAACTGTCGTATGAGACTGCCGTCTAGGTAGAGAGGTCTGGATTCGTAGGGGATCGCGAGGCCGCCGATTGTGCTGATACTGTCGTATGGGCAGAGAGGTCTGGATTCATAGGGGATCGCGAGGCCGCCGATTGTGCTGATACTGTCGTATGGGCAGAGAGGTCTGGGTTCGTATGGGACCGCGAGGCCGCCACTTGTGATACTGTCGTATGGGCAGAGAGGTCTGGATTCGTAGGGGATCGCGAGGCCGCCGATTGTGCTGATACTGTCGTATGGGCAGAGAGGTCTGGGTTCGTATGGGACCGCGAGGCCGCCACTTGTGAGACTGCCGCCTGGGTAGAGAGGTCTGGGTTCGTATGGGACCGCGAGGCCGCCACTTGTGATACTGTCGTATGGGCAGAGAGGTCTGGGTTCGAATGGGACCGCGAGGCCGCCACTTGTGATACTGTCGTATGGGCAGAGAGGTCTGGGTTCATATGGGACCGCGAGGCCGCCACTTGTGATACTGTCGTATGGGCAGAGAGGTCTGGATCTGTATGGGATCGCGAGGCCGCCGATTGTGAGATCTTGGTATACATAGTAGGAATCCCCTGTCCGTAGGTGATAGATATATGTGGTTGCAGGATTATAAATAGGTTCTAGGGAGGGGGTAACGTTCTGACTGGGTTAGTGAGGCTCTGATGAGCGGGTTCTATCTGATCCGAAAACCCAAGCAGAACAGTACCCACGTATGAAAATTATTTACCCCACAATATTCCAGTACCAGAACTTTGCCAATTATTCTGTCCCCATAGCCTGGGTGGCCCTTGACTCAAAAATTACCTAGAGGATTTCAGAGCCAGGATTTTATCATGGCTTGTTTCCCCCTCAGTTCCAATATGCCATGTGTGCCCACTCTGAGGGAAAAAATTACCCTCAGTATGCCAGAACCAGCATTTTGACATACGTGTCCCCTCATGTCAAGTATTACTTTCAGTATTTCAGGGTCTGCATTTTGGCTTAGGTTCCCTCCCTTATGCCAGGAATTACCTGCAATGTCCTAGCACTAGTTTCTTTTGAAAGAGCCCCATCCCAAAAATGTCCTCCAGAATGCAAGTGCCAGCATTTTTCCTCAAGGACCTCTATGATTAAAATTACTTCTAGTATGTCAGTGCCTGCATTTTGCTATGGGTGACCTTTCTAATACAAGGTGTACTTCCAAAATGCCAGCGGGAGCATGTTACCATGCCTGCACCATATGTCTAGAATTATATTGAGTATGTGAGTAAATATGAGTGAAAGTGAGAGCGTGTGAGCCAGCCAGCGGTAGACTGACAATCATAAAACATGCAAAACACACATTCTAACTCATTCATACTCTCAGATCCACTCATAATCACAACATCTCACATTCACTCTTTTCACCCTCATTTTCTCTCACTTATTCTTTCTTGCTCATACTCACTCACACTCGCTGTTACTTACACACAAACATACTCCAACTCAATGGTTCTCTCTCTCACTTACAAAAGCACTTAAACACACTCACTGTCTCTGGGCCCTGGTACAACTAAACCCCTTGCACCATTGAAAGCTGCACCCCTGATTCACTTATGCTCCCTCTTACAATCTACAATTCCTCAATCCTAATGCGCCCACACTTCTTCACTCCTTCCCTCGCACTCACTTTCAATTATTCATGGTCACTTTCAAAGTCCGATTATCACTCACTTTTGCCTTGATTGACAAATGCACACACACACACTTTCACGCAATCCCAATCACTCACAAACAACCACAAACATGCACAGAGAAACCACATTCGTTTTTCTTACCATTGCTGGCAACTCGGAGGCTCCGTGGCAGCAGTAGAGCAGGAATCTGCCACAGGGCATTGGAGCCAGCAAGCATTGATTCCCAATGAACCAGAAGGAGCAGCGAGGCCTGGTTTGCAATGGAGTGGACCCATCTCAATACGTCTCCCACCTTTTTGATAGGCTTGGAAGCGCAGCCCTATAAGAAGCTGGGCCAGTGATGTGGATGATTTCTTGCTGCTCTGTAGCTTCTCATTGGCCCCAGGGATGCTCTGATGTGCACAGACACATGATAGCAGATATGCTGTGCTGCCTTAGGTATGCACAGTATATCTTCAAAATAAAATGGATTGGGTCTGTGTGAGTGGATCGCAGTTGAACTATGCCCCTCACATGTGCAATCCAGATATCCACCATCAGTCTGGTGTGTTTTTAAACAACTCTCTGTAGCTGGATTGTCGCTCAGCGCCCTCAAACCCCTCATCCTCCTTCTATTACCAGGAGCCTGATGACGAGGCTGAGAGGGCTGGCCTGTGCATTGGCACTGTTCATGGAAACATGAAATTGGTGTTTTCATGAACAATGAAAATTAGACAAGCACTGGCAAAGCCAATAGGTCTGGCGTTGGTCGCCAGCCTGTTGGCAAATCTTGTTTTTTCATGGTATTTGCAAAACGTTATTGTTCGGGAATCTGCAAGGCCCTCAAAAAATCATTTGCTAAGGAAAAATGTTGTTTTGGTCTAAAAAATCACAGATTGTCACGGTACTCCATGGCACTGACGGGAACAACTTTGTGTGTTGATGTACTCTTTGTGTAAAGACAGCAAGCCATAACTTGTAGCAAAGTCAGCCAATGGCTGAACTGGGCTGACACGTTGCCCCTTGATGCATGTTGGTGTGGGTGGAAGAACAATGTGAATGACACAACCACAGACTAATGTGTGAAGTCTGGCTGAAAACCCCTATAAGTAACTATGTTATATACAGAATTGTAGTAAAATCAAAAAGGTATTGGCTAACTCAGACTTCAAAAAACCAATTGGCTGCCAACCCTGGCTTTTGAAATAACAGAAAATGAGAAAAAAGAGAGAAACAGAAAGAAAGAGAAAAAGACAAGAAAGAGAAAGACAGAAAAGTAAGAAGAAAGAAAGACAATTAAAGAAGGAAAAAAGAGCATCTCCATAAGGTTATATTCAGAGTTAATTTGAACTGCTGAAATGGTGTGACGAATAAGCAGTCAGATAAAGGCCACTCCAAAAGGAATTTACAACAGCACTGGCAGCAGGAAGGAACTGATACAGCTGGAATGTGCCCTGTGCCATATCTGATATAATGCACCCTCCTATCACATCAGACTCTACAAACAAAGGCAAAAATAAAGAAATAATAAAAATTAAAATAAAAACACTGGCACTGAAATCAACTACCATGTTTGTGATTGTTCTGAATGTGATGCTTCAGAAAGGGCTAAATTCAGTCACTCAAAGTGAAGATAGCCAGTGGCTGAAGCAGGCTGACCCATTGGCACATGCTGAAAAGGGGCATGGCCTCGGACCACCTCTCTGCAACGCAGCACTGTGACGCATATTGGAGGTACCTGGTGGGCTGGTTGACCACCAGGGACCCTCATTATTCAAGGGGAATTCATTTACCATCTAACAACGTGCCAGGGGGCGTGTTTGCAGAGTGGTGGAGAAAGGGGGCATGGCCTCCGGCAAGATGCCATTAAAAAAAATATATATATTTTACAAGGGAGGCTGTGTGGCCCCCCTTCTTTTAAATTTTCTGGGCCCTGGGGACCCCATCCCCCAGGGCCTGACCCCTATTTTATTTTATTTTTTTAAATGGGAAGGGGCCAATTTAGGCCCTGGGGACCCCATCATCCGGGGCATGGCCAGACTTTTAATTTATTTATTTATGTGGAGGCCGGTCTTTTAAAAAAAAAATTATTAGAGGGGAGGAGGGCCGCGTGGCCCCCCTCCCAGGCAACTTTTGGCCCCGGGGACTTCATCCCCTGGGTCCTGGCCTCTGTGATTGGGACCGTGGGGGGAGCCCCAATGCCCCCATGGTCCCGCCGGCTCCCCACCTCCTGCGGGAGCCGGCACTGCTTTTGAGAAAGGGGAGCTGCTGACATGCAGCTCCCCTTGCTCAAAAGCAATTCTGCTTTGCTTCATTGAAGCGAGAGCAGGTTTCCCTGCTCTTGCTTCAATGAAGCAAAGCAGAGTTTGCTATGGCATGCTCCTGCCCTGCCATAGCAGACGGCAATGTCATGTCGTTGTACAAAACCAGTGAAATTCAGCCGTTATAGTTAGTTCAGCTAACTATAACTCGATCTCCCGCAATGCACTGCTGATGATGTCACATATTACATCACTGATGACATCTCAAATGACATCACTGATGAAAGAGTGGAGAGTCACAAGGAGCAGTCCAGTGTCGGACTACTCCCAAACATATTCCCCCTCTCAAACAGCCGGTAGAGGAGGCCTCCACCTAAAAGTGCCAGTTTTAGGGTCATCCGTCAAGAGGGAGCATAGAAAAAGGGGGGACAAAAAGTGCTTTATCCATGTTAATTCCCATAGACTCTTTAGACACGCCTGCAGCTCTAACCACCAAATGGAAGTACACCACATTTGGCAGAAAACTAGCTCTTTGTTATTTGGTGTATATCCATTCTGTAGCTTGCAATATATTTAAGGAAATTAAAATTTGTATATCTACAATTGCGACTACTTCACAAATAATAATGAGCTCTTGAAGAGTTCTGCAGAGCTCTGATTGACTGCCCACACTTCAACCAGTAAGTGTTAGCAGCCATCACGGGAATCGGCTAAAGTGAAAAAAACAAAAGGGGGCAGGGTAAGAATACCCTCGCCCTCAGCCTTAGTCTTGGGCTTCCAGAGGTACCCCGACAGGGCAAAAAAGCAATTTTTTTTGTAAATGTACAATGATTTTTGAGAAATATTCACGAATATCATTGTGAATTTGAACCAAAAAAAAGTGCGGTCACCACTCTTGTTTTAATTTAGCCTCTGGGTGGACCAGGTACAAGGGCATGCCTCCTTTATTAAATTAAAGTAGGGGGTGTAAGTGCCCCCCCTCCAGGGGCATTTTTATGCCCTGAAGGCCATCACCTCTCCAGGTCTTATGTTAAATTTAATGCAGGGGGATGCGTGGACCTCCCCTGGGCCCAAGGGGACCACCCCCTCCCCGAGGTTATAAATGAAATGAATAAGGGGGGGGGCGTATTGACCCCCCTAGGCACTGGAGACCAGCTCCTCCCAGGGCTTTTGTTAAATTTAATGCAGGGGGATGCATGGACCACCTATGGGCCTTGGGGACCACCCCCTCCTTGAGGTTATAAATGAAATGAAAAGGGGAGGGGCCGTGTGGACCCCCCTAGGCTTTTGTTAAATTTAATGCAGTGTGCCATGTGGACCCTGGGTCCCTAGGGTCCACCGCCTCCCCGGCGCTAAAAATAAAATTGAGACCACCACCTACCTGGGTCTACAATTAACATTAAAGAGGGGGGTCCACCCAGAGCTTCGGCCCTAGGGACCACCACCACCTGGGGCTACAATTGACATTCCACCTGAGCCAATTATGGCCTCAGTGACCACACCACCCAGGGCCGGCTCCTGCTATGTCCTGTAGAATCAGGCAGGGAAAGTGATGAAACTATTGCTCTTGCACACAGGGAGATGCATTTCTAGTAGCTCACTGTGCACAGTAGCAATGCCGGCTGTCACAGGAGGCTGAAGCCAGCTGGAACTTCTGGGGCCTTGAGTCTCCCCCTGTGGTCTCATAGCACACTGGGTGCCATGGGTAGGCTCCAGGGCACCCAGGGAAATATGCCCGGTCCCCGGAGTGGAAATAGGACTGGGGAGGGGGATTGTGTGCCACCCCCCATTCAGTTAACATTGGGCAATCAGCCCGAATTGGCCCAGAGAGGTGGGCAGCGGTCCCCCTCCCCATTCAATCAAGGCCAGACACCCAAGAGATGGGATCCCCGGGTCTGAAATCGGCCTGGGAAGAGGGAATAGCTGCCAAGGTTTTAGAATGCGATGTGTGACATTTTCATAATTTCTGTGTAATTATGAGTGACATTTCAAAGACTGTGAGTGACACTTTCTTGTGAGCAGAATCAAGCAATGAAGACAAGGGAATCATAAATATCCGAAATTTCAGGTGTGTGCACCATAATTTTATAAGCAGTTTCTAAATTTGAAGGACTATTAAAATTAGTTGCACTCTCTTCAGTGTACCACTGTTGGACTAACTGGCCTACGCCAACCAAAGGTGAGTGCTTAGCCAGGCTGATCAGCAGGGAGCAACTGTGGCATGGGTGTGCTGGGAACAATGGGATGCAGACTGACTTTTGCCAGGCTTATTGCAGTCACTGAGGTCAACCAGGAGGTCTGCTCTTGCCCTTGGATGGTGATCCTTTCACTGCAGTAGGCTGTTTCCTCGCATGGCAGCATTTCGGATTTCACTGTTACTGTGTTATCTCAGAGACATTGCGCTGATCAAAGTAGTCAATTGATGGCACAAAGATGGTCCTCGAGTGTTTTCATCTGATAGTGAACATTACATTGTCTGCCAGACAGTGGCTGGGTGTGTCTGTGGCCCCCAGGACTATACATCTCATTCCGTAAGGTGGTGTCAAAGAGCACAGCTTCTCTGTTGCACATGCAGAAAGGAGCCACTTGTCTGTGGCAGCAGAGGTTACGAGCAACAGCAAAAACAAAAACCCTCTGCTGCTGCCCGCCACCTGAGTGTCTGCCTCTGGTTTGCCTGTCCACTGTGCAGTCATAGTGGGCGAATACCCTGTCAGAAAAAAATAACAGGTGTCGTTGCCCCCGTATCAAAATACTTTGGCGATTAATAGGATTCTTCTGTGCTGCGCCAGGGCCGAAAACGAGAGTAAAAGTTCCTTGCATCCAGAAAACAGTTTTTATGACCATGGCAGGCACCGGTGATGTGCGATAGTCTAAGACTTTATATGCTGCTAGTGTCGGGCACAGCTTCATTCATGTACACCACAGTAGCACTGTGGGAGTTGATTATAGTGTTTTTCGACTCTGGGGTGCCTAGAGTTCAAGATTTATGATGTGCATATATGGTTGGCTGCACACCAGTTGACAGCGCACTTACTGTCAATACACTCTCAGCAGCTCCTCACTCAGAAACACATGCATCCTCACACAGAACCACTGAAGGAGTCACACACCTACTCACAGAGCCACTTAGACACTCACACACCCATACACAGACCCACTTAGAGATTCATTCACTCACTCTGACAACCACTCACAGACCCACTGAGACACTCATACACCCACTCACAAAGCCACTCAGAAGCTCATGCACCCACTCACAGACTTGCTCACACACACACACACCTACTAACAGTCCCACTTAGACACTCACAGACCCATTCACAGACCCACTCATAGACTCATGCACCCACTCACAGACCCACTCAGACTCACACACACACCCAGAGACTCCCACACTCACTTATAGACCCACTCAGAAACTGATGCACTCACTGACAGACCCACTCAAAGAATCATGCATCCACTCACAGACCCACTCACACATTCATGCACCCACTCACAGGCCCACTTAGACACTCACACACCCACTCACAGTCCCACCCAGAGACTCATGCACCCAGTCACAGCCCCAATCAGAGACTTATGCACTCATCCACAGACCCCCTCAGACTCATGCACTCCAAGGCCGACTGAGAGACTCATGCACTCACTCACTGACCCACTCAGACACTCATGCACTTACTCACAGACCCACTCAGAGACTCATGTACTCACTCACAGACCATCTAACAGACTCACACCCACTCACTGACTCACTTAGAGACTCACATGCCCACTTACAGAGCCACTCTGACACTCATGCACTCACTCACAGACTGACTCACACACCTATGGAGGCACTTGAAAAGCCACTCTGACACCTGCTCATTGACCCACACAGACACTCACATACCCACTCAGACACTCATGCACCCACTTAGAGAGCCACTCAAATGCTCACACATCCACTCCCAGATCCACCCAGACACTCACGCGCCCACTCACACACCCAGTGAGACACTTATGCAGCAACCCCAAGACCCACTCAGACACTCACACACCCACTGACAGACCCATTCAGACACTCTCACACCCACTCACAGACCTACTAAGACACCTAGGCACTCACTCACACACTCAATGTGAAAGGTTACTGGTTACAGTTAGGAGATTAAAATTAAAAAAATCTTAGAAACTCAAAAAACAAAAGGTTACAGGGATGTTATAGTTAGGAAATATCATTTTAAAAAACCTTAGAAATTCACTGAAAAAAACAAAGGTTACAGGGAGGTTAGAATTAGGCTCAGATTTCACTCGTACAATGTCAAATGAGATGTCATGAGGTATTTCATCAGTGATGTCACTGACCATGTCACAAGTGATTTAATATGTGAGGTTATAAGCAGTGCATTGCGGGGGCCAAAGTTATAGTTACCTCAGGTAGCTATAAATGCTGAATTTATATGGTGGGTATATATATATATATGTATATATATATATATATATATATATATATATATATATATATATATATATATATATATATATATATATAATTCACTGAAAAAACCATAGGTTTCACACATGTTATAGTTAGCGGAAATTTTACTGATAAAAAACCAGTGAAATTCCCCCGTTATAGTTAGTGTAGGCAACTATAACTCACGCGACCGCAATCCTCTGCTGATGCTAATACTGTATTTAGACACTTATTTGCCCATGTCTTCTTCCGTACATTTTTAGCTATACATATATTTCAAATATTTTTTTTTCATAAAGACACATATGTCATCAGCAGAAGATTGCGGTCGCGTGAGTTATAGTTGCCTACACTAACTATAACGGGGGAATTTCACTGGTTTTTTATCAGTAAAATTTCCGCTAACTATAACATGTGTGAAACCTATGGTTTTTTCAGTGAATTTGCAAGGTTTTTTAAATGCTAATTCCTAACTATAACGTGTGTGAAACCTATGGTTTTTTCAGTGAATTTGTACGGTTTTTTAAATGCTAAGTTACTTTACGCCATTCGTGGCGTGCGCGCCCACTTAACGCAGTTCGTTCCGTGCGTGTTAATAATGCAATGCAATTCAAAGTCAATAAAAACTTTGACATACTATTAGCTTCCTTCTTCTCGGGAAGAACACAATGAGTCAGGCTCATACTGTTCACATCAGAACCCAAGGACCTTATTTGTGGAATTCCACAGGTATCAACACCATCTTCTACACTGAAGATACCAGCTCATTTTCCCTATCAGATGACACAGCCACCACCTAGACAAACTTAAAAAAATGCATGACCAGCGTGGCCAATTGGATGAAAGAAGCTGCCTCAAGCTCAATACCAACTGAAGTGCTGATCTTCGGGATTAAGAGCTCACCTTGGGACTCCAGCTAGTGGCCTTCTGAACTTGGACCCACACCCACCCCAACCGACCAGGATAGAAAGCTAGGCCTCATCCTGGATATCAACCTCAGCATAACTTTCCAGGTCATTGTCGTCACCTCAGTATTTTGAGTAAATTATTCAAGTGGCTCCCACTGGACACAACATGTACTATCAAGCAAGCCCTAATCACAAAGCAGATTGGACTGTGGCAATGCACTCTATGCCGGCAACCCAAACAAGTGTCTTCACAGACCTCAAACCATACAAAACCACACCACTAGACCCGTCCTCAATCGCCGGCATAAAACCCACACCACACCATTCTCAGAGAGCTCAACTGGCTCTCAATCCAGAAGCGCTGCCAGTTCAAACTTCTCACCATGCATTCAAGTCACTACACAACACGGGACTCGCATACCTCAATCACCATCTTCAAACCCACAAACTCACCAGAGCAACTTCGCTCAGCATCACTCTCACTCACTCACATACACCCCACATCTACAGAAGCTTAACAAGAGGTTAATCATTCTCTTACCAAGCCCCTGAATCCTGGAATGACCACCCAAACACATCAGGGCCTCCTCCTCACTTCTTGAATTCCGAAATAAGATGAAGATCTGGCTTTTCAATTAGTCTTCTTGCGAGACCATCATGACTGCCTGTACTCAGGCCCAGCCTCACCACACGCCTACACTCACTTACTCAGTGCCTGGATACCCTCATGGATGACAAGCAGTGATCTACAAATCCATCATACATTGCATTACATTACATTATAAAGTTGTCTGAAAAGGGAAGTCAAGCTGGGCCAGTTCTCCTGTAAAGTAAGCACACTGTAATTCCTGAGTTGGAGAATAGGAGGTATCTAAATCTAAAGCCAAGAAGAAAGACATCTGCAGTAAAGGAGTCTGAAAAAACATGTAAATTCTCATCTACGTGCATTGTTTAGATCACACATTTCTAACATTCCACTACACCCGCACATGATTCTCAGGAGCAGAACCAATCAGGTTAAGGCTCACAAGGATAAAACAATTTCAATATTTTTCTCAAGCTACTATACAATGGACTCATACTAAATGTCCTTCGAGCTAGCAGTACCTAACAGGTACCCGTTAATGCATTTCCCACAGATTGTGTAAATAAAATTTCACATGGGAACAGAAAACAAATGATACATCACTTAAGATTGCTGGTTCAATTTTCTCCTTAAAGAAAGAAAGATAAACAACATGGAAAAAATGGCAACCAGACGTCAACCATTTTACAATGTGGCCTACTTTGGCTATGGTCAAGCTACACTTGAAAGATACGTACTTAGTTCTTTTGAATGAATGTTACATGTTAACATTGATATTAAAGGAAAACATTGAATTATAAAAAATATTCATCATGTGCACTTTCTAGGGGGATAGAGATACCCTTGCAGGCAGGTGCAGTGAGTGATTGAACCCACCTACAGGAGGGTGTTTGAGGGAGGCTCATGGGTCTTTCCCCTCTACAGAGTATCACAGTGATTGTGTGCCACCTCTTTCTAGCAGACAGTCAGTGCACCTCCTTGCGGGCTCTCCCTCTGCTCCCCAGTCCAAAATACGGTGCTGGCATAGAGGTGCAATAATTCCCTTATTTGTATGGGGCCATGCCTCCATGCAAATGAGGGAACGCTCATTTAGGGTAGCGCCAATACCATCTGTATTACAGGAGGGCTGCGCAGGTGTGTCGAACTCCTTCTTTAATACAAAAGTGTCAAGGGTGGGGTACATAATACGGCCCCAGGTCATATGTTTTGTAGGTATTAAAAACATTAACAATGGTGTTTCACTGCCAGGATGCACTTCCAGCCATAACGTAAACAATCATTTGGAGTAAGAATGAAAATTCAGAGTGAAGAAGCCTGAAACACCCTTGTATTTGCTGAGTGGAGTGGAAGGCTTTTCTTCATATGGAAAATTAATTTGAAGCGGAGTTACAAGGGGCAAAATGCCGTGTGTGCAAATGAACACTTCTGCAAAACTTTGTTCAAATACTAAGAGCTAAAGGGGTAGCTGAAGGCCACACAACCACAACTTGTCAGATTTTTAAGAGAGTTTATGAATTCCAAAAACATACATAAATCAAAAACTGAAACCCATGATGCATAGATTTCTCTGTTTTTTAAGTTGGCCAGTATCATTGCCCGCCAGATTCATCCTTTTATCCTGGCACACCCAGACTATTGTCTCAGTGGCCAGAAACTAAGGGAGGCATAACTCATTCATCATAGCAAATCATTGCATCTCCTTTAATCTTTCCAGGATGTCTGTTTCTGAAATAACTCATAATGATGTTAAAAGGTATATATACCATGGCTAAAGTCTGTGCATGAGACATATTAAAGGAGGTGGTCTGTACAATCCACCACTGTTACCTTTAAAATTACGGACAACCATTAGCTCCTTAAAAATACAAACAACGTGTTTTTTAGCTCGTGTCATTGACAATGTTCAAATAGCTTTTCATGTGATAAACAGAAAGCCAGTGACTCATAGAAGGTGGACATGATTGATATATTTTCATACCACGTTTCTGTGCGTGATAATTTAGTTGTTGTTTTATACACCAATCAAGCAGTCTGGAGACTACTTCGACGCAATCTTAAAAATGGAACAAGATCACACATTTCATACACGGTGCCTGCCACGTTGATTTTAATGTATCCCTGAAACTACCTTCACGTGTTTGAAACGCAAATCGCAACATAAGGGTGAAATCAAGGAGACAGACCAGCAGTTCTAGAGGCCCATGATGGTTTAAAGTTCTCCGATGAATTGGCCAACTCATGGCATGGCACTCGAACAAAGACAGATTAGAAAAGATGTAGAATCATCTTCATATAAAGTCACAATAATGTTGTTTAATAACTCTCAACCATTCCTTCTTAATGGAGTCCATCAATGAACTTTGCCATTGATGCCCTGGTGAGTGGATTACTATTGCTAGGATTGTCCCTGCTCCAAAGATTATTGCAAATGATTACATCACCATTTCATCAATCCTGTAAAAAGCTCTCTATTCCTTGCCAGTTAATACGCAGTGGTGTATGGCTCTGACCCCACCTCTGTAAGCTATGCTTTTATGCACTAACGCACAGCATGATTCCTGGTCACGTTGTGTGATCCGCTTCAAGATTTGCAAGTTTCAGTTAAACTCTATTTTGAAAAGAGCTATCATCCATCTTTCCATTCTCTTTTCCACTGTTCATCATACTCATGCATGGTAGTGAAAATTGAATAGCTATATTTTTTTTAAACCAAATGTATTGGGTTTTCTGCTTTACTCTGATACATTACAATACAAGCATTTGCAATGCAATAGGTCTCGCATTTGTGAGTTTAACCTACTGTCATTGTAAAGGATAATGCCCTTTGTTTGTTTTGACAATTAATACATAAATAAAAGGCATTGTCATTTATAATGCCAATAGCTCAAACTCTTGTAAATGCAAGACCTCTTTTACTTCAAAGAAGCGGCCACCATTGTCCCAGGCTGCTTGAAAAGTGAAAGCGCGCATGGCGGCTGAATGTTGCAGGAAAGCATGTTGTGCCTGTAGTAGGAGACACTCATTAAAGAAAATAGTGCCTACAGACTAAAAAAGACATACCGTGTAACAACAGAAGTAAAAGGGCCAGTCCTCATGGGAGGTTACAAATTAAGACACGGCGGTAATAAGAAAGGAAAAACAAGCCTATTAACGAATCAGAAGCCAGCATTTACAAAGGACAATGACAGAGGGCAATAAAAAATAGGGGCGGAGATTGGGTGGAGCTTCAAGTCCATGCTCCAATACAGCATGCCTCACAGAGCAGCACATAACCTGCCCAGGCTCCACCTAAAAAGAACACTATGGTGTAATCAGTACATCATGAAGAACATAGATGATGTAACAATGAAATTCAACTTCATAAAACAAAAGCAAGCCTGGTGATATGATATGTGTCATGAGAATAAAGATGAGATAGTGTTGTAGTGTTACTAGGCCCATCCACTTTTATTGGTTTTATTTCTCAATTTGCTCCCTGCCAGAATTCATACCATTCTCTTGGTCCTCCGATGGATCTTGCTTAGTGCCGAGAGGTGTTGGATATAAAGGGTTCCAACAGTCATCCAATGAGGACCAGGCATTGGATAACGTAACTATAGATTAGGAATCAGACTCCTGTAGATTACCCTCAAAACAATACTATAAAGATAAAAGATTATCACGGCAAGCCCAAATCTTCTGAAGAAACATAGATGAGCCAAAAATCATGCACACCAAGAGTTCAGTCAAAGGTATACAGAATAACAACATTAGTATTTTATGTTCTGAGATCTCTCTAATGTGATCTCCTCTATTCATTAGTCCTAATTTAGGAATGTATACTCAAATAAAGAGAGACAATCATCATATCTGAGTCGTTATGATGACTTAGTTTAGTTTGTCAGAAATTTAAGGTAAGCAAGTGCATCAATATCTCAGCTATGAAGACCGCTAGTCAGATACTAATGAGACCTTGAAATAGGATACCAAAGCTCAAGAGTACAGGAAGAGACATGAAACATTCCAGCTTAAGCAGTCTCCAAGAAGAAAGAGACCACTCAGAACACACAGCGTATGCATTAGTTCATAGAGGAATCCAGGTGAGTCCGCATCAGGCAAGCCAAGATTTGTCAATGAAAGTTCCGCAAGGAAACAACTCATCTGTCACTCACTCCAGCCAGTCAAGGAGAGAAAAACAGCTGTTCCTGACCATTAATTCGAGTAATATTATATTCTTGAAGTTCCAGGAGTGACACCTCCTGGAATCACCTCATCTATAAGCGACAGGGTATGGAGTAGTCACAGGATGAATAATTGAGCAGTCAGGAACAGTATTGCCTCTCCAATGATGCTGTTCAGATATATAGCCCAGTCTATTAATTAGGCTCAAAGGAAGAATATTATGCTGCCGACTGTAACAGGGCTCTGAATAAGAAATCCCTGATGCCGTCAGTAATTGGACCCGTATGGCATACGTAAACCTAGAAGTACTGGAACACTTGACCTCCTATACTGCATCAAGATAGGAGGTCTAACTACGGGACCGCCCTAAAATAACAGCACTGATGAAGTCGTGAAGATACATCCCATAAAACGACGAAACACGTGTTGGCTTAGGCTAAAAGAAGAAGATCAAATAAAATACAACACCTGAAGACAAGCTATCTAACCATCTGCATATTATATATTCTGTTTTTGTACTACACTGTAATTGATTTGAATGGCGTGTGCTTCAAACCTATAAACTATATTCACCAATCGCGGATTGATATTAGGGGAGTAGGGTGTATCTTCCCAGTATTGAATGCACCTTGTGCCTCACATCCAGTTCACTATACTCTTCTGTAATTACTATATGAGCCCCTGATACCTTATCTACACCCAATTATAAGAAGCCTCATGATAACAACTATGAGATAGGAGCATCAGCTTGTTTGGGGCCTTAGGTAGTCCTGATTTAAGGATGAAAAGATCACAGGCAATGGTCTGAGCACTGTGCATATCACTGCTGCACACCTCAAGCAGGTTAAGGCCAGCCAGCCAGACAAAAGGCTGACCATTAAAGCTGGTCTACCAAAGAGTAATACTCAAATACCGGGCCCCCAGTCCTCCCTGTTCCTTAGGGAGCTGCAGTTTAGCCAGGGCAACTCTACGCAAGTTTTTGTTCCAAATCAAGTTCCACACCATGGTGTTCAAGGTGTGAAATAACCTATGAGGTACAGGGATCGGCAAGTTGGTGAAGTAATATAGGAGTCTCAGTAACATTACCATTTTGGTGAGGCAACTTGGCCCTGTACTGTCAAAGGGAAGGAGTACCAGAACATGATTTGTGCCCGCAGGGAGGATGCTGCCTTCATCAAATTTCCATCCAGCAAGTCTTTGCTGGCATTATATATATTAATTCCCAGGTATCGAAAGCTGGAGGGTCCCCATGTTATCTGATGAGTGTTTACCTTTATATTATGCTTGGAGCTGCCTAAATGCAGTGGGAACAGGCACGATTTAGCACAATTAACGCCCAAACCTGAAGTTGCTCTGAAGGCTCTCTGGAGAGGCGCTACTGCATCCATGCCCTAGCGAATATCTTTGATATATATTATAACATCGTCTGCATAAAGGGAGTCAGCATGTAAATCATCATTAATTGAGATACTTCAAACTCTCCCTGACTGGCAGAAGCGATGAGCCAAAGGCTAAATTGTCAACACAGATTGCAATGGAGACAGCAAGCACCCCTGGCATGTACCCTAGCTGACGGGGCATGGGCCAGAAATAAGTTGCCAAATTTTAACCCTAGCTGATGTATCAGAATAGAGTAGCTGTGAGACCTGTCCCTCTCTGAAGGGTCACCCCCAAATGTTTTGCCATTTACCCTCCACTTTTTGCTGAATTCGTTTTTGTTAGTTTAAGACTCAGTGCACTTTACCACTGCTAACCAATGCTGAAGTACATGTGCTCTCTTCTTTAAACATGGTAGTATTGGTTAACACCTAATTGGCATATTTAATTTACTGGTAAGTCCCTGATAGAGTGGTAAACAACATACCCAGGGCCTGTAAATTAAATGCTACAACTGGGCCTGCAGAACTTATTGTGACACCCACTTAAGTAGCAACGTAAAATGTCCTAGGCCTGCCACTGAAGCCTGAATACAGTTCTAGACTGCCATGTCGACTTGGCATTAAAACCCCATTAGCAAGCCTTACACTCCCCCTTTATTACATATATGTCACCACTATGGTAATCCCTAGGTAGCCCACAGGGCAGGGTGCTGCGTAATTAAATGGTCAGGCATGTACTTTTAAGTTTTACATGTCCTGGTAGTGGAAAGAAAACCTACATTCGTTTTTCACTACTGTGAGGCCTACCCCCCTATAGGATAACATTGGAGATTCATTTTTACATTTAATAAGCTGTAATTTCAAAATGGGAGCTGGTAGCTATGCCATGTTTGATGTCTTTGAAATTGTAATATAAACACCATATTTGATGGTAAAAATGCCACTTTTAGAAAGTTGAGAATTTTCTGCCCTTAGTCCTTTTGTGCCTGTAGCCCATTCACATAATTGAGTGTAACTGACAGTTAAACTTTGCGAATTCCTTCCAGACAGTCAAACAATAGAGGGATTAGGTGTGCCTGAATGGGACATCTGCGAGCAGGGTGGGCGGTGGAGCTTAGCACAGCCCCACATGCAACTGAATAGCCTGTGCTCTGCCTTTACATAAAGGGCCTAATAACCTCACATTGCCACTGCAGCCAGCTTGGTGCCAGAGCAGAGGAGTCAGGAAATTCCATGCACTTCAAAGCCACTGTGTAGGAGCTTCTTCTACCTTCCATAAGGAGGTCACCAGGGTACAAGGGCTGGATTTGCAACTGTTCCAGGACCTTTAGTGTGACTCACAAGGGCTAGTTTGCTGGTCTCCTGTTCAGAGCCATTAGAAACTGTGCTTAAGGTGCCCAGATAGCCAAAAGCCAAAAGTGGGGGCATTTGGCTAAAACTGCTCTGAGAATCAGGAGGCGACCAGGACCAACCTCCTCTCCTTTGCCGGTCGGATTGACTTTGAAGCCTCTCCCCTACGTTCGACTCCACAGCTGCAAATCCATTTCAGCGGCCTTTCGCCAAAGGGGTATCCAGTCTCGTGCAATTGTCCTCACCTGCTTAGTCCTGCTGGAGATTTTCAACTTCAATTTCAGAGACTAAGTCTAAATGTAGAAATCTTCACTGCGGCTCCGACCCAAGGCTGTCCGGCCATGAAACTCCCTCCGCAGAATTGCCCCACTGAACTTTACCCTCTAAAAACATTTTTCTCAGAAATGTTTCTAAGTCCGAAGTTAGGCATTGACCAGGCCCAATTAACTTCCTGCATCCGAACCGGGTTATATTACGGTCTGCACTATTTTTCAACTTTGACCCGGTCTCACGTGACTTGATAGCTGTGGTTGGTGCCTTAATCTTTTAGGCACTAGTTTTTACTAAAAACTTTTAAAAATCCTAACTCTGGTTCTACTAATTGGATTTTTGTTGCATTGATGTCAAATAATGTATTAAACTGTAATCTATTTTCCAAAATGGTTTGGAATTTTTCTTGTGTTGTGCTTTTACTTTATTGCTGTTTTTGTGTGGTATAAACACTTGACACGTTGCCTCAAAGTTAAGCCTAACGGCTTTTTGCACCACGCTACCCAGGGTTGTTGACAGGTTAATTTAGTGACTTTTTGTGATTCGCCCTGAAAGGAATTGTGGCTGTGGCTTGACTAGGGCTCAAACTCAAGTCTAATAACAACCCAATTTCTCAAAGTAGTCTAAACAATCTCAGCATGTTGTCTAGACCTACTCTGTGTAACACTGCAAACATGTAGTCACAATCGAGCATATAAAAGGTCTTTTCTAAATCTAGCACTAAGCAGAAAGAGTAAGGCCAGTGTGGAGGAGAGTCTTTTAGTAGCCTGTATAGCCTACTTATATTGAGTGAGGTGGATCTACCAGGCATAAATGCATTCTGGCAGGGGTGAATTAAGTCAGGCATAGCTTTTAGTAGTCTCATTGCTAGGATCTTGCAATCACTGCTCAACATGGCCAAAGACCTGTAAGAAGTAATTTCTAGGGAAGTCACGCCCCGGCTTGGAGAGAGACAAGAGACGTTTTCACATAGATTATGTCACTACTCCAGCAATGAGGGAGGAATGAGACAATTCCACCAGGTTCTAGAACAGCAGGTCTGCATATGTCTTATAATATTCGATTGGCAGACCATTCACTCCAGGGGTTTCCCATGTTGGAGAGTCAAGTATGGCACAACAGAGCTCATGTCCCATAATCAGACATTCTAGTAATTCTCTATAATCAGTAGCCACATCTGGCAAGGTTATCGCACAAAACAATGCAGCACTGTTGGACTGCGGTGGAGAGTTCTCAGGACAATTCAATGCTTGACAGAGGGTGCAGAAAGCTGCATTAATATCTTCAATACCTGAGAGTAAACTATAGTATCTGGGGGGAAAAGTGGATGGCAGCAATGGGAATAGTAGTAGAAGCTTGCTGAATCAGTTTTACCAGTAACCTCCCAGACTTGTCCTCCTTCACATGACCTTGGCATGGTATGCCTTGGAATCGATGCAGCACAAGGACTCAATCAGTCATACATGACGTTCCCTCATAGCTAGTAATTCTTCTCTGACAGATTCTTCTGCCACTGTAGCTTACTCCAGCCAGCAAAAGATGCCCTTAAGCTGATCCAGATAGCTATGAATGGAGAGGGTCTTGCCAAGATATTCCACTTTGGACACTAACAGCTGTGTGGCAAGGTGGTATAGGAAAAATTCCAGTAGGTTGTGAAGGTTGAGTTGGGGGGACAATAGAAGGAGCATTCCTTGGCAGAGAGGTTAATGGCCATCCAGCTATAAACTAGCAACCAGTGTAATTACCACTGTGTTAGGTAGACAGCAGTGCACACTGTACATGTACGAGGAGATTATGACATCAAAATGCAGTTGAAATTCCCTCCTCCCCCCAGTTATACAGAGGAGGTGAGACACACAAACCAGCTGTAAAGACAACATTCGGCAAATGTACACCACGCAGCAAAACTGCAGTGCCATCCAAACTCCTCTCCCAAAGCAAATAGCACCCCTTTGCATCTGTCACTATTTTAAAAGATAATTTGCCTCATCTAAATAAGCACACCCCTGGCATAGCCAAAGTGGCCTGTACAGTCGCACTGAGCTTTCCAGCATTTCTGGAGTTCGAGACCCTCCCTTTTAGCAAGACGGGTCTCTGGTAGAAAGGTGATGTGGGTCCCTCTAGGCTTGAAGTATAAGTGTACAGTGTTTGCTTCTTTGTGGTGCACATGCTCTGGATGTTTCCTGACATCAGTGTTGAACGTATTGTAGGGTACTGAAGTACAATGAGGAAGAGAGCTATCAGAGCTCAATAGCTATTGTGAAATAGTTTCAGACATGTCCTACAATGCAACCTGGTGACCCCTGAAATCAAGAAATGAAGGTCAGGCTTGGCTAGCAGAATGACCCAACTCCCCAAGCCAAGGTGGCAGAGCAAAATCTAGCTGCCCCACAATAAAACGTAAAAGAACCTGTATTAAGCGATTCTGCAGGCATAGTGGACCCGCAGGGGGTAAGAACCAGCAGTGATGGAACAGGGAGTGACCAGTAGGGCGATCCGATGGGGGGTGTCATAAAGAAGGATATGTAGTGAGTGAGAGCATGCCAGTCAGTGCTCAATCTTGACCAGCTAATGTTACTAATACCTCCTTGACTTGGAGTGATGAGGCATACCATGACTGCACTAGACAGCGAGCTCGATTCAACAGCCCATGGATATCTAAGGCAGGTGTGCGGTGTGTGACATGAGATGAGTACCCAACATGATGGAAACCTATACAAGCAGTGTGTGCCTACCTCCCTCCAAGAGTGAAGTATGGATTGGACATATAGTTCTAATATGCCTACAGCTGTTTAAGGCCTTGTCTGCTGGGGGTGGGGAGTTATGGATGCAGAACTCCTTTGAGAGGCACCTGATTTCTGGTCCAAAGAAATATCTGAATTGTCATGAAGAGGTGCAAGTTTGAGTTTCGCAGTTGTGATGCAGTAGTTAAGATTGAATCACTCTCATGCTGAGACTGAGCCAGCAAAGGTTCAATGGAAGTGAATCTGCACAATGGAATCCCACAGTGGGCACTGTGACCACAGATGGCAGGCAGCAAGCACGCTGGAGGAGAAACACTACCTGCTGCTGGTAAATTCTTTTGTTGTTGCTCGACCCATTGCCATAAGTCCGCAAGTTCCATTAAAATGTATGAGAGTGGGTTTAAATAATTTTCAGCTTAGTGGGTACAAATAAAGAGTTCTTAAGTCCAAGGACCCTCAGTCTGTGTTTAATGGTCTAGAATGAGGCCCGCCAGCATTGAGTTGCAATGGTGTAATCCTGGAAGATTAGGATGTGTGCATTTTTTTAAATTATGCGACCCGCCTGTCTTGCATCTTGAATTATTACATCTTTGTCTTTGAAATGTAATAGTTTAGCTATGATAGGACTGGGAGGGACGCCCAGGCTGTGGGCATTTGGCAAGCATCTGGTGAGCATGTTTGTCAGTGAAGTAGTAGGAAAGACCTGTGGTTGCAATGAAGATGGCAAGGTCTGTATCCACTGCACTCTCTGGTAGTCCAACAATGCAAATATTGTTGCGTCTGGATCAACTGTCGGCATTTTCTACTCTGCTGTCTAGATAGCGGACCTTGTCCGTGAGTTCACTAACCTGTTTACTAAGGTCATCAGTTTGCAGCTGGAGGTCTTGCATGGTGGTGTCAGCATTTCACTCAATTTGGGTTGGTCTAGGCCAAAGAGACCCAGCTCAAAGGCCATTGCATAAGCCTTATTCCTTAGGTCCGACCTGGTCTCTACAATTGCCAGGAGGATCATGTCCAGTTTTTGACAGAGGGTCCAGTCATAATTTCCTCTCCCACTAAGGAAACTGCAGCTATCCTGGTGGGATCCACTGCTGGTGAAAGGGACCTCCCGGGTGAGTGTCTTCGCATATGTGAAGACAGCAATATCTCTCAGTGGGTTGCTTGGCACTGGTTAGTCTATGTCAGCAGTTAGCTAAGCTCCGTCAAGGCAATCCAAGTGATGGAGACCTAAGTTACTTCCTGTCTGGCAGCGCAGATGAGATCCGACAGGGAAGGCATGAGCAGTCTCTTTCCATAAGAGGCCATCGGGAGGGCAAGTCATGGATCTAGATCGCAGAAAAGTTCCAGTGGCAGGACAGTTGTTCCAGTTGCAAGTCAGCCTCTCCACCAACCCTGGCCAGGGTAAGAAATTCTGGTTGAGTGTGATGCCAGGGGAAACAGCACACTGGTCTCATCAAGGTAGTCCATTACTGAGGCTGCCTGAAAAAAGTAAACTCTACCACACCGCCCAAAGGTCTGCTCTCATGGCCTCAAACAGCATCAACTCTCGCCGTGTCACCTCCAAGCGGGCTCCTTTACACTGGCTCTAATATTTCTACGGAGGTGCCAGCAGTCAACCAGGGGCCAGCCATCAAACAGAATGCAAATGCCTGGAACGGCGTTCCACTAAGCCTCCTGTGGATAAAGCAGCCTACCGTGCCATGCTCCGTGATTATCACAATAAATTTAGGGCGGCATGGAAAGAGCAAACTACTTTCACATTTGCCCTACTGGGCAATTCTGCAAGGGAACTTTGCAAAGTGTTAAATAGCTTCCTGAATCCTCATGCCTGTGCAGCTATCACTCCAGCCTCTCAGAAACTCTACGATTTCTTTGCCGATAAAATTAATTGCATTTCTTTAGCACTTACCACCCCTAATGAGGGTTTGAAGCACTTTTTAGCGAATAGCATGCTTCTCTGCATACCAAAAAGGAATAGTGGTGAATTAGTATTAGGAAATTCGAGTTAATTTGAGCGGTGGGCATGTGAGTCTGTTAGTTGGATTGAAAAGGGTAATGGAGGGATAGAAGAATGAAGAGTCTAGAAAGTATTTATTGGGAGACCATAGTAGTAGGAGGAAGTTTGGGATGAGTAAAGTAGAGATGGACACCATCTATAGGAGCTTTCCCCCTAGTTTAGAGCAATCAGATACAACACTGGAACTGAGTCAACTTCATCCAGATGCCAAGGCTGTAATGGATGTCTTTAAACCTTGCTCTAAGGAGCAGGTGCAGAAGATGCTAACCCTCGCCAAATTAGGCTCCCCTTAGATCCTTGCCCACCAAGTATAATGACTAGTCTAGCCAACTGCCTGGCTCCTTCAGGAGAAACAATGTTCAATCTTTCCCTAACTTCTGTTAAAGTGGCATCTGATTGGAAGTGTTTACAAGTATCTCCACTTCTTCAAAAAGCCCTCCGCTAACCCTGAAGCTCTTGCCAACTACAGATCCATCTCGCTACTACTGCGGTTCGCAAAAACTCTAGAAAGCTATATTAACAAACTGCTAACATCCTTTCTAGAAAAAACACAAAATCTTAGAACCCTTACAATCAGATTTCAGAGCAATGCATAGTACTGAAATGGCACTGCTGGTAATCACCAATAACATCCAACTCTCTCTAGATGCAGGAACCCAGTTATGTTAGTATTACTAGATCTGTCCACAGCGTTTGACATGGTCTCCCATCCCATTCGTATTCGCAGACTACATGAAGCAGGTATTCATTGCAGAGTGCTACTCTGCCTCAGGGAATTTCTTGACAACCATACTCAATACTTTTGTCTGGATCTGTTTAAATCAAGAAAGATGCTTACCAACAAAGGGGTGCTTCAGGTTCACTGCCTGAGTCCAACCCTATTCAACATCTATTAAGCACCGCTGGCACAAATTGGGAGATCCTGTGATGTGGAGATCTTGTCATATGCAGACGAGGCTCAACTGATCATCTCTTTTGGTGTGGTCAAGACAAGGTGAAATACTAATTTGCCCTATGTTTGAGGAGACTTGCAGACCGGATGGCTAACCACTGCCTCCAACTGAATAGTGAGAAATCTGAGATTGTGCTGTTGGGAAAAGCTTGCGAGCTTTGATAAGCTTACTGGTGTTCCTCTGACCCTGGACAAGCCCCCTCTCCCAAGCAAGTAGTGAGAAATTTGGGAACAAAAGTAGATCAAGAATTATCCATGTGAGATCAAGTTAATGCTACATGCGGCATCTGTTTTGCTGCAATGAGGATGTTAAAAAAAGTTTTACCCTGGTGCCCACCCACCTCTAGGAAAACCCTGGTCCAGGCTCTTATATCCAGTTTCCTGGATTATGGGTACACACTGCTGGTGGCAGCAAATGACACCTTGATGGTCAAACTACAAGTGGTACAGAACACTGCTGCTCGGTTAATGTGTTACCTACCAGCTCGGTCATCCTCGGCTCCCGAATGTATGACATTACAACGCATACATTTACGACGCATGCCTTTACAATGCAGTTTTTACATTGCAACATCCTTTACAACGCATTATTTTACATTGCATGCCATTACATCGCATTTTCAGAAACTACTGTTACAATGCATTCCATTACATCGCATTATACCATTACAATGCATACCATTACATCACATTTAAGGTAAGTGTTGGATAGTATAAGGGTAATAATTACCATTCTAACTCCAGTGACTGCAACAGTAGGGTAAGTGTTGGATAGTGTAGGGGTAAAAATTACTATTCTAACTCCAGTGAGTGCAACAGTATGGTAAGTGTTGGATATTGTAAGGGTACTATGCGTTGTAATGGTATGCATTGTAATGACTTGTGATGTAATGCCTGCGTTGTAGTGACATGCATTGTAATGACATGCGTTGTAGTGACATGCGATGTAATGGCTGCGTTGTAATGACATGCGATGTAAAGGATGTTGCGATGTAATGACTGCTATGTAAGGTAGTGCGATGTAATGACTGTGTTGTAAAGGTTGTTTCCCTCGGCTCCCATACTAAACAAATTACATTGGTTGCCTATTAGAAAGCAGGCAATCTTTAAGCTTTGCTGCTTGACGCACAAGGCTTTATACTAGACTCAACCTGCTCTCTTGCACTCAAAACCCAGCTATTCTTCGCCTTCCAGACAGTTAAGGTCCTCTAACAAAGTGCTCCTACAGATCCCAACCATTTGTACCACCAGATTTGATGGCAGGTTGTTTTGGCCTCACATCACTGGAGAGGTCTTCCTCCTCATATTCACAGTTGTCCCAACTTCATGAATTTTAAGAAGATGTTAAAAACTGTTGTTCAGTGCAGCCCACGCACAGTTGACACAGGGCAAAGCCAGGCCTTCCCTCCGAAGGGCTAGCCTGGGCAGAACCCTGCAACAAATAGTATATGCAGGCCTCAGCACATCCCACCAGAGAGACCAAAGGACTCCTCTTTTCATCAACTGCATAGCCGGTCCATGCCACTCACTGCTTCACGGTGGAGGGGAATAGATTCCACAATCAGGCCACAGATCAAGACGCCTAGTCCTGCTCTGCCTGGCGGTTAGAAAATACCGCATCTGGCCACTGGAGCAGGCTGAGCCCCCCAGATCAGTGGCCCTTTCCAGCGGATCTGCTGTTGTCATCTTGGGACCATTGCACTAGCCCCCACAGCTCACCAGTCACCGAGCGCCGTCAAAGGGCATGTTGGCAGAAGATAACACTCAATGCTGCCCGGATTTTAGAGGATTGTTGGACCCCCACAGAGGGAGCTCCTTAAAGTGAAACCACTATCTTGTGATCACTAAACAGCCACATCCTTCAAAATGTATGCAGGTTTATGCTTCAAAGCAGATGCAGGATATGTATGGCTCTTTGGGCATTAGAATATTTTGGCAGACCATTCGAAATAGGCACTACCTAGCAGTGAAAGACCTACCAGCAAAACATCTCAGAATATGCAAATGATAAATACTGCTTTAAAATTCCATTGGATTGTCAGGTTCTTGTTAGTGATCAACTTCAGTGCTTGGATCAATGCAGTCAGAAATGACTTAAAACGTTTCCTAGAAATGGAGACCTTTGACCCTGAGTCTCTCAGTGGTACTTGAAAAGTAGTCCAATGGTGATCAAGTGCATCTGAATGCCAAACAGAAGACATCTAGGGCTGTGGGTCACCTGTGGGAGTGGAATATGATTTTAGGGAGATAAATGAATAGCAGCAAACAATTTGCAGATGTCTTCTATAAGCCAATATATTTCTTAGAAAGACTGTGCATTGGGTTTGGTGCTAAGAATTTAGGATTATAATTCCTTGCTCATCATACAAGACACCCAATTTCCTCCTTTCTCAGTTAATGAATGAAACGTATAGAGACAACAATGATGCAGTTCTCCAGAGTGTGGAGTGAATGCAAACCCCCACCCCAATCCAAACCAGCAGTCTTATTGGGTTTATTTTCATGGCGTAAAAAAACAAATTGGATCGCTGTGAATATCTTATCTCCTTCGCATACGAAACACATTTGATTCACACACCCCAGGAGAACCGCTGCTTCTGCAGACAGTTCCAAACACGTGTGCCAGCCAGATGCATGTGGAGCGGCGTCCTTGGCGCCACGAGGATGCAAGACAGGCATGCGTTAAGACATAAAAAGCAATCATGTCTGAAAATGAGGGGAAGCCCAGGCGTGAAGTGGAACAGGAGGGTGTTGAAGAAGGCAAATCGATTCTGACTTACAGCGCTTTTGTTTACGTTCCTGTCGTGATTGCTGAAGTATAGTCAGTGTCGCTTCCTAGAAGCACTGCCAATGAATACCCCTTCAGCCACCTAACTTCCAAAGGTTTTGGTATATGCTGGATAAATACATGCTGCTACATGTCCAAGGAGGCAATCTTCATTTGAACAGGCTGCTTTAATTGGCTTCACTCATTTCCCATCCATCGTTTCATTTTCTTGCTGCCTTTGATAACGAACCCTTCCAATAATGGAAGGAAGCTCTGGAGCCGCGTTACTACAGATCAGTTGACTGGGGGTGAGTGTTTGATTTGCTCAAACGCTCCGTCCATCATCCCCTTTGGTATCGCTTTGTTCGCCCTTAGTTGGCAGGGTATGCCCTATCGTGGGTCCCTTGCTCACTCTGCCACTGGATTCAAGATAGTCTGGCTGATGAGGGTTATGAACCCGAAACCAGTCCCAAGATGTGTTTCCGGTCCAGGGAAGACATGGTTTGGCAGTTCGGGCTGGACTGTTCCCATGAGGCACAGGGTCAGACTGATTTGCATATGGCCATGTCTGAACTGGGGTGGTGGAGTGAGCTAAAGAATGATGATGGATTAAACCCAGATCAGTTGACTGGGGGTGAGTGTTTGATTTGCTCAAACGCTCCGTCCATCATCCCCTTTGGTATCGCGTTACTACAGTAGCCTAAATTCAGTGCTCAATTGGAGCTGGTGGTTTTAGGTGGGGTCAGTTGGCACTCACTTATGTTTAATCATCGGACATTGATCTAGCGCAGGCTTCTTCAAGGAGTAGTTCGTGAGCTACCAGCAGCTCTCCAGCTACCTGTAAGTAACTATCCTAAGTGCAGTTCAGCCTACTAAATTTGAAGCTTTGCTTGGATATATATATGTATACACCAACCTTGTAAAGCGTATATTCAAGATAAAAATGTGTGTATTTTCAAAACTCATAAGCTGATTTTTTGAGAAAAGTGATAGATTTTGTACATATGTGATTAATGCGATATATGGATGATAAATCATGGTGCATTAGGGAGACTTATGGCTTATAGTACCTTGCTACCCTGGGGTATTATAGTTATAGCTGTTATGTATTACGCATGTAGAGAAGTATTCCAAATTGGTGAAGTCTTTTTTACATCACTTAGGCAACACTGTCTGAGGCACTTAGGTGATCGTTGCTGTTAATCTTTCATGGGTGGTACTAATATAATCTTGTCTGATATGCTGACGATTGATGTTTATTGAAGATAAGTAGCAGGTGTTACAGAAAAGGTTCGAGACTTCTGATCTTGAGCAAGACTGAGAAAACTCAAAGAAGAAAGAAGAAAAAGACGGAAAACTGTGAAAGAGGGAAAAAAGAAGAGATAAAAAATAACCTGAAAGACAGAGATAAAGCAGCAGGGATTGTCTAGTGGTAGATGAAAGATGCTTGGGGAGGAATAAAAACTAAGCCACATTGGTAGTTGGCACTCCAACCTTCGATAGTGCTGACCATGAGCAGAACTTTGGGCCATGTAAACTTTTCTTTAACAAATTAAGCACTGTCTGAGCTGCTGTAGTGATAGAACCCAGATCGCCAGGTTGTTTCTGATCCCACCCCGACAACCCCACGAATCAGTGACTGACAGGCAAGCTTTGTGGGTGTAATATATTTTTAATTCTAACATCATCTAAAACTCAAAAATTGAATCAACATTAACAATACCAGTTTCTATAATCGTATTTACAAGCGTAATCATCTCAGCATAAGAACAATATAAGCCAATATCAGAATCATTTTTTGGCAATATACAGAAGACAAAATCCATGTGCTTCTCGAATGTCACCTATCCCATCCAGCACTAAAGGGCCTTCTGAATCCGCGCCCCCAAGGAGAACCATGTAGGTGTAACCCACCTGCATCCTTGAGAGGTGAGCCCCTGCCATCTCCTCCTTGTCTGCAACCCTAGGGGCCCACCCTTCCAACACCAGGCTGTCCACAGGGGTTCATAGGGCATAACCAGAGGCAGCAGTCCCATGCCCTAGCTTGCATAACTGAGTGCCCTTGCCCCCCGGCTGGTGTCCCCATTCTCTCTGTGGTCACTTTCCCCCCTCAGTGCTGGCCTGGGGAGTATGCAGGAGGACTCCCCTTGACATTGTAAGGAGAGCAATAGATGTGCTCTCCTTACCGCCACAAGGGTGACCAGGGCCAACCGGACATTCCTTCATCGCCTCCTCTCCCGCATTGGATGTAAAGAGGACGAGTGCCCGGGCCGGGGCGCCCTAAATATGCCCCCAACCCTCCCCCACCAATATCAGGCGGGAGCGGAAGTGACGACACCCGTGCCCCGGTAGGAGCCCAAAGCAAACCCTCCTCTTTGGCCAACGAGTCGGGGTCAGCCACAGAGGTGTGGCCATGATCCCGGGATCCCGAGTTCTTAAGGTAGGTGCTTTTCCATTTGCTTCCCACAGAGGACTATTGGTTTTCACCTGCGAAGAGACCAAGAAGAAAGGTCCTCCTTAAATTTTAGGGCCATCTACATTTTTCAGGTTGGAGATACTGTTTTTTGCTAATTATTTGAAAGTATGAAATGTTTTAGTTGGATTTACTGTTTCGAAAAAGACCCACTACTGTATTAAAATATATGACTTTATTTTCAATCAAGTTTTTAGGTGTGCTTTTTATTTAATATTTTTTATGTTGCACTGTACTTCAAATGCCCACACGTTATCATGGGACGGAGTTACAACTCAGCTGTGCAACAACAGTAAGTTGCTTAAAATAATATGAGCTTTCAAAGATGTGGCCAACATATTTTTTCATGATTTAGCACGAGATTTGTTGCTTGGGGTGTATCTTGTAATAGTGTGATCATTTTGTTAGCACGAATATTTCGTAGATGAAACCGCCAATAAGTGTTCCTATGGATTATCATGCCATTTTGCCTGCATTTATGCCATATTTTGTGATAAATGTAATATGTACATCATGCAAAGTCTCCGCATTTTCTTTTTGAGGTGTTGTCATGATAATTTACCAATTGTTTAATTGAACATAAAAAATGAAAAACTCAATAAAATATGTATGCTTGAAAATTGCCTTCCATAGATATTATAAAAATATATGGACATGCTTCAGGTTTGCAGGTAAAGTGCCATAAAACCGTTTTGGTTTCTCTTACGAAAGAGGAAGACACTAAGATTAATATAAATATTTCTAAACTTAAAACTACTTTAGGACATTTTAAATACTTAGATATTCATATCGGTATGTATCCCGAGGAAAGTTGGACTTTAAACATTGAACCATACTTAAATAAGCTTAAAGGACAAATGGCGGCCTGTGGGAGGTTATCACTCCACAAAACGGGAAGAGGTGCCTTGTTTAAAATGATTTCCTTCCAACAAATTCTCTGCATCTTACAAAAGTCCCCTTTCACATTGCCCCCCTCTTTCTTTAACTTACTGCAATCAATCTTGACATCCTTCCTGTGCAGGGTTGGACTGGCCGTAGTGGGCACCGGCCATTATTTCCCTCATGGCCAACGGGTGGGGGACAGTTTTTTGCCTGTGGGGGTCGGTTTTGTCACTGGGGGTCGGTTTTGCAGCAGCGCTGCAATACAATATCGGCCCCCTGTAACAAAAGTGGGAGGGCTACTTCTTGCTCGCACCCCCCCCCTATTTACACCCCTTGCTCCCAGGGCCAGTCGAGTAGCAATCTGCCAGGTCTGTTTGCTGTTCCCAGTCCAGCCATGTTCCTGTGGCTTGGGTCCCATCACGGATGGCATTCAATAAAATAATATGTGCAATTGCCTTTTAATGAGGATTGGGCATTCATGATTATTATTGGGTAGCCCAAATAATCCCTATTATTGAATGGCTCTTGGGGATCAAGATGCTCTGGCTTAGATTGGAATCGCACTTTTTGGAACAACATGGCTTATTAGTGCAACTGTATAGTGCAAGACCAGCTGTTCCTTTAATCTTAATCGTGAAACTATCAATCACAGGTTTGCAGAATGCACTAGAGTGGACGACTTTAGGAAGACAATTGCCTAAAAATACTCCACTTTGGTTAAGTGATTGGACTCCGGACTTGATTAGGCTGGTCACTTCTCAATCCTGGGACAAAATTGGCTCATCCAAACTGGAGGACATCTGTATCTCTAATCATATGCTTGATTGCTGGTTTGTTATTTGTACTGACGGATGCCATTTTTGTACTGTCCTGTTAGTTGTATATAAAAATTAGGAAAACAATAAAAGATGTTTAAAAGATGGTCTTCATCCTATATACACTAGGAAAAGCTTAAGGTTTACTTCATTCTTGTAACCACATGTACTTTCAAGAGTGGCATCTGAAGTTTCGTAAACTTTATTCTCATACTTCAAAAGATAATCCAGAAATAGAGCTTGAATTCCTCTTATGTTCACTGAAGAGGACACAGTTAAAATCTGGGTCATGGTACTCACTTAAATGTGGAAAATCATTGCTCTTGGCCAGTTATGGTTAACAACGCCCACAACACACATGGCTCATGCTGCCTGCCGTGTTGGTCTCTTGAATGCTCTTTTCTTTGTTTTTTATCTCTTGGCAAATTGATATTTTGAGCATGGCGGATGGCATGATTTATAGTGTGTGTTGTGTGCATTGATAACCATAACTGGTAGCTTCTGCATTTGAGCCAGAACCATAACTGTATTTTTTTCTGTGAACATGCGCATAGAAAAAAGATAAATAACAGCAAACAGTTTATGATGGTATTAGATAGGTGTGGGCAAAATAGTGACAGGGCTCATTGCATCACATTTTTATACTTCAATGCTTGGCAAAGTGCCAAGCTGACAAAGTTATTTACTTTTTAATTAAAATCATCAAAGGGGCCATGTGTAGCAGAAGGTCAGGATCTACTGCTATATATGACCATGGACATACCGCCCTCCTTCTACACATTAAAGTCCTGACAAGCAACCCCCCCTCCGCCCTTCACCAGTCCTGGTGCAGGAATTCTTGCTTAAGGGAACTCTAAGTATGTAGCTTATTGGGTTGCGGTTATTGTGTAAAATGTGTCATATTGGACATAAGTCAGTGCCTGAAATGAATCCAAACCACTTTGTTATAATTTGTGGCCACTGCCATTCATCTTCATGGCCACCCTAGATCAAAAATCCTGGAACCCGGCCTGCTGGTAAAGAAATACTGCCCCTCACACCACCATTGCACACTCAGGTTCACATTGTGCATGGGTGATGGAGGGACATCTAGCCAGCACCCCTCTAACCGTGAACTCCCCTCCTGGAGGACGGTCCGCAGGTATGTGGGAGCAATGCACCACTAGGAACCTTAATTCTACGGTAGATCTTCAAATCACTATACTGATATTAATGAGAATGAAAATCAATGCATCTAATACTAGGAACGGCACATGGCTTAAGGACTCCTCTACACATAGACCTCAGAATAAAGACATCCATATAATACCAACATTTCCTTTGGAGAGGGAGGGTATTTGGAGGTACAAAAGATGGTGCCAAGAAAGTAATCTCCTCATGTAGATGTCGTTTTGTGGGAGTCCGATGTGCGATTCTCACCAATTTACAGTTATCAAACACTCCGGGACTGTAGAGACTGCTGCCTGTACGGCTGGGTCAGCACCCAGGGGTGCCTGCAGCCCGGGGAGGGACCGGCGGTGGGGCTTGGCCCAGTAGATGTCGGCGAGACTAGGCTTCCCTGTAGCGTGGCTGCCTGGTTAACGCAGCGCGCGCCTGATTTCCACCTCCAGGTTGGCAAGACTTCACGTGGAGTTATTTGGAGTGTGTCTGGAAGGAGCAGCTGATGAATAATACGTTTTATTTTCTTGCCTCTGGCGGAATCACTGAAAACTCGGGAGAGTTTTTTTCCTCTTCCTCGAGTCGCTCCATTAACACGAAAACGGGCAGCCAGTGCTAGGCTGCTGACACGTGGGTTAATTAAATCTATCTCCCCATCAATTCTCATTCAACTGTTATTGATGGTCATTAAATTTGTGACAAAGTGAGGAAAACACAGTAATAGACTTGGCTTAAATCTCCGGAAGCCGCGCACAAGGCACAGACATTTCTGTTTATTTCAGCTGTCCAGTCCGCCCATCTTCAATCACGTCTTCGCATTTTATAAGAGCTTGCCCATATGCATATAAAATGTAAACCTAACTGCTCAATAGTTTCACATTCAAGTGAAAATACTGATTAAAAAGAAGCTCGAGCAGAGCAAGGGTTTGCTTGTGTTTCGGAGATGAGGGCATTAAGAAAGGAACGTACAGAGATATTTGCATATTCCTTTAGATTGTTTTGCACATTAGGACTACAAAGGCTAGTGTTGTGTCTCTGCCAAGCACCACTTACGGCACCCTACAACACGTAGAGAAGTACATTATCTTTCAGTTAAAAAGACGGCTACATCTTATCCTTATCTATTAAAAGAGATCTTTTATGGCTCCCTTTATCCACATACCTAACTGAATTAGCTTCTAAGTCCGCTACTATTAAATACTCCAGATGAAGTCAGAAAGCCTCCATAAATCCTATGTTGTCTTTTTTAAGCTTAGATTTAAGTATACACTTTGAATGACTCCTTTTTCTTTTCATTATTGTATTTTATGAATTTATGATTGTATTATATTTATTACAGTTCTTGTATATGACATAGAACCTCAGGTATCAATAATATTTGTTAGTACATTGGATCTTTTTCTTCCTTATCTCCCCTTTTTTGATTTCATTATATGATGTTTTTCCCTGTATGTTGTTACTGCTGTTTGTATGCTATGACTTTTTTATTTTTACTTATTTATCTTCAATAAACTTTAAACTTAAAAAAAAAAAAAAGACGGCTACATCGTTCTACAACCATTTTGTTGTACTTTTATATTCAGGTAAATACAAATAAAGGAAAAAAATAAATGCAAGTTAAAGAAATCGATGGGAAACCCATTATTTTATGTTATGAAAGAGCAACTGGTCAACACGGTTAGTGCAGATGATAGTGTGTGTAACCAGTCAGTTAAAAAACGGATTCTTGGTTGGTGCACTGGGGAATTTGTGATGCCTGAGACCAAAAGCAATGTGAATAAGCAAGTATTTTTTTTAAATTGTATTAAACACATTATAAGATAGGCTGCTGCAAAATGTTTAAAGAGATTTAGGGCTTGATTTAGATCTTGCAGACAGGTTAGTCCATCACAATAGTGATGGATATCCCGGCTGCCCAAAATATAAATCCCATTATATCCTATGGAATTTATATTTTGGCAGACGGGATGTCCGTCACTTTTGTGATGGAGTAACCCGTCCGCTAAGACCTAAATCAGGCCCTCGGGGCCCAATTCCAAGTTGGACCGCCAGACTTGTGGTGAGGCGGCAGTGGCGGTCTTGCAACCTCCTCATTATGACCCTAGTGGTCGTGTTGCGTTGGGACCGCTGACTCCGCCAGGTAACCACCATTCCCTCGCAGTGGCATGGTGGTCCAGAGGTATCTATATGCTTGGTGGGACTGCTGAAATCCCGCCAAACATATAACGACTTTCCTCACTACCATTGATTTCATGGAGGTCTTTCCTCCATGAGAACAGTGGTGGTAAGGAAAGAAAGGGGGCACTGCCAGGCCCCCTTGAGCCTCATGCATTGTGGATGTACACAGGGGAGCACAACATGTGCCCACTGTGTGCATGCACAGAAGTTCCAGCATGGCATGGATTTTTCAGTCCATGCGTGCTGGAACTTCCTTTGACATTCCCATGGCAGTGCCTATTTTATAGGCACCTCCATGGGAACGGCAAAGGAAATGTCGCCAATGTCAAAAAAAGTAGTTAAAGGGCAGTCGGTCCTCACACGGCCTTGGCGCAGCTGTACCGGCGGAGAGCCGATGCAACTGCACCAACATCGTAATCAGGCCCTTAGTGTGCAAGATAAAACAAGTGTGTTAAAAATATACACCTTTTTAGTAATATGAAGACTGCACCGAGTGCAAACCTCTTTTCATGAGTGACTATGAGAAGAACACACCACAGAACTCAGCTGATACCAGGCCATTTTCTAACAAAAAGAATAAATCTCAGTTGTCATGAAGACTTAAATATCTCCATCATATAAAACCATGTACTGGCTCCCCAGCAGCCTTCAGATTTCCTGAATAACCAATTTGTTGTAAAGGAACACTCATTGAGCAAATGCCAGCAATATGTTTATTGTAGCTGAAGAGTACGGATGGACATGGCCTTCAGTAGAGTGTCCTTCCCCCAACTGAACTGTACAAAATACCTAAGAATTAAATACAAACATTCCACGAATACCAGCTAGTCCAAGTATTCCATGTAACTAAGCAGCATAACACGTCCCCCTTCCCACCATAAACACAAATTAAAATAAATAAAGTTAAAATAGATTATATACATATATAAGTGACAAAATACATTGTCGAACATCAATCTTAAGAATACATAGCAGATGCATAACTAAATATTGACAGTGTCTGACTGCAACATAAATGTAAAACCAAAGGGGATGATGGACGGAGTGTTGAACATTGCAAGCACTCACCCCCAGTCAACTGATCTGGGTTTAATCCATCATCATTCTTTAGCTCACTCCGCCACCCCAGTTCAGACATGGCCATATGCAAATCAATCTGACCCTGTGCCTCATGGGAACACTCCAGCCCGAACTGCAAAGTCATGTCTTCCCTGGACTGGAAACAAGCATCCTGGGACCGGTTTCGGGGTCATAATCCTCATCAGCCAGGCTATCTTGAATCCAGTGGCAAAGTGAGCAAGGGACCCACGTCTGGGCATACCCTGCCAACTTAGGGCGAACAAAGCAAAACCAAAGGGGATGATGGACGGAGTGTTGAACATTGCAAGCACTCACCCCCAGTCAACTGATCTGGGTTTAATTCATCATAATTCTTTAGCTCACTCCGCCACCCCAGTTCAGACATGGCCATATGCAAATCAGTCTGACCCTGTGCCTCATAGGAACAGTCCAGCTCGAACTGCCAAGCCATGTCTTCCCTGGACTGGAAACAAGCATCCTGGTGTGCTTACACTGACAGACTTTAACAAATTAGCACCTGCATTATCCAATGAGCTTGGTATGCTTATACTGACCGTCTCTTCTGTCACACCAATCAACTCCCCACCATTATCAACTGCAGAGTAATTCAAAACAACCTCCTGTGTTGGACTCTCATGCACAGCTTGCTCACATGTTCCGGAAACATTTCCAGACTCCTTAACCATAGCTTCATCCTGAAGCCAGTCAAATTCACCTGCTTCACTGCAATCAACCTTCCTCCCAATGGCAATCCTGTTCAGATTCTATACATTTTCATTCCCCAGTCTCAGAGCATTCTGCAACACCTCCACAACCTCTTTGGTTCATAGAACCTACTCTTTCCCTTACAAACAAAACTAGGGTTGTTTACATGCACCCAGTCATCAACTTCTATACTAGCAGGTCTCACTTCATGCTTTGAAGCGTAATGCACCTTACGTTTGTAATGCGGGAGTTCCATCCTGTGCTGTACATCTTCCTTTGACTATAACTCTACCCCAGTAGAAAACAAACATCCGGGGTTATATTTAGATCTTATCTTCCGTCCTCGCATAATCACAAATGATGGCAAACATGTTGCATCTTTGCATGTGACCCTATAAGCCCAAATCGTTCTAACAACTTGTGCAATCCAATCACCATTTTTACTGATAGCTAATTGAATGGTGCCTTTTAATATGTGGTTAAATCTCTTGGCCATTCCATTGCCAATAGGATTTTATAATGATCTGGTCCTATGTCTTATCCCAAGTCTCTCAAAGTACGTTTTGGCTTTGTTGGAAAGAAATTGAACACCATTGTCACTCACAATGGATGCTGGAGTACCCAATACATGAAAGTGTCACTCAAACATTCTAGAACAGAATCACTATCTGCCTTGTCAACTACTTTAACCACTGGCCATTATGAAAATAAATCAATGAACACTGTCAAATGCTACTGTGGATCATCCACAGGCCCAGTAATATCAATCAGGATGGTCTCCTATGGTTCCATAGAAAGAAATCAGTCACTCATGGTATGTATTGGCTTATCCACTGTGGACTAAGACTAGCATTCCCTCAGAACTCTCTCTGCAGCGATATCCATCCTAGGCCACCAGAATAATTTCTTAAGAACAGATTTTGTTCTGACGATGCCAGAATGCCCCTCATGGCATAATTCCACTATCATCACACATATACCTTTTGGTGGAATGATCCTATCTCCTCTAAACAGGGTTCCTTCATTAACTTTCAATTCTGACCTAATTTCCCAAAAACGGTCTGACCAATGTGTTAAGTGACTCCTTTCTTTGCCACCCATTCATCACTTTCAATAGCACCTCCTGTATTCCATTCATTCTTGTTAATGGCAGAGTAACCCTGATTGTGTATCAAAGCCACCGGGAACCCGTTCCATGTTTCATCTTCTCACCTTTCTGACATAACAGGCATTCTTGAGAGAAAGTCCACCATAACATTATCTTTCCCAGGAGTGTAGACTACTTTGTATATCAAATTTTGCATTTGACTTGATAGTCTGCCCAGTCTTGACAAAGCATTAGCTGATCCTTCAGTAGTTACAATTTTAACTAAGGGTTTATGGCCACAGCAAATAGTTTAAGCCTTCTCCCAAATATATGACTTGAAATTCTCCAAGGTCCATGCGCAAGCTAGTGCGTCACTTTCAATTATCAGGTATATTTCCTCATGGGAGACAAGGACCTGGACGCATACGCTATTATATGCTCTTTACCTTTGCAGTCCTTCTGGGACAAACCATCCAT
This sequence comes from Triturus cristatus, assembly GCF_964204655.1. NCBI lineage: Eukaryota > Metazoa > Chordata > Amphibia > Caudata > Salamandridae > Triturus > Triturus cristatus. The sequence continues at coordinate 594,559,336 of NC_140580.1, read as the reverse complement.
AAACCCTTATTGCTTGCATCAGTAGTTAAGATGCTATGTGCTGAGGGATCAAAACGTCGCAAGGCTATTTCATTTACAATTGCTGTCTTGATGAACTTGAAATCATCATCACAGTCAGGGACCAATGGAATGCACAATTCTTCTTAAGCAACTTGTCAATAATGTATGTTTTTTCTCTACAAAATTGGGGATTTATTTTGCACAAAACTGTGCCATACGCAGAAATGATCTTACTTCCTCCTTACTGGTGGCTATAGACGCGTTCTCAATAGCTATCACTAAGGTGGGTTTGGGATTGATCCACAGCTTATCAATGACATGCCCAAAATAAGTAACACTCCATTTAGTATGTTTTACAGTAAGACTTCTTTCTTCCAAAATCCTCAAAACCTTCAATAATCTAGTCTCATGTTCTTCTTTACTAGAGCGAAACACCAAGATATTGTCTTGGAAGAAAGTAGCCCCTTCTTTTACTAAATAGTTGGAAAATGAGACGCTGAAACATGGCAACAGCCTATGCCAGTCCTAAAGGCATACGCCTAAATTGGGAGCAGCCAAAAGGGGTGACGAAAGGTGTTAATTTCATGGATTCTGACCACAAAGAAACCAGGTGGTAAGCTGAGGATAATTCTATTGTGTAAAACCATTTAGCATCTTTTAAACTTATAATCATCTCAATTATTTTAGGCAAGGGAAATCTGTCTATAACAATATTGTTATTGGAATGGCACACGTACACACATAGCCTTATATTGTCATTGCTTTTTCTGGAGATCGCTAAGGGAGATATCCAACCTGAAACCTCTATTGGCTCAATTACACGAGAAGCGAACAACTTTTCTAATGCTTTAGAAACGTAATCTTTCACCAATTAGGGAATATTGCAATTTTTATGCACCTTGGGTACTGCATCATACTATAAAATTATTTTGTGCTTGAATCCTTGAAGATTATCCAACTCTTTACTGAAGACAAAACAAAATTGTTTTAACATTCTATCACCCACCGTAATGCCTTCGTCGACCATTAAAATCTGCTCCTTACTTTTAGGATCCAGGATACTATTCAACATTTGAACGAAAACCATCCATAACCTACCATATACATTTTTTTCCACTGTAAACATCTGGATGTATGTCAGGGTTCAACAATTGTTCTCCCACCTTTTGCACAAAAAATGATTTCCATAATTCCTCATTGATAATTTTGTATGGTGTACAAAAGTCATACATTTTTTTTCACATTCACCCGACAAATCTCCATCAAGCATTCTGGTTTGTTTTTACATAAAGTATCACTGATTTTTAAAACAAGATTATTCCTCACACTCATAACAAGGTTGTTTACTGAAGCATTACCATCCTCATTATCCACATTATCTCCAAACTTATTACTTTCCACGCCAAAGTCACACATATACTTAACACAAGTTTTCCTTACGCTGCATACTTTAGCAACATGACCTAGAATGCCGCAGCTACTGCACTTTTTGTTTAGCCACAGGAAATATTTTACTGTAGGCCAAATGATCTGTACTATCACATTTCTAATACCTTGCCTGCTCTTTAGTTTTAGTTTTGTTGCAACAACATTTAGACGCTCCTTTCCTATCCACACTGATATTCACTTTCCCTACAACCTCAGATTTATGCGTAACTTCTTTAAGAGCAACAGCGCATCTACTAGAAATACCGCCTTATGTACGATGGAGAGGATCTCCTACAAGGATTAATCACCATTCATCCAATGCCTCTCTTGAATAGCTGAACTACATGTGTGCATGTTAATCTGATCTCTAATCAAATCATCATATATAGTGCCAAATTTGCTTCCAACACAATTTTATGAGCTCTGAGATATACTTATCTACTGATTCACCCTGTTTCCTTTGGAAAAATGTAAAGCTTGTTCTACCAATACAAACTTTAGGAGCAAGATAACTATCTGAATTCAAAAGTGCCTAATCATACACATTCATATCACCAGAAGACTGCACGTTGGTCATTTGGTTATATACTTTCAACCCAGCTACACCTAAGGAATGCAGCAAAATTCTCTTTTTCTGTACTGGAGCAATTTTTCCTGATTCATTTACTCTGTTGATGTAATTAGTGAAGTATGCCTTCCACTTCTGCCATTTTAAAGAAGGCTCTGACCCAGCTGACCCAAATGCTTGAGGTTGTCAAATGCTATAATTCTGTGTGCTCATTTTGAATGGATTTGTCCAGTGTCGACTCTTCACACTATGACTAGTTCACTGTCCCTTCTTCACCACAACAAAAGAGCAGACTTGGAGATAGAACAGAAAAAAGTCACAATGATCCCCAGAAGTGTGTAAATATGTAGGAAACACACCTGAGCACGATAAAGACACCAATAGGCAGTAGAAAACAAATTTGTTGAAGCGTACTGTAAGCACAGCGGAAATGCTGCAATTGCACGACTGATGCCGTTAAAACCGCAAAGGTCCAAACAAACACTGAAATACGCCGTAAAACAAAAGAAAGCAGTGTTTGCAGAAGACTAAAAATGGCTGCCTTATGAGGTCATACTGCATGACCCCACGTTATAACATCACTTACTGCCTGGGACTCTGACGCTGTACGGGCTGCGACAGGGAAGGTGCTCTTGAGCACGCTCTCACGATGCAGCAGCAGCACGCATCCAGATGGAGGTCTGTAGCAGCACGTTCCAGAAAGGCATGCTCAGGATTGGTGGTAAGCACAGGCACATGCAGCAGTGTTTACCGCAGACAGAGCGCACTGGCAATCTCGCCTGCAGGAATTGCTCAAAGTAGTTAAATCCAGCCTCTGAGTCCTTTGAGGCAAAATAGAAGGTCAGTGACACTCCAATCCGTTCTTTCCGATGATAAACAAGATGAAACCAAGTTTAAATCTCCTTCTTCATATCCAGTCTTGAGTACAAAACCATATAAAATCCCAGAATTTGAAAAGATTTGTGTACCTCCTCACCACTTGTTACCAATGTTGAGAGGGAGTACTCATAGAGCAAAAGCCAGCAATATGTGTTTTGCAGCTGAAGAGCATGGATGGACACAGCTTCCATCCTTTCTCTGAACTGTGCGACATAAGTAAGAATTAAATACAAACATTCCACAAACGTCAGCTAGTCTAAACATTCCATATAACTAAGTAACATAAAGTAATTGCACACATTGTTTCTGGGAGCAATAACACTTGTGTTTCTTTTTTGGCTTTCTGCCTCCACCTTTGCTTCACAGAAATTGAATCTCTGTCCCTTCACTTTCAGCCAAAGGCACCAGAAGATCAGATTTTTTGTTTAATGCAAAAATATGGGACTATTATTGTAGAATTTAAAAGGAGTAGGAACATTTTTCCCAATAGATCCCACACTCTTCAACCACTGAGGTCGTCTAAAAGACATAGCTGCCAAGTTTCCCAAGTCCATGCGTGATATGTTGCTCCAGTCAGGTTTTTTCCTTTGAATTCTACGACTTGTAGTCTTGTTTTAGAATGGAATAAAAAAGACTACAAGTATTCTAGTGTCATTGAACCATTATTAAGTGACAATCGTAGAGCATTAAAATATCCTTCTATAGGGGGAAATGACGAGGTCATGAAGCAGATTTACGAAATCTTTGTAGATACTATTTCTCCGAATGTAGATCTCTCTGCTTCAGCCTTCCCAATTATGGATATTCATTATGCATTGGTAGATGCATTGACACCTATCTTGAGTAGGGTTCCGAAAGAATGTAAAAAGGGGAAAATTGATGTAAATAATCCCTGGTACAACAAAGAGTGACATGAGGCAAAAAAGGAACTTATTTTGGCAACAAAAATTAAAAATATAGTGACCTTACGGGAGAAAAGTAACAAGTATAAGAAATTACTAATACAAACTAAGAAAAAATGGAATGATAATATTTGGACTGAATTGATTAGTGCAGCCAAAACCAAGGACCATCCTAGTTTTTAGCGATTGATATCTAATGGAAATACAGCGGGGAGATGCAGCAAGGACCTTTTCTTAGATGCTAAAACATGGGTCAGCCATTTCTCCTGTCTTTATTCAATCTCTACGAGTGATATAGAATTTGAAATGCAAGACTATGTAACAATCCCAACTATAGCCCCTCTACATTTTAGTTTGGAATATACTCTGTTAGCTATGGATGCAGTCAAACCGGGAAAAGCTCCAGGTCCAGACAAGATACCAGGAGACTTACCGAGGCATGATAAAGAGGTTTGGGGCCCTTATATTGATTTTTTATGTAAGTCAGTCCCCGCGGGTGCATCAATTTTGGAATCATGGAAAGGGGCTGAAATGACAACAATTTAAAAAAAGGTATTCGCCAAGACCCTTCGCACTATTGACCAATTAGTTTATTAGATGTTTTACAAAAAATATATGCTTGACAAATTTTAACAAAATTAAACGTTTGGATTGAGGAGAACAGTATTTTATCAAAATATCAGGCTGGCTTTAGAGCCAAAACCAGCACAATTGACCAGGTTTTTAGATTCCTTTGCATGAGTTGGAAATATACTGTTTGTAAGAAGGGCCATCTGTACATCACCTTTGTTGACTTAAAGGCCGCTTTCGACCTCATTCCTAGAAATCTCTTTTGGAAATCCTTAAAAAATCAAGGGGTACTGGGGGAAATACTCGTGCAAATTATTAGATTGCATGAGGATAATTTTGCAAAGGTCAGATGGGGTCCGAGGGGAGAGCCTACTGAGCCAATTAGAGTAAACAGGGGCGTAAGGCAGGGATGCGTGCTGGCGCCCACCATATTTTCATTGTATGTAAATGACATTCCTGAATATTTATTGGGCTGCGAACATGATTCTCCCAAATTAGGTGGGGTGTCAGTACCAGCCCTTTTATTCGCAGATGGTACCATTCTAATATCCCAAACTCCAAAAGGTTTACAATGTTTAATAGATACCTTTGGTGCATATTGTGAGACTAAGGGCCTGGAAATTTATTCTAGCAAAACAAAATATATGGCAGTCAAGCCGCAGAAGTCTTTTAAAAATAATTTAACTGTTAAAAATCAGAAGCTAGAATATGTGCATGATTTTAATTATTTAGGTATTACTTTGGATACTAAAATGTCTTGGAAACCACAATTGGAGAAAAGTAAGACTATTTTACTCCAAAACTCTCTACCAATAGTTAAGAACACGAGAGTAGTATGTCTAAAGCGGTATCCACAGCCCTTGAGGTATATAAGTGTAGGGAACAGTCAGCATCCCTCTATGGGGGAGAATTTTGGGAGCCCTCAAGCAATAACACTTTTTTGGTAGGAGAAAAAATGTTTTGGGGGAAATTACTATGCCTTCTAATGCATACGCAACTAATACCTTTTGTAATGGACTTAAATGTACGCCGTATAGATCACCAGGCAATTTTCAGACCATTATTGTTCTGGGTGTGATTGTGGTCTACAGAAGAGCTTGTGCATTATAAAGAAGGGCTAGAGGAAATTTTAAGGCTCAACCATGGCATAGGTTTGCCGTGGCTCAAGCATTTTTATTGTTGGTTCACCAAATTAGGGCTGAAGCATTTTTGGGAGGAGCCTGCTCAATTGTCTATGGTTTCTAAGAAAACATTAAAATCAACTTTTGGGCCTGTATCCAAGATAGTGTTTCCCATAATTCAGCCATTGGTACATTAACAATACGGTTCCTTTTAATGAAACAAACTTGGAGCTTTGAGCCATCCTTGGACGAGGTACAGCCACAATTAGCAAAATCGCTATATATGAAATTTCGATATGTTATCTTGCAAATAAATTTAAACATATCGAAATGGGCTTGCAAACAAGGTGAGGAAAATACTGAGTGTTGTGCACTATGCCAAACTGGTGCAAACGAAAATGACCTACATTTATTATTCTTCTGCCCAGTTTATGTAAAATCAAGAAAGAAATGGATCAAACCCATTTGGCGGACATTAAGTATTAGGTCTTGCTGCCAGGCAGCAAGAATATTAAGAACTGATACCCCTCAAAAGGTCGTTTTTAGCATCAGTAGGTACTTGTTTGATGTAGGTTTAATAAGAGCAAAGGAAGTTTGAAATTTTAGTGCATTATACTTGGAATATTGTCATTATATCAGTTTTGCACTTGCATTTTATTTACTATATTAGTAATATCGTCACCATATTAGTTTTGCACTTGCACTTTATGAATTAACAAGAACACTAGTAGAATGTCATTCCAAGTACATATGTTGCACTTAAAGCATTTGCACTTTTTGAATTGATTCCTATTTAAGAAGTTTTATTTAAAAGGATGTCAGTCAGATATTTTTAGTCCTTGGCTACCTATAATGGTTTTTTTACAACTCCTCAATATGTTTTATCGATTTACTAAGTCTACATTTTAACTGTATTTATTTTTCCTAAATATAAGTGAGAAAGGTCGTGTATTGAAAATATGAATTCTAATACTTATGCAATGGTCTAGCGGTACCTTTGGAGACGTTTTACTATTATGATGTGTAATTTGTTATTGTATATCTTTTATGGTTTTTTAAAACCAAAAATAAAGATTGAATTGAATACAAGTTCCAGAACACAAAGAAAAAACCTGGACTGTTGCAACACATCCTGCATGGACCTGGGAAAATATGCAGAACTCAAAAGCCTTTTCCTGGTGGAGGAGGCAGAGTTTGTTTTTCATTGATTTCTATGCCTTGTGGTGTTGCGCTCTCTCTGCCTAATCAGACCACTTGCAATGTGCCCATAAAAGATGTGACAATTATAAAAGAAACCTATTAAATATTATTTTGGTTGATGGCAAGAGACCTAGTGTTCCTACACTCAGATTTACTTGGTGTGGAAGCAACAAACCCGATTTTAAAGGCTGTAAAATCCAGCAGATAAAATCACTGCAGGAAAAGGTTGCATTATAGCCCGGGCTCTTCCATGACACAAGATCAAACCTCACACAAGTTAGAGGAAGAGCATTACATGCTCCCTCGAGCCAGTCAACATTCTCCACTCCTTTCTCTACCCTACTACTCCTCCCTGCCTAACAACAGCCCCCTGCAGAATTTAACCACCTGCTTTGGGCAGGTGACAAATGTGTGTGTGAAGTCACATGGAAAAAAGAATACCTTCAGAATGCTGCATGGTAAAACCTATTACGCAAGTACTTCTAAATTCTACATTCTGTTTGGTTCAAATTGAAATTGCACAGTACTGGTTGGTTGTTACCACACAGTACTTGTCATTATTGGTGCGGTGTTCGCCCACCACCAGTACAGTGCAACCTGTATTCGGGGACATGGTTGAATACTTAAAGTGCCTAAGGGTAGATCAACAGGATGAAAGTCATCATATCCCACCACATATGCAAATTCAAAGACACCACACGACAGAGACTGCAGAATGTATTAGCGAGTCGCAGTGATATTGTAGTGCATTGCCATTTGTATAGCACTTTTCTAACATTAGAGTGGCCCAAAGCTGTTTTATTTTCTTGATGCTTTGAACCCTTTCATAACCCAAGGCTCTATTTAAACAGAAAAGAAAATAAAATATTATATATTTTGTCATCAGGTTTAGCAATGATTCCAATAAATGCTCCAGGCTTCCAAATAATGTTTGCTTTCCCGAGCCTGGGTAATTGTTACCTTAAGCTAAGTGTATTGTGGGTGTTGTAGGCCCGGTTGTACTATGAAGATTATATGACTTTTTTCTTTCACAAAGGTTGCTTGGGGGTTTATTCGGATGCATCTCAGCCTCTTAACTGCCTGAATCCTTGAGTTTGTACCACCCAAGGGTAGCTTCTGTCATCTCTGTGCATATTCGTACCTACATATTCTACATGGTTCAAACTATACATGCACAGACCACCCATAGAGGGTGGTTGCTATCGTGTGCAGCTGAGTCTACCCTCACACTTCTCTATTACACCAATGATTAAGCATAGATATATGCTTGTCTATGACACAGTTTCAGCCATATCCACACACTGAAATATTTCAAACATAAGCCAGACTGCACTCCACATTTCTGTCTGACACATTCCAACTCAACTCCGTCTCACAATTTCAAACCAACAAAGACACCAATCACTCACTCCAAAAATACACAATAGCACTCAAGTCTATCATCTATTACAGAATTCAGAAGCATAAATCTAGGCCCTTATGCTCCACTACCACCATTACCACCACTACTCACCCATACATCTTCCACATATGCAAAAGAAGGCAACTCCACACCACTCTACATAACCTTGTTTTCCCGTGTCTATTGCACAACAAGGCTATCTTTAAAAAGCAACCCCATAGCCCATCACCTCAATTTTAACCAGTCTTCCCACACACACGGATGAACAAAATATAATCTAAGCCTGTTGGATGAGGATAACAACACTCATAAGCAACACTTTGTCTGTCCTCTCCAGTCGACACCATCACTAATAGCACACCCTCTACGATTTCAAAAGATAACACTCCCACAAAACAAAATCACACCACCTCCAAAACACATCCTTTAAACTGCCTACTATTAAATGCTTGTTCCATTTTTCCCCCAAAAAAGTACCACATCTTCAACCTATTGATAGAAACAGAATTTGACTTACTTTTCATAACTGAATCATGGCTAGGTGAAGGCATGGAATCAGTATTGCATGAAGTTGTTCTACGAGGCTACAAAACTATTACAAAAAATCACATAGTTAAAAAGGAAATGGCATATCCATCATATTTATGGTGACAATAAATCTCATCAAAGGAAAGGGTGGTTCCTTACATGGTTGTGTGGCCCTCCTTGTCACGTGCAACCTTACCATACCTTCTTCTGTAACTTTATTTTTCTTTAAAGACCACCACCTAGCAACAGAACATTCTCAGACACCTTTCTTGACACAGTTTCTTCTCATGCAATATTCAAACCTATGCATCACTGGTGACTATTCAATCCTATGCTTTCTTGGTAACCAGAACATATGGTTTGCCAATCATAATATGCCCTACTGCAGAACCTTCCTCACTAGCCTAGAAACACTCAACCTACAACAGTTTATCCCCAAACCCACTCACACTGCAGGACACACTTTAGATGTCATTTTAGGAAGCCCAGACCTAGTCATGGTCCAAAGGATTACTCTAGACACATGATCAATCAACCACCTGCTTGCCATCTTCCCACCCTAGCTAAACTAAACTTATCCACAGCAACATATCATCCTTGGAACAAACTGAATTTGGATGAAAGGGAAACTCAACTTAACTCCACCACAGTACTGGACACAATAAATTCAGTTAAAAAAACCTATTGATGGCTGAGTGAAGATTTTGATCTCTTAATCAAACTAAAAATAATCCTCTTGGAAAAATGCAGAATAAAAAAAAGATAAAGCAAAGAAATGCAATGCAATGAAGCTGGCTCAAAATAACCAATCCTCAAGATCAAATACACCTTTCCAGACACAATGCAAAATGTGCCAAAAATAATTTTTATATAAAAGGAACACAATTTTGTAATCCTAAATGCACAGAGGGCCCCTATCCCATTTCTCTAAAATTTTGTGAAAAACCAGCAAATCATTACCCAACCAAAGAAGACATGTTGGATTAATGTACCCACAAAGAAGAAAACACCTCTACACCATCTGCAACCAATCCCTCCACAGGTAGGTTAACACAACCTCTGCACTCCTCCAAAGAACTATCACCAACTAAATTTCTGGTCTAGTCAAAACCAGCAGGCCAGCTGGTTGTCCCTCTGACCTATGTTCACCACAGATCGTTAAATACATTATTTTAACAACTTCAGCCACCATCGCAGGCAGGACACTAATCAACAACCCTCAAAATCCCAACAATTTCAGACCTATAATAAATTGACCGGTCCTTGCAAAACTTACAGAAAGAACAGCTTTCATTCAGGTGTCACAATTCATTTATGATAACTCCTCCTTACAGTCTGACTTCCAAACAGGATTCCATCCAGGGATAGGTACTGAATCAGCCCTAATCTCTATCTTGGATGACATTAAAAACACAGTATACCATAATGGGTCTGCTGCCCTACTTCTCATGGATCTTTCAGCTGTCTTTGATGCAGTTGATCATGACACACTAATTCTAAGACTTTATTAAGCTGACATAGAGGGTACTGCTCTCTCTTGGCTCATGTCTTACCTACACAATGGAACAAATGTCATCAATAATCTCCCTTTCTCATCGAAATCCTACAGCATAAGAGCATGAGTCCCTCAAGGTGCTATCATCTTACCCATGCCTTTCAACATCTTCATGAAATCCCTACCATACCGGATCAGCAGTTTTCAGTTCACCTGCTATAACATGCATACAACATGTACATACTTCCTAAATTGGAAAGCCAGTGGAAACTGGAAACAGCAAATCTTCAATTGGATCTGGGTTGTTGATCTGTGGATGACATGGACACTCCTCAAACAGACATGCATCCACAACTGAAATACTCACCTGTAGTGGCTGAAAAAGATACAACCCACTTTGCACCTGACCTGACGATCTAGGACCACCACCAAAATATCTTAGTAGGTAAGAAACCTTAGTATTTTCATGGACTCAAAGTTGTCAATAAATGGCCATGTTGATAAGGTAGCCAAATCAAGATTTCATAGCATGAAAAAGCTGCGACATCTTACCTAACCTAAGTTTCACACACAAGGTCCAAGCACCAATCAAAACTTGATTATGCTGATAATTTTATATAATCATACCTCGCTTTTATCAACCATGAGAAGATTACAAAGACATAAGAACTTTGCTACCAGGCTACCTCTCTATGTAAAGCCACAAGTGTGTATCGCCCCTATCGAGAGGGCCCTACATTGGTTACCAGTTGCTAAAAGGTCCACCTTCAAACTGCTTCATATCACCCACAAACCAATACATTGCAAAGAGCCACTTTTCACCAGGAAGAAAAATCCCACCATACATACAATAAAGCAAACTCTGCTCAAGATTAGCACTCTGCCTCAAAATTCCAGCATTCAAGACAAAAAATCATGGGTGGAACATATTTCCTCTGTCTAAGCAGCCTAACTGTTTGTTACTCCAAAACATAAGTTCCACTGACAACCATCTCAGCTTCAGAAGATTAGTCAAGAGTTGGGTTGCCTCTACATGGCCACAATACTCATAACACAACAATGTACATTAATAGTGTGTTACAAGGCATTAAAACTATACATTAAAAAATTAAAAGATGAATATGTATGTATATATAATTTAAACCCTAATATGTATGTATACACTGAAAAAACCATAGGTTTCAGGAACGTTATAGTTAGAAATTAGCATTTAAAAAAACCTTAGGAAATTCACTGAAAAAACCTTAGGTTTCAGGGACGTTATAGTTACTTGGACATTTGACTCATATAAAACCAGAGAACTTCACCCGTTATAGATTAGTTGAGCTAACTACAACTTGCGTGCCCGCAATGCACTGGTGATGACGTCACATATTACATCACTCATGACATGGTCAGTGACATCACTCATGACATCACTGATGACATCTCAAATGACATCACTGATGACATCATCCAGTGAATGTGTGTTTCTGTAAAGTTTAAATACTTTTCATATATATCTATGCCAAGGTCTATTGAAGAATGAGTGGATGTAGAAATCGATTATTTAGTAGATCCATGACTGGCTGTATAAGTCACTGGTTGAACGTATGTTACTGAATGCATGGATTAGTGACTAAACTGTGTGACTGTCTATATTAGTCTCTCAGTTGGTGTGTAAGCAGGTGCATGGGTTGGTGAGTAGCTACATCAGTGTCTATATGGGTTATTGATTGATGGTATGAGTATCTGTATGGGTGTCTGAATGTCTATGTGGGTGGGTGGAGGGTGACTGACTCTGTGCATACATGTCTGAATGGCTGATTTACTGGTTGTATAGATTCAAAAGTGCATATCGGAAGGGCTGTATGGGTAGCTGACTGTGTGTACAGGTGTGTTGATTAGTGAATTAATGTCTCAGTTGTATATATGTGAGTAACTATATATGTTTTTAGACAGTATATGTGAGTGTTGGGGTGTACAATTGACTATACGTGAGAGACAGTGATTGCAAGAGTGTCTGCATACATGAATGTGTACATGTATTAGTGCTTGTATAGGAGAGTAAGTATGTGTTAGTATCTATGTAAATAAGGGAGGTGGTGTGTGTATAAATAAGTCAGGTGGTGTGTATATATCTGCATAGGTGAGTACATGGGTGTTTGATTCATTTTTGGCATGACTGAGTAGATGTGTGAGTAACTCTATGGATCAGTAGCACTGTGTGAATGTATGTATAGGTGTATGAGTGGATATTATACTGATGTAATGATGAGTGACAGCATGTATGAGTGACTGTATGAGTGTATGTCTAGCTGACAATATATAGATAGGAATCAGTGGATGGGTATCTATTATCAGGTATTGCTGTGTCTCTAGTTTTGAAAATGGTAGTCTGTATTTTAGAGTACGTGTATCAAAGGTTATATTAGAGTGTGAGGAGGTGTGTCAGACTATAACGTGGATGATGTCATCAGTGATGTCATTTGAGATGTCATCAGTGATGTCATGAGTGATGTAATATGTGACGTCATCACCAGTGCATTGCAGGCGCGCGAGTTATAGTTAGCTCAACTAACTATAACAGGTGAATTTCTCTGGTTTTATATGAGTCAAATGTCCAAGTAACTATAACGTCCCTGAAACCTATGGATTTTTCAGTGAATTTCTAAAGTTTTTTAATGCTAATTTCTAACTATAACATGCCTGATACCTAAGGTCTTTCAGTGATTTTCTAAGGTTTTTTAAATGCTAATTTCTAACTATAACGTGCCAGAAACCTATGGTTTTTTCAGTAAATTTCAAAGGTTTTTAAATGCTAATTTCTCATTATAATGTTCATAAAACCTATGTTTTTCTCAGTAATTTTGATTTTTTAAAATATTTTGTAACTTTAATATCCTAAAAATTGTTTTTGTATTTTTTAAATTTATTATTAAATGTCTTCTTGTTTTTTAAATATCAAACAACTACTTACAGTATGAAAGGGAGCCCATCCCAGAGCCACATCTGAAGACCAACACATGTCATAGACCTACTGATCAAACCACCCCCAGGACCCCCCCTCTACCACCGAGGCAGCACAGAACAAGACAGCAAACTTTCCGAAAACGGCATGGCCCCTCAGCCACACAATAGCTGAATATTGGGACAGGTGTGAACAAACTATATGGGAAGGAAGCAATTCACCCATGAATAACAATGCACACAATGCAAAGTGTAGCGGTGATGTGCTGGACACATCTCAGTATGCAGAACACACACCTCTCCATGTGCACAAATACTACTGGTGCTTGTAGTATTGTGGACAGTGGACCCAACCATGTTACGTCAAACACTAGGGACAATCTCACTCATGTAGCTGTATCGTCCCCCCCTGTAAGCATAAGCGTAACCGGATTTGGCTGGTCCGACGTACGCCACTTCAGCGTAGCAGTGTGAATAAATACGCCGGGGCTCTGGGCGTGGTTTACTTGTGAACTGTGAAGACCAACGACTGCGCCAGAGCGGCGGGCCTCACCCTGCCATGAGGCTGCCGCCATGACTGCGGGTCTCATCAACACAGGCCCCCTGCGAACCCAGCGGCAAAGCACCGCAGACTTATGTCTGTACAGACTACTGCCTTCGATCTACACTGCTGATAGCAGGCATCACAATTCAGATGGAGTAGCGATTGCAGATGATGCAGTCCAATACGCAAGACACATTCCTCCCAGTGCGGCCCTCTCGGACCACGCATCATGCCTGGGTGAGCACACGCTGAGCGCCAAAGGTACCACTATCTCAGTGCACCACAAGTCATCGACATGTGGCCTTACTGAGGCAGAATCCAATAGACAAAAGACATTGATGCGAGTGCAGCCCTCCCAGACCAAGCATCATCGCAGGGTATGTACACGCTGAGAGCCAAAGGTACTACTAACTCAGTGCACCATAAGTCATTGCCACGTGGCCTTATTAAGGCAGAATTCAATAGACAAAAGACATTGATGCGAGTGAAGCCCTCCCGGACCAAGCCTCATCGCAGGGTACGTACACGCTGAGCGCCAAAGGTACTACTAATTCAGCGCACCATAAGTCATCGCAAGGAAGAGTGAACAGTTTTATGTCAGCAGTGAGACATACTATCACTCGAAAATCACCCAAAAATACTTATAATATAAAAAGAACACAAGAATCGAAGTACATTAATGATTACAATCCAGTAATTTTGAAGATGTGGAATACAAATATGGACATACAATATGCTGCAGATAACTCAATTACTGTTCCTCGCATACTATCCAAATAGAAGTCCATACCTGGAAAAAATATGTCTATATGAAATACTGCAACATTATAGTTTTAAAAATGTTTTTGCAGAAAAAATGAATGAAAGGAAATATGCTGGAATTGGATCTGATGGATGTTTCTTAAAAAATGCCAAAGGAAATTTGATTAATCACAGGAAATTAGGTTGTGATACTCCAGATAAGAGAGAGTTTTTCTATTTAGCTCTTCTGCAACTCTTCAAACCTTGGAGTACTGAAATGGAATGACTTGGAGATTTTGACTGCTATGAAGATTCTTTCAAAGCATGTAAAGACATTGCTACCAGTGAGGCCTGCCCGGACCACGCATCATCGAAGGGTGCGCACACGCTGAGTGCTTCAGGTGCCACTAACTCACTGCTTTACAAGTCATCGCCACATGGACTTATTAAGGCAGAATTCAATGAAAGCCGTGACACATGGTGCTACTAACCCTGTTCAACACAAGCTGGCGACACATGGTGCCACTAACCCTGTTCAACACAAGCCGAATGATCCCACATGTGGAACTGTGTCCTGAGTCCTGAATGGCAGTGACCCCAAGTCCGTGGCAGGGACCACAGCACCAGACTCCCTTTGATCAGTTAGGCATATTTCCATATGCAAGGCCGGCGACACGTGGTGCCACTAACCCTGTTCAACACAAGCCGAACAATCCTACATGTGGAACTGTGTCCTGAGTCCTGAATGGCAGTGACCCCAAGTCCGTGGCAGTGACCACAGCACTGGACTCCCTTTGATCAGTTAGGAGCAAAACGGCCACGGACTCAACTAGCATAACTGGCCCTTTGGACAACTTCATTATCAGAGCTAACTCTGTTATTGACCAAGGGATTGCACTCATGGAACGTAGAGTCTCCCAGGAGTTGGCACTAGCAAAACGTTCATCTATGGGCCATATTGCTTCAGTTAAAACCCCAGCTAAGCAAATTAAAGACCTAGCTCTCACTGGCACTCAGGCTGATCGACATAGTCTCCCAAATACGGTGGACTTGTCAGTATCAGCTTCTGAATTTACATCAGTCTTAGAATTAGATAGGTCTTCGATCTCCTCACATGATCCTTCATTAGAAGCCTCAACTGACTTACAGCGGAGGGGGTCCATAGAGGGCGCTATACCAAAATCGTTAAAAAATTCTAAGAAAAGAAAAATTAAAAGCGTAAAGAAACCTAAGAAATGTCAGAAACCGATAGTGCCTGTGGAAAAGGTGATCCGTGAGCCTTTGTTAAGTGTTCAAGAGGGGGGTCATAAACAATCAAAGGTTATTTGTAGTAGTACTCGGCCAGACACGAACAATGCTAATTTGGATATAGAACGTACAGATGTGTACGCCTTTAATCATCATGGCCACTGAGCCCGAGGACAAACTCTTAGATCATATGAGTAAACTACTTACATTGCATCTCGCTCCACTGGAGACTAGATTGAAATGCATTGAAAAGCAGTTATTTGAATTGACTGCTCTTACTAAAACTTCGAGTAAGTCCGGGACACTAAGGGGTGGAGACAGGAAGTCAGCCCTTAATAATAATCCATCGGGGGGCATGCTGTCAAGTAAATCTCCCACCCTGAAAGAGCCTATAATAACAATTGATCCAACCGTACTGGAGTCAAATTCACACATCAATGTTAACAAACCCACCCAAAATACTAGGCAGAGGGCTAGCACATTTAGAAATATTGCTTTGGACCTTAAGGGAAATCACATTGGGGGGTCATCGTCGCAGAAACTACCAATCGACTTACCTCCGGAAGTAACTCCTTATCTGGTGATCCTGACTGGGGTACCAGAGTTGAAAGAGGGTGTTGAGGAGCCCATTGGATCTTTGAAGAACAAGGTACAGCATTGGCTTAACTTAAGACGGCCACTGCCCCCCAACAGGACGAGCAAAATCTTAATGGTGCGTAGAGTACCTTGGGTAGGGCAAGGCAAAAAAAACGCTGTGGGGGACTGTATATTGGTTAATTTTGATGATCCGGGTACGGTTGATTACATTTGCTCATGGGATAATCAGCATAACTATGAAGGTATAGCAACCAAGCGTCTGTCCTTTTTTTACCCTCCCAGAATCCGCCACGAACCAGCCTTTGCCCGAAGCAGGGGAATGGTAGATTCCCAAGAAAGAGTAGTAGACAGGTGGGAAGGGGGTTGGCAAAAAAATAGAGAACTACGTCCTATTGACATCTGGAGAGGAATACCGATGGACAATAGGTTTAGTTGTTTGGAAATGGTCGATTGACTCTCTCCGACTGCTGCGGTCATGGGTGTTCCCGCTGGGGATCCCAGTGAGTCAACTAACAGAAAAAACCATTTACCAAATGTAAATGTAGGGGTTATACCTGAGACCCTGGAATCTGAGACAGAACTAAGATTAATTACGTCACGATCCATAGCAGAAGAGTCACTCAGTACAGAATTTCAAGGACTCAAAAATACTGATCCCGAACACGTATTACCCAGTCAACAATCTCTAATTTGTCGAGGAAGGGAGGCTGGAGAAAAATCCCCAAAGATAGAATTAGGCATTGATACTGATAATCTTCTTGTTATGGAGCCGTTAGGAGAAGCCCAACGCAGTAAGTTGGCCCTGTTATCATGGAATATTGCGGGCCTTTCAAATAAGATAATGGATCCTATTTTCCGAGACTTTATTGACAAATATGATGTTATCTGTTTGCAGGAGTCTTGGGAACAAAAAGAGATCCACCTTGAAGGGTATCGCACTTACGCTACGTCTGCAGTTCAATCAAGGAGGGGCAGATGTTTGGGTGGTCTTTGTACCTATGTCTCCAATACCGTAAATGCGACCATAAAGCTTCTGACTAATAATGGACATGTTTTTTATCAGATCCTTTCTTTCCTCTTTGGAGGGAAACGACAAATTATTTTAGTAAATTTTTATAATAACATTCCTAAGGAAGACCAAAAACATGTTTTGGAGGATCTAAATAACTCGTTACATTTTGGGTCAGATGCGGAGCACATAGACACGTTTATCATACTGATAGGCGATTTTAATTGTCACTTATGCCCACATAGCAGTACGGGTATGTGCGGATTATCGAATCTATCAGGAGACTGGTGCACTCATTTTGAGCACTCTATGTTGGACAATTTACTTAACGCCTTAATTCATGATTGGAACTTGGGATTTGCAAATGAGTTATGTAACCCACAGGTTAGTTTCCAACCTACTTTTAATGGGCATGGGTCGCGTTCCACAATAGATTTTATATTAACCACTACCAGCCATTGCTACAATATCCTCATGTTTAATACTGAGGATATTGCCATGAGTGATCACTTTCCCCTTAGCACTACTTTCGATGTTGGAATGAGCAACGGAACTATTCCAAACCTAATAGAAAATTTGTATTGCTATTCCATTAATTTGGCTAAAAAAAATGGCTATGCAATAAAATGGAATATGGTTGACCCCACTAACTTTTTGCATAGTCTAATTACTGATCAATATAGTAATATTATGACTTGTTTGGAAGATATTCCAAACCCAAGTGCGGTCATTAACGCATTCCATAAGATTGCCATACAAATACGCAACAACCTGACTGGAATGCATAGAGAAGGGGGGGATCCAAATCAGAGGGCTGGTTTAACCCAGTATGCAGTAAAGCACATGCAAACTTGAAACAATCTCTAAAAAAATCGCCTAGAAATCAAGCAGATATTAGAGCAGCCAGATTAGCGTATAAATCTGCACTACGCAACCAAAATTAGAGATTAAGGAAAATGCCTGGGCTGCTTTAGTATAGTAAAGGCGTCTACCCTGAGAGATAACACTGCGTTCTGGAAAGCTGTTAATGCTCCGTTTTTCCTGGACAGAAAATCTGATGTGGTAGAACTGGCAATTGATCAATCAGTCTGGATAGATCATTTTACCGATCTTTATAAGAAGGATGACTTACCTAGTCCACAAAATACTTGTCAAAACTTGGTGATCAATAGTGGGCCCATTTCAGCTGCTGGCTTCCCTCTGGAGATTTCTTTCTCTGTATCTGAGGTGGAGCTAGCCCTATCTGATAGCACAAAAAACAAAGCCCCGGGACCAGATGGGATCCCTATAGATCTATTTAAGGAAAATATCCCCCTATGGGCCCCGCTCCTGACAAATCTATTAAATTGTTACAACAGAAAGGGATTTCCTGTGACTTGTCAGGAAGCGATAATTGTTCCTATTTTTAAAAAGGGAGACCGTAATGACCCCAAATGTTATAGGCCCATTTCGCTGCTTGATTTGCTGATGAAAGTAGCAGGCAGACTTATCTTAAATAGGCTACAAACGTGGGCCAAAGATAGTAACATTCTTTCTAAATTCCAGTATGGCTTTAAGGAAGGTTTAGGCACAGTCGAACAAGGACTCAATTTAGCTATAATAACTACAAAATATATGACAGCTAAAAAGGGTAACCTTTTCATGACTTTTATCGATTTAAGTTCAGCCTTCGACTGTTTAAGCCATGAGATTTTGTGGGCTACTTTAATTGCATTTGATATCGATCTTAACATTCATAATTTCATAAAAGAGTTGTATCGAGGAGCAGGAGCAAAGGTCCGTTTTGGCAAAAAAGGGGAATGTACAAACAAATTCCCAATTATGAAAGGCGTCAGACAGGGATGTATTCTGGCTCCCTTTCTTTTTAATTTATACATAAACGGAGTGGCGGATTTTTTATCAAAACAGGAAGTAGATTATCCTCAAAAAAATGGCGATGCCGTTCCCATTTTATTATACGCAGATGATGCAGTTATCATGGCTAGAACCCAAAAAGGCCTCCAAAAGGCAATAACTAGTTTTTCAGCTTTTATGACATCCAGGGGCCTAAAAATTAACGTTGGGAAAACCTTTACCATGAGCTGCACATCAATTAATAAAGTTCCTTGTAATACTTTTTTAAATCAGTCTAAGATAGAATTAACACACACCTTCTCTTACTTAGGGATTCTTTTTAACAAAAGGGGCACATGGGCAACAGCAGTTAGTACTAGGAATTTGGCTTTTGTTCGCTCAATTGGTGCACTGAAACAGTTTGCAAATAAATTGGGAGGCAGACCCGTCCGTATCTTATTAGATATTTATAAATCGAAATGTGTTTCAACAGCTACATATGGGGCTGGAATTTGGGGCATTGCAGACTGCCGGGAAATCCAAGTAAAGGAAAATACTTTCCTCCGGTATTTGTTAGCTGTTCCCAAGTCCACTTCTACATATGTTTGCCATACGGAACTAGATATAGTATATATATCTGATTTGATTAAAATCAGTCCTTTATTATTATGGCACAAGATATGGACCTCATCAGCTACCACTTTTAATAGAGCTGCTTTATCTGATTGGATAAAACTTGAGAGCGCAAAACACATTCAGTGGCTTGCATACATTAAGGTCTTTTTGACCAACATAGGACTTCTAGGATATTTCAACAATCCTACTTCATTATCCTTGATTACGAGAAAGGAACTTAAGGACTGTTTCCTTGTTTTCCTGGAGAATAAACAGTGGTCTAAGGAAAGGAGTAAAAAATCTGTATTACAACATCAATTACTCCTACAGGGCCCTGGTCTACAGCTTTATTTATCGCCTGATCAAACTTGTTACGATAGAATGTTATTGGCTCGTCTGAGACCCGATTGTTACTATAGGTTGATAACATTCCCTGATGTAAATAATTGGTCGACACATTTAATTAAATGTCCATGCGATGACCTTTCTGTGCAATCAACAATACATAGGGCCATATGTAGGTGGGCTTGCATTTACCACTTCATAAATACCGAATTTTACCGATTCGGTATTTATGAAGTGGTAAATGCTATGTAGGTAATGAGTCGGTAATAATTACCGATTCGTTAAAATTCGGTAATTACCGAATCGGTATTTACCGATTCGGTAATGAGGCATACCTTCCCATTGATGGGAAGGTATGCCTCATTACCGAATCGGTAAATACCGATTCGGTAATGGGGGGAACACATGCAAGGGTGGCAGGGTGTCACATTGACACCCTGTTGCACCCCTGAATCGGCCATGTGTGCACATGTGGCACACATACATGCCCTAAGGGCATGTATGTCTGCCACATTGCACACTTGTAGGCGCTATGAAATGCATTTCCACATCCATTCATTATTTACCACCAACTATTAGTTGGTGGTAAATACCGACTCATAACAACACCCACACACTCCCCCTACATCTCATTTCTGTATTCGGAATTTACCGAATCGGTAAAATTACCGATTCGGTAATTATTACCGATTCGGTAAATTCCGAATACAGAAATTGTCCCCCTACATACCAAAAGCCTAAATACCGGTCGGTAACGGTATAATTACCGAAAATCGGCCGTTACCGACCGGTATTTGGCTACCTACATGAGGCCCATAGTCTTCTGTTTTGTAAATTTTATGCATGGGGGAGGAAGAGACACCTAATCACATTATTAAAAATTTGGGGTCTAAGGCAGTGTAGACCAGCCTATGTTAAACTGCTTATGCTGGAAGATGAAATGACTATTTATGCTGTATCTAAATTTTTAAAATATTCAATCAGATGCAGATCTTCTATGGCTTAGTCTTTTCCAACTCTGTGTTTAATAAGTCTGCTCTATTATTATGATGTATTTAACTGGACCCATTTGTCTATTTTTTAACGCGTGATTGTTTTTATGTATTGTGCTTTTATGGTTTTTACTATGAAATCGAATAAAGCTATCTTTGATTGATTGATTGATTGATCAGTTAGGCATATTTTCATATGCAAGGCCGGCGACACGTGGTGCCACTAACCCTGTACAACAAAAGGTGCGACATGTGGTGCCACTAACCCTGTTCAAAACAAGCCGATCCCACATGTGGAACTGTGTCCTGAGTCCTGAATTGCAGTGACCCCAAGCCCTTGGCAGCGACCACAGCAGCATACTCCCTTTGATCAGTTAGGCATATTTCCATATGCAAGGATGGCGACATGTGGTGCCACTAACCCTGTTCAACACAAGCCGATCCCACATGTGGAAATGTGTCCTGAGTCCTGAATGACAGTGACCCCGAGTCCGTGGCAGCAACCACAGCAGCATTCTCCCTTTGACCAGTTAGGCATATTTCCATATGCAAGGCTGGCGACATGTGGTGCCACTAACCCTGTTCAACACAAGCCAATCCCACATGTGGAACTGTGTCCTGAGTCCTGAATGGCAGTGACCCCAAGTCCGTGGCAGCGACCACAGCACCAGACTCCCTTTGATCAGTTAGGTATATTTCCATATGCAAGGATGGCGACATGTGGTGCCACTAACCCTGTTCAACACAAGCCAATCCCACATGTGGAAATGTGTCCTGAGTCCTGAATGACAGTGACCCCAAGTCCTTGGCAGCAACCACAGCAGCATTCTCCCTTTGATAAGTTAGGCATATTTCCATATGCAAGGATGGCGACATGTGGTGCCACTAACCCTGTTCAAAACAAGCCGATCCCACATGTGTAACTGTGTCCTGAGTCCTGAATGGCAGTGACCCCAAGCCCTTGGCAGCGACCACAGCAGCATACTCCCTTTGATCAGTTAGGCATATTTCCATATGCAAGGATGGCGACATGTGGTGCCACTAACCCTGTTCAACACAAGCCGATCCCACATGTGGAAATGTGTCCTGAGTCCTGAATGACAGTGACCCCAAGTCCGTGGCAGCGACCACAGCAACATACTCCCTTTGATCAGTTAGGCATATTTCCATATGCAAGGCCAGCGACACGGGGTGCCACTAACCCTGTTCAACACAAGCCGATCCCACATGTGGAACTGAGTCCTGAATGGCAGTGACCCCAAGTCTGTGTCAGTGACAACAGCAGCATACTCCCTTTGATCAGTTACGCATTTTTTAATATGCAAGGCCGGCGACACGTGATGCCACTAACCCTGTTCAACACAAGCCGATCCCACATGTGGAACTATGTCCTGAGTCCTGAATGGCAGTGACCCCAATGTCGTGGCAGCGATCACAGCACCAGACTCTCTTCAGTTTTATTTGTTGTTGTTTTGTTTAAATAAAATATTTTAGATGTAAATCTATACATGACTTGATTCTTGTTTGTCTGGGCCCAAGAAGGTTGTTGGGGTTATGTTGGTAATGTGGGAAGAGGGTGCGTTACCTGCTGAAGTTGGGAGAGGCAGCGTGAAATGGGTATCTCTCACAGAAAGAACTCCGGTATGTTTTCAGAAATGCCTCGGACAGATGCCAGCTGACGGACTGAATCACAAAATGGATTTTCAATGTTTATGTAGTGTGACTTATGAACAGTTCGCACCCAGGCTCGCAGAGGGACAACTGTGGCCCAACCGGTCGACTCACAGACGCTCCCAAAGAACAGCAGCGTAGTAGCTCGCAGAGGTACATGCACAGCAGCATACTAGCTCGCAAAGGTAGAGAGCTGCGAGCCGACGGACTGGCTTCTAAAGCTATAGCTGTGAAGTGGTGATGTTGGGAAGAGGGAGCGTGAAAGGGTTATCTCGCACAGCCAGAGCTCCGGTATATTAAATTGCCCCGGGACCTTTCTTTTATATTTTCACTCGATGCAAGAAAGCGCACTTTCTGGACCATGACCTTTCTCCCTACCAAACTTGGCGTAATTTCATTCAGCAGTTTGACCTGTAGCCTTGTCTAAAGTTTCCTATGGAAAATCCATTAAGAAAACACGTTTTCACACCCCCACATAGCTACCTGACGCAGGCGTGCTCGCTGTTGGTGTGCAGGTCAGTGCTCTAGTTGTCAACCTGCAAAAACAACAATTGATGGACAGAATGCAGAACAATGTCATACATTCACCCCAGTACAGAGATCTGGGCCTACATCCATTGTTTGTTTGCTCACCATGCCATTCCAGTTTGAAGCCAGCCATATGCAAATCAGTCTTGACCCTGTGCCTCATGGGAACAGTCCAGCCCGAACTGCCAAGCCAGGTTCGCCATAAGTTGGCAGGGTATGCTCAGACGTGAGTCCCTTGCTCATTTTGCCACTGGATTCAAGAAGCGTTACAACAAACAATTGATGGACGGAATGCTGACAATGCAGATATTCTCCCCCAGTCAAGAGATCTGGGTTAAATCCATCGTTCTTTTGCCCACTACACCACCCCAGTTTAGACATGGCCATATGCAAATCAGTCTTGACCCTGTGCCTCATGGGAACAGTCCAGCCCGAACTGCCAAGCCATGTCTTCCCTGGACCGGAATCAAGCATCCTAGGACCGGTTTCTGGCTATCAGCCGTCATCAGCCAGGATAGCTTGACTCCAGTGGCGTAGTGAGCACGGGTCCCACGTCTGGGAATACCCATCCCACTTAGGGCGAAAAGCGTTACAACAAACAATTGATGGACGGAATGCTGACAATGCAGACATTCTCCCCCAGTCAAGAGATCTGGGTTAAATCCATCGTTCTTTTGCCCACTACACCACCCCAGTTTAGACATGGCCATATGCAAATCAGTCTTGACCCTGTGCCTCATGGGAACAGTCCAGCCCGAACTGCCAAGCCATGTCTTCCCTGGACCAGAATCAAGCATCCTAGGACCGGTTTCTGGCTATCAGCCGTCATCAGCCAGGATAGCTTGACTCCAGTGGCGTAGTGAGCACGGGTCCCACGTCTGGGAATACCCATCCCACTTAGGGCGAAAAGCGTTACAACAAACAATTGATGGACGGAATGCTGACAATGCAGACATTCTCCCCCAGTCAAGAGATCTGGGTTAAATCCATCGTTCTTTTGCCCACTACACCACCCCAGTTTAGACATGGCCATATGCAAATCAGTCTAGACCCTGTGCCTCATGGGAACAGTCCAGCCCGAACTGCCAAGCCATGTCTTCCCTGGACCGGAATCAAGCATCCTAGGACCGGTTTCTGGCTATCAGCCGTCATCAGCCAGGATAGCTTGACTCCAGTGGCGTAGTGAGCACGGGTCCCACGTCTGGGAATACCCATCCCACTTAGGGCGAAAAGCGTTACAACAAACAATTGATGGACGGAATGCTGACAATGCAGACATTCTCCCTCAGTCAAGAGATCTGGGTTAAATCCATCGTTCTTTTGCCCACTACACCACCCCAGTTTAGACATGGCCATATGCAAATCAGTCTTGACCCTGTGCCTCATGGGAACAGTCCAGCCCGAACTGCCAAGCCATGTCTTCCCTGGACCGGAATCAAGCATCCTAGGACCGGTTTCTGGTTATCAGCCATCATCAGCCAGGATAGCTTGACTCCAGTGGCGTAGTGAGCACGGGTCCCACGTCTGGGAATACCCATCCCACTTAGGGCGAAAAGCGTTACAACAAACAATTGATGGACGGAATGCTGACAATGCAGACATTCTCCCCCAGTCAAGAGATCTGGGTTAAATCCATCGTTCTTTTGCCCACTACACCACCCCAATTTAGACATGGACATATGCAAATCAGTCTTGACCCTGTGCCTCATGGGAACAGTCCAGCCCGAACTGCCAAGCCATGTCTTCCCTGGACCGGAATCAAGCATCCTAGGACCGGTTACTGGCTATCAGCCGTCATCAGCCAGGATAGCTTGACTCCAGTGGCGTAGTGAGCACGGGTCCGACGTCTGGGAATACCCATCCCACTTAGGGCGAAAAGCGTTACAACAAACAATTGATGGACGGAATGCTGACAATGCAGACATTCTCCCCCAGTCAAGAGATCTAGGTTAAATCCATCGTTCTTTTGCCCACTACACCACCCCAGTTTAGACATGGCCATATGCAAATCAGTCTTGACCCTGTGCCTCATGGGAACAGTCCAGCCCGAACTGCCAAGCCATGTCTTCCCTGGACCGGAATCAAGCATCCTAGGACCGGTTTCTGGCTATCAGCCGTCATCAGCCAGGATAGCTTGACTCCAGTGGCGTAGTGAGCACGGGTCCCACGTCTGGGAATACCCATCCCACTTAGGGCGAAAAGCGTTACAACAAACAATTGATGGACGGAATGCTGACAATGCAGACATTCTCCCCCAGTCAAGAGATGTGGGTTAAATCCATCGTTCTTTTGCCCACTAGGCCACCCCAGTTTAGACATGGCCATATGCAAATCAGTCTTGACCCTGTGCCTCATGGGAACAGTCCAGCCCGAACTGCCAAGCCATGTCTTCCCTGGACCAGAATCAAGCATCCTAGGACCGGTTTCTGGCTATCAGCCGTCATCAGCCAGGATAGCTTGACTCCAGTGGCGTAGTGAGCACGGGTCCCACGTCTGGGAATACCCATCCCACTTAGGGCGAAAAGCGTTACAACAAACAATTGATGGACGGAATGCTGACAATGCAGACATTCTCCCCCAGTCAAGAGATCTGGGTTAAATCCATCGTTCTTTTGCCCACTACACCACCCCAGTTTAGACATGGCCATATGCAAATCAGTCTAGACCCTGTGCCTCATGGGAACAGTCCAGCCCGAACTGCCAAGCCATGTCTTCCCTGGACCGGAATCAAGCATCCTAGGACCGGTTTCTGGCTATCAGCCGTCATCAGCCAGGATAGCTTGACTCCAGTGGCGTAGTGAGCACGGGTCCCACGTCTGGGAATACCCATCCCACTTAGGGCGAAAAGCGTTACAACAAACAATTGATGGACGGAATGCTGACAATGCAGACATTCTCCCTCAGTCAAGAGATCTGGGTTAAATCCATCGTTCTTTTGCCCACTACACCACCCCAGTTTAGACATGGCCATATGCAAATCAGTCTTGACCCTGTGCCTCATGGGAACAGTCCAGCCCGAACTGCCAAGCCATGTCTTCCCTGGACCGGAATCAAGCATCCTAGGACCGGTTTCTGGTTATCAGCCATCATCAGCCAGGATAGCTTGACTCCAGTGGCGTAGTGAGCACGGGTCCCACGTCTGGGAATACCCATCCCACTTAGGGCGAAAAGCGTTACAACAAACAATTGATGGACGGAATGCTGACAATGCAGACATTCTCCCCCAGTCAAGAGATCTGGGTTAAATCCATCGTTCTTTTGCCCACTACACCACCCCAATTTAGACATGGACATATGCAAATCAGTCTTGACCCTGTGCCTCATGGGAACAGTCCAGCCCGAACTGCCAAGCCATGTCTTCCCTGGACCGGAATCAAGCATCCTAGGACCGGTTACTGGCTATCAGCCGTCATCAGCCAGGATAGCTTGACTCCAGTGGCGTAGTGAGCACGGGTCCGACGTCTGGGAATACCCATCCCACTTAGGGCGAAAAGCGTTACAACAAACAATTGATGGACGGAATGCTGACAATGCAGACATTCTCCCCCAGTCAAGAGATCTAGGTTAAATCCATCGTTCTTTTGCCCACTACACCACCCCAGTTTAGACATGGCCATATGCAAATCAGTCTTGACCCTGTGCCTCATGGGAACAGTCCAGCCCGAACTGCCAAGCCATGTCTTCCCTGGACCGGAATCAAGCATCCTAGGACCGGTTTCTGGCTATCAGCCGTCATCAGCCAGGATAGCTTGACTCCAGTGGCGTAGTGAGCACGGGTCCCACGTCTGGGAATACCCATCCCACTTAGGGCGAAAAGCGTTACAACAAACAATTGATGGACGGAATGCTGACAATGCAGACATTCTCCCCCAGTCAAGAGATCTGGGTTAAATCCATCGTTCTTTTGCCCACTACACCACCCCAGTTTAGTCATGGCCATATGCAAATCAGTCTTGACCCTGTGCCTCATGGGAACAGTCCAGCCCGAACTGCCAAGCCATGTCTTTCCTGGACCGGAATCAAGCATCCTAGGACCGGTTTCTGGCTATCAGCCGTCATCAGCCAGGATAGCTTGACTCCAGTGGCGTAGTGAGCACGCGTCCCACGTCTGGGAATACCCATCCCACTTAGGGCGAAAAGCGTTACAACAAACAATTGATGGACGTTAAGCTATCCTGGCTGATGACGGCTGATAGCCAGAAACCGGTCCTAGGATGCTTGATTCTGGTCCACGGAAGACATGGCTTGGCAGTTCGGGCTGGACTGTTCCCATGAGGCACAGGGTCAAGACTGATTTGCATATGGCCATGTCTAAACTGGGGTGGCGTAGTGGGCAAAAGAACGATGGATTTAACCCAGATCTCTTGACTGGGGGAGAATGTCTGCATTGTCAGCATTCCGTCCATCATTTGTTTGTAGTAACGATTTTCGCCCTAAGTGGGATGGGTATTCCCAGACGTGGGACCCGTGCTCACTACGCCACTGGAGTTAAGCTATCCTGGCTGATGACGGCTGATAGCCAGAAACCGGTCCTAGGATGCTTGATTCTGGTCCAGGGAAGACATGGCTTGGCAGTTCGGGCTGGACTGTTCCCATGAGGCACAGGGTCAAGACTGATTTGCATATGGCCATGTCTAAACTGGGGTGGCGTAGTGGGCAAAAGAACGATGGATTTAACCCAGATCTCTTGACTGGGGGAGAATGTCTGCATTGTCAGCATTCCGTCCATCATTTGTTTGTTGTAACGCTTTTCGCCCTAAGTGGGATGGGTATTCCCAGACGTGGGACCCGTGCTCACTATGCCACTGGAGTTAAGCTATCCTGGCTGATGACGGCTGATAGCCAGAAACCGGTCCTAGGATGCTTGATTCTGGTCCAGGGAAGACATGGCTTGGCAGTTCGGGCTGGACTGTTCCCATGAGGCACAGGGTCAAGACTGATTTGCATATGGCCATGTCTAAACTGGGGTGGCGTAGTGGGCAAAAGAACGATGGATTTAACCCAGATCTCTTGACTGGGGGAGAATGTCTGCATTGTCAGCATTCCGTCCATCATTTGTTTGTTGTAACGCTTTTCGCCCTAAGTGGGATGGGTTTTCCCAGACGTGGGACCTGTGCTCACTACGCCACTGGAGTTAAGCTATCCTGGCTGATGACGGCTGATAGCCAGAAACCGGTCCTAGGATGCTTGATTCTGGTCCAGGGAAGACATGGCTTGGCAGTTCGGGCTGGACTGTTCCCATGAGGCACAGGGTCAAGACTGATTTGCATATGGCCATGTCTAAACTGGGGTGGCGTAGTGGGCAAAAGAACGATGGATTTAACCCAGATCTCTTGACTGGGGGAGAATGTCTGCATTGTCAGCATTCCGTCCATCATTTGTTTGTTGTAACGCTTTTCGCCCTAAGTGGGATGGGTATTCCCAGACGTGGGACCCGTGCTCACTACGCCACTGGAGTTAAGCTATCCTGGCTGATGACGGCTGATAGCCAGAAACCGGTCCTAGGATGCTTGATTCTGGTCCAGGGAAGACATGGCTTGGCAGTTCGGGCTGGACTGTTCCCATGAGGCACAGGGTCAAGACTGATTTGCATATGGCCATGTCTAAACTGGGGTGGCGTAGTGGGCAAAAGAACGATGGATTTAACCCAGATCTCTTGACTGGGGGAGAATGTCTGCATTGTTAGCATTCCGTCCATCATTTGTTTGTTGTAACGCTTTTCGCCCTAAGTGGGATGGGTATTCCCAGACGTGGGACCCGTGCTCACTACGCCACTGGAGTTAAGCTATCCTGGCTGATGACGGCTGATAGCCAGAAACCGGTCCTAGGATGCTTGATTCCGGTCCAGGGAAGACATGGCTTGGCAGTTCGGGCTGGACTGTTCCCATGAGGCACAGGGTCAAGACTGATTTGCATATGGCCATGTCTAAACTGGGGTGGCGTAGTGGGCAAAAGAACGATGGATTTAACCCAGATCTCTTGACTGGGGGAGAATGTCTGCATTGTCAGCATTCCGTCCATCATTTGTTTGTTGTAACGCTTTTCGCCCTAAGTGGGATCGGTATTCCCAGACGTGGGACCCGTGCTCACAACGCCACTGGAGTTAAGCTATCCTGGCTGATGACGGCTGATAGCCAGAAACCGGTCCTAGGATGCTTGATTCTGGTCCAGGGAAGACATGGCTTGGCAGTTCGGGCTGGACTGTTCCCATGAGGCACAGGGTCAAGACTGATTTGCATATGGCCATGTCTAAACTGGGGTGGCGTAGTGGGCAAAAGAACGATGGATTTAACCCAGATCTCTTGACTGGGAGAGAATGTCTGCATTGTCAGCATTCCGTCCATCATTTGTTTGTTGTAACGCTTTTCGCCCTAAGTGGGATGGGTATTCCCAGACGTGGGACCCGTGCTCACTACGCCACTGGAGTTAAGCTATCCTGGCTGATGACGGCTGATAGCCAGAAACCGGTCCTAGGATGCTTGATTCTGGTCCAGGGAAGACATGGCTTGGCAGTTCGGGCTGGACTGTTCCCATGAGGCACAGGGTCAAGACTGATTTGCATATGGCCATGTCTAAACTGGGGTGGCGTAGTGGGCAAAAGAACGATGGATTTAACCCAGATCTCTTGACTGGGGGAGAATGTCTGCATTGTCAGCATTCCGTCCATCATTTGTTTGTTGTAACGCTTTTCGCCCTAAGTGGGATGGGTATTCCCAGACGTGGGACCCGTGCTCACTACGCCACTGGAGTTAAGCTATCCTGGCTGATGACGGCTGATAGCCAGAAACCGGTCCTAGGATGCTTGATTCTGGTCCAGGGAAGACATGGCTTGGCAGTTCGGGCTGGACTGTTCCCATGAGGCACAGGGTCAAGACTGATTTGCATATGGCCATGTCTAAACTGGGGTGGCGTAGTGGGCAAAAGAACGATGGATTTAACCCACATCTCTTGACTGGGGGAGAATGTCTGCATTGTCAGCATTCCGTCCATCATTTGTTTGTTGTAACGCTTTTCGCCCTAAGTGGGATGGGTATTCCCAGACGTGGGACCCGTGCTCACCACGCCACTGGAGTTAAGCTATCCTGGCTGATGACGGCTGATAGCCAGAAACCGGTCCTAGGATGCTTGATTCTGGTCCAGGGAAGACATGGCTTGGCAGTTCGGGCTGGACTGTTCCCATGAGGCACAGGGTCAAGACTGATTTGCATATGGCCATGTCTAAACTGGGGTGGCGTAGTGGGCAAAAGAACGATGGATTTAACCCAGATCTCTTGACTGGGGGAGAATGTCTGCATTGTCAGCATTCCGTCCATCATTTGTTTGTTGTAACGCTTTTCGCCCTAAGTGGGATGGGTGTTCCCAGACGTGGGACCCGTGCTCACTACGCCACTGGAGTTAAGCTATCCTGGCTGATGACGGCTGATAGCCAGAAACCGGTCCTAGGATGCTTGATTCTGGTCCAGGGAAGACATGGCTTGGCAGTTCGGGCTGGACTGTTCCCATGAGGCACAGGGTCAAGACTGATTTGCATATGGCCATGTCTAAACTGGGGTGGCGTAGTGGGCAAAAGAACGATGGATTTAACCCAGATCTCTTGACTGGGGGAGAATGTCTGCATTGTCAGCATTCCGTCCATCATTTGTTTGTTGTAACGCTTTTCGCCCTAAGTGGGATGGGTATTCCCAGACGTGGGACCCGTGCTCACTACGCCACTGGAGTTAAGCTATCCTGGCTGATGACGGCTGATAGCCAGAAACCGGTCCTAGGATGCTTGATTCTGGTCCAGGGAAGACATGGCTTGGCAGTTCGGGCTGGACTGTTCCCATGAGGCACAGGGTCAAGACTGATTTGCATATGGCCATGTCTAAACTGGGGTGGCGTAGTGGGCAAAAGAACGATGGATTTAACCCAGATCTCTTGACTGGGGGAGAATGTCTGCATTGTCAGCATTCCGTCCATCATTTGTTTGTTGTAACGCTTTTCGCCCTAAGTGGGATCGGTATTCCCAGACGTGGGACCCGTGCTCACAACGCCACTGGAGTTAAGCTATCCTGGCTGATGACGGCTGATAGCCAGAAACCGGTCCTAGGATGCTTGATTCTGGTCCAGGGAAGACATGGCTTGGCAGTTCGGGCTGGACTGTTCCCATAAGGCACAGGGTCAAGA
This sequence comes from Triturus cristatus, assembly GCF_964204655.1. NCBI lineage: Eukaryota > Metazoa > Chordata > Amphibia > Caudata > Salamandridae > Triturus > Triturus cristatus. The sequence continues at coordinate 594,528,005 of NC_140580.1, read as the reverse complement.
CTGATTTGCATATGGCCATGTCTAAACTGGGGTGGCGTAGTGGGCAAAAGAACGATGGATTTAACCCAGATCTCTTGACTGGGGGAGAATGTCTGCATTGTCAGCATTCCGTCCATCATTTGTTTGTTGTAACGCTTTTCGCCCTAAGTGGGATGGGTATTCCCAGACGTGGGACCCGTGCTCACTACGCCACTGGAGTTAAGCTATCCTGGCTGATGACGGCTGATAGCCAGAAACCGGTCCTAGGATGCTTGATTCCGGTCCAGGGAAGACATGGCTTGGCAGTTCGGGCTGGACTGTTCCCATGAGGCACAGGGTCAAGACTGATTTGCATATGGCCATGTCTAAACTGGGTGGCGTAGTGGGCAAAAGAACGATGGATTTAACCCAGATCTCTTGACTGGGGGAGAATGTCTGCATTGTCAGCATTCCGTCCATCATTTGTTTGTTGTAACACTGGATTCAAGAAAGCCTGGCTGAAGACGGCTGAAATGCCAGAAACCGGTCCTAGGAAGCTTGATTCCGGTCCAGGGAAGGCATGGCTTGGCAGTTCGGGCTGGACTGTTCCCATGAGGCACAGGGTCAGACTGATTTGCATATGGTCATGTCTGAACTGGGGTGGCAGAGTGGGCTAAAGAACGGTGACGGATCAAACCCAGATCTGTTGACTGGGTGTGAGTGTTTGATTGGTTCTGATGCTCAGTCCATCACCACCCCCTTTTGTACCGCTTTGTTTGCCATAAGTTGGCAGGGTATGCTCAGACGTGAGTCCCTTGCTCACCTTGCCTCTGGATTCAAGAAAGCCTGGCTGAAGACGGCTGAAATGCCAGAAACCGGTCCTAGGAAGCTTGATTCCGGTCCAGGGAAGGCATGGCTTGGCAGTTCGGGCTGGACTGTTCCCATGAGGCACAGGGTCAGACTGATTTGCATATGGTCATGTCTGAACTGGGGTGGCAGAGTGGGCTAAAGAACGGTGATGGATCAAACCCAGATCTGTTGACTGGGTGTGAGTGTTTGGTTCTGATGCTCAGTCCATCACCACCCCCTTTTGTACCGCTTTGTTCGCCATAAGTTGGCAGGGTATGCTCAGACGTGAGTCCCTTGCTCACTTTGCCACTGGATTCAAGAAAGCCTGGCTGAAGACGGCTGAAATGCCAGAAACCGGTCCTAGGAAGCTTGATTCCGGTCCAGGGAAGGCATGGCTTGGCAGTTCGGGCTGGACTGTTCCCATGAGGCACAGGGTCAGACTGATTTGCATATGGTCATGTCTGAACTGGGGTGGCAGATTGGGCTAAAGAACGGTGATGGATCAAACCCAGATCTGTTGACTGGGTGTGAGTGTTTGATTGGTTCTGATGCTCAGTCCATCACCACCCCCTTTTGTACCGCTTTGTTTGCCATAAGTTGGCAGGGTATGCTCAGACGTGAGTCCCTTGCTCACTTTGCCACTGGATTCAAGAAAGCCTGGCTGAAGACGGCTGAAATGCCAGAAACCGGTCCTAGGAAGCTTGATTCCGGTCCAGGGAAGGCATGGCTTGGCAGTTCGGGCTGGACTGTTCCCATGAGGCACAGGGTCAGACTGATTTGCATATGGTCATGTCTGAACTGGGGTGGCAGAGTGGGCTAAAGAACAGTGATGGATCAAACCCAGATCTGTTGACTGGGTGTGAGTGTTTGGTTCTGATGCTCAGTCCATCACCACCCCCTTTTGTACCGCTTTGTTCGCCATAAGTTGGCAGGGTATGCTCAGACGTGAGTCCCTTGCTCACTTTGCCACTGGATTCAAGAAAGCCTGGCTGAAGATGGCTGAAATGCCAGAAACCAGTCCTCAGAAGCTTGATTCCGGTCCAGGGAAGGCATGGCTTGGCAGTTCGGGCTGGACTGTTCCCATGAGGCACAGGGTCAGACTGATTTGCATATGGTCATGTCTGAACTGGGGTGGCAGAGTGGGCTAAAGAACGGTGATGGATCAAACCCAGATCTGTTGACTGGGTGTGAGTGTTTGATTGGTTCTGATGCTCAGTCCATCACCACCCCCTTTTGTACCTCTTTGTTTGCCATAAGTTGGCAGGGTATGCTCAGACGTGAGTCCCTTGCTCACTTTGCCACTGGATTCAAGAAAGCCTGGCTGAAGACGGCTGAAATGCCAGAAACCGGTCCTAGGAAGCTTGATTCCAGGGAAGGCATGCCTTGGCAGTTCGGGCTGGACTGTTCCCATGAGGCACAGGGTCAGACTGATTTGCATATGGTCATGTCTGAACTGGGGTGGCAGAGTGGGCTAAAGAACGGTGATGGATCAAACCCAGATCTGTTGACTGGGTGTGAGTGTTTGGTTCTGATGCTCAGTCCATCACCACCCCCTTTTGTACCGCTTTGTTCGCCATAAGTTGGCAGGGTATGCTCAGACGTGAGTCCCTTGCTCACTTTGCCACTGGATTCAAGAAAGCCTGGCTGAAGACGGCTGAAATGCCAGAAACCAGTCCTAGGTAGCTTGATTCCGGTCCAGGGAAGGCATGGCTTGGCAGTTCGGGCTGGACTGTTCCCATGAGGCACAGGGTCAGACTGATTTGCATATGGTCATGTCTGAACTGGGGTGGTAGATTGGGCTAAAGAACGGTGATGGATCAAACCCAGATCTGTTGACTGGGTGTGAGTGTTTGATTGGTTCTGATGCTCAGTCCATCACCACCCCCGTTTGTACCGCTTTGTTTGCCATAAGTTGGCAGGGTATGCTCAGACGTGAGTCCCTTGCTCACTTTGCCCCTGGATTCAAGAAAGCCTGGCTGAAGACGGCTGAAATGCCAGAAACCGGTCCTAGGAAGCTTGATTCCGGTCCAGGGAAGGCATGGCTTGGCAGTTCGGGCTGGACTGTTCCCATGAGGCACAGGGTCAGACTGATTTGCATATGGTCATGTCTGAACCCGGGGTGGCAGAGTGGGCTAAAGAACGGTGATGGATCAAACCCAGATCTGTTGACTGGGTGTGAGTGTTTGATTGGTTCTGATGCTCAGTCCATCACCACCCCCTTTTGTACCTAGTTGTCAACATGTCACGGCCACTCCCTGAGGGCAGGTTTGCACACACACCACACCCATCCGGCACAAGCATCACAGGCCATGTGACCACGCAAATATAATGCATCGACAACGTCACATCCTTTATTGCCGGTGGTGACTGGATGGCGGATGCTCCAGGGGTCTCAATCATAAAGAGTCCATGAAAAGTTGCGCAGAGGGTTAGTCGCACCCTGAGCTGTATGGCCATCAGGGGCCTACTACCACGTGGCGCGGACTTGACTTGCACAGGGTTAGTGACACCCAAAACTGATGTGGCCGTCAGGGGCCTACCACCACGTAGTGCGGACTTGAGTTACACAGGGTTAGTCGCACCCTAAGTTGTATGGCCGTCAGCGGCCCACCACCACGTGGCGCTCACTTGCGTTGCACAGGGTTAGCGGCACCCAAAGCTGATGTAGTCTCCACCACTGATGACTCAGGACTCAGCAACATGTGTGGGATCTGCCGGGCCGCGGAGAAGCTGATGTGGTCTCTGCTATTTATGACTGGTACACACACCGGTGGCAGCAGGTAATTATTTGGTCATGGATGTGCAGAAGCGCCAGTATGTCTCTCTCACTTACCTCTCTTTACTCTCTCTCTCACTCTCTTCCTTCCTTTCCTTCTCTTTCTCTATCTTCCTTCTCCCTTTCTCACTCCCTTTCTTTCCTTCCCTCTCTTTTTCTCTCTGGCTTTTTTTTCCTTCTCTGTGTCTTGCTCCTTTGATATGCGCGTTACACACGTCCTTATTTTGTGCTTTATTTCCCAGGCTGTGTCGTCGACATTCATGGTCCCGACAGGACTCTTCCTCCTTGTTGTTTTGTGTTCATTTTGTTAAATTTACTTTATCCTTTATATATACGTTTACAAAACAATAAAGTTTGAAGAAAAAAAGAAAAAAAAATCAATAACGTTTTTGGTTGTTACTTAAGTGCTGTGTGAATCTTTCTCGTTCTTATTACTTTTATTTGGTGGTGTCCACCATGGTGTTAAATTTTGGGGCAGTTATCGCGGTCATACTGGTGATCTCTGCAGTGTGCATCAACTTCTGAATAGTGTGTTACATTTATCTAAACTGTAGTTGCATTAAAGTGCTGATAATGAGATGCAGAGTAGGCATTCCCATGCAAAAACACCCGAGGTGCACCTTTACGATTTATTCTAAATATTAAAATCCTGTATTGAATTGCACTGTAGTAGTGGGTGCATTTACAGTGTACACACAAAATCAATGAAGAAATCTCATTGTATTTATATTGATTGGGAATAGTGGGTCAGGTGTTGGATCTTGACGGGATACACTGCCCAGTTCATTTATTTTTCTGTACACGAAAAAACCACATCACAACTTTCACAATGAAAGGCAAAAACTGCGATGTGAAACAAATTCCGGCGATAAGCCGCGTTAGCACCAGAGATTTTACACCTGCTTTCTGCTGGTGTTAAGCAGGACCACTACCTTCAGCATGAAAGGGAACACAGCCAAGAGCCACTCCTGAACACCCACAGGTGCCATAGAGTCAATGAGCATGATACACGGATACCCATGAGGACCATAACACTCATCGCAACAACCCCAGGACCGCCAACGCCCCCCAAACCCGCATCTGAGCAAGTATGTCCATGTGGTCATTGTGTTAGCATGATAGGCACGGGCCCTGCAACATCAGTGTGCAGTCTTCAGCGGACGCTACCATGTCACCTCAGCATTGGCATGGAGCCTGGAGATGTAGCTACGCACGCATCCTCCTGCATGCACAAGTGGCAAAGGGAACGGGGTGTCTCACACATGTCCGTATGCAAGAAGTGCGGTAAGTGTGTCTCTGTGTTTTGGTGTGGCAGCCACAAGGGATGCAGCAGTCAATGTTGTAAAGTGGCATGCACCACCTCCAAACGGCAGTGTCACGGTGCGATTGGAATGCCACAGGACATGCGCGAATAGCCATTACAAAGGTGTGTCATAGGAATGCATGGGATACAACAGCGCAGCGCACAAAAGTGTGGGGGCTCGTGGGAGGGAGGAGCAGCTGTTTGGCAATGTAACATACAGTGAACCCACCCATGTGCCACGTGCTGGGCATCTCATCCATGATGACCAGGATCGCAGACATCCCACAACACCCACAACCAGCCTTTGTACACATCCTGTATAAATGCAGCTGGAGAAGTTACTGTAAGGATGAAAGGTTCTTTGTCTGAGCTATCTTGCGCTAACACACCTGCTGCTCCGAGAAGGAGCTTGTAAGTGGCCAGCCCTCCCTGACAGATACAATAAAATGTGCATCCGTCTCCCACACTATGCACTGCCCCATTTGAGAACAACGAGTGGACATCCCAATCTCAAAAGTCCTTTGTCGTAGTTAGCGTGCGTGAAATGGCCTTCACACGTACTCCCACCACAACCCTGCCCTGCACCCATTGCACACAGACCCGGCTCATTGAACTAAGCTGTGCCATTTCATCCACAAGACTGGCACACGGCAAACCAGTGCAGCTACAACCAGAGCCACTGACAATAGCAGGGCAGCCCGAACACATGGTCGACTCCATACACATCCACCTATACCTTGCACGTCTGCTGCATGTCCTGGGTGCACTGATTTTGGCAGTGCTGCGAATCACTTACCAGCACCATTTACAAGTTACCGTGTTCCAAACAAAACTTCCTCCTACTATGTTTAAAATATTGCTGACACTACTTGGACAGGTGTGGCACAGCGCCCAGAGCACATGACTTTACAGCATACGACACACAGTTTGGGCTCACGGTTTCATCCCCAAGTCCAGCAGCAGCTCAGTTTAGCAGCATGACACTCTAGGCAATACCTCACTTAATTTCCATACCCCGCACTTTCAGACCGGTAGGGGTCAGTATTTCAGCAGCTTTATCCCCGAGTCCAGCAGCAGCTCAGCTTACGCCCCCAGCACCATCAGACCCATATGAGTGAGTAGTTTGCACTTTACAAATACCGAATTGATTTGATATGTGCAAATTCACCTTCGCACTCCCTGTATAACACCCCCTAAGCACCATACACAAGTTACAATGGTCGAAACAAAAGTTCCTCCGAGTAGGTATAACAACATGCTGACACTACTTGCACAGATGTGCCACAGCGGCCAGAGCTCATGACTTCACAGCATATGACACACAGTTTGGACTCGCGCTTACATCCCCGAGTCCGGCAGCGGCTCAGCTTAGCAGCATGAGACTCTAGACCATAGGTCTTCAAACTGTGGGGTGTGCCCCCGGGCATTCCAGCCCACCACTTAACCTTTCATTGTTGCTTCCAGGCGCGTAACGCTTATTAGGTTGAAAGGGCTTCAGCCCCAACCGTCGTGTGTCTCAGCCCAGGCTGCTGCAGCTGGAGCTGCTGGGGGCTCAGCTGGGTAGTGTCTGGAGTCTTATTTCCAGCACGCCCAAGTTTTTCACAGGTCTTTAAAGACCATGGGCCCGATTCACAGAACTAACTTAAGACAAAATCCTAAACTTACTACCATTTTCGTATTCACAGAAGGCACTTAAGGACTCCTAAATGCCTTCTGTGAATACCGAAAGTCTTAAAATTAGGATTTTTCTCAGTTTAGGAGTCCTAAAGTTAGGACCCCTAACTTTACTACTTCTAAACTGAGAAAAATCCTAATTTTAAGGCTTTCAGTATTCACAGAAGGCATTTAGGAGTCTTAAAGTTAGGAGTCCTAACTTTACTACTACTAAATTGAGAAAAATCCTAATTTTAAGACTTTCGGTATTCACATAAGGCATTTAGGAGTCCTAAAGTTAGGAGTCCTAACTATACTACTACTAAACTGAGAAAAATCCTAATTTTAAGACTTTCGGTATTCACAGAAGGCATTTAGGTGTCCTAAAGTTAGGACTCCTAACTTCTGTGAATACCGAAATGAGTAAGTGCCTTCTGTGAATACCAAAATGAGTAAGTGCCTTTTGTGAATACCAAAATGGTAGTAAGTTTAGGATTTTGTCTTAAGTTAGTTCTGTGAATCGGGCCCCATGTGCATATTTGCATACTGTTGTAAACTGGTTACAGATGCAGGTTCTTTTCTGATTCCAGTACCCCCTGGGCCCCCACTCTGTCTATTCCTTACGTTTGACGGCAAGGCAGACTTCGGATACAGAGCCATTGTGGGCATCAGTTTTCACAAGGAAACGGTAAATGCGAGTCTTAGAAATCCACTGCTCTCCTTATTTAATACTGATGTCGGATCAGTTATATTTATTCACAGGGGCGGCGGAGGTGTCAGAATTCTATGTGGGTGCCTGCTGCTGGGGTATTTGTTTTTAAAATGAACCTCAAGTTAGTGGAGCCTGGGGCATGCTTGCTATTACTCCTGCCTCAACAGCCTAGCTGGCTAACACCTTTGTGTGCCTCTCCTACCCTAAAACCTCTTTCATAGCGTAGGACAAAAACTACATACAAGGGTCTCATCTACACTATGCACCATATGTCTCAGGAACAGATCAATGCATGTGCGCATATTTTAGGAGCCCCATATGGGCTACTCAAGGTGTGAAGACAAGCGCTTTATCGCCTCGGTAGTAAGCGCTATATAAACGCAATTACAAAACTACAATACAATTTAAATAATTCTAAAGCTGCTAGATTCATTACAGCTGTCAAAAACGCTTGGTGCACCGAGTCACCAACTGTGGCGCACAAACGAATCTTTGCTGCCCTCTTGCAAAGAGTTCCTGCAAATGCGCAGCATGCCGACACTGAGCAGCATGATGTTCACATGCAGACCTGGGTTCTCACGCAGAAGTTCACACTGAGAGAAAACTACTACAGAAACATTTGCTGTTAGTGAAAAAGGCCTTTGTTTCGGAAGCAAGTTGAGTGCACAAACACAACATCCTTCGGTTTAGACGTACATTCTAAACTGACGTAACTACATCCTAACATGGTCAAACTAGCCCATCTTGTCTCCCCTGATACACCACTCAAGTGGAGAAGTGTGGCTCAATGATTGGAGCAGCAGACCCTGATGCAGAGGTCTAGCCCGGGACCAGGGTTCAATTCCCCGCCTCGGCGGGTCTTGGGCTCAAAATTCCACAGACCTGATAATTCTCGCCTCGGTGCCATTCCAATCATGGAGTGCAACTCTGGGCAATAGCTTGCTTAATCTCCACAATGGAACCCACAACGCTAAGGATGCTTGGGGTGCCCAGGAGTGGACACCTCACAGGGAAAGCCAGGATGGGTTCCACAGCGGTATTCGTACAAGCGCCTTGAGACCCTTGTGGGTGAGTGGTGCGCTATACAAGTATCAATTTACATTTACATTTTAAACAATGCCATGAGGTTGTAAAATCCGTCTTTTAACATCAATTGCAAATATATGTCCACTGTTTATCCTGCTGTTTATTTCCTCAGTCTTGAATTCCTTCCAAATTCCTGTTCAGCCAGACCACGCTAGGCCCACGCTGCATCCTCTTGCTTTTTGTTAGGGTCTCTCCTTCACGTTTCTGTTTTTAACCCGCTCCCTCCTTGCTCAGTCTGGGCTCTCTCTTCCCATTTGTCTCTTATGACAAAACTTAATATGCCAATAACCCCCCTGTCCAACCAATTTGTAACATAGCCTGGCACTCTGTGCCAGAGTGGGAGTTTGCCTTGGCTCCTCCGAGGGATTGTGAACATCCGTCTGTGTAGGCAAGAGGGCTTTGCTCTGCTGAGGAATTGTGATAATCTATCTGTGCATGTGTGGGCTTCACACACATGCACAGATATGCATGTGTGAGGGCTCAAAGACACAGACACCTGTGTCTTTGAGCCTTCACATCTCTGTGCTGAAAAGGCCATTCCTTCCCCCTCCAAAAGGGAGCTGCCTTTATGAGAACAACTCCAGACACATTTGCTATTTCTAAACCAAGCAGTGGCAAAGCCAATAGGTCTCAGCAATCAGTGGTAATACATTTGTGTATATCAATAAAAACATCCCTGAGCCATACACAAATGCACTTACATTGCCATCGCCTATAGCTATCTGATTGCCGTGACCTATTGGCTTTGCCAATGCTTGTTCTGATATCTTGTCTAGGGGAAGGATGTGGCGCAACAGTCAGAGCTAATAACTGTGGAGCTGGGGAATCAGGTTCAATTATTGGTGTCTGCTCAACATCCTGTGATACTGGGAAAATCACTTTGTCACCCTGTGCTTACAAAAAATAAATGTGTGCTTGTGTAATGTAAAAGATGATCCTGTAAAGCGCTCCAATACTTTTTGGTCATCTTCGCGCTATATAAAACTGCAAACAATATGTTACAAAATTTTGTGAGCACTCCAGTTTCCAGGTACTGCTCAAGACTGGAAGTGGAGCTCTTTATTTAATATTATTTGCCCTTACGACCTGGGCTCTGCAGGAGGAAATGGCCATCAATGATGCAGAGTACCCGCTTCCAGAACTTTTTTGTCAGGTGGTGGTGGGGGGGGGGGGGGGGGCTCGATGTTTAAACAGGTTTAGATGGGGGGGGCTCAGACGACAAAAGTTTGAAGACCTCTGCTCTAGACAATACCCTACATATTTTCTGTACCCCAGCACTTTCAGACCAGTAGGGGTCAGTAGTTCGTCCTAGTAGGTATAAACACATGCTGACACTACTTCCACAGGTGTGGTGCAACGGAGAGGGCACATGACTTCACAGCATAAGACACACAGTTTGGGGTCACGCTTTAATCCCCGAGTCCCGCAGCAGCTCACCTTAGCAGCATCAGACTCTAGGGAATACCTTACTTAATTTCCGTAGCCCAGCACTTTCAGACCGGTAGGGATGAGTAGTTCACTTCACACCCCTGTATACCACACCCTAAACACCCCACAGAGGTTACAGTGCTCCTACCCTCCTCTTTCCTACTTTTTTCACCCTTTTTTCCCCTTACTCGCTTCAACAGAACCACAAAATGACTGCCAACACTTCCTAGTTGCAACCGCTTGCACCGCTCGCAGCCAATAAGCAGCAAGCTCGTGCTCGTAACGCCTCAGCCAATCAGATGGCAGAATTCCCAAATATCCATATCTGTAAATTTCGATATCTCTCCAAAACTACTGAACAGATTTACACCAAATAAACAAAAGCATGTTTTCTATACCAAGACCCTTCTCCCTGCCAAATGTGGGGTAATTCCATTCACCCGTTCAACCTGTATCCTTGTCTAAAGTTTCCTATGGAAATTGCATGGAGAAAACATGTTTTGGCACCCCCCTTTTTTCTCAGCCCCCCCTTGACGAATCACCCCCAAACTTTTAACATAGGAGCTGATATGAACAAAGAATTAGTTTGGAATATTTCATGAAGATTCATCAAACAACGCCAAAGTTATAAGCAAAACAAAAAATGCACTTCCTATGGAAACTTGGACCTAACTATAACTACCTACTGGCGACCGCCAGTAGGTTATATATATATATAGATATATAGATGTGAGCACCAGCGAAGTCAACTTTCTTGATGTAACGGTACATGTTCATGACGGGGTATTGGAGACTAGCTTGTTTCGTAAAAAGACATCAGGAAATACGGTACTGCACGCACAGAGTTTCCACCCCCAACATACTATAAAAAGTATTCCATATGGGGAATTCCTGCGCATCCACAGAGCGTGCAGCACTATCGCAGCGCGCGACCAACATCAGTTGGATGCTAAAAATAGGCTGTTAGCGCGTGGATATGAGGAACTTAGCCTAAACAAAGCTATGACCAAAGCAAATCTCAGAAATAGAGATGATCTTTTGGTAGTCAAAAACACCGCGAATCAGGAAACTCCAGTAGTTACCAGTACTGCTCCTGATAACGATTCGAGTAAAAGTGAAATGAGATTGATTACTACCTACAGCAGATAGGCCAGGAAAATTAAAAAGATTATCTGTAAAGAGTGGCCCATTGTGCTGACTGACCCCACTCTAAAGACAGTACTTCCCAATACTCCTACCGTCACCTATAGGCGTGCGTTCTCTATGAGGGACGAGCTGGTCTCCAGTAGTCCGGAAGTATCAGCAGGTGGCACCTCGCTTACTCCCACTAAAGGATTTTTTAAATGCTCCTCGTGCAGAGCTTGTAAGTTTGGAACCAACACCTACCACTATATGACACCTTTCAGCGACAAGCCCAAATACTTGAAGGGTCATTATACCTGTCGAACTGATCATGTGGTTGATATATTGCAATGTACATGCAAACTTCAATATGTCGGCAGTACAAAGCTACAAGCTTACAATAGAATTCTGCAGCACTTACGAGCTATAGTAAACTCCGATCCTGCGTACCCGGTAGCCAGACATTTTAAAGCCTGTCATAACAACAATCTGAGCTGTCTGAGCTACTTTGTCATAGATTCGGTACCTAAGCAAAAGAGAGGGGGCAACCGTGAAAAAATCCTTAGGCAATTGGAATGTAAATATATACTGGAGTTAGATACCCGCATACCGGGAGGTCTGAACAATGGGGAAGATTTGCACCATTTTTTATGAGAGTTTTTGAGTACTGCACATTAGTGGGTTCATCAGCATAATGTGTACATATGGGTCCTCTCTCTGTTTCCCTCTGGTCTACCAATATTTGTTTGCACAGTTACATCATTATGAGTTTTCTATAGTCATGAAGATGTGAGAGTAGCTACTTTGACATCTCATATCTTTCCCGTGCACTTGAGTTTAGTTTCATGAGTATATACTTTGGGTATTTTATCTATCAGCTTCCTCGTGGCCTACATATATTTTCACATTATGTGTTTTTAGTCGTGCTTTGGTTATATTGTCAGTGTGCCATCTTTTGTGTGACTCTATTAGACTATAAGTATAAGAGTATAGGGTCTTTTGTTTCTTTCTTTCCAGACTTATTTTATAATTGTGCCATGTACAATGTATTCAGGATAATATGTTGGTTTACAATGTATGCTTTGCATATTTTACACCTTATATGGGGGTTGTGTATATCGAGCCGTATTTGCACATTCAAATATATATATTGCCAGATTTGCACATTTTCTTTTGCAGATTTGCACATCTTGCTGTATTTGCACATATACTTCCATTTAGCGTATTTTGCACATATATTGCGTATTTTGCACATCATTGGTAATTGTATTTTTTCATATGTCGATCTCCCCATTCATCTTATTATACCAACTAATTTTGCGCATTTGAGCAACAATCTGATTTTATCTTTTTTCATTGTATATGGATGCATTCATTGTAATATTACATTTCTGGAAAATGTCATCTGTAATAGAGTACAGGATTTATCCTGTTATTGGCATATGTGAGAGAATCTTAACAAAGCGATAGTATTTTTCTCTGCCTATACGTAAAGTATTTTTGTCATGTCTATTCGTAAGGTGTCACACATTTGATTTAAAAGCACTACGTTCTGTTCGTGTAAACCATGTGATCAAGACCGCTGTGTCGGTCGAAACGCGTCAGAACCGGATTGAAGTTTGCGTGGAAATAAACTGAGCTAAATACCTGTACCAGCGTATTTGTGTCCGTGTCTTGCAGCAACACCGGCTGGTGTTGCGAAAGGAGGAGTTGATATATATATATATATATATATATATATATATATCCAACATCGATGGTCGCTTCAACTCGAGCCACTTACGATGGCGGGCCGTGAAGGGATAGCGAAACCCAAATATTCCAAATCTGCATTGCTGAAAAATCCAACAGGAAAAAACAACGCTTCACGGCACCCAGTGCTTTTAAGGCAGAGTTTATTTAGGCCACACAAACTCTACGCGTTTCGGGAACCTCGGTCCCTTGATCACGAGTAAACGGACATAGTCAAACAACCAATAAGTAACGATGAATCACGTGACATGGTTAGTGATTCAAAAACAGTGAAAACAGACTGCACCACAGAGTAACGGCATCACCAGAGACTTCTAGTTTCAATCACATTAACATTCCTCGTTGCTGACACAAGAGTGTATAAATCAAGCAATTTTAAACGAGTGTATAATATGAAAAAATGTGACCCCATAAGAATTCACAATTACTTATGCCAATCTGATTTCTCAACATAATTTTTTCTAATTGAAGATAAATAAACTTTATCAACAGTCCATTAACACACTGTGGTTTTTACACCTACAAGTGCTCAAAGGTACAGTTCTGTTTAGTTAAATAACAAAGTCTTCTGTTATTGGACTGATTGTGTCATGATTTACACACCAAATAGGTTTGTGACTAATTAGAAAAATCGCCCAAGTGGGCATAAGAAAAACCAGATTAGCCTTGCTTCTTTTGTTTAAAAGGAGGCAAACGATAAGAAAAGAAAAGAACAGGTGAAGTAGCCACATATTCCAAATCTGTAGCCCAAGTGGGCAGATTTTTACAGACTTCCAATTGGATAGATTGTAGAAAATTCTAAACTATAGTCTATTCTTCTCGTCACAAACGTGAATGTTAGAACTGCTCCTTTTCTTCCAGGGTTACTAGTGCACATCTCTCTGTTTCATGAATGGGTAACAATCTGTAAAAGATACACACAAGATAAAAACAGTGTCACGAATTCAGTTTCGAATTATGGTTAAAGAAACATATAAAACAACACAGCTTGGCATACCCAGTATTGTCTCCGGAGGAAAAGAGGGGAAGAAGGGGGGGGAAGGAGAGAGGAGGGGGTGGGGAAAGGGTGGGGACAAAAAGGGTAAGGGAGGGGGAGGAAAAAGCCAACATGGAGGAACCCCGGCAGGGACGGTGGGAGGCTATTAGATTTCACACTTATTCATTTCATTAATTGTGGTTCTACCGGGCCTCTGACTACCTTGGTTCAGATTTAGCCTAGATGGACTGCTAATTCCTCGTCAATGTTATGGCCTCGAGGTTTGACTGTTTGGTATTGAATGATCATGCGAGACTCAAGTCGTCTAAGCTCAAGGACTCTATTTCCACCCCTCTCACGCAAGGGCACCGTGTCAAGAACAACAAAAGAGAGTAAACTGGTGTTTTGATTGTGTTCGGCTTTAAAATGTCTGGCCACAGGGTATTGCCTGTCATTTTTAGTTATCGCTCTCAGATGTTCAAGTACTCTCTTTTTGGCAGGGTGAATGGTACTGCCTATGTAATATTTATTGCACGGGCATTTAAGTGCATATACCGCATGGTCGGTATTGCATGAGACGTGTTTAGTAATGCGGAAGGGTTTGGTATTTTCTGACAGAGTTACCAACTTGCAGTTGTTACTGAACTTGCAAGCTTTGCATTTACGGCAGGTAAAGAAGCCCTGGACAGGATTGCTGTTTCTTGGCGATTTTACAATACTCTGACAAAGTGTGTCTTTTAACGATCTAGCCTTTCGGAATGTTACCTGGGGGTAACACTCGACTGTTGCTTCCAGATCCTTGTCAGTTTTGAGGACATCCCAAAACTTGAGAAGGCATTCTCTAACCTCAAATGCTTGGTTGGAGTAAGTTGTGACAAATCTTATTTTGTTTACTTCAAGATCAGTACCCGAAGTCTCTGATCTGGTTCGGAGAAGTGTTTCACGTGTTCTCTTATTAACCTCATCACAAGCTTTGGTAATGTCTTTCAATTTATAGCCCCTTTCCTCAAAGCGTTGAATCATGATTTCCTTTTCAACCGCAAAGCCTGCTTCGTTGCTGCAATTCCTTTTGGCTCGCAGTAGTTCTCCTAACGGAATACTGCGTATAAGACTGTTGGGATGGCAACTCTCAGCGTGCAAGAGGCTGTTGCCAGCCGTTTCTTTACGGTAGAGTTGACTTTCAAGTCGTTGTCCTGAGACTGTTATCTTGAGATCCAAAAATTCAATGCTCTCCTTTTCAATTCTTTTAGTGAATTGAAGGTTGTAGTCATTCTGATTAATACTATCAACAAAAAGATTGGCCTGTTCTCTGCTTCCCTTCCACACCACAAAAATGTCGTCGATGTACCTTGCCCATACTGCGACACACTCGCTGTAAAGGGGTAGTGCGGTGACGACCTGCTCCTCCCACCAGCCGAGGTATAGGCCTGCAAAGCTGGGAGCGAAGCAGGTCCCCATCGCAGTCCCGAGTATTTGGCGGTAGATGGTTTTGTCAAAAACAAAAAAGTTTTGTGTAAGACACTTAAGGATCATGTCTAAAATCATCTCCGTGTGGAAAAGATGAGAGACAGATCTCTGTTTAAGAAAATGGCGGCAAGCCTTGATCCCTGCCTCATGTGGGATGCAAGTATATAAACTTGTGACATCCAAGGTTAATAACAAAAATGTGTCATCCCAAACTATTTGTTCAATGAGTCTCAAAAAGTCACTTGAGTCCTTAATAAAAGATGGGAGTTTTTGAACCAGGGGCTGCAAATAAAAGTCCACATAACGTGAAGTGTTCTCCAGGCAACTTCCCCTGGAGGACACAATGGGTCTTCCCGGAGGGTTGAGTGGATTTTTATGCAGCTTCGGGAGGAGGTAGAGAGCGGGGAGTTTGGGAAATTTACAGTTGAGGAAATCAAATTCCTCCTGCTCAATTAGACCCCTCTCTTTCCATTCCCCCAACAATTCCTTATATTCATTGTTCGCTTGTGTGTATTTTGCTTTGGTGGTGACCTCATAGTTCTTCATATCACTTAATTGACGAGATCCCTCTTGGAGATACATCTGTTTAGATAAGACAACCACATTCCCCCCTTTGTCAGAGTTTTTAATCACTATATTGTCATCATTTTGAAGTGTTTTGATAGCGTTAAATTGCTCTTGACTGAGGTTAAAGCTTTTAACATTATTTTTATACCTTTCTTTTTTGCGAACTTTTTCAAATTCTCGTAAAACCCCTTTCTCAAAGACGTCAATCGCCTCATTTGTTAATTGAGGGAGAAAGATGGACTTGGGTTTGAAACCACTGGCCCCACCCATATCTAACTCAATATCATCATTGATCAGGTTAATATAGGGATCATCAATCACATTCGGGTCATTATGTAGCACATGCAAATCATGTAGTGTCTCAATATCGTTTAAATTCAGAATGCTCGGTATATGCAAGGGTTTATCATTGTGATTGGTTATTTTGGTAGCATACCATTTCTTCAACTTTAATTTACGGGTAAAATGAAATAGGTCGATTCGACTCTGTGTAAAATTAAAGTTGGCACTAGGACAAAAGGAAAGACCAAGGGAAAGGACATCTATTTCCGCTTGAGTAAGGTTCCGACCTGAGAGATTGACCACTGTTTTTCGATTGATCATTTTGATTTTTGCTGGCCCCTCGTTCTTTTTCCCACTGGGCTGTCGGTTTCTCTTGTTGGAGCTCTTGAGTTGTTTCCTCCTCCTCTCGCGCCGCGTCCACGTCCTCTGAAGCCGCCTGCACTTTGTTGGGAGTACACTTTGTTTCTTCCTTGGGCCATCAGCGTGAATTCGTTTAAAATTTTGTTTTTTACTGCTTGCGGTTCCGAGATAGCCGAAGTGTCACTCTCGTAATTATCGCTTTCGCCAGTTTCACTAGGTTCCCCGGTTTTGTCAAGTTCTTCTGAACTCGTTGTTGCAATCCGGACTTTTTTCTTGGATTTCAAGATCGAGACTGGTGTCTGTGCGCGGAGGTGGTCATACTTTCGAGCAAATGTTAGTATTTGTCCTTTTTCGTAATCGACTTGGTCTCTATGGTATTTTCGTTGTTTTTTGGCTTTGATGTCTTCCTCGATTTTGTCCAACTTGGTTTGCATTTTCGTCATGTCGGATTGGAATTCATCTGCTGTACACATACTTTTTAACTTGCTCATTATTTCATCGGTTTCAACGGCCAGTTTTTCTCAATCTTTGCGGGCGTACTTAACGAGTAACCGAAGCATAATCGTAGAGCAATTGTGACTGTTGTCAGACCATTCCTCTACTAGTCCTGGGTCAGGGTTGCTGAACGTCGGTGTAATGAAGATCCTCAAACCTCGTGGGACTCTGCCCACGTCAATGTATTTTTGCAAGGTGGTTGCCTCCCACCATTTAGTTTGCTCTGATTTTAGAGCTTTCCATAAGCTGTCCCACAACTGTTTCTTGGTTTGCGTTTCAATTCTTTGGGGTTCAACCTCGGCACTTCCTCCATCTTCAGTGGTGTTGTCAGTTTCAAACATTAAAACTGCAGCCTCGCTGCGTTTGGAATTCCTCAGTGTGGCCATGTTTAGGTGTTAGTTTTAAACGCTCTTAAGCGTATCTGCCAAAAAAAGACGGTCTTCTACTGAGAGTCACTGTACGACAAACAGAAAGACTCCATCTGCCCCTTAGCTGTAATGTCAATCTTGTAACAATGTAACCATGGAAATATACGTTCGTGCTTACCCGGTTCAATGAGTCGTGCTACGGAGCAATTCTTTTCGGACTTTCCGAGTGGCTCCAAGACGTCTACTTCTTCCGGGGTGCGGGAACACGTACACAGCAGGGCGGGCAAGAGTTGATTCAAAAAACAATCCAACATCGATGGTCGCTTCAACTCGAGCCACTTACGATGGCGGGCCGTGAAGGGATAGCGAAACCCAAATATTCCAAATCTGCATTGCTGAAAAATCCAACAGGAAAAAACAACGCTTCACGGCACCCAGTGCTTTTAAGGCAGAGTTTATTTAGGCCACACAAACTCTACGCGTTTCGGGAACCTCGGTCCCTTGATCACGAGTAAACGGACATAGTCAAACAACCAATAAGTAACGATGAATCACGTGACATGGTTAGTGATTCAAAAACAGTGAAAACAGACTGCACCACAGAGTAACGGCATCACCAGAGACTTCTAGTTTCAATCACATTAACATTCCTCGTTGCTGACACAAGAGTGTATAAATCAAGCAATTTTAAACGAGTGTATAATATGAAAAAATGTGACCCCATAAGAATTCACAATTACTTATGCCAATCTGATTTCTCAACATAATTTTTTCTAATTGAAGATAAATAAACTTTATCAACAGTCCATTAACACACTGTGGTTTTTACACCTACAAGTGCTCAAAGGTACAGTTCTGTTTAGTTAAATAACAAAGTCTTCTGTTATTGGACTGATTGTGTCATGATTTACACACCAAATAGGTTTGTGACTAATTAGAAAAATCGCCCAAGTGGGCATAAGAAAAACCAGATTAGCCTTGCTTCTTTTGTTTAAAAGGAGGCAAACGATAAGAAAAGAAAAGAACAGGTGAAGTAGCCACATATTCCAAATCTGTAGCCCAATATTACATAGGCAGTACCATTCACCCTGCCAAAAAGAGAGTACTTGAACATCTGAGAGCGATAACTAAAAATGACAGGCAATACCCTGTGGCCAGACATTTTAAAGCCGAACACAATCAAAACACCAGTTTACTCTCTTTTGTTGTTCTTGACACGGTGCCCTTGCGTGAGAGGGGTGGAAATAGAGTCCTTGAGCTTAGACGACTTGAGTCTCGCATGATCATTCAATACCAAACAGTCAAACCTCGAGGCCATAACATTGACGAGGAATTAGCAGTCCATCTAGGCTAAATCTGAACCAAGGTAGTCAGAGGCCCGGTAGAACCACAATTAATGAAATGAATAAGTGTGAAATCTAATAGCCTCCCACCGTCCCTGCCGGGGTTCCTCCATGTTGGCTTTTTCCTCCCCCTCCCTTACCCTTTTTGTCCCCACCCTTTCCCCACCCCCTCCTCTCTCCTTCCCCCCCCTTCTTCCCCTCTTTTCCTCCGGAGACAATACTGGGTATGCCAAGCTGTGTTGTTTTATATGTTTCTTTAACCATAATTCGAAACTGAATTCGTGACACTGTTTTTATCTTGTGTGTATCTTTTACAGATTGTTACCCATTCATGAAACAGAGAGATGTGCACTAGTAACCCTTGAAGAAAAGGAGCAGTTCTAACATTCACGTTTGTGACGAGAAGAATAGACTATAATTTTAGAATTTTCTACAATCTATCCAATTGGAAGTCTGTAAAAATCTGCCCACTTGGGCTACAGATTTGGAATATGTGGCTACTTCACCTGTTCTTTTCTTTTCTTATCGTTTGCCTCCTTTTAAACAAAAGAAGCAAGGCTAATCTGGTTTTTCTTATGCCCACTTGGGCGATTTTTCTAATTAGTCACAAACCTATTTGGTGTGTAAATCATGACACAATCAGTCCAATAACAGAAGACTTTGTTATTTAACTAAACAGAACTGTACCTTTGAGCACTTGTAGGTGTAAAAACCACAGTGTGTTAATGGACTGTTGATAACGTTTATTTATCTTCAATTAGAAAAAATTATGTTGAGAAATCAGATTGGCATAAGTAATTGTGAATTCTTATGGGGTCACATTTTTTCATATTATACACTCGTTTAAAATTGCTTGATTTATACACTCTTGTGTCAGCAACGAGGAATGTTAATGTGATTGAAACTAGAAGTCTCTGGTGATGCCGTTACTCTGTGGTGCAGTCTGTTTTCACTGTTTTTGAATCACTAACCATGTCACGTGATTCATCGTTACTTATTGGTTGTTTGACTATGTCCGTTTACTCGTGATCAAGGGACCGAGGTTCCCGAAACGCGTAGAGTTTGTGTGGCCTAAATAAACTCTGCCTTAAAAGCACTGGGTGCCGTGAAGCGTTGTTTTTTCCTGTTGGATTTTTCAGCAATGCAGATTTGGAATATATATATATATATATATATATATATATATATATATATACAATGTGATCAAGGCTCAGGGAGAGCCGAAACGTTATGGCGACACTTTTGCAGTTAAGCTATTAAATCTTTGCACGAAGAAGTTGGTCCGTGTTTGTGTTTTCTGACCAGAGGCTACGAGGAGGCAGCCCAGCCCTGCCAGGGGTACAATTCAACTGATATATATATATATATATATATATATATATATATATATATATATATATATATATTCACTGAAAAAACCATAGGTTTCACACATGTTATAGTTAGCGGAAATTTTACTGATAAAAAACCAGTGAAATTGCCCCGTTATAGTTAGTGCTGGCAACTATAACTCACGCGACCGCAATCCTCTGCTGATGCTAATAGTTTATTTAGACACTTATTTGCCCATGTCTTCTTCCATACATTTTTAGCTATACATATATTACAAATATTTTTTTTTCATAAAGACACATATGTCATCAGCAGAAGATTGCGGTCGCGTGAGTTATAGTTGCCAGCACTAACTATAACGGGGCAATTTCACTGGTTTTTTATCAGTAAAATTTCCGCTAACTATAACATGTGTGAAACCTATGGTTTTTTCAGTGAATTTGCAAGGTTTTTTAAATGCTAATTCCTAACTATAACGTGTGTGAAACCTATGGTTTTTTCAGTGAATTTGCAAGGTTTTTTAAATGCTAATTCCTAACTATAATATGTTTGATACCTATGGTTTTTCCAGTGTCTTTGCAAGATTTTTAAAATGGTAATTTCTAACTATAATGTGTCTGATTCCCAAATTCATTTAATTTGTATGGTTTTTTAAATGCAAATTTTTTTTATGTCATTTTTTGTAAGCCTTTTTATATAATAATTTATGTACTATATCCTGCATTATGGAAAGGTTTTTTTTTTTTATGCATTTTTTTCCGTGCGCGCACGGTACGCGTAATTCCGCGAATTTCGCGGAATTTCGCAGATTACACCGTGCGCGTACGCTACGCGCATACGGCGATTTTTCGAAAAAAAAATAAATTTCATTTTTGCCCTTGAGGGTCCTTCTGGGACCCCCTGACCAAGGCTAGGGGGTCAGGAACTGTCGAGCCTGCCCCCTTTTCACATTATCCACCTTTTTTATTCACCCCCCTGACAGTGCGAGTGAGAAAATGGCGGCCGCCGCTTCCTGGTTTCGACCGATTCGAATGTTTACTATGATCTAACAGCCAATCAGAATCGCGCTCGCGCACGGCACCGTACGCGTACGGTAAGCTTACCGTAAGCGCACCGTAAGCGCACGGTAAGCTGCCACAGATATATATATTGATTTAAATGCTATTTTCTCAGAATCTACTGAACAGATTTACACCAAACCTACAAAAGGCACTTCCTTGACCTGAGGACTACCTCTCTGCCAAATTTCAAGTAATTCTGTTCAGCCGTTCGGGCTGTAGCTGTGTCTAAAGGTCCTATGGAAAAATGCATAGGAAAAACGTGTTTTGGGACCCCCCTTTTATCTCAGCCCCCGCTTGACGAATCCCCCCGAGACTTTCAAGGTAGGAGCGGAGCGTAGCGCCCCACCTATTTTGAAAAATTCGCGAGGATTCGTCGACCGGCGCCAAAGTTATTCAAAATAGAATGTTGAGGTTTTCCTATGGAAAAGGGGTCCTAACTATAACTACCTACTGGCGACCGCCAGTAGGTAATATATATATATATATATATATATATATATATATATATATATTTATTTATTTATTTATTTATATATACAACTATATACATATATATACATTCTATGCTTGTATATTTACATGTTTATATATGTCTATGTATAGAGGCATTTCTATGGATATGTTCATATGTGGAGATACATAGGTCTGTACTTTGTATTGGGATGGCATTTATAGGTATGTGTATGTGAACACATGCATGTGAAGGTTTCTGTCTAAATATATTTATAAACAAAAGTTTATCACTAGACATAAATACATAACTAAATGAAAAATACATTATTCTTTAGAAAGCATTAGATGTATGTTTATGTATTACAGATTCGTGTATGCCATTATATAGAGATATCATATATAGATGTTTATCTGCATATGAGTTTGTGATCCCCAGGGACCGCCACCTTCCAGGGGCACAAATACAATTGCTAAGGGGGTCTGTGTGGCCCCATGCAAATGTGAAGAAAGGAGGGTTGCCGCACCGTCACCCTCCAGGAGCCATACATGGCCCTGGGGACTGCTCCCAGGGCTGGCTCCAGCAATGTCCCAGGGAGCCAAGCCCCAGGACATTGCAGTGTGCTATGGCCATGCCGTGACAAACAGTGTGCTCCACTTTGAGCAAGCGAGAGCATTTTGCTCTTGCATGCTCAAAGCAAGCACTTTGCTTTTACAAAAAGGAAGCCGCATGCCAGCAGGTCCCTGTGTGTAAAAGCAATGCTAGCTCCCGCAGGAGGCAGGGAGCCGACAGGGACCAGGTGGGTCTTCAGGCTCCCCCCTGCAGTACCCAACAAAGAGGCCTGGCCCCGGGGGATGGATCCCCGGGTTCAAAACTGGCCCTGAAGGGGTGCTGCACAACCTCCATCTGACTTTTAAAAAAAAAAAAAAGATAAAGGCCTGGCCCTGGGGATGGGGTCCCCAAGACCGAAATCAGCCTCGGGAGGGGGGTTGCATGGCCCCCTCCTTTTTTAAAAAAAAATAAAGATTTTTCTTTAAAAGGGCAAACTGCAGGTGATGGGGTCCCCGGGACCGCAATTTGCCCGGAGGGGCCACGAGATCCCCCTCCCTTTTTTTATATTAAAAACATTTTAAAAAGGGTCAGGCGCAAGGGATGGGATCCCCAGGGCCCAAAATGGTCCATGGAAGGGGGAGGCCACGCAGCTCTCCTTCCTAACGTATATAAAAAGGAAAGAAAAAAACCTGGCAACGTGCAGGAGGCCCTGCCCCCTTTCTCTACAACTCTGAAAACACACCTCCTGGCATGCGCCTTGTTGAGGGGTTAAGTCCCCGTGGCTGCTGAAGGTTCTTAGGGGCTGCCAAGAGCTCTTGTTACCTCCAGTAAGCCCCATACAGTGGGATTACTGAGAGGTGGTCGGAGCGCCTCTCAGCAAACTGCTGATGGGGGGATGAGGTACCTTTGCCTCCTGAAGGCCTCGGAACTAAAGTGGACTTCATCCCCCAACAAGTAGTATGCCAGGAGGCACATTTGCAGAGTGATGAAGAAAAGGGGCATGGCCTCTGACCACCTCTCAGCAATCTACCTGTTTGGGTCTTACTGGATGTACCGGGCGGCTAGTTGGCCCCCAAGGACCCTCAAGAGCCAAGGGGACTTTATCCCCCAACTAGTAACGCACCAGCAGACGTGTTTGCAGAGTGGTGGAGAAAGGGGGAGTGGTCACCAAAAACCTCTTATCAAGCTCACTGTGTGGGACTTGATGGAGGCAACAGGAGTGGAAGTTGGCCCCCAAGGACCCTCAATAGCCAAGGGGACTTCATCACCCTACTAGTAGTGTGCCAGGAAGCGCATTTGCAGAGTGGTAGAAAAAGAGGCATGGCCTCCTATCAGGTCTCAGCAATCCTGCTGTGTAGAACTTACGGCAGGTAATAGGAGGGGTAGTTGTCCCTCAAGGACGTCCTCGGGGGCCAACTACCCCTCCTGTTATCCCCAATAAGTTCCACACAGTGGGATTGCTAAGAGGTCTTCAGGGGCCACGCCCCCTTTCTCCACCACTTTGCAAATGCAGCTCGTGGTACACTACTGCTTGGGGGATGAAGTCCTCTTTACTCCTGAGGGACCTTGCTGGCCAAGAAGCCCTCCTGATACCTCCTGTAAGTCCTACACAGCGGGTTTTCGGAGAGCTGGTCGGAGGCCCAGCCCCCTTTCTATACCACTCTGCAAATGTGACTACTAGTCAAAAAACATAGAAATTCATTGAAAAAAACAAAGGTTACAGGGATGTTATAGTTAGGAAATGGAAATAATTTTTTTTTAGAAATTTACAGAAAAAAACAACAAAAAAAGGTTACAGAGATGTTATAGTTAGGCTCAGGTTTCACCCATACAAAACCAGTGAAATTCAGCAGTTATGGTTAGCTAAGCTAACTATAACTCATGCCCCTGCAATGCACTGCTTATGACCTCACATATTACAGCACTCATGACATGGTCAGTGACATTACAAATGACATCACTGATGACATAATTTGTTCCTCCATGGCTACACCTTTGGATTACAATTGCGTTCATTTTCGTGGTCCTTTGAATTGGTTTTGTGGCAGTCTTTTTCTTGCTCCTGAACGGACACTATCTCCGAGAATGCTCTGCTGTACAACTGGTGAACTTGGTTCTAAAACCAGATTCATTATTACACAAAGCATGAAGTGACCTTTCCCTGGTGAACATTTCAGCTGTTCCAACTCCTGATGGGATTGTTTGGGATAGAGTATCGTATGATGTGAATGATCCCCTTGTATTGTCTCCGATGATTGGGATGTTGATACAGTACATGGCTGACCTGTGAGAACAGCCAGAGACAGGTTTGTCATCCCATGTCTTGCTTGAGAGAGATACTTCTTGCCTGATTGCATGTGCTCCAGCCCCAATCACAGTGAGTGAAGTGGTAAATGCTATAGATTTAATCACTCCTGGGAAAGTGCCCGGCCTGGAAAATGTTCCAGGTGAACTTGTAAAGCAGAGAAGGAAATCTGGGGTACTTATTTTTCTGTGTTTTTAACAGTATCTTGAATGGGCTACCAATGCCGCAGTCATGGGCCGGGGCAGAGATCATTCCGATTTATAAAAAGGGTCTTAGGTCACTTCCATCTAATTACTGATCAATAAGTCTTATTGATAGCTCACAGAAGCTCTTTAATCAAATTATACAGAGTCGACTGCAGGATTGGATAGTGGTTACAGATGTCCTCACACCACTGCAAGTGGGGTTTAGGGCTGGGATAAGTACTGTTGATCAGGTCCTTCAAATGCAGTTAGTATGTTGGAAATATGTTACTTTGGGTGGTGGTCGCTTATATGTTATATATTTGTTTTTGATCTTCGATCAGCATTTGACCTTGTCCTTAGGAAGACTCTATGGGAAGTTTTGACCAACATGGGTGTCCCGAAATAATGGATATTGTAAGAATGATTCCTACAAAGAACTATGCCGAGGTCAGATAAGGGACTTCTGGGGAGTTAACTGATCCTATCCCAGTCTCTTGGGTGTGAGACAAGGATGTGTTTTAGCTGTGTCTAGCTGTGTCTATTGATACAAGCAGGACAATTGTATTCTGCCTGGCCAAATACTGGCATGCTCTTTGGATTAAGTGTGCCAAATGTATTGTATGAATTGCTTTTACACTTTTATTGTATATATTGTATTTTATGACTTACATGTCTTTTATTGTATTATTTTTGTGAGGTGCTCTGTACTTTTTAAGATCTATATGATCAAAATAAAGATTTCTTATGATATGGTTATGATGTGTTTTAGCCCCAACCTTTTTAAAACCTTTTTAACAATGATCTAGTGACTCATTTGGAACAGTGTAAACAAGATGCACCAACCCTGGCCAATAGAAAAGATGCCAGCACTCCTTTCTGTTTACGATACCTTGCTGATCTCTAAGTCTCCCATGGGCATACAAAGCCTGCTTGATTGGTTTTGTGTCTTCTGTAGGCAGAGAGGTCTGGAGATCAATATTAGTAAAACCAAGTATATGGTTTTAAATCCTTGCCCCACCACTAGTTCATACCCAATTTACAATGGTGTCCCCCTTGAGAGAGTTCGCACTTTTGACTACTTGGGTTTTACTCTAAATTACTCTTTTGGTTGGTCTTCTCAGATTCAGAAGAGTAAACTTAGAATGGGGCATTATTCGGGCGGCATTTTGAGTGCTGTCCAGAGCTCTAGCTTTTGTTCTGTTACTCCTGCTCTACAGATATATAACTTGCAGGCATTGGGAGGGTCACTATATGGTGGTGAACTCTGGGGAAATGAGAATGTAAACAACATGGCAGTGGTGGAGAATTCTTTTTTACTTGTCCTCAACATTTTACCCCCTTGCACCTTTGCGGTTAGATCTGGGTAGTAGATCTCTTGTACATAGAGTCAGACTAAGACCGCTGATGTACTGGAGGAGGATCTGGTCCACCGCTGAATTGGCACATTATAGGCTTGGTCTTGAAGACATTTTAAAATGCCATTGGCTAGGCAAGATTGCTTGGCTAGAATATATCAAACACAGCCTAGTTGAGATTGGTTGTGAGACCCCTTGGGTACATCCTGAAACTGTTGGTAGGATGACAAAGTCCATTTTAAAAGCAATCTATTGGAGACGTTTAGATGAAGGGTTTAACAGGCTAGGGAATGTGGGCCCCCTTACCTCATTTTTTGGAAGAGTATATGGATGACATTGAGCCTCCGGCTGCTAGAACATTGTACATCAAATTCTTTTTTTGGACCCTGCCTCTTTGCATTTTTACAGCGAGAAGGTAGTGCTCCCTTTTTGAGCAGGAGATGAGTTGTCCCTTTTGTGATGGCACAAAGGAAACTAGACCAGGGGTCTTCAAACTGTGGGGCGCGACCCCCAGGGGGGCCGTGGAGTGATGCAAAGGGGGTCGCGCCTTCCCAGTCACACTTCTGCCCAGGCCCAAGGGCATCAGCCCCCCCCCCCCTTCCCCCGTCCTGTGTCTCAGCCCGGGCTGCTGCAGTGAAACTTGAGCTGCTGGGGGCTCAGCTGGGCAGTGTCTGGATTCCTATCTCCGGCACCCCCGTGTTTTTTCACAGGTCTTTAAAGACCATTTGCATTTTAGCATGCCTTTGTAAACTGCTTACAGAGGCTTAGGTTTTTTTGCTGGTTCCAGTACCCCCTGGGTCCCCACTGTGCCTATTCCTTACATTTGGATTTTACATTCACTGCTGTAGTGTGAGAATGCATTACATGGAAAGGAATACAAAGTTGGCTTCCTGGGGGCGCCGTGTGTGAAAGTTTATTGTGCTTTTGAAGCACCTGCAGCAGCGTTTCTTTCCCCGGCAATTACCAGGCCTCACATAAATGTCAAGATAACTTGTGTGATTAATTATCTTCCTGGAGAGAGATCAGAATGTTGTATAGTTGAGGTTTTGACTTGGGTGATGTTAGTGCAGCGGGTTAATATGCCTGCTGCAAAGAACGTGAACCAAGTAGATTACAGAGTGCGTATGATGTGAAGAGATCAGCAGGTTACTGCTTTCAAAAGAGACATCCTTTTGTTACTTGCAATTTATAACTTAAAGTCCTAATAGAGAATAGTGAGCTCTTAACTTTCATCCTAGAACAGCATGCACACTACAAAGAATACATTATTAGACCATTGATTAATGTTGCAAAAAGGGTTAATTTGGCTAGAAATCAATTCTTATTATTAAAGGAAACTCCCAACTATGCTGTTTCTTTTTCGACTCTGAGTTTGTGCTTCTCCACACCAAGCACTCTTGAACTATACTGCCTACCAGTATGGATGACATGTGACTCCTATACTTTTAGTCCTTTGGCTTATGTAACATTTCCTATACACTGATTTACACACTTATGATTGATTGTCTCTGTGTAATGTGTGTGTGATGCAAAGTGCTCGGACACCCTACACTGGTATGAGTGGCACTATATAACTAATTCAATTCATCTGAGAGTGTGGGGTTATGGAGACTTGGTCACTGTTAAAGGGTGCTAGTGAGAGAATCCGTGGTGGGGGTGGTCATTGTGGGGGGCACCAACAAACATGGTCGCACAGGGCACCACCAGCACTAAAGCCGGCCCTGGGAAGTATGCACAGATAAGCGCTGAAAATACCGCTTTAGGTGACTGTTTTTTTTTTTTACCGACTGGGCCACCAAAATAATCTGCTGGCAACCCTAACCATAGGACTGGAAGTTTGTTGCAGGATCAGCACATTATTTATTTCCTTCACCCTCGATCCCCGATTAATGCCGCAATAGTTTAACTTAGATCTTAAAGTCTACGCCCCGTCAATAACATGCTGAGTTACTTCATGGGTCTGGGAATGCACCCTGCATTCAGACAACTCATTCCTCATTCTCGCCCTTCATTGTCACACTCACCCTGCACTCACAGTGATCACAATGCACTCACACTGATCACCATGCACTTGCACCATTCACCCGCTCACCTTGCACTCACAGCGATCACAATGCACTCACACTGATCAACATGCACTTGCACCATTCACCCGCTCACCCTGCACTCACAGTGATCACAATGCACTCACACTGATCACCATGCACTTGCACCATTCACCCGCTCACCTTGCACTCACAGTGATCACAATGCACTCACACTGATCACCATGCACTTGCACCATTCACCCGCTCACCTTGCACTCACAGCGATCACAATGCACTCACACTGATCACCATGCACTTGCACCATTCACCCGCTCACCTTGCACTCACAGCGATCACAATGCACTCACACTGATCACCATGCAGTTGCACCATTCACCCGCTCACCCTGCACTCACAGTGATCACTCTGCTCTCAAAATGCACTTGTCCTGCTCACACTATACCTCAACCTGCAGTCACACGAGTACACTACTCATCCTGCACTCATGTGACACTTCACTCACCTGTCCCCCTCACTACTCAATATGCAACTCACTCAAACAAGCCCATCAGTAATCATACATTCATTCATCCCATTCTGAACTTGCATCCGCACCCAAAATGAGAGAGGACAGCAAGGGAGTGAGAGAATTTGATTGAAGAGGTCAGGGATGAGGAGAAATGTGAATTGCCGAAGAGAAGTGTGGACACGCAAGAAGTGAGTGTGATCCAAAGGTGAGGGCTTCTGTTAGAACAAAGGGGAGATGTGAAAGAGGAATGGGGGGACTGGAGAGGTGTAAGATACAAATAGACAAAAATTTGAATGAAGAGACGAGGTGAATGAGAAGTGCTGAGGGGCACGGGAGGTGACAGGGCCAGAGAGGCCATGAGATAAATGTGAGAGACTGTTAGAGATGAGGGCAGTGAAAGGACAGAATGGCAAGAGGTGATTAAAGGTGAAGTGAGAGGTTGAATGGGGAGAGTTCAGAAGTTGTAAAAAGGGGTGAAAGAAAATGACCTGCAAAGTGAGAGAGGGATCCGGGGTTAGGAGAGGAGAGAGGGATGGAAGGGAGGGGGTGAGAGGAAAGCTGCATGGGTAAACGGCTTAACTCTACACAAAACCGCCAGGGTTTTAAGGGACCCCTGCTTTTTCCGGTCAGGGCCAGGTGAGCTCTAATGTGGCAGCACGTATTGCTGCAGAGTGGAAGGCCCTTCACAAAGGTTGACTTGAAATCTTTCTGATGATAATTGCTGTATTTTGGTTATAAATGGGTACTGATTGGGTGAAATCTTTCCTCAGCGTTACTGTGTGTAACAAATATCAAAATAATGAAGCAATGCTATCCCAAAATACGCGGCATCACATAACCTCATTTACATTTTCATCCCACGCAATTTAGTCAACAGGTTTAGACATTTTTGTCAGGAGGGGGTCCTTACGCCTCAAAATGTTGACAGGGGGGTCTCGGCATCCAAAAGTTTGAAGACCTCTGCTGTAGACCATGTTTTTTTTTTGCCACAGTACTTTTTTTATAGGAGGGCCTGGATTGTTCCGCATTGCCGTAACCTGAAGGTCAGGGACCACAATTCTGCCTTAAGAATTTGAAGAACCAATACAGCTCGCTCAATAGTGTTTGCAGTCTACCGGTTTATCTTACATATGTTGAGGCGTAGACTGATGTGCGCTACCATTCCATCTACAGACCAGCCTGTGTGATCTTCTTTTAATATCTGCCATTGCTGCTTATGTAATATTGTTATGTTTTCTCAATGGGATTGTTTGATTTTAGTTTATTGTTCCTAGTATGAATGATAGTTTCAAATGTTCTACGTTTATCTTGTTATTATTTTGAGTGTTTTATGATGTGTGCTTTTATTGCTATCAGCCGGAATAAAGTTAAAAGAAATAAAGATATAATGCATGAAATGCTAGAAGATCTTAAGCATTCTACTTTTTTTTCTTCCGATGAACTGTACGAAGACAGATCTAACTATGATTAAATGTTTTGTTATGGTCATCATGTATTGCATGAATCAAGTACTCCACGTGATGTTTTAATTACACACAATGGGAACATTGATCTACACCACCACGGGGTAGTGCAGAGACATTTGCTTATTTTTCTGGTTATGGTACAGTTGACCCAGTGTCTTAATATTATAAGCTTGCACCATCACCTACAAAGAAAAATATGCTGACAAACACCAAACCGATATACTCTGCTTCTTTTCTTTCACAACTGTCCACACAAAGGTTTGACTTTTGGAGGGACACTATAGATGTTAAAAAAAAATTGGGGGGGAAATATTGCCAGGTTCAGAGGAATGAGGCTTTGTTTAGAGCATGCCTTATACCAAAACAGATGATTTTCCTGAAAAGAACTGTGCAACAAATATCATGCCTTGGTTTAGCTAAAATTAAGGTTTTAAACAAACCACGCATTCCCAAATTAGCACGTCTTGAAAACTGGCAACAGTTTACAAAATACAAGGAGGAAGCCCTAGACAACATGCTGCGTATTGGAATGTATAATTCATCAGACACCGATTGAAGGGGGCGGTTAGTTTGGCTGTTAGATACTAAAGGATGGCAAGCACGGATCCTGGGTAACACCAAGGGTTCCGAGATCGGCAGGCCTGACCTGAATTACATGCAGACAGAACACTCGGAGGGGGTGACAACTTAAAGTATTCGCATTGAGTGGCTAAACACCTCCACAATGTCCCAGGTGAAACAGCACTTGTCAATTCTTTCTGATGACCTGGATCTGTGGGACCTCTTGCTAGGTCATCGAAAAACATGTCAAAAGTGATTCTTGTATGCAATATACAATGTAATATGAAAAGTTGTTGAGCAGGAAGCTGCTGAAAGACATCGCAAGATTAACAGGGCTAATTTAAAAAAGGCTCTAGCAGTGGGTGACAATGGGTAACATAGTGTCATCAGCAATAGACATTATACAACATGATATGCCCACATTACAGCACGGGCAGCCACAGCTCAAGTCAATCATGCTGTTGAGTTGGACACTTCAGACATTATGTTCTGGCCGTGTACCATGGGGACATATTAATACCACAAGCCTGTTTTTACCATACCACCTTATGATACAGCAAATACTCATAGAACACAAACATGCGGCATACACTATGTTACACACAGAGAAGTTGTAGAAATTACCTTTCACTTTTGCTGAAACCCCTTCTGCGGATTGGATTATCCACGGGTTTATTACTCTGCTGATTTCGACATTCTATTACCTTTTAAATTCCGTTGTTGTAATGAGGAAACTGAAGTTTTTCTCAGCAGTTCTGGCTTCGAGTATGGTTCAAGTGGCTCCTTTGTGTGCAAGGAGGTTTTGCTCCATGGGTTTGTAACTCATCCATGGCGAACCTATTTTGGTACTTGAAAGGTTAGCCAGCAGCGATGATTCACCCAGCTTCCAGATTGCTCTCTAATAGGAGTTATTTGATATTGAATGGTCAAGGCTTTTGCGGTATGAGACCGGGTAAAGCCCATCTTGTCAAGGTTTCTTCAGTTGTGACTTGTTCTACACAAGTACTGTTTCCACCTGCCTGTACAGTTAGAGAGGTGACGCATGGTCTACGATAAAACCTTCGAACATGCACTTTGACTACCTGAGCAGACTGAAAGTCTTACTGTTTCAAAAAGATGTGAGCATAACATCTGCAAAGGAGACGTTTGATTTTCAAGTTGCAAGGTCCTCTTTGGAGATACAGTTGCTACTCCGCACTAATTTTCCACAACGGTTTGGAGAATTGGTGCACAGCATTTTTACTATGTCTCATACTGCGGGTATAGTGATTGTTTTCAAACGTTTAGGCTCTGGTTTGGTTAGCACCTTCCAGACAGTCTTCTGAGTCATTCCATCATTCATTCACTCAGTGCTCATAGGTGTCTTTGGAGGCCTTCTGCCTGTCCTACTCCTGATTGCAGGAATTGTGTTTTTAATTTTTTCTGCTCCACCATGGATGTTCCATTTCAAGATTGAATGAAACTGGAACTACTACATGTACTCCTGTGCAGTGAACGCATGGTACAATGTTCTGGCACACCCTTGCTTCAGGAACAAAATGAGCGGTGGTCTTGACCTTTGGGCCTGTGTGGCTTCACTGTGTGCAGCCTGTATTCCGCTGCCTGCTGTGCACTTTCTAGTGTGTCCTGGACTTGTGCCTAGGAACGCAATTAGTTAAGCCTCTAGACATGGAAGTTCTGGTGGACCCATTAAAGGCCCATTTGTAATGGTGTCCCTTGCGTTTGCCATTGCTTCTGACAGCATTCTATAAGCCTTACTCAGATGCTTCTGTTCCAAGTGAACTGGATCCTGGCTCTGGTTCTGTGCATTTCCCACTGGATGTGGTTACTTCTTCAGCAGCTGCTGTGGGGGTTGAAGGGAAACAGGTTTGCTCCATAAACATGCTCTGAGGTATGTCTCTGGGATCAGCGTCTGAGGTTGCTGGGAACATAAATGTTTCCTTATCTCTCGGAACACATAAACAATTGGGTATTCTGCCTGGTAGGAACTTTAATTCAGCCTGTTTTTAACATCCTAAATTCCTTTAAAATTTGGTATATATTTGCTTTTTTATTTTTAATGATGGTTTTCTGTATGTTTTAGTTTTAAACTGTATGATTGCTTATATATTATTTTTAGGTCTTTTATATGGATATATATCCTGTAGCATTGCTTTGGATTGCTTTCTTAAGACTAGATAGCTTTAGTTGACTCACGTCCGAGGAGTGGGTGTCATGTGGCTAGATAAGGCCCGGTAAGAAACACTGACATTTTACATGCACACATTTCCTAAGTTGCCTTCTTTTCTAGACAATGACTTTTGACACACATTTGCTTGCATGACAGTGCAGGATTAGGTTCTCTGAAACCTCATTGCTTACAATTCAACATCATAAATACACTAGCATGGCAATTTAAACATTTAGTACAAGGTCTGAACACATGTTGTGCAAATGTTGTTGTTTGTTATTCGTCTACGAGGTAACATGGCTTTCACAAGAGAATAAAGAATGTCTGCCTGGCTGAAGCCGCGACATGAAAGCATGGACACTATTGTTATAAATACAAAAGCATTTTAGTGTTCAGATCAGAGGAGCACTGATTATGAGGTTGCTGGTGGGAGGGTGACAACATAGGGTAGATGGGAGGTGGGTAGGAGGATGAGGGCCAAGCTGCCAGCAAGAAGTTTGGAGCCAAGCCGATGACAAAGTATTTTTGGTGGGGGCCAAGCTGGTAACAAGGGAGGGTGGGGGCCAACCCGCTGACAAAGGAGGGTGGGTGAAAGGATAGGATGCCAAGCCGCCAACAATGGTTTTGTGGCCAAGCCGCCAACAAAGGAGGGTGGGAGGCAGGGTAGTGGGCAAGCCGCTGAAAAAAGTAGGGTGGGTGGGAGGGCTGGGGGCAAGGGGCAAGCAAACTGACAACTCATAATGGGTGAGGGAGTTAGGGCAAGCAGACAGACAACAGAGCGTGGGTGGGAGGGTTGGGGCAAGCAGACAGACAACAGAGGTTGGTTGGGAGGGTGGCAGCAAGCAGACAGACAACACATGGCAGGTGGGAGTGTTGGGGTAAGCAAACAGATAACAGATTTGGGGAAAGCAACTAGACAATAGTGGGTGTGTGGGAGAGGCTGGGGTAAGCAAATAGACAACAGTGGGTATATGGGAGGAACTGGGGCAAGCAAATAGACAATAGTGGGTGGGTGGGAGTAGCTAGATAAGCCCACAGACAAACAATGGTGGGTGGGAGGGGCTGAATAAGTACACAGACCAGAGAGGACCAGCGGGAGGGGTTGTGGCAAACACACAGACAACAGAGGATAGAGAGGAGTTGCTGGAAGAAGCACATGTAAAACAGGGGGTTGGGGGCTGAGGCACACACAGGGACATTGGAGGGAAGGTGGTCAGTAGGGACTTAGGGAGAAACAGAGTTTGGAGAAGTACCCCATGGAGAAAGCTGAAAAGATATGCACTCACGTAGACTGCTTAAGCAGAAAGAAAAAAGTAGCACCTGAAAAAGTGAACAGTGGAAGGTTACAGTAATGTGTCCATGCTCTAGGGACTGACAAACACAAAAGAAGAAGGTAGTCTACGGAAGCCGACTAATAAGCAAGCAAGCAAATGAGTGTGATATAACGCCAAGCAATGGTATACAATGGGAGGCCTCCATAATGCAACAAAAGATTTTGCAAGAAACAGCACATGCATGGTTTTAGGTGAGGCCTTACAATACCTCCATGGTGTGGGGGTCCTTGGTTTTCTTATTTTTTTAAACTCCTGCTTTAGGAGATTGCTTTTGAAAAAACTAAAACTTTGTGAAAGTTTGAGGGCCAGCTGTCATGTTTGACAGAGCTGTCTGTAAAAATATTAAAACATTGGAAGGAACTATTGTTATGGTGGTTCATGACAATGTTAAGATGTCCATTGGGCTGAAGGGTGTATAAGTTTGACCAAGTGAAAAGACCTGTTTTGATTAATATTACACTGATAGTGCCTCATCGCAGCCGGTGTATTATCACTACTGCAAGTCTTATTTTCTTTTAACAATGTGAGATGATACATATCCCTAAATTGCTTTACTACAAACACTCACAGGGATTTAAAGACAAGTACTGAACTAGTAGAGGACACATCTGGAAAAAAATATCACGCTACCCCATCCACATTGTGAGAATGTGTCTCTTTTTGCATGGTCACCCACTTTTGGGAACTGATGCTGTTTTTTATTTTTTTATTATGTTCAGTCCTCACTGTATGTACTCTGTTCCCTAAAACATGGTAAAAATAGCTGATCGCCAGTGGTAATCATTAACTTTCCAATAAGGTTGTAGTACACAGTGAAGTAAAAAAAAGCTAAATGGTACAGAAACTTAACTGTCACTTGTGGTCTACAGCACCTATTTTGCCGTTCCTAGACTGACAGTAAAACATTACTTTAGGCCTAAATGTCTAGCTTGACTGCTGCAGCTTTTAAACCAGCATGCCAATTGGTAAAAATAAACTCTCTTTACAAAAAGAAGTCTACTTTTAAATTTGAACAAAGTCACACCTAAGTAGGCCTTGCAGCTCACAAGGTAGGGCGGTTGGTAAATAAAGAAAACATGTAAGGCTGTAATGTTTAAATTTTCTTATACTAACTAGACTCCAAACAACATCTTCACTGTTAGGGCAGTAGCTGTTTTTTGTGAAAAAAGTTGAAATACAGTTAATGTGCTAATACGGTATGTTTAATTTGGAGGAAACTACAGAGATGGTTCAGCCACTCTTTCTAAAATGTATGTATAATCCAATTCAATGGTTAATTTGGTTATTTGATAAAGATGTAGGAAGGTGACTTTTTGAAAGTTAAGCTTTCTAACCCCTGCCCCCACAGCCGGTCGCTCCTCTTCACTGGCTCTGCCTACCTGTCGCTGCCTGGCACCTGCCCACCCTGTAACCTCCGCCTGACGCCACTCACCTGGTTTCACGCCGCCGCCGCCTCCTGCCTCCTGCCTGTCGCTTCCTGCCGCTGCTGCCCCTCCTCGCCCGCTGACCTCCGACGCTGCCCCGGTGAATTCTGCTCCGTTTTTCCCGCCGTTTCCGCCACCGCTGACCCGCTCTCCTCCTTCCTGCTCCCGCCTGCAGTCCCGCCTCCCCCCACTGCCCATTGGACAACCCGCTCCCGCCTCCCAGCTGACCCTCCCTCCCGGCTCCTCATTTAAAGGGACAGTAGCGGGCTGGTCAGTGTGACCCCTGTGCTCCCACAGCCGGTCGCTCCTCTTCACTGGCTCTGCCTACCTGTCGCTGCCTGGCACCTGCCCACCCTGTAACCTCCGCCTGACGCCACTCACCTGGTTTCACGCCGCCGCCGCCTCCTGCCTCCTGCCTCCTGCCTCCTGCCTGTCGCTTCCTGCCGCTGCTGCCCCTCCTCGCCCGCTGACCTCCGACGCTGCCCCGGTGACTTCTGCTCCGTTTTTCCCGCCGTTTCCACCACCGCTGACCCGCTCTCCTCCTTCCTGCTCCCGCCTGCAGTCCCGCCTCCCCCCACTGCCCATTGGACAACCCGCTCCCGCCTCCTAGCTGACCCTCCCTCCCGGCTCCTCATTTAAAGGGACAGTAGCGGGCTGGTCAGTGTGACCCCTGTGCCCCCACAGCTGGTCGCTCTTCTTCACTGGCTCTGCCTACCTGTCGCTGCCTGGCACCTGCCCACCCTGTAACCTCCACCTGACGCCACTCACCTGGTTTCACGCCGCCGCCGCCTCCTGCCTCCTGCCTCCTGCCTCCTGCCTGTCGCTTCCTGCCACTGCTGCCCCTCCTCGCCCGCTGACCTCCGACGCTGCCCCGGTGACTTCTGCTCCGTTTTTCCCGCCGTTTCCGCCACCGCTGACCCGCTCTCCTCCTTCCTGCTCCCGCCTGCAGTCCAGCCTCCCCCCACTGCCCATTGGACAACCCGCTCCCGCCTCCCAGCTGACCCTCCCTCCCGGCTCCTCATTTAAAGGGACAGTAGCGGGCTGGTCAGTGTGACCCCTGTGCCCCCACAGCCGGTCGCTCCTCTTCACTGGCTCTGCCTACCTGTCGCTGCCTGGCACCTTCCCACCCTGTAACCTCCGCCTGACGCCACTCACCTGGTTTCACGCCGCCGCCGCCTCCTGCCTCCTGCCTCCTGCCTGTCGCTTCCTGCCGCTGCTGCCCCTCCTCGCCCGCTGACCTGCGACGCTGCCCCGGTGACTTCTGCTCCGTTTTTCCCGCCGTTTCCGCCACCGCTGACCCGCTCTCCTCCTTCCTGCTCCCGCCTGCAGTCCCGCCTCCCCCCACTGCCCATTGGACAACCCGCTCCCGCCTCCCAGCTGACCCTCCCTCCCGGCTCCTTATTTATGACGCCCCCTGAGCGACCGCGCAGCGGACGCGCGCAGCGGACGCGCGCAGCAGGAGCGCCGACTGAGCGCCGAAGGTGCGCCAAAGGTAAGCCCGTCTGCGCCCGTCTGCGCCTGGACCGCGCCCAGCGCCAGACCCCTGGCCCCCGCGCCCGCCAGCCCCCCCGCAGGACCTACGACTTCGCTACGCTCATCGCACTCAAAACCGCCCGAGCCCCCGGGTGCTACCGAGCGTCCCCGCGACACACCCATGGACCCTTCGTCTGCCGATCCTGCAACTTCTCCTGCCTCCAAACAAGCACCACGCCCACCAAGACGGACAACAGCAACCACCTCAAGTGCATCCTGATCAACACCCGCTCCGTCCACAGACACGCCGTGGAACTCTGGAACCTCCTCGACACCGCATCTCCAGACGTCGCCTTCCTCACGGAAACCTGGATGAACGCCTCCTCAGCCCCCGACATCGCCATAGCCATCCCGGACGGCTACAAGATCATCAGGAGGGATCGCGTCAACCAGACCGGAGGAGGGATCGCCATCGTACACAAAGACACCATTCGCATCTCGACTGACTCCACCGATGCATTCAACACCGCCGAATACCTGCACTTCCAGATCCACACCGACCCCAAGACTACCCTCAGAGGCACCCTCATCTACAGACCCCCGGGACCACGCGCACAGTTCTGCGAAGACATCACGGACTTCATCAGCCCTCACGCCCTCCCCTCCGCCGACTACATCCTCCTCGGGGACCTCAACTTCCACCTGGAGAACAACAACGACCGCAACACGACCACCCTGCTGGACAACCTCGCCAACCTCGGACTCCAGCAACTGGTCAACACCCCCACCCACTACGCCGGCCACACGCTCGACCCCCTCTTCTCATCCAGCAAGCACGTCACCTTCAGCCACTGCACCGGACTCCACTGGACTGACCACAGCTGCGTCCACTTCAGCTTCAAGAAGAACACGGTCCACCACCACCACCCGAAGCAGGTTCCCCACAGAAACTGGAGCAAGATCACCGTCGACCAGCTCACCACATCCCTCAGCCAGAACCCACCGGTCTGGACAACGGACCCTAACACAGCAGCCCTCGACCTCACGCAATGGCGGACCTCCTGTGCCAACGACCTCGCCCCACTGAAGAACCCACTCACCAGGCCCAGAAGCAAGAAGGCCCCCTGGTTCACCGACGAACTCAAGGACTCCAAGAAGGCCTGCCGCACCCTCGACAAGGCCTGGTGCCTCGACAAGACCACCGACAACATGACCAGCCTCAAACTCGCCACCCGCAGACATCATCAGCTCATCCGCACCACCAAGAAGAAATCTTTGAAGGAACGACTGGACAAGAACGCCCATGACAGCAAGGAGCTCTTCAACATCGTTAAGGAGTTCTCCAACCCCAGCACCGGCAACAACGACATCACTCCCTCGCAGGACCTCTGCGACTCCCTCGCCTCGTACTTCCACCGCAAGATCGCCGACATCCACAACAGTTTCGGCGCTCCACCCCCGCACCCATCGACCGAACCTACACACCCCGCCGCTATCCTCCAGACATGGACCAAAGTGACCCCCGAAGACACGACACGCATGATGAACACCATCCACTCCGGATCTCCGACCGACCCATGCCCCCACCATGTCTTCAACAAGGCTGCCTCTACCATCGCACCTCACCTCCGAGACATCATCAACGCCTCCTTCGACACAGCCACCTTCCCGGAGAGCTGGAAGCACGCCGAGCTCAGCGCACTACTGAAAAAACCAACAGCGGACCCGACCGACCTCAAGAACTTCCGCCCAATCTCGCTCCTTCCATTCCCTGCCAAAGTCATCGAGAAGGTCGTCAACAAGCAGCCGGCCGCCTTGCTCGAGACGAACGGATCCTTCGACCCATCGCAATCCGGATTCAGAGCCAACCACAGCACCGAGACCGCCCTCATCGCAGCCACCGCCGACATCCGAGCCCTGCTCGACAAAGGTGAAACAGCGGCACTCATCCTCCTTGACCTCTCCGCAGCATTTGACACTGTCTGCCACCGCACCCTAGTCCAACGCCTCAACGACACCGGCATCCAGGGGATTGCTCTGGAATGGATCATCTCATTCCTCTCCGGCAGAACACAGAGAGTACGCCTCCCTCCGTTCCGCTCTGAGGCCACCGAAGTCATCTGCGGCGTCCCGCAAGGATCGTCGCTCAGCCCCACTCTCTTCAACATCTACATGAAACCCCTCGCTGCCATCGCACGCCAACACAACCTCAACATCATTTCCTACGCCGATGACACCCAGCTGATTCTCTCCCTCACCAGAGACCCCGACACCGCCAAAGCCGACCTACACGAAGGGATGAAAGATGTCGCCGAATGGATGAACATCAGCCGCCTGAAGTTGAACACGGACAAGACAGAAGTCCTCATCCTGGGACCGTCGCCCTCCGCATGGGACGACTCCTGGTGGCCCCCGGCCCTGGGCACCGCACCCAAGCCAACGGACCACGCACGCAACCTGGGCGTCATCCTGGACTCCTCCCTATCGATGACCAGACAAGTCAATGCTGTCTCCTCATCTTGCTTCCACAACCTCCGCATGCTCCGCAAGATCTTCAGATGGATCCCGACCGAGACCAGGAAGACTGTCACCCAGGCCCTCGTCACCAGCAGACTAGACTACGGAAACACCCTCTACGCCGGTACAACAGCCAAGCTTCTGAAAAGACTTCAGCGTATCCAGAACGCCTCCGCCCATCTCATCCTGGACGCCCCCCGACGCAGCCACATCTCGAGCCACCTGAGAGACCTGCACTGGCTCCCTGTCAACAAGAGGATCACGTTCAGACTGCTCACCCACGCACACAAATCCCTCCACGACCTGGGCCCAAGGTACCTCTACGACCGCCTGACCTTCTACACGCCCACCCGACAGCTACGATCCGCAAACCTCACCCTCGCCGTCGTCCCTCGCATCCAGAGAGCCACCGCCGGAGGAAGATCCTTGTCCTACCTAGTGGCCAAGACATGGAACTCCCTGCCCGTCCACCTGCGGCTGACCCAGGACCACTTCGCCTTCAGGAAACAGCTCAAGACCTGGCTGTTCGAGCAGTAGCAGACCCCCTCCCCCAAGCGCCTGAGACCCCTCCGGGTGAGTAGTGCGCGATATAAATTCCATGATTGATTGATTGATTAATTGATTGATAAAAGTCACTTTCCTTCATCTTGTGGTTAAACCATCTCTGTAGTTTTAATTTAAGCTTTTGGGAGAGTCCATCTTATGATAGAAAGCAAGATGGCAATCGTGTAGGATCACTGCACTATAGCTCCCATCCTGACACCCTTAGAATCACTTGCAGAACTGGCTTAACTGTACCGGCATACTGATGGATGAATCCGTAGCGTGGGAGGCGGTCGGAGCTCTAGCCGGATCGAAAGGAAGCTGCCGGCAGTGTTCCCAAGCCAAAAGCATGGGGAGTGGTCTCGGTGCAATTAACGTGCTGGCCGCAAGGCTTGCTCAGTCATTCAGCAACGCCCTGAGGCGGGCCACACGAACGGGAGACTGGGACTCACCCGAAGGGTGCAAGGGGTGGTATCTGGCTCTCTTCAGAGGAAAGCAACAATTGTCAGACTCTAATTACGGTACTCAAACTTACACAGGAACAGAGATGCTAGTTCCCAAATCCACCCCGACAGCAATCCAGAGCTTTGTGTGACAAGTCTCTAGAGTGGCTATCTAGGGGGAAGGGGGAAAGTGGATAAAATAACAAAAGAGAGAAGAGACTGTTCTGCGGCTTCCTTCAGGAGTCCGTCCAGCAGACTTCTTTTTGCTGAAGAGATAACCTGTAGACAAGAGTTATCGTTATCATAAACTTTTAGTCCTTAACCTCTCTTATCTCTTAACCCCTATCGCCTTATTTCCTTACCATGCCAATTTCAGAACTCTGCTTCTCTTCTATTTCTTTTCTGTGTGTGCTTTTATTTCCTTAACTATATTCTTCGTCTGCAATTAAAGAAAAAGGAAATAGCTAGAACCCAAGGTTATCTGCCTCATATAAATCTTTCCCTCTGAGCTTCTCACTTACTTCCTATTTTTCTTTTTACTCTCCTATGCTTTATCTTCCTTGGTATCTGCCTTAATTCACAGCTTCTTTGTCTTTTTTGCACACCTGTAATATAGTTACATTTATCTGTTTAGAACTTCTGCTTTCTTGTAAAACTAGATGTTATCTATTTTAATTTGGTATTCTACTTACTGAGTTTGAGGTCTTTTCCTATTGGTGATTATTCGTCTGTGTGTTTAATGCTTTCTTCTCTTTTCGTGGTGGTATTTTACTCTCTGTACTCAGCTACTATTCGACGACTTATTTCTGTGGTAAGAATGGTTTTATCTTATTCTATTAGTTGTAGTTGCTCAAGAGTTCTAATCTATAATGCAATTCTCTCTTCGATCTTTTTCAGGGCTTGCCGTTACTACTTGTTACCTCTGTGAAGAAATTCAGTAAGTCACTTTCCTCACAGTAAGTTCTATGACTCTATTGCTTTCAAATATTTACTTCAGTTCTCTGACGTGACACATATACACTCGTTAACTTAGCTTCATTTTTCTTGTTCTTCCTTCAGATGCTCCTGTTGACGCTGTTTCCTCTCCCTGACGACTCGGTGCGAAATCTTCACAAACTAAGATTTACTGTTCTCCTCAAAAGTCACTTTACTTCTTGGAACTCGGGTTTCGAACTTGTATCTACTGACTTCCGGAAGCCCTTCAGGGTAGATTCTGAAAAGCCTTCGAGCGAAAACTGAAAAGACTTTTAGTCAGCGCGCACTGGAATGCGCACCTGACTCTCTAGAATTCTTGGTGAAGTGCGCAGTTCCTAGGCAGCGCGAGCCTCACCTAGGATTCCAGCGCGTTCTCTGCCAAACACTAGAACGCTAACAGCTACTCGGTTCTGGTGGCCTTTTCTGGCGCCATTTCCGCGTCAGCTCCACCCATGTACCTTCCATTGCTCGGGGTGTACAAACTTTGAGTCTTCGATGCGCAATTAAACCTATCTGTAATCTTGGGTTCCTGACAGTACCCTCCAACAAGGTAGGTTCTCTCCTCTGGGGTTTAGTTGGTGATCGTAGGTGAAAGGCCTTAACTAATCTTGGAGCATGGACATCTTCCTCTCGTTCCCAAGACCTTTCTTCGGGCCCATAACCCTTCCAGTCCACCAAATAGTATAACTTCCCTTTTTGTATTTTGGAGTCTAGAATTTCCTTGACTTCAAATTCAGTACCAGTCTCTAGCTGAAGAGGCCTTGGAGGCAGGTCTTTTCGCAGATCTTCTGGAGCCTTCTTCAACAGGGATATGTGGAAAACTGGATGTATTTTCAACTTTGGTGGCAATTGAACTCGGTAAGTCACCGGATTTATTTTCTCCTCCACCTGATATGGACCAATAAATCTCGGTTGAAACTTCCGATTACCTTTCAATCTCAAATTCTTAGTACTTAACCAAACCTTGTCTCCTATTTCCAATGAGGGGCCTACTCGTCTCTTTCTGTCTGCATAACTCTTATATTTTTCTTTAGCTAGTTCAAGATTTTCAATTGCCCTCTTATGTACCTGATCTAACTGTGTTACAATCTCCTCCACCGCCGGAACTGAGATCTCGGTTTGCCTGAGGGTCGAGTTGGGATGTCTTCCATAATTCATAAAGAAAGGGGAATACCCAGTGGAAACATTCTTTGCATTATTATGGGCGAACTCTGCTGCCCACAAATAATCCGACCAATTACCTTCTTGTTTCAAAAGAAACAATCGCAGATACTGTTCAAGTTCCTGGTTCACCCTCTCGGTTTGACTGTCAGTTTCTGGGTGGTAACTGGTGGAAAAACGGACTTCTGTACCCAACCCTTCCATGAAAGATTTCCAAAAGTGGGAAATGAACTGTGGACCCCTATCTGTGATTACTATTTTAGGGATTCCATGTATTTTCACAATTTGAGCACTAAAATGAGTCGCCAACTGCTTAGCTGTTGGCACTCCCTTTAAAGCTGTAAAATGAGCCATTTTAGAAAGGGAATCTACTACCACTAAGATGGTATTGTAGCCCTGACTAAGGGGTAAGTCAGTTATGAGGTCTAATGTAACAGTGTGCCAAGGATAAGGTGGAGTGGGTAAGGGCATAAGTAAACCTTTTGGGGCCTGCCTTTCGGATTTTCCCTGAGCACAGATCTCACAAGTCTTAACATATTGCTCAATACTCTTCGACATTTCAGGCCACCAGTAGTGTCGTTGGATCAGTTCTCTGGTCTTTGCCTCTCCCTTATGTCCTGCCAACCTTGCATCATGGCATTCCTTGATAATCTGTTGCTGCAACTCTTTAGTGGGAATATACAGAGCTCCTTGGTAGTAGGGCAACTGATTACGAACCTCACTTCCTTCCTCCTTCGCCCACTCTTTCAAAGTCTTTTCATCCATTGCGTCAGTGATACCCTGTTCAAGATCAACTGAAGTGATTGCTCCAATAATCTTCTCACTTGGAATAATGGATTGATTTCCTAGAGGTGTCTTTTGATTTTCTGTGTCGATCCTAGACAAGGCATCTGCTTTTCCGTTCTGGGCCCCTAGTCGATAAGTAATGACGAAATCGTAATCAGCAAAATACAGCGACCATCGCAATTGTCTTGGTGTTAAGGTTCTGGCTGTTTTTAGAAATTTTAAATTTCTATGGTCTGTATATACTGTGACTTGATGCTGTGCCCCCATTAAATGATGTCTCCAATCTTTGAATGCGTCTTTTATGGCCAATAGCTCCTTCTCTGTGATGGTATAGTTTATTTCTGCCGGAGTTAATTTTCTTGACCTATAGGCGACTGGATGCAGCTGCCCCGTTTGCTTGCTTCGTTGGGACAAAATTCCTCCCACCGCCTGATCAGAGGCATCGGTCTCCACATAAAATGGTTCAGTCGGATCTGCATGTTGTAGGATTGGGGCTGACGTAAAACTTCTCTTTAGGGATTGGAAGGCTTCTTCTGCTTCAGTTGTCCATTCAAATTTGACCCCTTTTTTCAATCGACGGGTGAGTGGCAAAATCTTATGCGAAAATTCTCCAATGAATCTCCGGTAAAAATTGGCGAAACCAATAAAGCTTTGTACCTCTTTGACGCTCTCGGGGGACTTCCAATTTATCACCGCTTCGATCTTCTTGCGGTCCATAAGAATGCCTGTTGGTGAAATTACAAAGCCCAAAAATTCAACCTGAGAGACACTGAAGGCACACTTCTCTAGCTTTACAAACAGTCTGTTTTCTCTCAGCTTCTGTAAGACCCTTCTAACCTGATCCTGATGCTCTTCCTTGTTCTCTGAGTAGATAAGGATATCATCGATGTACACCAGTGCACACTGGTCGATGAATTCCTTCAATACATCGTTAATGAAGTGTTGAAAGGCTGCGGGAGCGTTACATAGCCCATAGGGCATAACCTGATATTCGAATAGGCCGAACCTCGTTCTGAAAGCTGTCTTCCACTCATCGCCCTCTTTCATTCTCACCAGATGATACGCTCCCCTCAGATCCAACTTCGTGTAAATTGTTGCTCCTTTCACTTGATCTAGCAAAACAGATATTAGCGGCAATGGATAACGGTTCTTTTTTGTAATCTTATTGATGGCTCTGTAGTCGATGCAAGTCCTCAAATCTCCTTCTTTCTTTGGCACAAAAAATAGGGGCGAGGAGACTGGGGACTGCGAGGGACGAATGAAACCGTTTGCTAGATACTTATCCAAATACT
The DNA here is from genome assembly GCF_964204655.1 of Triturus cristatus. Classification (NCBI taxonomy): domain Eukaryota; kingdom Metazoa; phylum Chordata; class Amphibia; order Caudata; family Salamandridae; genus Triturus; species Triturus cristatus. The sequence goes on along the minus strand of NC_140580.1, from coordinate 594,483,566 downwards.
CTTTTAGGTGATGGTTTTCTTTTTCCGTAAGGGCATACACACGGCTGCAAGGTAGATTTGAACCGGGTTCTATCTCAATTTTACAATCATAAGGTCTGTGGGGTGGTAATTGTTCTGCCTCCACTTCATTGAATACGTCTTCAAACTCTCGATATTCCTCTGGTATGTCTTGCACATGGATTACACAAATTGATTCTCCCGTCTGGCACAACGAATGTGCAGGATTCACCTCTTGCTCCTGCAGCTGGCCCCTGAAACAATTTCCCAAACAATAATCTGATTCCATCTTAATGGCTCTGGTACTCCAGTTGATTGTTGGATTATGTTCAGTAAGCCAGGGAAGCCCAAGGATCAACTGGAATTGGGGGGCATCGATTAAGTTAAACTGGATCTTCTCCTCATGTCCGTCATTCGAGATCAAATGAATTAATTCTGTGTGACTGATTATTGGACCAGAGGACAGGTTGGTTCCATCCACTGCCCTAACGGGCTCTGCTTTTAACTTTTTGATGGCTTCGATTCCCACCTTGCTCGCAAACTTTAGATCGCAAAAGTTTCCGGTGGCTCCTGAGTCGATCATCACTGAGACTTCCCTCAGCGTCACGTGTCAAAACCTGATTTCCATTGATAAGGTTAGATGTGGCGCTGCAGACTGTAGAGTATTGGCCACCCTATGTTCTTTTAGAGTCTGATCGAAAATCGCATCCACCTGTTCAACTCCTCCAACAGATGGTGCCTTTAGTTTTCCTTCGGCTTGAAACTTCCCTTCGGTTTCCTTGGACACGCACGTACAAAATGACCTCCCGATCCACAGTACATGCATAGGTTGTTGGTTCTTCTCTTTTCCTTCTCTTCTTTGGAAAGAGGACCCCGTATTGTACCAATCTGCATTGGTTCGATGCCCTGCTGACCTTCATTGCTTCGTCCTCCTTCCGACCTTACTCGATCAAATCGTGGAATCACTGACTTGAAATCTTTCCTTTTTTCACCTTTTCTTTCCCCATGACGGAAATCGATTTCCAGCACTAAATCCACCAACGCGGAGATTTCTGTGGGTCTATTGGGTATTCCGGCCAATGCATCCTTTAGCTCATCTCTTAAACCTCGATAAAATACCGCTGCTCTCTTACTCTCAGGCCAGTTGGTTTCCACCACTAGTTTATTGAATTGAGCCAAATAAGAGACCACATCGCGGTTGCCCTGTTTCAGGTCGAGTAGTTCGTTGTCTACGGCTTGGGATATCCGCCTTCTGTCAAATATTCGCAGGAACTCTTCTTTGAAGTTCTCATAATTCCGCAATATGGGATCGTCTTTTGAAATCAGAGGCAAAGACCAGGATGCTGCATCCCCACGTCAGTATGACAACACAAAGGCCACTCGAGACTGAGCATCTGGAAAAATGGAAGGGCGGCACATGAAATGTAATGAGCACCGCGTAATGAATATTTGAGCCTTCTGCGGATCCCCACTAAAACGCTCGGGTGCCGCTAATGGAATGACAGGTGAGAGGGAGTGAATCACCTGAGTTGTCATCCTATTAATCCCTTCTGTCAATGAAGCTTGAGCGTCCGAACCTGAAACCAAAGGTTGTCTAAGCCTTTGCGCCAATTCTGCGGTTTCTTTTCTAGAATTTACTACTTCTAATCTAAGGTTCTAGTTTTCCTCTCGGACTGCGCTTAACTCTTTTTGTATGGTATCTAATATTGTTCCTAACCCTTGTACGTCTATTCCCTCAGCCATCTCTTTTCGGGTGTAAAATGCAACGTGGGCACTTCACTCTGTCAGACTCTAATTACGGTACTCAAACTTACACAGGAACAGAGATGCTAGTTCCCAAATCCACCCCGACAGCAATCCAGAGCTTAGTGTGACAAGTCTCTAGAGTGGCTATCTAGGGGGAAGGGGGAAAGTGGATAAAATAACAAAAGAGAGAAGAGACTGTTCTGCGGCTTCCTTCAGGAGTCCGTCCAGCAGACTTCTTTTTGCTGAAGAGATAACCTGTAGACAAGAGTTATCGTTATCATAAACTTTTAGTCCTTAACCTCTCTTATCTCTTAACCCCTATCGCCTTATTTCCTTGCCATGCCAATTTCAGAACTCTGCTTCTCTTCTATTTCTTTTCTGTGTGTGCTTTTATTTCCTTAACTATATTCTTCGTCTGCAATTAAAGAAAAAGGAAATAGCTAGAACCCAAGGTTATCTGCCTCATATAAATCTTTCCCTCTGAGCTTCTCACTTACTTCCTATTTTTCTTTTTACTCTCCTATGCTTTATCTTCCTTGGTATCTGCCTTAATTCACAGCTTCTTTGTCTTTTTTGCACACCTGTAATATAGTTACATTTATCTGTTTAGAACTTCTGCTTGCTTGTAAAACTAGATGTTATCTATTTTAATTTGGTATTCTACTTACTGAGTTTGAGGTCTTTTCCTATTGGTAATTATTCGTCTGTGTGTTTAATGCTTTCTTCTCTTTTCGTGGTGGTATTTTACTCTCTGTACTCAGCTACTATTCGACGACTTATTTCTGTGGTAAGTATGGTTTTATCTTATTCTATTAGTTGTAGTTGCTCAAGAGTTCTAATCTATAATGCAATTCTCTCTTCGATCTTTTTCAGGGCTTGCCGTTACTACTTGTTACCTCTGTGAAGAAATTCAGTAAGTCACTTTCCTCACAGTAAGTTCTATGACTCTATTGCTTTCAAATATTTACTTCAGTTCTCTGACGTGACACATATAGACTCGTTAACTTAGCTTCATTTTTCTTGTTCTTCCTTCAGATGCTCCTGTTGACGCTGTTTCCTCTCCCTGACGACTCGGTGCAAAATCTTCACAAACTAAGATTTACTGTTCTCCTCAACAGTCACTTTACTTCTTGGAACTCGGGTTTCGAACTTGTATCTACTGACTTCCGGAAGCCCTTCAGGGTAGATTCTGAAAAGCCTTCGAGCGAAAACTGAAAAGACTTTTAGTCAGCGCGCACTGGAATGCGCACCTGACTCTCTAGAATTCTTGGTGAAGTGCGCAGTTCCTAGGCAGCGCGAGCCTCACCTAGGATTCCAGCGCGTTCTCTGCCAAACACTAGAACGCTAACAGCTACTCGGTTCTGGTGGCCTTTTCTAGCGCCATTTCCGAGTCAGCTCCACCCATGTACCTTCCATTGCTCGGGGTGTACAAACTTTGAGTCTTCGATGCGCAATTAAACCTATCTGTAATCTTGGGTTCCTGACAACAATTGAAGCTGGTGGGATGCCTCCCAAAATGACAAAGCGGTACAAAAGGGAGTGGTGATGGACAGAGCATCAGAACCAATCAAACACTCACACCCAATCAACAGATCTGAGTTTGATCCATCACCGTTCTTTAGCCCACTCTGCCACCCCAGTTCAGACATGGCCATATGCAAATCAGTCTGACCCTGTGCCTCATGGGAACAGTCCAGCCTGAACTGCCAAGCCATGCCTTCCCTGGACTGGAAACAAGCTTCCTAGGACCGGTTTCTGGCATTTCAGCCGTCTTCAGCCAGGCTTGCTTGAATCCAGTGGCAAAGTGAGCAAGGGACTCACGTCTGAGCATACCCTGCCAACTTATGGCGAACAAAGCGGTACAAAAGGGGGTGGTGATGGACGGAGCATCAGAACCAATCAAACACTCACACCCAGTCAACAGATATGGGTTTGATCCATCACCGTTCTTTAGCCCACTCTGCCACCCCAGTTCAGACTAGGCCATATGCAAATCAGTCTGACCCTGTGCCTCATGGGAACAGTCCAGCCCGAACTGCCAAGCCATGCCTTCCCTGGACCGGAAACAAGCTTCCTAGGACCGGTTTCTGGCATTTCAGCCGTCTTCAGCCAGGCTTGCTTGAATCCAGTGGCAAAGTGAGCAAGGGACTCACGTCTGAGCATACCCTGCCAACTTATGGCGAACAAAGCGGTACAAAAGGGGGTGGTGATGGACGGAGCATCAGAACCCATCAAACACTCACACCCAGTCAACAGATCTGGGTTTGATCCATCACCGTTCTTTAGCCCACTCTGCCACCCCAGTTCAGACATGGCCATATGCAAATCAGTCTGACCCTGTGCCTCATGGGAACAGTCCAGCCCGAACTGCCAAAACATGCCTTCCCTGGACCGGAAACAAGCTTCCTAGGACCGGTTTCTGGCATTTCAGCCGTCTTCAGCCAGGCTTGCTTGAATCCAGTGGCAAAGTGAGCAAGGGACTGGCAGGGTATGCTCAGACGTGAGTTCCTTGCTCACTTTGCCACTGGATTCAAGCAAGCCTGGCTGAAGACGGCTGAAATGCCAGAAACCGGTCCTAGGAAGCTTGTTTCCTGTCCAGGGAAGACATGGCTTGGCAGTTCGGGCTGGACTGTTCCCATATGGCACAGGGTCAGACTGATTTGCATATGGCCATGTCTGAACTGGGGTGGCAGAGTGGGCTAAAGAACGGTGATGGATTAAACCCAGATCAGTTGACTGGGGGTGAGTGCTTGCAATGTTCAACACTCCGTCCATCATTTCCATTGGTTTTTGCTTTGTTCGCCATAAGTTGGCAGGGTATGCTCAGACGTGAGTCCCTTACTCACTTTGCCACTGGATTCAAGCAAGCCTGGCTGAAGACGGCTGAAATGCCAGAAACCGGTCCTAGGAAGCTTGTTTCCGGTCCAGGGAAGACATGGCTTGGCAGTTCGGGCTGGACTGTTCCCATGAGGCACAGGGTCAGACTGATTTGCATATGGCCATGTCTGAACTGGGGTGGCAGAGTGGGCTAAAGAACGGTGATGGATTAAACCCAGATCAGTTGACTGGGGGTGAGTGCTTGCAATGTTCAACACTCCGTCTGAGGAAATATGAATTTTGTGATCAGTTATGTCCCCTATCGTAGACCCCAACGGCTCCATGTGCATGTTACAAGTACATGTATGTTCCCTCCAGTTCCAGTTATGAAGACGCAAATACATGTGCGTCCACCGTCAACATGTCCTCTTTCAGATCCGCCATGAATGGGTCAGATATTCCATTCCTAAGTATGAAAGGCCACCGACTTTATGTGGTTCACTTTCCACATTTTACAGATTCAGGTGAGTAGGCCCTGAATTCTGCCATCAAGCCTTTTCCTGCCTTCTGCCTCTGAAAGCTCCAGTCCGAACCTGCATCTGTATCCATGAACTTTGTCCTACTCCCTGCGCGGCTAACGGTGCCTGATCCAGCCTGTTGCCTGCCAAAAACTGTATTTCACCTTCAAGATTATCTGCTCCGCTCCTCATCCGATGCATTCCTGTCTAGTATTTTAGGTAAACATTCTTCCAGCTACCGTGCAAAGGGCCAGGCCTCACTGTCCTCATGCAAGTAATTCATAGCCCCTGTTACCATGGAAGATTCCTGCCCCCTCGCATCTCATGTAGACACTTAGACGCTTGTACACGCACTAACAGTCAGTATAGAATAGATTTCGTCTGAGAGACCTTTCCTTTTAGATAATACAGTTCTTTAAACATAAGATATTAGATATGATTTGGGATTAGGTTGACATGACCCCTCAGACTTCTGTCTCCACATGTAGAGCTAAATGTCAAGTCTCCTTCACCCTCTAGTTGCACGTCAATCACACGTCATGCGGCTGCGCGTGCATCTCTGCCAAGTATTTCTGCTGACATTGCAGGATTCTCTTATGGATCCACCCACTTGTGACATCATGTTTAATGACGTTTCTAGTTACGCCTATGTTTACGCCTATTTTCATTACATATGTGTAGTATTATCTGTATTATCAGCTGTTACGCCTCCTGCATCTGTCTTAATGTAATGCTTTCCATATAAATATCTTTACTTGTCAATAATGTATTGCCTTCCCTTCCTGAACCTTCGTGGTGATGGAATTTGAAGCCTACAGTTCGAACTGTAATTCCTTTGTAGAGGAATAAAGCCTTTCAGAACCTCTAATACCACGGATTCTGCCTCTTATTTTGACTGAGTTATTCTTACTAGACTTTACCGCATAAAAAATAGTACCGGTAATGAAATATTTACCACATAAATTGGCGCCCGAACAGGGACACTTTCTCATCTCACGCGCCGGAGGTGCGTTGCAGGCCCGGTCCCCTGCCACAGCTGAACGGACAAAAACGCGTACCCGCAGGATTTCCTGTATCTCCCTCCGGCCAAGCGGGGGTGACTGAGGCTGCGATCAACACCCAGACGAGGCGGTGAGAAGTGCGAAGTATCCCGACCAGAGCCTAGCTGAGAGAGCAAGATCCGAGGTATACAGAGGCCCACCAGGTTCCGAAGTTCCGAGTCCAGTCGAGTCCAGTCCAGTCCGGTCCAGTTCAGTTCAGTTCCGAGGCCTTCCGTTCCGCGCTACCCGGTGAGTACCATTGCCGGGGAGGCATTTAGACGTGCACATAGGTTGTGCCGGTCAAGACGGGTTTGGGTACACAAATCCGGTCTGCACTGTTTCAGCAGTGTATCTGTACTGTTTAGCAGTATATCTAGTATGTCTTGCATATAATTTAGTATTATCTAGTGTTAGTATTATGTCAGTAACTAGTTTCCTATTAGTTATCATCGTTCGTTAAACTGTTAAATGTTAAATGTTTTAATACGTTCTACATATTGTGGTGTGAATGATTGTTCATTATTGTATTTATTGTATTAAGTGTGTTCAAATAATAAGGTCTAAAAATGCCGCTCTTTTCAAAACTAAGACAGATCAAAACCAGAAAAGGGGTACTCGAAGAAGCTGTTCCCATTCCACCTAGGGACACTCCAGGATACTTTATGTATCATAAGCATGGCCTAGATGCCGTATTATTTCTTGATTTATGGGTGGACTACACCAAAGATTTACCAGAAAGTCAGAGATGGCCCGCAGCTGGGACCTGGGATGCAGATTGCATCATGAGAGTAGAAGAAGAATTATGGAAAAAGAAAGCCAGACAGTCACAGAAAGATGCCATTGAATTATGGCGTAAAGAATCATATAGACGTACAGAAAAAGCGCTCAGACAAGAAGAGAAAGGTAGGGAGAATTCGAATAAAACCCGAGAAAATTTATTAATTGAGGAAGGTACCCGAGTAAAAGCAGAACAAGTAGACAGACAACGAAACACTCTTATGAATGGTATGTATCCTCTTTTGGCCGAAGGGTTACCTCAGGCCACCCCGGAAATACCGAAAAACTTGACACCCCCATTGCTCCCGATAAAAGCACATCCCAAAACAGCAAAATATATTTTCCTTTCTTCCTATTTAGATGATGTAGCTCCTGAATATGCTAATGCTCCGCCACACGCACAGCCCACCGATGGTGCTCAACGCCAAGATCATCCGTCTGTATCCCCGCAACAACAAACTCCTACGCACATTCCCACAGGTCCCTCTGTTTCTACCGCTTTTCCTACATCTACAGTTTCTATCTTACATCCAACAAATCCTTTCGTGCCTAGCACCTCAGACGGTGCGACAGGAGGTACGACAGAAATTTTTGCCACGCCACCTCGAGGAAATAAATTATCCCTTAGAGATTTAGCGTACGAACGTACACCCCAACTAGCAACTTCCGACATGTTTAAAGAGCATCTAGTGGATTGTAGATATGATCCTGTGCCCGGTAGACGGGACGGTATGCTGCTGTCATCACTACGTATACGACGAGCTTCAAGGTATTTAGCGACGCTACCAGGAATGGTGGCACATTTAGATAATATATATCACTTTGTCCAATCAGGGCGAGGCCCTGAAAGTATTGACGAAGCCATGGAATACCAGAAAGTGGATGTACAGAGACAACTGTTACGCTTCCTCATAAACTGTGTGATCAGAAACCAAGACAGGCCTGAGGTAGAACAGAAGGAAATGCAAGTACTTACCAAATGGGGTCAGAATATATCAGAAGGGAAACATGATAAACAGACATGTATAGTAGTTATGTGCCGAAAGATCCGTAAAGAAGTAGAACGAATACATACAGAAAGATTAGAGTCAGATCTACATGAATCAGAGGGAGAGGAGGACGAAATGCCTACAGGACAATTAGAAACGATGGCTTATGTAGGTAAAGGAAGATCTTTTAATAATACCAGATGCTTTAATGGTCCGATACATCCGATACGTCCAGAATGTAACAGAAATTTTCAAGCCCCTATGTTAAATATAAGGTCTCCTGAACACCTATTTCAAGCTGCTGATAAATTACTCCGAGACCGAAGGGGGTACCATATGCTCGATTCCATGGATGAACAAGAATTGGCCAGGTCAGCAGTACAATGGGCTGACTGTCCCGACAAATACAGTGAAGATGCACTAGCACACACGTTTCTGAATCTTACCCCATACGAACAGCGTTTAGCTAGTATATACATGATTCAACACCTCCTTATATTATATAAAAGCCAACACTCCGATCCTGGACCCTTACCTGACATATTGACAGAACTACTCACGGATAAATGGAGAGGGTCAGGTACTGATTTGATTAAAGAAATTCTAGAATTTCGAAACCAGTATATAGTTTCCGCATACCCAGAACATGTTCCAGTTCCCACTATGGGAAGAAAAATGTATCACATAAATAGACAGAATCCCTTACGCGAAGTACACCCAATAAGAGGTGAAGACAATAATTTTACACGCGTGTTTGTGTACACGCCCATAACTAAAATTGAATTATTAGAAATGAAGAAAGTAGTACCCAGCCATGACAAGGATCCAGCAGGTTTCCACCGTGAGATAAAAGACATGTTGCTCATGGGAGAGTATACCTACCCCGACATTATGAAAATATTGAAAGTGTTAATGCCTGCCGGTGTTTACGAGAAACTCAAAGAAAAGGAATGGGAGGTGGGAGACCAAAAGATAGATTGGACAGCATTAGAAAACGAAGAAAAGGCCCGAGCTGCAGGATCAGGGCTTGGGGAAAAGACTACAGCACTACCAGGATTACTAGTGCAGGTATTGCCACGTTTATTAACTACAAAAAAGGAGGACTGGGGTGCAATCTCAGCCTGTAAACAAAAGCAAGATGAAGACACTAGTGATTTCTATTCCCGATTTGAAAAATGTTTTGGTATTAATAGTGGCATAAAAGCAAGTAGCGAGTCATATCCACATCTGTTTGTGACAAAATTAGTTGAAAATTCCCTACCACAAGTTAAGAATAGAGTATTGAAATTTGAGAGTACCTGGCAAGGTAATACCCCGTCACAGATGTTACAGATGTTACAATATCACCACAATAGAATTAGAGAAGAACAAGAACATGAACAAAGACGTATGAAAGACACGAAAATGAAAATGCTTGTGGCTCAGTCAGTTCCAGCTGATGGTCATAAAAAGGGTGATTCCGCAGGTCCGACGAAAGGGACATGCAACTATTGTAAACAACAAGGTCATTATATACACGATTGTCCAGTTCTGAAACATAATATCGCCACGGGTAGAACACAGGAAAGACCACGTCCACCTAGACAGGATCAGAATAAACAACAAATCCCTCAGCACGCACAATCTAGGTCAGCTCCGCAACAGACAGCTCCACAACAGACTGTAGCACCACCACAAGCGCAGCCTATTGCTGCCACACAAGCAACAACGCAACAGATGTACCAGTATGCACAAAATGACTATCCCGATTATCAGCGATACACATGAAATAGCCTAGAGAGGGAAGTTGGCTTACCCCTTATCGAGGTTCCTGTAGATCAAGAGGGACCTTATGTACATAGTGAACTATTAGGGGAAGACAGAAAGTTTTTACTTGATACAGGGGCAAGCAGAACAACTATACGACGCAGTGAAGTTCCAGGGGCACCCCCCTCAGGCTCACAAAATATTTCCCTTGGATTCTCAGGAAAGCCTATCATTAATGAAGTAACGCAACCCCTTCCACTTACGGTTGGTCCATTGACACGAACCACAGATTTATTGCTTACTAAATCATGTCCAGAAAACTTGTTAGGTATAAAAACATTGAAAGCTCCAGGAGCTATAATATGTTGTTCTCCGGAAGGAGTACGATTATTTTTACGTGATTTCAAAGGTCACTACGTGTCCAGAGACATGGATCACCGGCTGCAGAATTTACCTACACATCTATGGGCACAAGGCCCAACTGATGTTGGTTGCATGAACATTACACCATATCGAGTCACACTAAAAACAGGAGTAGTACTACCACGAATGCGACAATACAAGTTACCACCAGATGCTGTTGCGGCTTTACTGCAAATCATTGACGAGCTCATTGCACAAGGAGTGGTTGTAGAAACCGACTCCAATGTATGTAATTCCCCGATAATTCTGATTCTTAAAAGAACGGATCCAAAAGCATCACCAGTATATCGATTAGTTATTGATCTGCGCGAATTAAATAAATGTATTGTACCACAATACCCTGTGGTCCCAGATATCTCTTCATTACTAACAGCTATTGACTCAGAAGCAACGTTCTTCACTGTAATTGATCTCAAGAATGCCTTCTTTAGCGTCCCAATAGATCCGGAAAGTCAATATTTGTTCGGATTCAGTTTAAATGGACGAAGTTTTAAATTCACACGCGCACCTCAAGGATTCACAGAAAGCCCCAGCATCTATAGCCAAGCACTGAAACGAGAACTTGACAGTATCCACATGCCAGTTAACACTGCCTTGCTTCAATATGTCGATGATCTGCTGATCACCGCCCGAAGCGAACCTGAATGTGATAAAGCGTCACTGACGGTTTTAAGATTTCTGGCCGACAAGGGGCACAAGGTGTCCCCTTCTAAGCTGCAATTCTGTGTCCAGCAAGTTGTTTACCTTGGGCACTCGCTGTCCAAGGAGGGAAGACAGCTTACACCCGACCGCATCCAGTTAATTGCTAACATGCCACCACCTAAGACACAAAAGGAGGTGCAGGCTTTTATAGGTCTCACTTCATACTGTAGGCAGTGGATCCCTCAATATGCATTTCTAGCAAAACCACTCATCCAGTTGACAACACAGGAGGCAGCCACATCGACTGTCCTCCCTTGGACTCAAGAACATACACATGCCTTTGAAAGCTTAAAGAAAGCTTTATGCCAAGCACCTGTTTTAGCAACACCATGTTACAGTAAGCCTTTTACACTCTTTGTTACAGAACTCGAAAGTACTGCCTTGTCAGTACTCACTCAGGAACAAGCAGGATCACACAAACCATGTGCTTATTTCTCTAGTACATTAGATCCAGTAGCTCAGGCTCTTCCTGCGTGCCTGAAATCAGTGGCAGCAACAGCTTTAGCAATCAGACAAAGCGATGCCATAGTATTAGGACATCAGTTGACAGTACAAGTACCACACGCAGTAGAGGTTCTCTTGAACCGCACACAAACACAACACTTGACTATAGCAAGACTCACCGGTTATGAATTAACATTGTTTCAGCCACATATAGAAATCAGACGTTGTAATACGTTAAATCCTGCCACACTTTTGCCCGTAAATGGAACAGATCCATTAGCACATGATTGTATTGAAGTCATTACTATCACGACGAAACCCAGACAAGACTTGACAGATATCCCTTTATCAGATCCAGACCTGACATTGTATGTAGATGGTTCATGTATGAGAAAAGTACAGGAGAGTTAGTGGCCGCTTACGCAGTCACAACAGACACTGAAGTCGTTGAAACAAATTGTATTAACACTTTGTCAGCTCAAGCAGCAGAGCTCATCGCTCTGACACAAGCCTGTATTCAAGCCAAAAATAAGAAAGTCAACATATACACAGATTCACGTTATGCATTCGGAGTCGTCCATGACTTCGGCGTGCTGTGGCGAGAGAGAGGTTATTTAACTTCTCACGGTGCCCACATCCAACACGGACCCCTCATTCAAGCCCTATTAGACGCGATTCATCTACCTATTGCAATATCGATTATGAAATGCAAAGCCCATACAAAAGTTACCGATATCATTTCTCAGGGTAATGACCTAGCTGACAGAACAGCTAAACAGACTGCTCAGAATCAGACTCATACAACTGACACGACAAAGACAATAGTCCCGACACCAACACATTGCATGACAGTTAAGGATCCCGCCCTTGATGTAATTGACATACAGACACATGCTACACCAGAAGAAATAAAGAAATGGACTGAATTAGGAGGGATCCAAACGGATCAAGGATGGATGACGAAGGGAAAATCTATATGGTTTCTTCCCGATTCCATGGTTCAAGTCATCATTAACACAATACATAGTCCAGCACACCTAGGAGAAAAAGCTATGCTAGACAGCATTCAACACATTTGGTTCAACAAACACTTGCGAGCAGCAGCCAAACAGAAAGTACGTACCTGTATGATATGTTGTCAGTTTAATCCAGGTAAAAGCATTCCCGTAGAGCAGGGTGGATTTCAACCTCCCGATCATGCTTTTGAAGTCCTCCAGATGGATTATATCCAGATGGAACGATGTCGAGGATTCAAATATGTTCTCGTAGTTGTCTGTGCTCTTTCCCGTTGGACAGAAGCCTACCCGGTTTCAGATTACACTGCCCCGACTACTGCCAAACAGCTAGTTCGAGAATTCTTCCCACGATACGGTTTACCACGTGTTGTATACTCAGATAACGGCCAGCCCTTCTCATCCGAACTAATGAAACACGTTTCACTTCTGTTAGGTTATCAATGGAAATTCCACTGTGTCCGACATCCCGAGGCAGCAGGTCTTGTGGAACGTCATAATCAAACTCTGAAAATTAGATTGTCCAAAATATGTAGAGAAAAAGGTGTCGATTGGATAGTAGCCTTACCAGTTGCGCTCTTTTATATGAGAATGGTAGCACATTCTCGAACAGGGCTATCCCCGTACGAGGTGATCTTCGGTAGACCACCAAATATGTGGGGGACGCCTATACCTCGCAAAATCACTGATGTTGACTGTAATATGCTGACAGACTACCTGGCTTCCTTGATGTCTGCACTACAATCTTGTCGTTCACAGGTAGCTGCAGCTTTTCCCGATAACACTGAGGTGAAGCCCCATGACGTGGTTCCAGGTGATCTGGTTCTTGTGAGGAACTTCGACCGGAAGACCCAGTTGGAGCCCAGGTGGAAATCGCCCAAACTCGTCTTGCTGACAACAAGGACAGCCGTGAAGGTTGAGGGACGTAAAGGGTGGTTACACTCGAGTCATATCAAGAAATTTTATGGACTACCGTCCGATGTGAACACTCAGCCCTGCATTCCCTCACAGACAGACTCAAAGCTCCCCTTGGTTGAACAAACAAAAAACGAACTCTATAAACTGAAACTAAGGTCTAGCAAGTCAGACAATTTGATTGTTTAAGTCCTCTCCAAGGTGAATCGGTTGAATTTGTCTCTGACATGTATCCTCTAGACCGAAATAGAGAGAGAAATAGACAGATAAAGCTTAAAAAACACGCGTACTGTAAATCGCTTCGTAGTCACTGCACAGTTACATTATTAATTTTGTTTTTTCTAAGTCTTTTGATCATCATTTCTAGTGTATTGTTACATATGTATTACCCTATTTCTAAGCATGCTTACAATGTTACTGCAGAACATTCTTTTAGCGAATTACCTCCGCATGAGTTGTCTTATAGATTTGCGCTGCGCAACAACACTTTTATTAGTATGTTACATCATTCCCATCAGACCAGCAATGCTACCAATTGTTGGATATGTGGCCGACTCCCTCCCTATCAGAACTATAAGGGAGTTTTGCCCCTCTTTCCGTATCCATTCACACACAATGGCTCCTGTGGAGCATGGTTTAGTTTGATTAATTCCCTAGATTCAAATCCCGTAGTTTATCAAGACAACTGGGTATGGGGAAACCTGAACCTAGTTTTGCTTAAAGTCTGCTACCCTAACAAGGAGGGACTTCCCAAAAGAACAGGAACTGATCTAGAAAATGAAGTATATAGATTAGGTAACTTTACACTTAACCTCCTGATTCTGAATGTTGAATCCGAAGCTACGCCAATCTTATCCGTTATGTCAGTATTTCCAGTTAAAGGTGAATTATGTGTAAGAAAGAATGGTTCCATACACCTGGGCCATAGTAAATGTACCACTGTGATAAAATTCAGTGATCAAGGCAAGTCTACATTCAGAGCATCTCGTCATTCCTACTTCATATGTGGCCAGACTGCATATATACGTTTACCTCTAGATTGGGATGGTACCTGTTACATAGCATTCCTTCTGCCACCTGTTTTCCTAGCCCCTCCTGATTATCACAGAAATACCCATTTAGTACACAATAGACAGCAGAGAGATCTCCCGATTGTCGATTACACTGAAACGGCATGGGAACAATACACAGATTTCAATAAAGGTTTCTTTCCCTATATAGGTACAGTCACTAATAGTAAGCTGATACGTAGATTAACTAGAACCCTTGAAGCAGTAGTGAACGAGACTACTTCCGCCTTAGGAAATTTAACAGAAGAGCAGTCTGCGATGCGGATTGTTGTGCTTCAAAATCGTCTTGTCCTTGACGTCATCCTGGCCGATAGGGGCGGAGCTTGTAGGGTCATCGGATCAAGTTGCTGTGTTTTCATACCAGAAAACTCGCCGTCAGTATATAAAGCCATAACTCATCTTCATAAGATTATAAGCCAGATACACCAGAGTCCAGGCACCTGGACTTGGTCTGGTTGGTTCTGGAGCGTGTTGTCAGCCTGGGGATGGAGGATCCTATCCTTCCTAGGTATTGGCTTTCTCATACTATTCAGTTGCTGCTTATGTCTACAATGTGGGCCAGCGATTTGTGGTCTGTGTGCCACATCGTGTATCCCGCATCCAAGTTTTCGTTCAAGATCCCGGAAGAAGAAAGAAGAACAAATGATGCTATATGACCAGATCGATGGATTGATGAAGATCGATATCTCCTGAGGGTCCGTAGGGGACAAGGAGGGAATGAGGAAATATGAATTTTGTGATCAGTTATGTCCCCTATCGTAGACCCCAACGGCTCCATGTGCATGTTACAAGTACATGTATGTTCCCTCCAGTTCCAGTTATGAAGACGCAAATACATGTGCGTCCACCGTCAACATGTCCTCTTTCAGATCCGCCATGAATGGGTCAGATATTCCATTCCCAAGTATGAAAGGCCACCGACTTTATGTGGTTCACTTTCCACATTTTACAGATTCAGGCGAGTAGGCTCTGAATTCTGCCATCAAGCCTTTTCCTGCCTTCTGCCTCTGAAAGCTCCAGTCCGAACCTGCATCTGTATCCATGAACTTTGTCCTACTCCCTGCGCGGCTAACGGTGCCTGATCCAGCCTGTTGCCTGCCAAAAACTGTATTTCACCTTCAAGATTATCTGCTCCGCTCCTCATCCGATGCATTCCTGTCTAGTAGTTTAGGTAAACATTCTTCCAGCTACCGTGCAAAGGGCCAGGCCTCACTGTCCTCATGCAAGTAATTCATAGCCCCTGTTACCATGGAAGATTCCTGCCCCCTCGCATCTCATGTAGACACTTAGACGCTTGTACACGCACTAACAGTCAGTATAGAATAGATTTCGTCCGAGAGACCTTTCCTTTTAGATAATACAGTTCTTTAAACATAAGATATTAGATATGATTTGGGATTAGGTTGACATGACCCCTCAGACTTCTGTCTCCACATGTAGAGCTAAATGTCAAGTCTCCTTCACCCTCTAGTTGCACGTCAATCACACGTCATGCGGCTGCGCGTGCATCTCTGCCAAGTATTTCTGCTGACATTGCAGGATTCTCTTATGGATCCACCCACTTGTGACATCATGTTTAATGACGTTTCTAGTTACGCCTATGTTTACGCCTATTTTCATTACGTATGTGTAGTATTATCTGTATTATCAGCTGTTACGCCTCCTGCATCTGTCTTAATGTAATGCTTTCCATATAAATATCTTTACTTGTCAATAATGTATTGCCTTCCCTTCCTGAACCTTCGTGGTGATGGAATTTGAAGCCTACAGTTCGAACTGTAATTCCTTTGTAGAGGAATAAAGCCTTTCAGAACCTCTAATACCACGGATTCTGCCTCTTATTTTGACTGAGTTATTCTTACTAGACTTTACCGCATAAAAAATAGTACCGGTAATGAAATATTTACCACACGTCCATCATTTCCTTTGGTTTTTGCTTTGTTCGCCATAAGTTGGCAGGGTGTGCTCAGACGTGAGTCCCTTGCTCACTTTGCCACTGGATTCAAGCAAGCCTGGCTGAAGACGGCTGAAATGCCAGAAACCGGTCCTAGGAAGCTTGTTTCCGGTCCAGGGAAGACATGGCTTGGCAGTTCGGGCTGGACTGTTCCCATGAGGCACAGGGTCAGACTGATTTGCATATGGCCATGTCTGAACTGGGGTGGCAGAGTGGGCTAAAGAACGGTGATGGATTAAACCCAGATCAGTTGACTGGGGGTGAGTGCTTGCAATGTTCAACACTCCGTCCATCATTTCCTTTGGTTTTTGCTTTGTTCGCCATAAGTTGGCAGGGTATGCTCAGACGTGAGTCCCTTGCTCACTTTGCCACTGGATTTAAGCAAGCCTGGCTGAAGACGGCTGAGATGCCAGAAACCGGTCCTAGGAAACTATTTTCCGGTCCAGGGAAGACATGGCTTGGCAGTTCGGGCTGGACTGTTCCCATGAGGCACAGGGTCAGACTGATTTGCACATGGCCATGTCTGAACTGGGGTGGCAGAGCGGGCTAAAGAACGGTGATGGATTAAACCCAGATCAGTTGACTGGGGGTGAGTGCTTGCAGTGTTCAACACTCCGTCCATCATTTCCTTTGGTTTTTGCTTTGTTCGCCATAAGTTGGCTGGGTATGCTCAGACGTGAGTGCCTTGCTCACTTTGCCACTGGATTCAAGCAAGCCTGGCTGAAGACAGCTGAAATGCCAGAAACCGGTCCTAGGAAGCTTGTTTCCGGTCCAGGGAAGACACGGCTTGGCAGTTCGGGCTGGACTGTTCCCATGAGGCACAGGGTCAGACTGATTTGCATATGGCCATGTCTGAACTGGGATGGCAGAGTGGGCTAAAGAACGGTGATGGATTAAACCCAGATCAGTTGACTGGGGGTGAGTGCTTGCAATGTTCAACACTCCGTCCATCATTTCCTTTGGTTTTTGCTTTGTTCGCCATAAGTTGGCAGGGTATGCTCAGACGTGAGTCCCTTGCTCACTTTGCCACTGGATTTAAGCAAGCCTGGCTGAAGACGGCTGAGATGCCAGAAACCGGTCCTAGGAAACTATTTTCCGGTCCAGGGAAGACATGGCTTGGCAGTTCGGGCTGGACTGTTCCCATGAGGCACAGGGTCAGACTGATTTGCACATGGCCATGTCTGAACTGGGGTGGCAGAGCGGGCTAAAGAACGGTGATGGATTAAACCCAGATCAGTTGACTGGGGGTGAGTGCTTGCAGTGTTCAACACTCCGTCCATCATTTCCTTTGGTTTTTGCTTTGTTCGCCATAAGTTGGCTGGGTATGCTCAGACGTGAGTGCCTTGCTCACTTTGCCACTGGATTCAAGCAAGCCTGGCTGAAGACAGCTGAAATGCCAGAAACCGGTCCTAGGAAGCTTGTTTCCGGTCCAGGGAAGACACGGCTTGGCAGTTCGGGCTGGACTGTTCCCATGAGGCACAGGGTCAGACTGATTTGCATATGGCCATGTCTGAACTGGGATGGCAGAGTGGGCTAAAGAACGGTGATGGATTAAACCCAGATCAGTTGACTGGGGGTGAGTGCTTGCAATGTTCAACACTCCGTCCATCATTTCCTTTGGTTTTTGCTTTGTTCACCATAAGTTGGCAGGGTATGCTCAGACGTGAGTCCCTTGCTCACTTTGCCACTGGATTCAAGCAAGCCTGGCTGAAGACGGCTGAAATGCCAGAAACCGGTCCTCGGAAGCTTGTTTCCGGTCCAGGGAAGACATGGCTTGGCAGTTCGGGCTGGACTGTTCCCATGAGGCACAGGGTCAGACTGATTTGCATATGGCCATGTCTGAACTGAGGTGGCAGAGTGGGCTAAAGAATGGTGATAGATTAAACCCAGATCAGTTGACTGGGGGTGAGTGCTTGCAATGTTCAACACTCCGTCCATCATTTCCTTTGGTTTTTGCTTTGTTCGCCATAAGTTGGCAGGGTATGCTCAGACGTGAGTCCCTTGCTCACTTTGCCACTGGATTCAAGCAAGCCTTGCTGAAGACGGCTGAAATGCCAGAAACCGGTCCTAGGAAGCTTGTTTCCGGTCCAGGGAAGACATGGCTTGGCAGTTCGGGCTGGACTGTTCCCATGAGGCACAGGGTCAGACCGATTTGCATATGGCCATGTCTGAACTGGGGTGGCAGAGTGGGCTAAAGAACGGTGATGGATTAAACCCAGATTAGTTGACTGGGGGTGAGTGCTTGCAATGTTCAACACTCAGTCTATCATTTCCTTTGGATTTTGCTTTGATCGCCATGAGTTGGCAGGGTATGCTCAGACGTCAGTGCCTTGCTCACTTTGCCACTGGATTCAAGCAAGCCTGGCTGAAGACAGCTGAAATGCCAGAAACCGGTCCTAGGAAGCTTGTTTCCGGTCCAGGGAAGACATGGCTTGGCAGTTCGGGCTGGACTGTTCCCATGAGGCACAGGGTCTGACTGATTTGCATATGGCCATGTCTGAACTGGGGTGGCAGAGTGGGCTAAAGAACGGTGATGGATTAAACCCAGATCAGTTGACTGGGGGTGAGTGCTTGCAATGTTCAACTCTCCGTCCATCATTTCCTTTGGTTTTTGCTTTGTTCACCATAAATTGGCAGGGTATGCTCGGACGTGAGTCCCTTGCTCACTTTGCCACTGGATTCAAGCAAGCCTGGCTGAAGACGGCTGAAATGCCAGAAACCGGTCCTAGGAAGCTTGTTTCCGGTCCAGGGAAGACATGGCTTGGCAGTTCGGGCTGGACTGTTCCCATGAGGCACAGGGTCAGACTGATTTGCATATGGCCATGTCTGAACTGGGGTGGCAGAGTGGGCTAAAGAACGGTGATGGATTAAACCCAGATCAGTTGACTGGGGGTGAGTGCTTGCAATGTTCAACACTCCATCCATCATTTCCTTTGGTTTTTCCCAAAATGACAAAGCAAGCAAGGGAGATTGCTTCACGGACCACAGCACAGCCACAGGGGTAAAGACAGGAGTCTCTCCCAGTTAATAACGAGGAGAGTGGGGGAGGAGCCTAGCGCGCAACCAAGATGGCCGCGTAGGTGCGAGGCTCCCGAGGACCTCCGTGACCTCCTACATAAATCCTGAAAATATCCTGTCCTAGATGAGGGGACTGTGTTGGTGAGCCCGAGCTGAGGTGTCACCCGTTTTCCGTTTCCAAATTGGACCTCGGACACCGGCGGGAGCACCGATTGAGGTTTGCGGCCTTCTCCACGCCGGCCCCCCGGATTGGAGTTGCGGGGCGATCCGGAGACAAAGTGATCAACAGCGGCGGGCAGGGCTGAGCGACTCGCGTACCCCGCACTTTCACTTTCGCTTTTGCACCCTCCTTGCTGCTCGGGCGAGGTTGGGTTGCGGGGCGGTGTGCGGTGGTGTGGCCTCGTTGGGGTGCCCTGCTGGCCCGCCGCCTGTGATCCGTCCTGCGGACCTGTGGTGGCCCCCCCCGGAGCCCGTGAACTGCTTTGTCGGCCTTTTCCGAGGTGATTGGCACGATTTGGGGACTGAAACCATGTCCACAAAGCAAGATGGCGACCGGGCAAAGGTGAAATCGACCCGCCGTGGCGCGGCCCATCAGTCCAACAGCATGGACCGCTACACCCTCTAGAAGGGATCTCCCGAGGTGCCGCATCGGTCCCCTGAGGGCCCGACTGATGCTCCTACGCTGCCCGCGGATCTGACCCTGCGAGATGTTATGGGCGCTATCGCCGAGATGAAGGCCTCGGTGGACCAGCGCTTTGACACACTGGCGCAAAAGATTGACTCGGTCCACGTGGATGTTGGCCTGGTGAGGGCCGATTTATCCAAGACCAATGACCGGGTCGATTCTTTGGCCCACACCACTTCGGGCCTTACGGCGGACGTGGCGGCCCTCCAAAAGGAGGTGCGCCGGCTCGGCCAGGCGAGCACCCTGATGGATCGTCGACTGGAGGATTCCGAGGGTCGGGCCCGGAGGAACAATGTCCGCATTGTCGGGGTGCCGGAGGGACGTGAGGAGGCGGCGGCGGACCTGTTTGTGGAGGATCTGATTCTCACCCATCTCCAGCCCCGGGGGCTGAGTAAATTCTTTGCGGTGGAACGTGCCCACAGGGTTCCCGGAGGAAGACCTAAGGCCGGAGCCCCTCCGCGGCCTCTCATTGCCCGGATTTTCAACTTTCGGGACAGAGACGCTATCCTTCAGACTTCTAGGCAACAAGGACCGGTCAGACTTGACAATATGGATGTGAACTTCTATCCTGATTTCACCCCAGCGGTCCAGAAGCAGAGACTGAGCTTTCTCGGAGTCAAACGTCGTCTACGGGACCTGAACCTCAAGTATGCAATGCTTTTTCCAGCTAAGTTGCGGGTGGAGGTGGATGGCCGCACGCACTTTTTTGATCGTCCCGAGGCAGCCGGGGACTGGTTGGACTCCTTGCCCGGGGATCGGTGCCGGGGGGGTGGGGGGGGGCGCGGTTGGAGGGGAGGGCTCGCCGGATCAGGACTGAGGGACTAATAGTAGGCCTTGCTCTGGACAACATTGTCGTCATTTTTGACTGTTCGTTAAGTCTCCCTCTTGTGGAGGTGGTACGGGGTCTCTTGGGGGCTCTCCCTCCTCCTCTGGGGGACTAGTTAGTTTAATCATTCATGGGGCGACAGGCACACTGCACTTTGGGGGGGCTATTTGGGCTCATGCAGGGGTGCAGGGAGGGGGGTGTTCTGTTGGGATGGGTGGGTTGGGGTGGGGTGTTGTTTGTTTTTACCGCAAGGCAAACCCTTTATTGTATTTGTGTTTTTAAGGTGCTCTCGGGGGGACGAATGATGGCTTCTGTATGTGATGGGGGGTAGGGACCTGACTTTATTGTCCTGGAACGTTAACGGACTGGGGGATAGGATTAAGCGAGGTGTGGTCCTGCAGTATTTGAAACGACTCTCGCCAGATGTGGTCTTTCTGCAGGAGACACACCTTATTGGTAATTCCTTTTGTGCCATGAATCGGCGTGGCTATCGTTTGGTGGCCCACTCGGGCTTCACGTCGGGCTCACGGGGGGTGGGCATCATGGTGAAGAACTCGCTCCCGTTGGAAATAGACGAGGTGCGCCATGATGAGAGGGGACGCTACACTGTCTTAGTGGGGAGAATGGAGGGTAAAGTAGTTGTCTTTGTATCAGTGTACGTCCCACCGGGGTTACAGTCCACGACTTTTGCAGACCTAGGGCGCCTCCTCCTTGACCTTCCGGGGGGGCTTCTGGTGGTTGGGGGGGACTTCAATGCGGTTGTTTCTGGGACCGTGGATCGTCACCCCCCTAGGGACCTCCCCCGGGCGCAGGCGTGGCTGTCCGGCTTCTTAGATACACTGGGATTGGTGGACTGCTGGCGCTTAAAACATCCCACGCAGCTGCAGTACACTTTCCACTCGGGTGCCCATGGTAGCCTCTCACGGCTTGATTATGTCCTTGTCCCTGCGGCCTATGTTGGGAGGGTAGGAGAGGTGCGCCATTTGGCGCGGGGTATTTCAGATCACTCCCCGCTCCTGTTGCACGTTGATGTCTTCCCGAGGGGGGAGGGCAGAGTAGCTCCAATCAATGCCTGGTACCTGCGCGACCCCACCATTCGCGCTGATTTGATTAAATCCTTGCAGCGGTATTTCGATGAGAATGTGGGGTCCGTCCCTTCGGCTATCTCCCTGTGGGAAGCTTTCAAAACAGTTCTTAGAGGGGAGGCCCTCTCCTTTATTTCCCATGCCCGGAGGCGCGAGCAGGAGGAGGTGACCCGGGTGGAGGCCGAAATCGCTGAATTGGAGGGTGATCTAGAGGGTGGGGTGACGGATGCTGCACTACATGTCCTACAACTTAAGCAGGCGGCCTACAGGGCCCTCGTCACGGAGGCGGCCAGGGGCCTCTATAGAGAGCAACAGGGGCGACTGTATGATGTGGGTGATAAGGCTGGTAAACTGCTTGCATGGTTGGATAAAAAGGAGAGAGCGAGTCGTGTGGTCCCGCTGATTGAGAGGATGGATGGTGTGCGTGTCACCGAGCCAGAAGACATCGTCTCTTGTTTCGCGGATTATTTTCGCGAGGTGTATTCCCCGGTTTCTCCCTGCTCGGAGGATGATTCACATGCCCTGCTTAGGGATATCGCGCTGCCTTCCCTTTCGGTGGAGGACAGGGTGTCGTTAGATGCCGCTCCTACCGCCGACGAAATTGCCCTCGCCATGCGCTCGGTCGCATCCGGCAAGGCCATGGGCCCGAACGGCATCCCTATCGAGTTGTATAAGCTGCGACCGGATGTACTGGCACCCCACCTCCGTGCGATGTTCCTGGCGGCCCACTCGCTGGGCTCCCTCCCGCCGGACCAACGTCTGGCTACAATCGTGGTGATCCACAAGGAGGGGAGACCTCGAGACCGGGTTACATCCTACCGGCCTATCTCGCTCTTGAATGCGGAGCCCAAAATCCTCGCCAAGGTGCTAGCCAACCGGCTGGTCGGCGTGGTGGGCGACCTGGTCCACCAAGACCAGTCCGGCTTTATTCCCCATCGCAACACGGCCCTTAATCTGCGGCGCTTGCACGGGGTGCTCTCGCGTGTCCCGTTTGTGCGGGAGCCGGCCATATTGGCGTCCTTAGACGCCACCATGGCGTTTGACACGCTCGAGTGGCCATACATCTGGGCCATGCTGGCGAAGTTTGGATTTGGCCCGGGGTTCATCAGCTGGGTCAAATTGTTGTATTCGGGCCCATTGGCGCAGGTGGTGGTGAATGGAAGAGTATCGGTCCCATTCGAGCTGGGACGGGGCACACGACAGGGCTGTCCCTTGTCGCCGCTCCTGTTCGCGCTGGCCTTGGAACCCCTGGCGGAGTGGCTGCGGTGGCACCCTTCCATCCGTGGTCTCCGTTGGACCCCCGAATATGAGGACCGCGTGTCCCTATACGCTGACGATATCCTTTTGTACCTAGCCTCCCCGCGTAAATCATTGATTGTCCTGGTTGATGTTTTGCGCTCATTCGGCCGCAATTCAGGCCTTGTCATCAACTGGGCTAAATCATGTGTGTATGTGCTTTCCGGGGAGGCTCCCGTCCTCCCGCGGGGCTGTCCGATCCAGATTGCCTCACAGGGGTTTTGGTACCTGGGGGTTTACATTACTCTGGACCCGGAGGCCCGCTACGAGCGGAATTTGCTTCCCCCCCTCCAGCGCTTGAAGGAGGACGACGCGCGCTGGCGGCGCCTGCCGCTTTCGCCGCTCGGCCGGGCGGCATTGTTTAAGATGATGTCGTTGCCACGCTTCCTGTACGCTCTCCAGAATACTATGGATTTAGTCCCGGCGCGCTACTTCCGTGAGGTGGAGAGTCTACAGCGCCGCCTGTTCTGGGACGGGAGGCCGCGTATTGCCCTGGCGAAGTTGACGCTCCCATGGTACGACGGGGGGATTGCCCTCCCGGATATTAAACGGTATTACTGGGCCTCCCAGCTGGCTGCAATTAATCATGGCCTTTACGGGCCCGCCTTAAACCCGGCCTTTGAAATGGACAAGATGCTCCTGCCTGGTGGTGATTATAATCGAGCGCTCTACTCTGGCGCGCCCGGCCCCCGCCTGACGGGACCTACGCGTGTCATGGTACGAGTATGGCACGCGGCTAACGCAGCTATGGGGTGGAAGGACCGTTTGACCCGGGCATCACCGTTGTACGCGTCTGAGAGATTGGGCTCCCTGTGGACCTCGAAGGGCTTCGAGAAGTGGGACACGATCGGCATCAGTAAAGAGGGGGACCTCTGGACGAGAGGGGGATTTAAAACATTCGAGACGCTGCAGACGGAGTTTCAGCTGCAGGGCAGTGAATACTTTCGGTACTTGCAGGTCCGTCACGCGCTGGGCTCAGTCTTCCCAGACGTCGCCTCCATCCCGGAGTCTTCCCCCCTGGAGGATAGAGTGCTGGATGGCCACGTTCCGGACAGCACGATCTCCCTTATTTACAAAAAATTTATTAATGACCGCTCGGGCCTGCTGACTGGCCTCCGCGAGGCTTGGGTTGCCGACGGGCTGGAGTTGGACGACGAAGACTGGATTTCCGCGGTGGCCTCTCCGAAGGAGGTGGCCATACCGGCTCGCCTTCGCTTCGTCCAGCTTAAGATACTCCACCGGGTTTACATGACGGGGCCAAGGCTTCTGCGTATGGGCTATGCTGAGGATGGGTTGTGTAAGCGTGGGTGTGGTGCTTTGGCGACTTTTTTGCATATTTTGTGGGAATGCCCGAAGGTGGAGCGATTCTGTCGTGGTGTGCATGAGGTCCTGCGAGTGGTTACGCATGTCGCGCTGCTGCCTGAAGCGAGGAGATGCCTGCTGAATGTGTGGGAACCAACTGACTACTCGGTTCCGCAGACACGATGGGTGACTCTGGGATATATGATAGCTAAGCGTGACATTGCTCAACTGTGGGGATCCCAGAGGCCCCAGGCGGTGTCGGCCTGGAAAGAACACATGGATTGGTGCATGTTCCGAGAAAAGGTGGTGTATGTGGCGAGGGGTAAGCCTGGGGCATGGGTGAAGGTATGGGGCCCCTGGAACGCCTACCGCGGGGGTATCTGCGCGCCACCATTGCTGCCTGCGGCCTCACCAGCCCCGTCCCCTTAGTTGACTCCTTTCCTAGCCCCGAGCACGGAATTCCCCCAGTACTCGATCTGTTCCCCTTCCCCTCTTTAGACTCCTGTGGATGGCTGGGGTCCCCCATTCGGGGAGCACGTGCTGTTACTGTCGATTGCAGGTTGCCTTGCGGGTGTGGTTTTTGTGTTGTTTGTGTAAAATGAAACCGTATTGTGGGGTCAGAGTGATGTGGCCCACGACGCTGATACCTCCTGATTTTGCTCCTCTGCAACGCCAAGTGTTTTTGTATGTATGTCATATGCTCCTGTCATTCTAGCGGCCGGCCGGAAGGTTGTAGGCCCATACCTGTATATTCTTGAGATTGCAATAAACGGTTTCAAAAAAAAATAATAAAAAAAATAACGAGGAGAGTGGAGGTAAGCCCAATGAGCCCTGCACCATTAAAAACCAGCTGGATAGTACTGGGACAGGGAGGAGGAGGAACTTAACTGATCGTACGCAAGCTGGGGTCAGGACATTTTTGAGGATCAAGAATAATGAAGCTCTCCCTCCCGCACCATCCCGGGTAGCAATTACATATTTTTTCAAAATTAAGGATGGAGGGGAAAGCCAAACTATCCAAGAGCCCCCTAAAGAACCAGACTTGGGGAAAACTAAACAAACTCTATTGAGGAACTTACCACAGTATATAGGGAAGAGATCCAGGTGGGAGCCTAAGTAGCAGACATCAGAGGCCCTATGTTTTGCGAACCCGCCCAGAGGGGGATTGCCAGGATTTCCATAGAGACTCCCCAGGGGGCAAATAAGATCATATCTGAATCTCAATCGAACTCCCAACCTGTTTAATCAGTGGTATCACTAGGGGGAGTGAGGGGCTACCTGCTGCCGATGTTCTATCTGACAGGACCGACAAGTTTTTCTCACTCACTGAGGACTCCCATTCGGGAGAGTCTAGCTCTGGCGACAGTGAAATAGAGGATAGTTTGCCGACCTCGGGCTCCAGCACACTTGAAGCACCTGAGATCGTTCTCAAGCGCCAAAAACATCAGAGGAGGGCGAAGGGGTCTAAAGGCCACACTGACCCTCAGAATAATAGGGGGAGATGCAATGCCGGCACCGGAATGAAGTGGGATTATTCCCACACTAGGATACTGGGATCAGCGGAGGCAACACATGCTCAGGCAGAAACTCCTCTGTGTGGTCAACAGGCTCAAGGGGAGCTAAGGCAGACCCTGCTTTGGGAATGATCCTAGAGTCGATCAAGGAATATCGTGCAAAGACTCGGGCGTATGGAGAAAAAGAAAAACTGGCAGTACGGAAAGTAGGGAAGGCGTGTGTTGAAATTGTAGAGCGACTTAATAGCATGGAAGAGAGAACAAAAGCTGTGGAGACCGAGTTGACTGCTGTGAGGGAGCAGAAAGATATCATGATGCTCAATTAAACAATGTCATGTGGAAGCTGGAGGATCAGGAAAATCTCCAGAGAAGAAACAACCTCTGTTTCCTTGTTATCGAGGAAGGCTTGGAAGGGAATGACATTCAATCTTTCACCTTGGCCCTTCTTGAGGAAGCTTTTCCAGATCTTACAGGGTGGGCCTGGAAATATGAAGTCCAGAGGGTACATCAGTTACCATTCACTCGCTACAAAAATACACAACGTAGCAGAGACCAAATGCAGCCGAGGGCCATCTTAGTTTACTGTGGCAACTTCATGCTATGGCAGGCTATATTTGAGAAAGCCCGCCCAGATGTTAGAAGTAATATAGGGCTACCTATTTTTTTGTACACCCTGATTTTTGCCATATAACAGAGGCACGCAGGAGGCTTCTACAGCAGATGATCGAGCATTATCAAGAGGCAGGATTTGAAGCTTATCTGCTCGTGCCAGCTAGGCTGAAAACAATACTCAGGGGGGTTGTCAAGTTTTTTACCTCTGAAATACAAGCCAGAGAGTATCTGGATCAGGCTCTGGCTCTGGCTGAACAAAGAAATATTTATGGGGTTTTCTTCTTTTTCTGGGTGCTTTAATGCTTTAGTGAAGTAATGGGGGCAGACATAATAGTGGGTCTCTTCTCTTGGGTAATATACCTTATCTTCTTCCTCTAATTTTCTCTGTTCTCCATTTTCTCTCTTTGCTTTGAAGTGTAAATTTTTTGGAATGAATCTCTTTCACCTAAAATTGGTAGTCACTAGTCACTAGCTTTTTACATTGGTTTGAGGGGTGTGAAGGGGCGTTTAAGGCTGGGAGCTGGCAGTGGCCGTTGCCATCTCTATCACACAGACCTGGTTGGTCTGACTGCTTTCAATGGCAGGAGGGGGGAGGGGGAGGTGGGTGGTCAGGGTGGCTGGGTGGGGGGTTGGGAAGAGGGGCAAATGTATAAAAGTTGGTATGTAAATTGCAGCAAAACTTTGTTTTCATTTCGGATTTTTCGGCAGCATCAAAGTATAGAGAACACTGTGTATATGGGAATGGATGGGGGAGCTCCTCTCTGCAGCATATAGCCTCTAATATCTGTGGCAGGGCATTCTGGATGGCCAAAGCAACGATTTGGAGTAATAGCTAAGCTTCGACTTGCCACCATTAACATTTGTAGGCTCAATGATCCTGCTGAGAGGAGAAAGGTCCAAGAGGATTTAAAAATCCTAAAAGCAGATGTGTATTGTCTTCAGGAAACCCACATAACACGGAATGCTAATTATATGATGAATTCTCTTGGGTTAAAGGTTGTTTGCCACTCAAAACAGGATGTAAGGACCAAGGGGTAGCGATATTAATGAAAGGAAATGTTATTACACCAGGGAGAAACTCAGTGGATAGGAATGGCAGATGGGCAATAATGGAGCGCAGAGTAGGCATCAGCTCTTTTACATTATGTTCAGTCTATGCTCCTGCTTTAGACGATCCTGGTGTACTGAATTTATTAGCTATTGAATAACCCTCCTGGCCAGCACCCTATGTATTCTATGGGGACCTGAATATTAACAGATCCAGAGATGCAAACCGCAAACTTTGAGGTCTCTGAAGAATTTATTAAGAGATATTGGATTGGTGGATGTCTAGCCCAGCTTGAAAGCTCAGGAACCTGGATAAACTTATTACTCCGCACCCCATGGCAAATTTGCCAGACTGGATTATTTTTTAGTTTCACCGCCCTTACTTAGGGAGGCTCA
Organism: Triturus cristatus; assembly: GCF_964204655.1. Taxonomy (NCBI): domain Eukaryota; kingdom Metazoa; phylum Chordata; class Amphibia; order Caudata; family Salamandridae; genus Triturus; species Triturus cristatus. The sequence continues at coordinate 594,455,634 of NC_140580.1, read as the reverse complement.
GGTGGAACGTTTTCCCAGGGTCATGTCAGACCACAACCCTGTTGTGTTGGAATTTCCTGCCATAGGATTAATAAAGAGATATAGGAGATGGACATTTGAGAGGGCACTCTTATCTGACCAAGAATATGTGAAGCATATGAAGGGGCTGTGGACTTTATCAATATTAGTATGGATAGTGCTCCCCAGGAATGATCTGGTACACTTTGAAGGTGTTAGTGAGGGGGGAAACCCTGCAGTATAGCCTAGCAAAACAAAAGAGGGGAGCAGTACAAATAAAAGTGCTCTACCAAAAACTCGGTCTCCTAGAGACAGAATTAATCAGTAGGATGGTCGGGAGGGGCGATATGTCCCCAATATTCAAATCAATTGCAAGTACTAAAGCATGCCTGAATGAATTTAGCACTGAGAAGAGTGTGCAGAGGTTTCTGGTAAATATACAGGAATGTTATCAATATAGCGAAAGTGTGGGTCGATATCTGGCTGTTAGGACAAGACAGCACTGGGCTACAGGGCAGGTAAGGAATATGCAAGGTATAGCAGTCTCAGATCCTGCTGAGGTTAGGGAGGCTTTCAGGGAATTTTACGTGGATTTATATAAAGCTACACAGGAGGAGACCCCCAGATGTTAGGTGAACAGTCGGATTATGTACCTAGGGTGAGGGTCTCCCAGGATAAGAGTCTTCTTTTGGGGTCGGACATCTCCCTGGAAGAGTTTCATGCGGCTTTACAGGCCCTCTCCTCAGGAGAAGCTACAGGAACAGACGGTATACCTCCAGAGTTTTATAGCGTTTTTTATAAAGAGGTCTGTCAGGAGATGCTGGGGCTATTTAAGGAAATTAGGAATGGGGCTGCACCACCAGACTCTTAGGGCACCGCCAACATAATTATTTTTTTAAAGAAAGGCAAGGACCCAATCACTCTGGGCTCCTATAGACCTATTACACTCTTAAATAGCGATTTCAAAGTATATTCCAACATTTTCGCAACTCGATTGAACCAAGTTATGCAGCATCTTGTTTCAGCTCGTCAGCATGGCTTTCTTCAGGGGAGGGGAATGGTAGATCATGTTAAGCGGGTATTTTCATTATTTGATACCACAGAGGTCCTTGCGAAGCCCATGGGGTTGCCTTTCTCGATGCCGAGAAGGCTTTTGACAGAGTATCATGGTGTTATCTTTGGAAGATCTTGGAGGCTTATGGCCTTGGGGCATCTTTAGTCAAGGCAGTGCGGGTTATGTACACCAAACGTACTGCCCGATTGTGAATTATGGGGGAAGAATTGGCGCCATTTTTATTCAAAAGAGGAACAAGGCAGGGGTGTCCCTCCTCTGCCTTGTTGTTTGCATTATATTTAGACTCCCTCCTTAGACGACTGGAAGCCTCCAATGACATTATACTTGTCAGCCTGCAGGGCTGGGACACTAAGATATTGGCTTATGCCGACAATGTGGCTATAATCACTACCGATCATGATAGAGTGCTGTGTGCTGTGGAAACCATAGCCACAAATTTTGGGAATCAATCAGGTTTTTTTATTGCATATGGCTAAAACGCAGGTGCTGATAAACAGGTTCACTCCCGCCTCTCATAGCAGGAATGTTAATGAAGCAGTTTATCTTGGAATAACCATCACAGCAAAGGTCGAAGAAATAGTAGATCTAAACCTTGCCCACATAATGGGGAAAATTAAAAAGGATCTCTGATGATGGGACAATCTAAGACTCTCAATAATGGGGAGGTGCAACTTAGTTAAAGATGATTATCCTGCCAAAACTACGGTATCTCTTTCGACCAATTCCCCTGAAGATACACAATGATTGGTTTAAGTTGATTGAGAGGGTGGTCTCTAGGTTTATCTGGTCTTATGGAAAAATAAGGAGGGCCAACGCATTCTTGTGCCTTTCTAGGGATAGAAGGGGGTGGGGGATCCCGCATTTCAGGCTATATTATTTTGCAGCAACACTGCAGTATTATGGGACTTTATTCAGTAATAAGGCCAGGGTAGAAGATGATCCTAATTATGTCTCCTCGTTATTTGAGATCTTGAAAGGGGTAAGGGCTAATGGCGGACTGGTGAAATTTTATGAAGCAAGCCATTTAAAAACAAGCACTGAAAATGCAAGAGGTCTCGCCCTTGATTAAGTTAAAGCCATTTGCTTTGCTAATGGTATTGTATAGCTAAGCAAATGGCTTTAACTTAATAAAAGGCGAGACCTATTGTATTTTTAATGCTTGTTTCCTCTCCAGCGCTGACAGTGAAACGAGCTGTGGTTAATACACATTCTACCTCTGTTCTACACACTTAAGAATACCAATTTAATTAGTATGCCATGCTTTGTGCTGGCATGGCCTCATACTATGGCTATGAGCAGACTAGCATCTGTCACAGGGACACACAGTGCTTCCAGTTCTAGGTTTTGATTTAACAACCTGGATGCGTCTGGGAGTTATAGTCTTGTTGCATTTCAGTGGAGGCAATATGACCAATGCTCTTGATGCTTTGTCAAAGAGCACAGCTCTGCAGAACCGGAAGCCTGGTGCAGCAAAAAACGTGGCCTTCTCTGGGAGCCCTGCAGCGATAGGTACCATATAGCAACATACAGGATACCAGTTTAAGTAAACTGAGCGAGTTTTTATTGTATTTTATTTTTTTATAAGGGAGTGACGTTGGACGCCCTCTCCCAGTGGAAGCTGGTACACTTTCTCGGCATTTCTGGTGGCCATGGCTTGTAACCAGCCCCCACTTATTGCCCAACTCCAATACTTTGGTGCGAGAGCAACATGGAGCGGGTTGGGGCAAAGCGATTCAGTATGGCTCTCAAACCCATGCCTCAAGGTACCATTGCACCAGCTGTACTAATTTCAGCCACGCCCCTGAGCGCGGTCCCTGGAGGCCGGCTGAGAGCGCGAGGCTCATTAAACACCTGTTCAGAGAACACGCCTCTAGGTGGAGGGGAGTGCACTGCGCCACCGTGGGGGTATGAAAGGCGCATAAAATACACTGCCACCTCATGCTGACCAGTTACCTCACATTTGATTTTTTCGAAAGCATATTGATACAATGTAAAACGTTTCAACATTTTCCCAGAGCACTGCATAACGAACACAGTTTACATTTATGGATTTGAAATGAAAACGTGTGCGGTTTGGAGCACTCTGGACAGCTCCCCTGAACACAGATGAATCGCACCTTGTGTTAAACAACCAAACTAAAGTTAGAACACGCATTCCGACTCTGAATCGTGGAAAGAGCAATGCATTTTGTCCGCTAGTAGAGCCTGCCGCCTTCTGTTGCACAGCCAAAATGTATATTGCAAAGGCAGCATATTAAAAAAACAGTAGTTTGTTCCGAGAAAGGCCTCAATGCGTCTAAAGCCAATAGGTCTCGCCTTTGGGACCTTATAAGTGTTTAGACTTGCAACAGTTGCATAAATAAATACTTATAAGGTCCCACAAGCGAGACCTATTGGCTATGCCAAGCGGCCGTGCGGCCCTGTAAGTGAAAGTGATCGCGATCACGATCAAACATCAAAGCGGCCGTGTGGCCGCGAAAGTGAAAGTAATCGTGGTAAAGCGCGGCACGCACGCCCGCACACATGCACTGTAGCTCTAGGCTGGCCTGGTAGCACTTTTTGGAGCCCTCTCAATAAGTCTAGCCAGACCAGCGCATGCACTGGATCAGGCGAGACCTAAAAACGCAGTTTAAGACCTCAATGACAGCATTTCAGAACTGGGCAGGTGTTCAGAAAAGGCTTGGAGTGGGCAGATTCAGTAGGTACACCCCCTTGCTTAGGAATGATCAGCTACCAAAGATCCTGCAAGATGACTGTTTGGCAAGGTGGTAAAGGGGTGGCTTTGACAGGATAGGGGATCTTCTGGCCGGAGACCATATTGTGTCTTTTTAAATGTTTACAGCTGAGGGATTTTCTTCCTAAAAATGCCGGAGGAGCATAAGGCTTTGCACAGGTCCCCTTAATGGAATTTTTAATAAAGGTTACAGGCCTCTCAATTTCACATCTATATGGCTGTCTGTTGCTGGGTGTCCCAGATGACCTGGAGAAGCATAGGCTAAGGTGGCAGAATAGGCTCGGGCTCCCAGATTCTTTTTATTTTTAAATTGTTAAAAATGGGGGGCACTATACTGTGCACCGCCAATCTGCAGTCACAATATTTTAAAACTCTTTTTGATTTATACATAACAACTGCGAAAATTGCTAAATGGGGAGGAGTGGAGGGGAGCCGATGCTCTAGATGCAAGGCAGCAGGTGCAGATTTGGTTCACATATTTTCCACTTGCCCTAGTATAGAACCAATAGGTTGGGAAATAACTGGCTTTTTACGGGAAGTACTGAAAGACGATATCCCTTTGTCATCTCAGCTAATGTTATTAGGAATAGCACAACCAGATAGGAGAATGGGGAAAGAGCTAATCTTTATAGTGATGTCCAGCCTCAGGCTGTGCGTAGCCTCAGCTTGGCTTGATCCTTTACCCCAGACCTTCCAGCAATCGGAGGGGCCTTTCCTGCACATTTATAACTTAGAGATGGCACTTTATGAACGAATAGGTCGGAAGGGAAGGATCAAAGGAAAAAGGATCTGGGGGCCACTCTCAGCTTGGACCTCCTTGTTTACACAGAATGAGTGAGTTTTACTCCTTAATAGATGTTGATTTATCATGGCCTTGCATCTATGATTGACCTAATCTAATAATATTAGCTTTTTGGGTTTTTTATTCATGCCTATTAGCCTCTCTGCTGCTGCTTTTCATGCTTTTTTTTAACAGTTTTGCATTTATGATAAATTCGACCAAATTAAATTAGTCCTTTTTCTGAACTGTATTTATAACCTTTTATCTGCTGCTCTCTATGGGATGATGAATCATTATGGTTTTAAAGGAAATCTATTTCTCTGTAATGTATTTATGTCTATTATAATCTTTTGCTGCAACGTATGCTTAAATTGAAAAATGTAATCAAAGTATGAAAAAAACGAATTAAGCTTTCTCTACCTGATGCTCCAGCAGTTAATTAGCATTAGCATGCCTGCATCTGGCTTGTCAGTGCTTTCTTTTATGAGGTGTAAAAACTTCTCTCAGAGTAGAGACAATGGTTTGGCCCTCACAGGATGGTCTTTGTGAGGAATGTGACCCAGCTTACCCAAACAGGGCAGTTAAGGAGGGACCATGAACTTCACTAACTTTAAATGGACCAGGAGAAAGCCTGTACGTTTATAGTTTAGTGATTATGAAAGCTTGGTGGAGAGGTTTCCTTTGATCTCGAAATACCCTTTAGCCTCCTGGCTTTAAACTCAGTGGAGGAAGGGGCTGGCAACAGAACTATTTTGGAGTAGTTGATTGGGAGGGACCTTCTTATTACTTTGACACACCTCTAAATGTGCCACAAGCTCCCTCCGGGGAAGAAAGATTTTGCTTTGTTGGTTTTTACTGAGAATGGTGAACTTTTGGATGGATTGCAGTGAGGCAAACCAGACGTGCTGTAAAAGTGGAAAAGCCTGTCCTATTTGGCAATGGAGTGTCCAGGAGTCACCCCAACCCACTGGCCAGTGAATTGGATACAAACAGCACTGCATCCCCACTCCTTAGAACCCTTTCAGGACCTGTTAAAGATCATAAGAGGACTGGACCCCTGATCTGTAACCTGAAGGAGACCTAGAAAGGCTGAACATGCTCCCACTTGTAACCAGCACTAAGAAGTGGACTTGAAGGATGAGTTGGCTGGCCTTTGCGACTTTTGACATCAAAAGAATTAAACAATAATTCTCCTGGAGTGAGCAGTTAAAATTAGATCTGGACTGGACCTTGATGGTGGCCTTTACTGAATTATGTCCTGGCCCCAATGTACGGTCCTGTGGTCCTGACAGCCTTAGCAATGACTATAAAGACTTGTTCCAGAAGTTTAAAAAAGTTGGGACTTAGAAAATGTTTGAACTTTTATGACCTCCAGAGCTTGAGCGGGAACTCCTGCAAGGTGTCTGAGTTCGAGAAGACTTTATGAGACACAGCTTAAGGCTTGTTCCTCTGATAGATTTTGAGCTACAAAAAAGAGACTGAGCCCGAAGGTAGAAACCTTGACCAGGCGAAAGTGCAAAAAATATCTGCCCAACGAGAGTACTTTGGTGGCTGAGAAATTTAAATTTTCAACTCCGAGCTTTTGCCTCCAAAACCAATAGCTTCAGAGGGATGAAATCCAATGGCGATCAAATGTTGAAAGGACTTCTCTGATGCAGTCTTCAAATTTGCACCGATGGAGGATTTTGACTACCATAATAAACACTAGGGGCCAGTTGTACAAAGCACTGATTGTAAAATACTGATCGCAATTTACAAACCAATATTTTTGCAACCAGTGCAGTAATTTGCAACTAACCTATGTCCTAATAGGTCGGTTCAAAGAATATTGAATTGTAGTGGGTCGAAATTTGACCTACCTTATGAATAATAATGCAGTAGGTTGAAAATTGCGCCCCACTATGATTCACAGCTTTCATAGGGATGGTGCCTGCCGGGGTCACCATACCACCATGTCTGAGATTGCTTTTTAATAAAGCTAACTTTATTTTTCCTTACGTTTCCTTATGAAACCAGATGGTGCTTAAAAAGGAAAGTTTCTTTTTTATTTAATTAGGAGGAGGCAGTGGTTGTGTGGCCCAATGAATTCTCTTTAATGCTTTTTTGTAAATTTACAAAGGGGAAGCGTTCCCTGGACCCCTTCACTCTTGTGAACAGATTACCATCCCAACTTAGTTGGCCAGTAAAATGTCAATGTTTTGCAACTGGATTTCAGTCGCATAACATTGATACATGTGATACCTATTCTTTATTTGGAAGAGACACCTTCCAGATACCAAATTGATATCCATTTATATACACATTTAGCAATTCAGAAAAACTTTTCAGAGTTTCTAAGTGTATTTAGTAAATAAGTGAAAGGGATTTATCTTTTGCAAACCCTCTGATTTTCTAAATCGGAGGGTTTGCAAACTCTAAAAGCCTTTGCATTTCTGGCCCTAAAGTCAGAAGGAAAATATTCTCTGGTATGTCCCACTTAGTTCATTAAATGCCCATTCCAATTTGATCAGTGTGAAGTTACACGTAGGTCAACAATGAACAATGATTTTTGATTGTCACTTTACATTGATGTTTTGATTTAAATGTTAAAAATGTATCTTTGGTCTGGTATATTGGATTTCAGTTGTTCTGGTGTTACTTTTCCTATTACATTTTTCTTCTTGTTTCTTAATTGACTGTGAGATTTTTGTTGAGTTGTGTTTTGACTTCTTGACTGTGTTAGTGTTCCTAAATACTTTACACATTTTTAGGTCTCGCCTAGCGTTGCAGCGTGAATGCGCTGCCATCGCTTTGCGAGGCATGCAGTATATACTGTAGTGTGGAAGCTTCGTGGCAGCTCCACCCACTCTCTGCCCATTGGCTTTTGTCTTAAATGCTGCTTTCCGATTGGTTTGAGGCTTGTTAGTCCCTCCTCATTCATCATTTGTATCCTTCAACGGCTATTGATCCCTTTACTCCTAGCACTATTTTCTTTTAGGCCTCGTCTAGCATTGCAGCACACATGCGCTGCCATCACTTTGCAAAGCATGCAGTATATACTGTGGTGTGGAAGCTTCGTGGAAGCTCCTCCCACTCTCTGCCCATTGGCTTTTGTCTTAAATGCTGCCTTCCGATTGGTTTGAGGCTTGTTAGTCCCTCCTCATGCTTCATTTGTATCCTTCCATGGCTATTGGCCCCTTTACTCCTAACACTATTTTCTTCCCTGTCTCCCCACCCCATCGCCCCCTCCCTCAGTCTGTGACTTTTCAACCTCCACTGCCCCTCCCCACCAATCTCGTTCGTGTTTTCTTGCCTGCCGGCACTTCCGTTTTCATCTTTATTATTGCCACCTTGAAATATGCGCGTTCAAGATGCGTGCTGTACAAAAACTTCTCTTGTTTAATGAACTAGATTTTAATGTTACTCTAAATATAATAAGACTCTAGGCAACATTCGGGGTATGCAGGGCAACTGACGCCTCTTTGTTCACAAATGGCATTGTTGTCGGGCAGGAGGAGCGACAGTGTTTTAACTCATGCTTAAAACAAGCACTTTTAATAACTTCCTCTCAATTCAGTGCTATAATCTTGTGCACTGAGGTGACGCGCTAAAGAAATGCACTTTTTTGAATTCTGAAGAGACATTATCGCACATTTACATCATGTTTACTGTATGATTAACATGCCGATCATTTTCACGTCTCGCCCACTGGCTCGTATACGCTTGGCTCTTCTCCGGCTGGCTCTACCTGCTAATTAATATATTGGCTTGCGCACCTCTAACAAAGAGAGATGAATGGATACATGACAGTGAGCCCGGTAGATGGTAGAAAACTAGATTGGTGCAGACAAACAGACAAAGTCAGTCTCCATTGCCTCACGTCAGATTCATCACTTTCAATAACCTGGAAATCTGCCGGCAACTCCCGCATGTCCCGACCTCATCCCCCTCACCTATTCTTAGCAGAAGCGGCAGATTCTGAGCTGTGCCCGCTGTTACAGAGGAGCACGGCAGAGTCTGTAGAAGCGCTAGGATCCCTAGCCTCTCCAGGCGGGCAACTAAGCCTTCCGGGTGCCTTCACACTCAGGATAAATGAATACATTTTGTTCTGTGCTTTAGTCGCCCCTCTGTAAGCACTGTCTGGTAGATGAACCTCTGTGTTAATAAACACATTCAAAGAGGTGGTTGGGTACAAACAAACAACAGCCACAATACCGTACATTTTGAACGTGTAGTTAAATAACTGCTCATCGAGTACCTCATTGACTGATCATTCCATGGCACTACCAAAACTACATTTGGACACATTTGCTCAACTGCAAAAGACTCCCTTCTATGGGTCATTTTACAACTCGGGGCTTTGGGGTTAGGTAACCTACTTTGGATGCTGTGTAAAAGGGTAAATACAAAAATGAATGCAATGAAACTAAGCGACCAGTACTGTCTAAAACACTGTGAAAACTGACACTCATTCTGGCATTTTGTTTAGTTAATGTTGATTTCCTCATAGATGCGAGTAAAGTACTCTTAATATCCTAATGAAATCTGCACTCTTTTAACTAATAGCACCGGGCGACCTTTGACAACTAGGCAATGAATACATTTTCATGTACCCCCGAAGCCCCCCTGCCCCCACCCCATTGGCAAACTTAATTGCCTCCCAGTGTTTTGGCGATAACCAAGACGCAGGATAGTAAGTCAAATAGTCCAGAAAATGAAAGAGAAGCCGGGATTCAGATTCACATGCTCCGATCCTGATCGCGTTGTTTAGTCTGTAAGCACTACTTTTATTAATGAGTTTCGCATTATTAAAGCACCACGGTGTGCATGTGTGGCAACACTTCACCCATGAGGTACGTACGAAGCAATTGTTGCCACAATCCACACTGCGTATTTTTCAATATATTTATTACGAAGTGCATGACCTTTCCAAGGGATATTGCACACTACATACATTCACTCCAAAAATAAAACGTGTAGGTAAAAAATAAATTGCCATTTACAACGTCAATAGCTCTAACTCACAAATGCGAGACCTATTTGCATTGCAAATGTTTGTTCTATATTAAGTCTGCCATCTCTCTGCCATTGCTACCATAATTGAGCCCAGGTTTAATTGATAGTTACTCTGTGTTTGACATTACAGGATTTGGGCACTTATTACTTGGGTAGAACTCGCATCCTCTTAGAAAACTAGAGAAAAAAATCACTAAGCAAAAAAATCATCATTAGCACATAATTCAAATACAAAAATTCTTAAGATGAACATGATCTTCTAAACAAAAGACTATCTTTCTTATCTACTAACGGCTGTGTACTACCCTTTTAAACTATCGTCTGGATGAGTCCCTTGTATTCTTTTTAGCTTATCTGCATAAAGACCTACACGGCCGGGTGCGCATAAGCAGGGACGGGAGGTCTAAAAAATTATTGAAGTTGGTATAGGGGTCAGGCAAGGATGTGTCCTGGCCCCTCTTTCATTCATCTTGTATATCAATGATCTGAATAAGTCTCTGATAACATTGACCCAAGACGTCCCACGCATTAACGGCCCTGTTATATGCCGATGACGCGGTGCTGATGGGCCGCACCCCAAAAGCCCTTCGCATTCTGGTGCGTGGTTTTGTAGAGTTTATGGCCGCCTTGGATTTATGCACTAATTTAAAAAGGGTGCTGAAGGGTTCTTATAAATCTGTTTTATTGCATCCTGAAAAATATCCCCAAGATTACATTTTACTAGGGTTGCATTAAAAAAGGCCAACTAACCCTGTCTAACGCTTTTGCGGCATCAAAAGTTATCATTGATAGGGGTGCGGGTTGGTGGATTGCTACTTCTATTGCGCTTATGAGTTCATGAGTTAATTTGTATATTTGCCTACATTTAATGAAACCTTTTTGGTTTGAATGAATTAAGGGCCCTGCTACCCTTCCTAATCTTTTAGCTAATATTTGTGGGTATATTTTATAGTCCGTGTTTAAAAGTGAGATTGGTCTATAAGACTCACATTTGACTGGGTCCTTTCCTGGTTTTATTAAAATACTAATGATTGCATCGTTTCAGGAATCCGTAAGATCTTTTTTACCTAAATAAATATCATTCAGGAGTTCCATCAAAGGGGTGGCTAATACTTCTCTCACATTTAGAGCTCATTTGGGAGTGCATCCGGGTGAGCTGGTTTTCCTTTTTTTAAGCTCTAGATGACTTCTATGGCTTCCTCTCTTGTGATCTCTTGATTAAGTTCTGCTCTTTGCCCTTGAAACACAGAGGGGGTTGTTACCTTGGCCAGTAAGATGTTTATCTGTTCTGCTGTAGCTGAGGTCTCTTCAGTATAAAGTTTGTCAAAGAATTTTACAAACTCTTGTCTAAACTCGATATCCTCCGAGTTGCACTCAAAATGCCCTCCTTTTTGTATTTTTGCTACCTTATTGCGCGTTAATTCTGTTTTTGTTTTTGAGGCCAATAACTTGTCACATCCATCACCATATTCGTAATGTGACAATTTGCTGGCCTCTCATCTTTCCCTAACGATTGCTTCAAGATAGTCCACCAGATCCTCCTTTTTCCTTTTTCTCATCTCCTCTATATTCGAGTATTCCTGTGTGATTTTCATTTTAGTTAACTCCACTTCTATGGTTGCTATTTCTTTTTCCATCTGTTTGATGCAAATCCTTTTCTTCTTATTTTTAAATGCAGCAAGATTAATTATTTTCCCTCTAATAAAAGCTTTGTACGCATCCTAAGCAATTTGTTTTGTGGTTCCTTCTTTGTTTAACTGAAAAAACAAATCTGTGTCCCTTGCTAACAGTTCTGTATGAGTTGTATCTGAGAAAATGACTCTATCCACTGTCCACCATGAACGGGAAGGAGTGGTTTTTAAGGTGAGATGCAAGAGCACTGAGGAATATTCGGAAAGATGGGCTAGTATATATTCTACCTTTTGTGTGCAATTGAGTAAGCTTCTATCTATTAAGAAAAAATCTATCCTGGAAAAATGCCCCAGTCTTTTATTTTTTAGGGTAAATCTATTAGTCTTATCTCCTTTTTCTCTCCATGTATCTATGATCCCTAAATCCTTAATGCACCTGCAGACCCACTTCCTCATTCTTGGTAGGTTGGGGAAGTTCTTGACAGGGAATCTATCATCTTTCGGATTTAGCATTATATTGAAATCGCCCTCCATTACTATGGGTGCTTGTGTGGTCAGAAGTTGAGAGTATATTTTTGGAGAGGCTCTGGATCATCCATATTAGGGCCATAGTATCCCACTATTGTGTACAAATTGTTGTATATCCTAGCTTTCACTTTTGGCCATCTTCCTTTCATGTCCACCTCTGCTGATTCAATGTTTATTTTCAGGGACTTTTTAAATAAGATCGCCAGTCCTTTTACGCAACGCTCCTGGTTTGTGCATACATAAAAGTCCACCCACTTCTGATTTTTACGAATTCTAGCCCATTCTTCTTTCAGCAGATGCGTCTCTTGTGATATTGTTATTTTGCAGTCAATTACTTTCAAGTATTCCAGGGTCTTCGTTTTTGTATCCTGAGACCATTTGTGTTCCAAGACAGGATATTAACTGCCATCTGTTTTCTTCAGCGGTATTTAGTATAGTCTTTTAATTTCCTTAGGGACTTCTCAGGGAATCCTTCCTCCTTTATATTGCTTTCTTTGGACTTTTTTTCTTTTTTTCCCCATTATGCTTCCCACCCTATGCATTTTTTTTGTTTTTCTGATGTTTTCCTTCATGATTTTGCTGCATTCCCCCCCCCCCAGAGAAGCCTCCTTTTTTCTTCTTCTGAGCAGATCTCTGCCCTTTTGAGCTCCTTACCCTCGAGACACACTAGAGTTGTTGCTTCTTATTCCTCTTTATTTATTTATTTTTTTAAAGAATGTTCCTTCTGTTGTGTTTTTATACATTTGATGATGCATTCAACCTCCTTTGCATCCCTTATATTGTGCATCTTGTTCTCCCACATAATTCTCAAGGCGACGGGGAAACGCCTTTGAACTGTTGCACATAGCGTTCTTAATTGTTGCATGAGCTGCCCCAGTTCCCATTGTCTGTCTTGGGTTGTTTTGGAGATATCAGATCTGATTCTGCATGACAGTCATTTTTTGGGAAGGAACCTGCCTTGAGACCTTTCATTTAAAAATGTTTTATTTTAGAGTTTATGTCTTAAAGTTAATTAAGATTTTCCTTAGGGTTTACCTTGTTTTTTCTTTTCCAAAAGGGTCTCGATGTATTCTCTGATATCCTCCGAGAGATTTACAGTTTTTGCCAGAGGGATTATTTCCTCCAACAATTTAATTGAGAAGCTTTTTATATTTTCCCCTTCAAGGCCTTCTGGCACGTTGAGAATTCTGAGGTTGTTCCTCCTGGCATGGTTTTCTAAGGATTCCATTTTGTCACTGATCTCGTTTTCTTTAGTTTTCAGTATGTTAATTTCTTTTTGATTTACCTCAACTTGTTTATTCAGTGCCCCCGCTTCTTCCTCTACCAGTGCAACTCTGTCTACAAGCATATTTATCTTTTGATCAAGCGCCTCGCAACCTTCCCGTTTCTTTGTCTGATTTTTCTCAGAAGTTGCAAAATTGGACCTCATTTCTTTCATCATCATTTTCGTTATTTTCTCGGTGTTGGAGTTGGTGGATAGTGGTTCGTCCTGTTGTTTATCAGCTTGATCCTGAGGCTGAGATCTGAATTCAGTGTCTTCCTGATTCTCTAATGTCAGCTCTTGCTGTTCTGCCATCAAAAGTACTCTGTACCTATTGTTTTCCATTGTTCCAATGTTCTCCATTGTTTCTGTATTTCTTTCTACCTTTCCGGTGGATTTTGTTAATGTAGTTTCGGGATGAGGCACCTCTCTCAAGTTATTGTGACTCTGTTCTCTTTTTGTGATTTCTGTTTGACCCCCTTTATTGCTCCGTTTTGTCATCCTTCTGCATTTCTCCTGAACCTTAAAGTAAGATCTTAGGGAGGGCGTTATTTTTGTTTATTACCGGTGTTTTTAGTTTTATTTGACTTGCTCTAGACAGCGGGCTTGTGGTTGCCCTGAAACATGTGTTTTCTTTGTTCTTTTTGTCACTTGGGGGGCTATTGTGCCTGTAATGGATTGCTCTTTTTGAAAGATTTGAGATGCTTTAGCTGTAAGGTGCCTGCTTCTGTTACAGTAGCCACCTTCCACCTCACTGACTTGCCCTGAACCTTGATTTATTCTATTGGAGGGCGGGGCTGCTGCAGTTTCTGGATTCCCACCCCCTAGGCAGCTCCCACTCCTGCCTGAGTCTTAGCACGTGTTGGGTACTCCCAATCTTTAGTGTCCCCACCGCTCCTTACTTAGCAGCTGGACCCATGCCCCCTCTCACTTACCCGCTCACAGTGCTTTCGGGACTCTTGATGTCTTCCTCAGTCACCCCCAGCAGTGAAAGCCACTCGCTCAGCTTCCTCCCTGTCTGGGCAGCCGTTGGGATCTTTCTTCCTTCCTTCCACCAAAGCCGATGCTCTCCCCCGGAACGGCTCCCTAGCGGCGGCCCTCCTGTTGTTGCAGCACGCCACAATCGTTTCCGCCCACATTCCAGCTGACCACACCGCTCTGCGGTGCGCCGCCCCTTCAGGCTCCACTTTCTCTTCTCCGCTTCTCCGTATTCCGAACCTCTAACCTCAGTGCGCTCGCTCGGCGAGAATTCCTCAGATCTACTACGTTCACTAGCTCCGAGAAACAGGTACCTCAAATGCTTTTTTCCAGTTGTATATTATTGACCAATGCTCCGGTTTGGATTTTCTCTCATTCTTCTGTTTTTAGATTGATTTCTGCATCATGTTATTATTGTAGGGCTTGGAGCTCCCGACCGACCTTCTTAGTCTGCTGCCATCTTCTCCTTGGATTCCCCTATGGTTGGTGTTATTCACATTTTTCTTCCCCCCACTGAAGCATGTATTTAGGGGCAATGTATCAGCCCACTTAAGCCTTTGGCTGACTCACTACGAGTTACAGCATGTCACCCTTTTACAAGGAACCACACACAAAGGTGCCGATTCCGATCCGGGTCGGAAAGCGCTCCGACCGAGTCGGATCCGGAGTGTTTTCTGACCGAGCCGGACCCCTACAGTCCGACCGAGCGAGTACGATGCGCACGTATGCTGTCAGACTCGGTTCGGTCGGACTCCTATAGGAGTCAATGGGAGCCAGTTGTACGACGTGTACATGGGCTCCCATTGACTGAATGGGTATGTCTCGAACAAGTGCACCCCCTACAGTGGGTATGCATCGCTGCTATGTGCGCCATACATGCCTGTGTGGGGGAGACCCATGGGTCTCCCCCTGTGTGCGAGTCGTACAGCTGCGGGTGTCGGGGGGTCCGACGCGGACCCCTGAAGTCCGACTCCGGGAGCTTTTGCGAGCCGGACGTTCCGACTCGGTCGAGCTGTCCGATTCGAGCATCGTACTCGTTTGGTCGAGAATCGTCTCCATTGCGTGCGTCGGTTTGCGTGCGACCGAGTCGGATGGATCGGGTTGTAGCCGGGAACGAGTTGGTCAGAGAATTTGCGCATCTTCACATCGTACTTCGTCGTCTGGACCCGTGTACGGATCGGTCAATCAAAGAAGCATCGGAATCGGATCTGCTACGGCCGAACCCGATTCGGTGCCCTTCCGACCGAGATCGGAATCGGCCCCAAAGTAGTTACCTTCATGGCCAGGGAGTACTATGGTAATGTGTGGATTTTTTGGGGACTAAATAAAAAAAGTTCAGAACGTAGCAACTTATCTTTTTTGAGATGGAGGAGGGCCTAACATATTCCCAAACAAAGTTCTGCAAAACAAAACAAGGATTGCAAGATGGCTGACATATTGGCTTTGCCAACGCTTGTATAACAGTCACACATCTTTAAATGTAATTGTTTCATTTATTTTAGTGCCTCCTCTTGCTCTACTATATGTTTGTATTTCTTTTTTAATTCCTGCACGTGCCCTTCCTCTGCATTTATCTTTCTCCTCTGTAATTATTCCTAGTCTCACTTCAGCGTCTGTTTAACAATCTGGGTGTGGAAAGGGGCTCTGTTGTGCCCTTTGTTGATTCTCAGCTATATGTACAATCATGTGTGTATTCCTAGTTGAACCTGATACTGCGTGTGCATTTCTTTGAGCTCTACGGTGTTTATTACTTCTGGTGCCTCTTGCCTCTTCCTGTTTCTATGCGGTTTTCATGCCTTTGTGTGAGTCTCTGCTTATGCCTGCATCTTTGTTCACCTCCTGTGAGTACATGCCATTGTGTGCCATCTGACCTACTCTGAAGTACCGAGATCACCTGGCTCGGTTATGAGTTTCTAGACCTATAATTTCTAGTTTGTGAGATTATGTGTTGCTACTTTGATCGGTTGTCACATGGTTGTTTTTGTAGTTGTGTTGATTCTCTGTGCTGCTCTTCCTTGTCAGTGGCGCCTGCTGATCTTTGAAAGTGGTGGGCCATATCTCTTGTCCAAATCAGAGTCATTGAGCATGTCCAATTGTTTCCAATGGTATCTGGGGAAATGGTAGGTCTGCCCTGGAGAGAGTATGAAAATAGTGGCTCAATAGAAGTATTTACAGCACATTTTTCACATACATTTGCTAAAAATACACGCCCTAGACTCCGAAAGTGCATTCATGGCAAACTACAATATTGTTATGGTGTGCCAACTAAGCCTGGCCCTCCCCTCGGAGATTTGTAGTTTCTAATATCCCAAGATAATATTGAGAAATTGACTACAAAATTGTTATTTCCCCCCACAAATTCCTTTGAAAATGTCTAAAAGCCAAAGATGGTTCATGCAGCACAGACAATCTAAACTCGCACTATCACTCACCACAGCATCAACCTACAATTCTACATCTCATTTCTTTTAATTTTTTATTATCATGTTCCTTCTCAGTAGATTATGCATTATAAGTGGGGTTTTCTGTGGAATGGACAGGGCAGAAACATAAGTATTATGCAACTCTTCCGATCTCAGGCACAACATCACAGCTATTTATATTTCACAGGATCATAGAAGGAGCTATGCTATTACTTACATTTCAGAGATTTTACAAGTTTGATAGGCAGACAAACTGCACCTTTCATACAGGCTAAACTCTCAAGCTGCGGAAGATATTAACACCTGGAAAGCAGCTTCAGGTGGATGTGGAAATACGATAATTGTGTCCTCAAACATCACCTCACATGTTTATAAAAAATGCACACATTTTCACATCAGATACACAGTTTCACTTTAGGAAAATAAGCATGAATTCCACAGAAACGCTTTTGTATTGAAATGCTACATTTTCATTTTTAGTAAATACTTGTTTGGTGCCCAATCATCCATTTATCATTTCCATCTCAAGTACTATAGCCAGATTTTGTTAGATTCTGCTTTGCAAGTTAATGTAGCACCACCATATGACACTGATTGTTCTTATGTTTTAAGAACAGCACAGCTGGAGCAGAGAGAAATAATCAGCACATCCAAGCAGGGGAGATTCCTTTGTAATGGGGGAAGATAGCCGCCCCACTACCAGCAGATGATAAATAAAATGAGAATAAAACATTGTTATTATCGTTCTATTTATCTCTGTCTGACAGGAGGGGCGGCCGGGCCATGGCCAGGAGGAGTACTGTGGACTTATGTTGCGCATGTCAGTTTGGCCCGCCTTCTTAGGCCGGCCAAACAGACACGCACACATATGTTTCTCCAACCCAGCTGTGTCACACAGCCGGGTTGGTAAAAACCCACAGTCTCCCGGGTACCATCTGAGCAGCAAACTTGGCCGCTCAGACCAATCCTGGTGCTGCTCTCATCCTAGAGAGCAGTGTCTGGATTGGGTGGGGAGCCTGTGCCGTCAGGCCCATCCACTACCAGGACAAGAGGGGCAGGAGCAACGAGGTGGCCGGCAGCAGGATCGGAGCGGCAGGTAAATAATTTTTATTTTATTTTTTGATTGCCCAACCCTTCCTGTCCCCCTCTGCCCCCCTGCACCACCTTACTGGTTTTGATTGGCGGCAGCTGTCACTGTATCCAAGACCACCACACAAATCACACCAGTCATTTCTGGCAATAACAAAAACTTGACCACCCTGAGGTCTTACATATAATACCTTCCTTCCCAATCCCTAATAAGACAACTTCACCAGTCACTAAATGAAAAAAGGAGAGGGAGTCACCTTCCTATACTCTGACAATATCAGCTGCACACCATTAGCACTCAAAACTAGCTACTCCATTGACCATTTCCGAGTGAAATACAAACCAAATAACCTTCTGCCTGTCATCATCTCCATCATATACAGATCACTCAAAAATAAAAACTAGTTTCAGAGGACTCTGTGTAGAGCAACAAAGCAGTTGCAAAAGCCAATTTAAACTTGACGAATTAAACATTCACATTGATACAAACACAAACTTAATTGACTTTACTGATCTCACAAAAAACTCGGGGTTCCGCCAACAGATAAACAACCAAACACATTGCACAGGCTAATCTCGGCCTGATATCCACCTATAACAGAAAGCAGCCTTTACCACAAACTATCTTTACAATTAAGTCTTTACCACACTAGTCTTTCTCACGCTTCTCTTCAACATGTGTGCCTTTACCACGCATAATGGTAAGTAAAGGTAAGTATAAATACATATATTTTTGTAATATTTTGAATTATAATAATATTATTTAAAATAATTTAATATTAATACATTACATTTATAAAATGTGTATTTATTAAATGACTTGTTTTAATATTTAAATTATTTTATAATTAATGAAAGAGTAATGCATATTAATTTACATTTTTCAAAATAATGGTTAAGGACCCTGATGTAAGGGACATTGGGGTAATGGGCGGGGAAGTCTATAATACTGAGGTATTTATAATACATGAGTATTATATATGTAATTTCAATTGCTATTGGTTTACAAAACAGTATAAAAAATATTACAAATATAAAAATACAGTAAACAACACTAAAAAAGAAATGCATACTTTATGAAAGCATTTGAATAATGTATATGAAAATATCAAATAAAAATACACACAATTATTGGCTAGTTAAAATGAATTTTATTATAATAAAAACAATTAGCATTATATATAAACTGTATTTATTTCATAAAACATTTTCTGATTTTTTAAAGAGCAATTAACATTTTTACAAGAATTTATTAACATTTCAACCATTTAAAAAAAATATTTCTCACACTTTTCAGTTCTTTTCAATGGCAGAAATTGTCCATTTTCATTTTTATTATTCAGGTTTAAGTTCTTATCTGTTTCTGCAGTCGGTGGAGCGCTACTGTCAAGATCAGAAGCACGGGGAAGCTGCGGTCCGGTATGAACAAACTTATTTATTACAAATATTTCACAGGATAGGAACTTTATAAGAACAAGAGGGAGGGAGGTAGATAGATGTTCACAGGCACTAGGGAGGTATACCATTGGAAAGAAGAGATACTCCCTTTTCCAACAATACCTCCCCCATGTAAATCGGTGCTTTTGGTGCTGAGACACCCCACAGAGCACCAATGCAAATAAAATTAAATGAGCGTATCAGCTAATTTTACTTTCACTTCCTCTGCAATGATGTCAGCACTCCAATCGTCATTATAGAGATGAAAATAAATGCCTTAGTTGATGGGGAAACTCTTCCCTAGCGTCTGAGACTGAAATAGGGCCAGGACGTGCTGGCACCCGGAGGTAAGAGGTTAAAAAAAATGCATGGGTATAACAAAGTAGATTGATTTTACAAATATAATAAAAAGTATATACAGTGTTCTACCTACTTCTTGTTATTGGAAATAGGTTTTGCTTTACAGATGTAGATGTAGGCTGCTTCAAAATATATGTAATTCAGTATTAATATAAAATACATTCTAAAATATTTTTTATTAAAGCAATACTTAATGTTTTCAGATTTTCCTGTCTCTCACTAGCCAACTCTCAGAAGTTTGTGTGGCCAACTTAGAGATCACTGTACCACTGAACACAACATGGCTTTCTTCCATTTTTCTATAATTCTGAAGGATTTAAAACAATTTACAACAAAATAACATTTGAAATTCTAATTTTAACATGAAGAATGTATGACTAAGTGCTTCATTTTAGGAAAATTGACTTTTAACGTGCTTTTTGAGCTTCTTCACTATGTGTGTCTGCCATCTTGGCTGGGGGCAGTGGTATTCGGTTATTACTTTTCTTCTACAAATTCATGCAAGACCACACAATTCGAGACATGAATGGCTTTGTAAATAATATTGTTCATTTTTGCAATGTGTTGCGCAATGCAATTGTAAGGTTTTTTATTTTTAATGGTGCTCAACTCGACTCAAGTAGAAAAGTTCTTGCTCTTTAGTTTTCATTTAAAAAATCTAATTTAATAAATAAATTTGTGTGGCAGTGATGTGTGTGGTGATAGTATGTGTGGTAAAGATAGATGTAATGTTATTAACTTTAAATGCATGGTGAAAAAATATGTGTGGTAAAGGAGTGCTTGGTAAAAGCATATCTTGTAATGTCATACAACCACCTTCATCTTCCTATTTGCCAAATGTATTCACTTGCCATACTTCTAATCACCAGTCTGGTAATTTAAAACAATCCCTCTCAACGCAAACCCCTAAAATACATTACTGCTAGAAACTCCAAAACTCCAAATGGACGCTTTCACTTTATCTACTTCTTACATAACACCAGACTTAACCCACCTAAAAATAACAATATTATACTAAAATACCAGATTCTAATAATGCAAATCTTAGATATCCTTGCTCCACTGATTTCTTTTTAAAAACTCTCTGCACAGATCACCAATCAAAACCTCTGGTTCGCACACTCTCACCAACAAACTTCAGCAGATGGGCTCATATTTCGACCCTTTCCTCCCGATTACATAAAAACACCTATTAGAACCCTAGCTGATGACCTCACATTGATTTCTCTCTACAACATGGGATATACCCAGAGAACCCGATGCAAGCCATTATCATACTTGCCTGCATCATGTGGCCAATGAGAGGTAGGATATTTCAACTTTTAAAACCAATGGTTAGCATAGTTATATAAGCAATGAAAAATATTTCACACACTTTCTGGACTGATAGGCCTCTGAAAACATGAAATCACTGAGAAAGCTCACAAGAATAAACATGTGTAACTTGCTGGTTACAACAGTGCCCTACAGTAAGCACATTAACTCTCTAAGCAATGTTCCACTGACTCAAACATGTGATCTGTGGGTTAGGCACACATTCCTATTGCAAATGCAACAGCAATGTGTGCACTTGCAACAGGAGGTTGCCACCTTATCATTCTTATTAGTATTAAAGTAAGAAGCTTGCTGCATTCCTTCAAATTGCTACAGCAGGTGCATTGGCCACATAATGTGGCATTTTGGCAATGCTGCCAATGACATACCCTAATTTGTTCTCCCTATCACCAAAGCCAGTCTTCACACTTTATTGTCCCATCTATTGCCCCCAAAATAATTACTTGCATATCTAGAGCTAGAAGTTCTACATTAAAATTCAGATTTACCCTTTTAAAAAGGAAAAACATTTGAGAAAGACACTGTTTATGAAGTGTCTACAAAGTATCAGGGCAGGCAGGGATGCAGACTGCATGTGTGAACTTAAAGTGTCTGCTCCTTTAAGAGCTCTTTAGATGACCTCACTCTCGCTAAAGGGAGACCTCTGCTGCCTGCCTCTGCTGACAGTTTCTACCTCAAACAATTTGCACGGTCTCATTTCCCAAGTTTAAACACAATTGCGTTTATAAAAATGTGTTTGTATTTCATAGTTAGCAACTGTTGGTTGCAGACTGAAGTCAAAAGGCTATTTATAGGGGGGCGTGGCTTGCACGCCGCTGCGAGATGGCGGTTTGTGCTTGAGCTCTGCGCTGGAGCGAGAGCCGACGGAGGTTTGCTGTCGCCTCGGATTGCCCCGGTCATTTCTGAAGATGCTCTCCTGGATATGAAGCTGCCAAGCATGTAATGAGAGACGTTTCCTGATATTTGAGGCTGCCGGTGACCATATTTCGGGCGTTTTTAGGTGGCGCTCGGTATTTTCGCGAGCGGCCGCCATTTTGTCTCTCTCAAGAGTGGGATGTTTTCTCTCCTCAGCACGACGACGTCACTGTCACTGTCACGGATTTGCCAGGAATAAGGACTGACAAGAACTGGTGAAGTTGCTCACTTTTCATACATTTATATTATTTTTTTTATTATTTCCTCCTGCTGCTTTGCTGCCTGTTATGACCATACTGTTTGGTTTCCTACTGTCATATTTCTAGTCAGCGCACCGCCATCGCCCTCTTAGGAGGTCTCGTTGACTGATATTTCCATACTTCGTGGCTGTTTCTGGTTGTTGGAAGGTGCCGTTTTTGATATCTGTAGGGCATGATATTTTTGTGAGGTAGCTCCTTTCTCTGCCCTGATAGACGCCATTATTATCGCTCTCTTGATGTGAGCGCGCTCTCTATTTTTGCTTGGTACCTTTTTTGCTCCTGCTGAGCTGGTGTGCTCTATGGCTGCGAATATGGGCCCGTCACCAAATGCTAAGGACGCAAAAGACTCTAAAGCGTCTCTTAAAAGGTCCAAACAGTTATCCCCTACACCTGAATCTGCGCAAAAGGACACTAGCGCCACTCTTGAGTCTATCCTGACGCGCCTCAATGAGGTCTATGAAATTGCGCAATCTACCAAGACTAACACAGATTTACTGCAAGTAGAGGTGCTAGCCATCAGGAATGACTTCAGGGCCCTCTCTCTTCGTGTTTCGGACACAGAAGCACGTATTAGTGGCGCAGAGGACTCCATGCAAAAGCAATCTAGATCTCTCTCACAGTTAGAGCGTTCAATGGCAGCACTGCGGAAAGACCTTACTGAGCAAGAAGATCGTAACCGCAGGTCTAATCTGCGCATTTTTGGTCTTCCGGAGGATGTTGAGAAAGATGCATCTTCTATGATTGATTTCCTGTATCAATGGATTCCTTCCACACTGCAAATTTCTTTCCAAAGGGATTTTGAACTGGAACGTGCACACCGTGTTCCTACATTTCGTCCTAAGTCTGCTACGCAACCTAGAGCAATAATTTTCAAGCCACTGCGCCATCAACACACTGAGCAAATTCTGGCTCATATGCGGAAGGTTAGAGTTGTCTCTTGGAATGGCCATCGCATTTCAATTTCTCAAGACTTTGCCAGAGACACGGTCATTAGGAGAAAGGGTTTTCTTAATCTCCGGAAGCGTTTAGCCGAGATGAATGTTCCCTTCTCTTTTGCTGGCCCCTCAAAATTCCGTATTACTTTCAAAGGGCGCTCCAGAATCTTTGATGAACCTGCTGATCTGGCCTCGTTTCTGGATAATCAGTTGGAATCGCAGATGGAACTTCAAATGGGGGCCTCGCTGGTTCCTGGCTCCTCTGGCACCTGATATGACTATACATAATGCAATGAGTTTTTTTTTGTCTTTGCCAGGTCTATTAGGTTTACCCTCTTTTAGATCTGCGTGGTGGTCCTAATGTCCATTCTTCTGGACGTGCTGTTGTTGTCTTATGTTTTTCATTCCTATCGTTATAGTGTAGTGGCCTTTTATTGTCGTCAGTCCTACTGTATGATCTGTCCAATTTTTCGTGGTAGTGTTTCTTGATGGTTCTATTTTCACTTATGTTCACTTGTCGTCCTTAGCTGCTTTTAGATCTGCGCAGTGGTCTTTATGTCCATTGGTCTTGACGTATTTTTGTCGTCTCTTGGTGCTCCTTTAGTATCGTTATGGTGTATTGGTCTTTAGTGTTGTTAGTCTTATTGTATAAACCTTTTAATTTCTTGTGGTAACTTCTTTTGTTGGCGTGACTTCACTTTTGTCCGCGTAGCGTCCTGTCATTCATTGACTCCCCAGTTTGTCTTTCGACGTATTAGGTCATGGTCCTTTTCCTTTTCAGTGGTATGTCTTCGGTATGTGCGTCGATTTTTGTGGTGAATCTGGTTTATCTTATTCTTTTGTGGTCGGTTCTTTTGCTTCATGTTTGTTTTTTGTTATTTCATATTTTTTGGAGTAGGTCATTGTTTGTCCCTTTGCTAGTTATACCTAGTTCACTGTTTTTTTTTCCATTGAGTGATTTGTTTACATTGTGTTATTTGTTTTTTTCAAGTAGGCTAGTTTGTTATAGATGCTTTGTACTTGGCAGACTTATGCCTCTCTTACGTACATGTTCACTTTGTTAGGCATGCATATTTATCTTGCCAGTTTGTGTGTATATGGCTTTATTTATTCATGGCCAGCTATCTTTAAGTTTGTATATAGTTTTTACATATTTATATATAGTATTGGGTCTCTTATCTAGCTGCTATAAGGGATTCTCTGACTGTTATATTGACAAGATGCTACGTACCGTTTTTTATTATGTTTCACCTATTTTTCCCATATTGTATCATTTAGATACCTACTTTATTGATTTTTTCATTGCGTGATTTGATTACATTGTGTCATTATTTATCTTTTTCGAGTAGGTTAGTTTTTTTAGAGATGCTTTGTTCTTGATACATCTATGCCCCTCTTATCTACATGTTCACTTTTTAGGCAAGCATATTTATTCTGCCAGTTTGCGTGTATATGGCTTTATTTATTCATGCCAAGTTATCTATAAGTTTGTATATAGATTTTACATATTTATATATAGTATTCGGTCTCTTATTTAGCTGCCATAGGGATTCACTGACTGTTATATCAATAAGATGTTATATACCGTTTTTCATTATATTTCACGTATCTTTCCCATATTGTATCATATAGTATGCTTTAGATTGTATTTCTTTTTTTTTCTCTTCATTATGGTCCTTTTTCTCTTGATGGAGTCCGCTTTGGTCTGGTTCTACCTATTAGTAATGGTTTCTCTTAGTTCACTTTCCACCAGCTCTTAATGACTGATCGTGCTTTCTTTTTCTCTCTTTTCTGCTCTTACCGTTCTCTATGATTTATTTTAGTTGTTATCTATACATTAATTTGGTCAAACGTGTTGCCTTTACAGTTTCTCATTTCGCTTTGTCTTCTAATAAGTGATAATTATTTCCGGTTCTTGGCTTTTAGATAGTGTTCTCTTTTAAAATGTATAATCGGCTATGCACTGCTTTGGGGCTTTTTATGCTGTTGTTGTTATTTCTCCTGTTGGCCCCTCGCTCTTTTTTCCATGTCCCCCCTTGTATGAATTTGGTCTTTTTCAGACCTGCCGGATGGGCCCTTCTCTCTCTCTTTCTTTGTATTCTCCTGCTTTCTTTTTCCTCTTCTTTCCTTTCTTCTTTCCCTTCTTTCCTTTCTTCTTTTCGGATTTCCTCTTTGGTCTCACCCTGTTTTGTGTTGGCTGTTGATGTCTGCTGGTTAGCTCTCTTGGTTGTTGCGCTTAATTTGTCACATATGGAATATCTTTTTCTCCTGATATTGGTTCTATGTCTGGACTAAATATACTTTCCCTTAATGTTAAAGGGTTAAATCATCCAGTCAAAAGGTCGAAGATTTTGGACTACTGTAAATCTCTTTCTTCGGATCTCGTCCTTTTTCAGGAGACAAAGCTCTCTGCCAAGGAGGCGTTGTTTCTGAAGAAAGAGTGGGTCTTTGATGTTGCTTGTTCAGATGCTTGTGGTAAAAGGAATGGAGTAATTACCTTAGTTTCTAAACACTCTGGGCTATCTATCGTTTCCTCTGATCAGGATACGGAGGGGCGTTGGTTACTATCTAAGTTGTCCAATGGTAATGCTGACTTATTTGTCATGAATATTTATGCCCCCAACAAGGATGACCCGGCCTTTTGGAATGCGATTACCAAAAAGCTCGAGGATACTCCTCACTCTGGTAATCTTATTGTAGGTGGTGACTTTAACTTGCCAATGGACCCGATCTTGGATAGGAATTCTGCCTTTAACTTTCGTCCCCCTAAAGCACACAAACAAATGATTAATATGTGCTCTCTTACCCATCTTCAGGATGTGTGGCGTCTTCACAATCCCACTGGTAGTGACTTCTCCTTTTTTTCTTCCCCTCATTCGTCCTTTTCGCGCATTGATTATCTTTTGGTTCACTCTTCTCTGGTTCAATTTTCTTCTTCTCCGCTTATTCACCCTATTTTAGTTTCTGACCATGCCGCAGTCACATTTACTCTTACTTCCTTTGTCCCTAGGGCACGAGCTCGTTCGTGGAGACTAAACACAGAAATTTTACATGATGAGTCCTTGGTGCGAGAGTTTTCCAATGACATTGAGACTTTTTTTATTGAAAATGTTGGGTCAGTCAGTTCCCCGGTTGTTCTCTGGGACTCTTTTAAATGTACTTTCCGTGGTCAGATCATTAAATGTATGTCAAGGAGAAACGCAGCCATTAAAAAGGAACTCACGGACTTAGCAGACGAGATCAAACGTCAGGAATCCCTTTTTCGACATTCTCAGGATAAGACCTGCCTCCAGTCTATTAAAAATCTAAAGTATTCATACAATACTATAGTCACTAAGAGAGCTCATATTGGCCTGCAGGCTCAGAAATCTAAGAGACTGCTGTTAAAAAATCGTGCAGGCAAGATTCTTGCTGCCACTTTAAAGTTCCAGGAATCTTCTTGTAACACTTTTCAAATTCCTTCTATTACTGACCAGCTTGGTAGGAAAAAATTTCAAACTGCAGAAATCCTTGAGGTGTTCCGCGATTTTTATAACAATTTATATACCCCGTCAGCTCAAGCTTCTTTTGAACAATGTCAGGAGTTCTTGAATTCGGTTCCTTTGAAAGTTATTTCGGAGGTAGACAATCAGCCATTAAATTGCCCGATTACTTCTGATGAAATCATCTCCGCGATTAAAGCTACTCGGTCTGGTAAAGCTCCTGGTCCTGATGGATATCCTATTGCGTTTTATAAGACCTTTATTCCCGTGATTGTCCCGAAACTCCAATCCGTTTTTGATGCTTTTATTAAGGATGGTTCGGTGTCTGGTTCTGCGGCGGA
The DNA here is from genome assembly GCF_964204655.1 of Triturus cristatus. Lineage (NCBI taxonomy): Eukaryota > Metazoa > Chordata > Amphibia > Caudata > Salamandridae > Triturus > Triturus cristatus. The sequence goes on along the minus strand of NC_140580.1, from coordinate 594,429,077 downwards.
TGCTACTATTGTAGTTATCCCCAAAGAAGGGAAGGATCACGCAGATCCCAAAAATTTTCGTCCCATATCCCTCCTTAACATGGAAGCCAAGATCTTTGCTAAAATTTTAGCTAAACGATTAGAGTCCTTTATTCCTCATTTGGTTCATCCCTCCCAAACAGGTTTTGTAAAGGGGCGTCTTGCACGGGATAATATTCGTACTTTTTGTCATATTCTCGGTGCCGCTAAACGATCTAATCTTCCGGCGGCAGCCTTGGCCCTTGATGCTGAAAAGGCCTTTGATAAGGTCTCTTGGCCTTTTCTACGAGCGGTTCTATGTGCACATAATCTTGGAGATTCCTTTATTCGTATGGTTATGTCTCTTTACTCCCGACCTAGAGCTAATATACGGGTGAACGGTGCTACGTCTTCCTTTTTTAACCTGTGTCAGGGCACTAGACAAGGTTGTCCTTTGTCCCCTCTCCTATTTTTGTTGTCCATTGATCCTCTCCTCAGAATGATTGACTCGCATCCAGATATTAAAGGGTTCTCTTTTGGGTCTCATCAGATAAAAACAGCGGCATATGCAGATGATGTTCTCATTTTCTCTGATGATATTGCATTGGCCATCCCTGCTATCTCGGATACGATTGCTCTTTTTTCAAAAGTTTCAGGATACACTCTGAACAAAGATAAGACAGAGATGTTTCCTTTAAATGCTTACTGCTTCTCCTCTCATATGGGTTCGGCGGGCTTTAAATGGCAATCCAAACACCTAAAGTATCTGGGTATCTATTTTTGTACCACCCTATATGCTACGGCTTCTTATAATGAATCCCAAACTATTCTTAAGGTGAGACGTCTTTTAGAAAATTGGTCTCCGAAGCATATTTCTTGGTGGGGCCGTATGCAGACTCTAAAAATGATGATCACTCCTATTATTAATTTTGTTTCCTCTATGCTTCCAGTAAGGCTTTCTGATTCCTTCTTCCATGAACTTGATCTGCTCACTTCTAAATTTTTATGGAATGATAGAAGGGCTAGGATTGCTTATAAATTTTTACGGAAATCTTATGATATGGGGGGCTGTAATTTTCCTGATTGGGGGAAATATCAAACTGCTTTTCTGGCGTCCCAGGGTGCCCTTTGGTTTTCTTCCCCATCTATTCATGCTCCAGCTTGGTTGACAATAGAACAGGAACTGGCCTCCCCTCTACCGACTGCATCTTTTTTAACCACAAACACCCTTTCTATTCCATTCTCTTGCTCTATTATTTTAGACACTATTGCAGCGGTTCGTAAGGTTGATAAGAGGGTAGCAGTTCCATTACATAAAACTAGATGGTCGTCTATTTGGCGCAATTCTAAAATCAAAATTAATATTGACCCTGAGTTGATGTCTTACTGGGCTGGGAAAGGTGTTTCACTTGTTAAACATCTCTATGATTCCAACAATGATCCTTCCCCTTTTTCATCCCTTGCTCAACATTTTTCTTTATCTAATTTAGATTTTTATACTTTTCTTAAGATTAAGGTTGCACTTGCTAAAGTACACCTTCATCCTTCTTCCCCGTTGATTACGCTTTTTCAGCTTTGGATCAGGACTGGCCATGTTGCGTCTCGGATTTATAAATTTTTATCGTCCTCTACACTCCCTTCCCATACTGTCACACAACAAAAATGGTTACATCATTTTGATCATAGTGTTACTGCTCATATCTCTTCTGATACCTGGCAAGATATTGGTAAATTTTCTCTTCGTAACAAAATTGCCCCCTCTCTAACGCAGTCTAAGTTTTTCTCTATTAATCTTCTTCATTGGACTCCCATTCGTCTGTACTCACTTAATCTCAAAGAAGACAATTTATGTTGGAGCTGTGGGCTTCTACCAGGAGATTTTCAACATATGTTCCTTGATTGTTCCCTTCTCCAACCCTTTTGGGATTCAGTTCACAAACACCTTATGCTCATCTTTAACATCAAATTTCAACTGTCTTTTCCATTAATTCTTTTGGGTCCGTTGGCGGCCCCAGTCCCTCTGCCTTTACATCCCATGGAGCTCCAGTTGTTGGACCTCTTGTTAACTATTGCAGTCAAAGTAATTCTCATGGAGTGGAAATCCTTTTCGTCTGTCTCTTACCATACTTGGTGGGCCTGGGTTTCCTTTCTACGAAGTGCTCATACGTCAGTGGACCATGCTCATCTTTCTCCTTCTATTTCCTCTGGTGTATGGGAAGCCCTAGATTCATACATGAAGTTGGCCGCTGAAGGGTTGGTGGAGCAATATCCCTTTGATTTGTCTGGTTAGTGTTGTCTTGTATGTTGGGTGATTCCTCTGGAAATCCTCTCCTCTTCCTTTCCTTCTCTCTGTCTCTCTTTTTCTTTCCTCTTCTCTTTCCTATTCTTTCCGTCTTTTCTTTCTTCCTTTCTTCTCTTTCCTCTTCTCCCTAATTTGCCATCTGTGGGTGATACTTTTGATATATATCTTTGCCAGACATCATTTTGGGTCTTCCCTCCTTAAGTATTTATTTATCTGATGTCTGCAGATTAATGAATGACAATGAATTGCTCTCCTACCAATTAATTTTATATTAATGTATTTATTATCTTATTGCCCGATATCAATTGTATCACTTTGGTTTATATCCTATGTGTCATATTTGCGCGTTTAAAACAATAAATTCTTTTGAAATGAAAAAAAAAAAGGCTATTTATATATAGGTATGGCACCACAATTGCAGTGAGAGCAGAGACCTCATACTAGCTCAGCTCAAGCCTCTTCACTCACGTTGCAGCTCAGCAAATCCCTGTAGTAAACAACCACAGTAATTTTCAATGGAGCATTTCGGCGAGGAAGTTTCTTATCAGCTGAGCACACATCAGAGCATGCCCCTGACTGGGCGTCTCTCTGGGACTGTAAAACTGTAGCCCTGTTTTTCAATGCACATGGGTCAAAGTGCACCATCTTGACCTCAAGAGTCATAAAAAGCTGTAGGATCACCCTCACAAATTGATAGGCGGTAGGTCTGCCACAGCAGCGTAAGTCTACTACCTAAATTAGTAGGGTTAGCAAGTTTGTATCAAAGCACCCCTCCTACAGAAGCCAGGAACTCATATCACATCTTCTAACTCATTGCCATCGGTGGTAAAAAAGAAAAATGGCTCAGTGGCTACAGCTAAACAGTTACCTATAATGTAACCACTTACCTTTAGATAAGCAATCTCGTTTCTGACCAAACTAGTGTACAGAAATAACAATTCTGAACATCAGAGAACAACTATTTTGCATCCAAAACAAAGGCCACAATGCATCATAAATACAGTTAAATGTATCCACAGCATTCACCACTATCAACCATGAAATGATTATTGAGTGCCTTGGCAAAGTCTCTGACATTGACAGAGATGCTTTCACTTTGTTATGTGTTTTGTCTAGCAGGCAACAGCCCTGTACTGTCAATCACATTAAGTGTGGTGCAAGGCCATGACACTGGTCAGAGAATTCTGTTACAAAGCTGTGTGGCCTGCTTGAAGGCCCACCTAAGAGTCATGCCTTTTAGCACTCTCCATACACAACCAGTGCATGAAAGCCTGAACAAGCTCTGCTTGTGCAAGATATGCACAATTTATTTACATTTATTCTGCTCTCACTTTGAGTGTCTGAAGCTGTGCAATGCATACTTTACGTTCTTCAAGTGACAGTGAAAGGTTGAGAGGGCAATGCCCAACCACCCTAATGGGTGAGCAACCACAGGTTATTGTGGGTATCCTGCTTTTCCTGTATGTTATTATATAAAATCATTCTTATACTTGCTTGTGACTTTTTGGGCTAATTACTGTCTATCCTCCAATGTGCCCAACAATGTTTGTGATTGTGACTATGTGTATGTGTCTTTCTCAGTGTGACTTTGGGAATGGCATAGTGTTTCACTGTATTTTATTGTGGCTGTACTGTAATTGATATGTGCCTTACAAGGTTCTGTAAACACCCGTCTTCATATAAGAGTGGGTCTGAATGCGGTGTTGGGGTGGCTGTTAATTGTATTAAAAAATGCAGAATTTTGAAACCAAGCAAACTACTATGCTCAGAAAATCTCAATGAAGTTACAAGCAAAGAAAGCTTAAACACTGCTATTCCTTAAATGCAATGAATATAATTTTTTAAACATGAAAGAAACCATACCATTTGAACCCACAGTTAAGCATGGCAATGGCCAGACGATCAATGAGAACCATTTGGCCTATTAGTACATTCTAATGTATGCCCTACATTAAAGCAAGACTCCAATCTTTCACTCAGTGAGTCGAAAGTATTGTACATGTTAAATATAAGTAGCTTCATTTGAACTTGAAAAGGGAAAGACTTATGATCCAGGAGGACTGTGGTTGGGATATTATTCACAAGGATGAGAAAGGGTTCATGTATGTACAGAAAATATCTAAGGATAGAACACATTTTTTGAACAGGTGCATTGATCAGGCAACTGGCAAAGACATTCCTTTGCAAATTATACATTGGATGATGAGACAGCTTTTGACTGAGTAAATTGGTCTTTTTTGAGGAAAAATGTCATTTGTAGAGTAGTTTCATTATGGCTGTGCAGTCCCTCACATATATCCCAGAAGACTAGAACTTTGATCAATGGGAAGTTACCATAATTTATTGAGATTGAAAGGGGTAGCAAGCAGTGTTAGCCCCTATCATATATTCTTTTTGATCTACCTTTATCACAACCTTTAAGAAATGATGATGAAGTAGCCACCTTCACCACCAGAGATAAAGTAACAAGGTAGCCCTATAAGCAGATTAATGTAATTGTTTACATATCAGCTCCACATAAGACTCTGCCTAGTATAGATTACCAAGTTAATTATTTTGGTCGCCTCTCTAGGTATGAAGTGATTACAGGAAAGTCTTAAATTCTAACTAGCGACACAGATTAAAATTAACTGAAATACAGATGGAAATCAGATATTTGTCATTAACATTACTCAGGATCCCAATGAAGTGAGGCTTAGTACTCTGAGCAAAATCACCACGCAAGTGCAAGGACTGCTAAGAAAATTCCAGAATCTACTAAAATGTTTTAGCCATGTTAGCTTGTTAAAAATGAGTATTATTCAAGATGATAACTTTATGGTTGTAACTATTCAGATGTTTTTGGGAAAAAAATCTTAGACAAGATCCAAGGGATGTTCATCAGTTTTGTTTGGACATTTAAGTGAGCCAGGTTGTTGTGAAAAAAGTAATGGGGGGCAAAAAAAAGGGGAATTAGGACTCCCTATTAGATAAGCTATATTATTGGGCATTTCAGTTGAAGAATCTTAGAATGCTAGTTTACTTTCCTGACCTTGCATAATCTCAAAGGCAACGTTAACAGGATGCTGCAAAGAAAGATCTAATATGTCCTATCTTCCCTCACATACTTTAATAAGGTGAAGCTAAAAGTATTGTGGGGTGCTGCAAGACTGTGGTTTAAGGTGACAACAGCAAAGGGAAACCTGTACTGAAGAACATTGCAATCAGTTTTTGGATTCAACAGGAACCCCAGGGTGCTTACTAGACTGGCTGCACATGTATTTAAGGAAATCTGGATACAAGTGTTCGGATAAGTGTGCAGGGATACAAACAGGTAGTAAGAATCATTTCATGATCCAAATGGAGGTGTCCGAACCAAGTTCACAAAGGTAAACATACACTTTTGTATAAGTTTACAATTGTTTGCGATTCGCAAAGTGATTTATGAGTAGTATCTTTATGAGTGCAGATTCCGGTGACTCCGCATTCGTAAATTTACTACTCATAAATCCCTTTGTGAATAGCAAACAATTATAATCTTACCCAAAAGTGTAAATTTACCTTTGAGAATCAGGCCAATTCAGATTATCTCTTTGGCACTGTTGTTGCAACCTGGAAGTATGACAGATGTTTGCACTCAACGTAATATGGGAATAATTGGAAAGTATCTATGAGACTGTTGTGCTCCATTATTATACAAAAAGAATATGCTCTTGGAGGAATTATTTCTACTCAACTTAATCCTATGCTGGTCAAACCAATGATCCGAGGACATCAACACAACATCATTGTATACAACCAATGGTGCGATGATTTAAATACAAATATAATTATGCAAATTAAATTAACAAAGCATCACATTCATTATTCATGATTACAGGACAAATAACATTTTTGATACAGCACTACATCAACAAACCAACACCGACGCTACATCATGATTCTTATGTTCACATTTTTATATTCCCGAGTTATGCCAATGTAGCGAAGCAACTTTTTTCTTACATTGTCCTATTATTTCAGCAGTAACGTTTTGCACATATTTCCATGTGTGACTATTTTGGATTAGTTTCCCTGAAACTAAACATGTTAACACATCTAGCTTTGCACAACATTATCACAATGCCCTGAACATAATGTACAAGGTCTCTTTTAGCACTATGTACAATTGTCATCTATATCTTCATCCACGGGCGACAGGACTATCTATATATCCATAGCGTTCCTAATCTATACGCAGATTGCAAGGCTGCTTTCTATTATAAAAAATGAACATCCCAATAGATTAGCAGATGAGGCACTCCAGCTGACACCAGAGGTCCGTGCATGCTGAGAATTTACTACGCAGGGGTCTGACATCTCGTGAGGGGTTTCCAGTTCATGACCAAGACGGGGTCCTTCATTCTCTCCTACCAGGTAATGGGGTTGGATCGTTCCTTGGGGGTATTCTTGGCTCTACACCTACACACACTCTAGGTACACTTAAAGTAGGGTTCACATAGTAGGAGTACTTTCAATTACTGCCTTGTTTTATATGCCAGCATATATACATTGTTTTAGCACCATGGTAGAAATATATATACTATTCACACTTTTATCTGCTTCTGTCTATTAATTATTGCAGCGCATGTATTCACAAGATTAGCTCTGGTTCAATAAATATATTGAACACATTACACTGTGTACTTTCTGTTTACTTCTGTGAGAATAAGTTAGCCCGAGTGACTGAGCGAAAGATTCTGACTGTTTCGGCAATTCCTGAGGGGTCAGGGTTGTCACTTTCAGTAGTTGCCAGAAACCATTAGCTCCCTGGTAGGTTAGGGGGGCTTACGGTGGTACTGAGAGCTAGCTGGTCTATAGGCCAACATATCCTGTGAGGGTGTCCATAATCAGTCTTGGTACCAAGCCCCAAGTTTATGTTGTCTAAACAATGCACGGATAGTACAGATTAGTAGTAACTACATGACACATTCTTTAGGTTTCAGGATCTAAGGAAGACAAGAAGCCTCCTAACTATAAAGGTCCAAGACACCTGAGTCCATGAGATATAAATCATCACATTTCAACTTTGAATGATGGACTAAAAGCACCATGGGATGTTATTGATGAGAGGGCAAATTGTCATCGTCCGCGAGACCATCCTCAGGACCCAGTGTTGTGAACGAGTGAAACCTATAGGTACTGACACAAAAACACTCAATGAAACAAACTAGCACAACATTATGGTATGCATTGCATGCCCACAATCTATAGCTGAAGATATAGAAATCAATGTGAACCTTATGTAGAGCCCATGTGTTTAAAATATCTCCGTCTGCAATCCAATGCAATAAAACACCCAACTACAATTGAGCAACATTAAAAAAAAGTTTAAAAACATTTGTGTATACATATCCATTACACAGCCAACGAGCTGCAACACCTTGCATTGCCTGAAATTGGTATGTTTGTACTAAGCCACTACAACTCAAGATACATAGCTTACAAATCAGGCACACGTCTGCATGAAGGTGTCCAGAGATGCCCTATGGATCAAAACGTAGCAGCAAAAAAGAGTCCCAGCATAATTAAATTAGAACTAGTGCTTCATCAGAAGGTGCCTCAAATTCCCACCTAATGGTGAAAAACATAAAGTATCTTGCCCATACGAACTTTAAGTAACTCGGGAACTGTAATCTAAAAATGTAATGCAATTTCGCCAGGGTAACCCTCGAGGCACTACAGATATGTATTACCAGTGATATGTCCAAAGTGAAATACTTACTTATATCACGGATTTACGGGCCCAGCTCAACCAATCCTGACATGCGTTCATACCCTTATGGAGGCAGAATATATGTGAATATAGAAGCTCGGTCACATGGTTGTGACTTGAGCAGAAAGCACCTCTCGCCAAACTGAGTGGCCATCTTACAATAACAAACAATAGCCTTGAGAGTGGGACTGGGCAAACTGAGCACCATCTTGCAATAGTAAAAAATATGCTGCTGTTTTATGAACATTAATTACAAATAATAATGGGGGTAGTAATGTAAAAAATATTTTTATCACACCAGTGTGTATCCTCAGCACATAGCCTGAAAGGACTGCGAAGATCTATGCAATTACCAGCAACGAACATGAATAACAGTATAATAACAGTGTCACTGTCACAGAATAAATACACTGAAAAAATCACTTGTTAAGTCCACTAAATTAGAATAGTATCGGACCATGGGTAATAAGAAAAATGGTCCGTGCAAAGAACATCCAAAAGCAAAGTACAATACCGCGGCCACCTTAGGAGTGTTACAAAGTCCTAACAACTCCAGAGCTCCACCACCGAACAAAGAAAGGAGATTGTTCTACTTTACAATCATCCTACATATGAATGCTAATGTATAATCTAAATTCCAATCAAAACTTTTATAATGACCTATAACTGGGTTCTAAAAAGAACCTAGAGACAGTCATCAAATAGCAAAAGTTTTGGATTTGATGTGCCATTTGAGACTGTAACTTCAACAATCAGTGATGTCATCAGTGATTGTCATTTGAGATGTCATCAGTGATGTCACTGACCATGTCATGAGTGATGTAATATGTGAAGTCATCAGCAGTGCATTGCGGGGGCACGAGTTATAGTTAGCTCTACTAACTATAACGGCTGAATTTCTCTGTTTTTTTACGAGTGAAATGTCCATCTAACTATAACGTCAATGAAACCTATGGTTTCTGCAGTGAATTTCTAAGGTTTTTTAAAAGCTAATTTCTAACTATAACGTCCCTGAAACCTATGTTTTTTTCAGTGAATTTCAAAGGTTTTTTAAATGCTAATTTCTACCTATAACGCCCCTGAAACCTATGTTTTTTTCAGTGAATTTCTAAAGTTTTTTAAATGCTAATTTCTAATTATAATGTTCATTGAACCTATGTTTTTTTCAGTGATTTTAAATTATCATTCCATTCTCAACCTGATGAAACCAGCCGATATTGCCAGTTTTCCGGCAATAGCTTCCGCAAAACAAATTGCCACAAATGAGAGCGAAATTAACGCTAATGATATGCAGAGTAGGCGTTCCCGTGCAAAAATAAAACGAAAACACCACTTCCCGATATTGTCAACGACCAGCGAAATCTGTGATGCGATCCAAAAACAGGTGATAAGCCGTGTTAGCAGTAGGAATTTAACATCTGACTTTCACTGGAGTAAAGCAGGATGACTGCCTACACTGTAAAAGGGAGCCCAGCCCGGAACCACATCTGAAGACCAACACATGTCATAGAGTTAATGATCATACAGCTCCAACACCCAAGAAGGCCACAACACCCACCACCCCCAGGACCTCCCCCTTGGACCACCCACCCCCTTCTCTACTATCACCGAGGCAGCGCAGAACAGCGAACCTTCCCAAAATGGCATGGACCCTCAGCCACACAATAGCTGAATGTTGGTAGACGTGGGAAAGAAGTATGTGTGAAGGACCCATCAATAACAATGCACACAATGCCAAGTGTAGCGGTAATGTGCTGGACAGACCTCACTACGAAGAGCACAGACCTCTCCATGTGTACATATACTGCTGGTGCTTGTACTGTTGTGGACAGTGGACGCAACCATGTTACCTCAGGCAGTGGGGAAGATCTCGGTCATGTAGGTGTGTCGTCCCCCCTGTAAACGGAACCGGAAGCGGAGTGGGCTGCTCCACTGTATGCCACTGTAGCATAGAATTGTGAATAAATAGGCCGGGACTCTGGGCGTGGTTCACTTCTGGGAAGGCCAACGCATCTGCCAGAGCGGCGGCCCTCACCCTGCCACGATGCTGCTGCCATGACCGCTGGCCTCCTCGACACAGGCCCCCTGCGAACCCAGCAGCATAGCACCGTAGAGTTATATCTGTACAGACTACTGCCTTCGATGTACACTGTGGACAGCAGGGCTCACAATTAAGATCAATTCGCGATTGCAGATGACGCAGTCCAGTATGCAAGAGAAATTGCTCACAGTGCGGCCCGCCGGGACTACGCATCATCGCAAGCTGCGCACAAGCTGAGTGCTTCAGGTACCACTAACTCTGTGCATCATAAGTCATCACCACGTAGCCTTATTAAGGCAGAATTCATTAGAAAAAAGACATTGCTACCAGTGCAGCCTGCCCGGGCCACACATCATCGCAGGCTGTGCACACGCTGAATTGTTCCTGTGCCACTAACTGTGCAGCTCAACTCTATGCCACGTGCCTGTGGGCCCTTGTTGACCGCTGCCTCCGGCCTACACTGCGGTGAGCGGTGCTCACAACTCAAATTCAGTCTTGATTAATTAATTTAAGAGTCCAGTAGACAATTAACTATAACGTCGCCGAAACCTACACATTTAGACAATGTATTCCATACATATTTCATCTTCTGTTACCTACACTGTGGCCAGCAGAGCTCACAACTTACATTGAGACATGATTTATTAATTGCAGAGAGAATTGTACTCTATGTCCTCGGATTTTGTCAAGAGGAAGTGACAAAAAGCATTCCTCAATGTCTGTGCTGACCACTGCCTTCAATCTACACTGCGGACAGCAGGGCTCACAATTTAGATCGAGTTGCGATTGCAGATGACGCAGTCCAGTAGGCAACAGACATTGCTACCAGTGCGGCCCTCCCGGACCACGCATTATCGCTGGCTGTGCACAGGCTGAATGCTTCTGATGCCCCTATCTCAGTGCACCACAACTCATGGACCCTTTATGATAGATTATTTTGTGTATAATTTTAGATCTGCTGCCCCTACCTCAGAGCACCACAAGTCATGGACCCTTTATGATAGAATCTTTTGTGTATTATTTTGCATCTGGTGCCCCTACCTTAGTGCAGCACAAGTCATAGACCCTTTATGATTGAATCTCTGCATGTGATCTGATAATTACTGTTGTACTTGTTGCCAGCACTAATCATTCCCTGAGGGCTGGCTTACACTCACCCCACACACATCCAGCACAGACGTCACTGGACATGTGACCCTGGTAATAAAAAGGAGCCGAGCGCACACGCCCGTACCCAGTTGCACTATCTATCTAACTGTGACCGTGTGTTAATTTTGTATGCATGATGCTGCCCCTGGGCCCTACCATATTACATTCTGCTGTGGACAGTGCACTCAACCATGTTACCTCTGGCAGTGGGGAAAACTTTGGTTATGTAACTTTGTCATTGTATAAATACATAGGTAGAGACTGGATCATTAGAGTACTGCAAGGAGAGTGTATAGTGAATTTATAAGTGCTTGGGGATTGGCGGAGTGATTGGATAAGTACATATGTTGGCGAAGACTAACCCCTGAGCACGAGCTTGGCTCTAATTGGCTGAACTCCATGTGCCAAAAACTGAAATTTGGGCTTTGCATGGCCCTGTATTGCTACAGTTGCAAAACTCCACTGAATGTGCAATAAACATTCATATACACACAGATATGTCATGTGCACAAACTTTCATGTGTGGAAGCATGGATAAATGTAGGGTCAGTGATTCCCCCTACCTTCCATGTTGGCCATGTTGTGGGACTTGGGTCACAAGATGACACATTGGCGCTTGCGGCCCGGGTGGCGGCAGCACTACAACAGGAACACCCGCATCAGTTGACTCCTCATACAGCCCAGGACGGAACCACGCCCATAGCTCCGGAGTCATTGTTCACATCCTCACACAGGACTGGCATAAGCCAGGCCAACCCACTCCGCTTACGCTTACAGGGAGGGACGGCAACCCTACATGGCCCAGGTTTTCATTGTAGTGATCTGCTGGTCACAGGTCTAGTTCTCAGGATGCCACAGCCACTCCCTCACAGCTGGTTTACACCCACACCACACCCATAAAGCACAGGCGCCACTGGACATGTGACCCTGCCAATAAAAAGGGCCGGGCGCACGTGCTGGAGGCCATTTCCATTCTCTGCCATGACTCGAAGTACGCAGAGTTGGTGGCAGCCGAGGCACTTTGCCTGACACGGGCCTCCCTCCACGTGGCGATATATTGAGTTCCACAGAGTTTGTGCCACCAGAGCTCAGCGGGTGTGCAGCCTGTGATGATGCGTGGCCTGGATACACTATCCTGGCAATCAAGACCCGATTTGAATTGTGAGCTCGGCTGGACCGCGTGTACACCAAAGGCAGCTGGCTACACAGACACGACTCCTCGTCGCAATGCAGCAACATGCGCTGTGGGCCTGTGCCGCGGAATCCAGTGACAGCTGAGGAGGTTTCTTCGGGACATGGTGGGCCCTCTTACGTACACACCGGTGGCGGAAGGTGAGCAGAGAGGCTTGTTTGCGCAGCGGCAGGCAGTTACCTCTGGGCGGCGGGAGTGGATGGTGTGCAGCAGCCTGGGTGCGCAGGGGTGGGCAGACACCTTTGGGTGGTTGGAGTGGATGGTGTGCAGTAGCCTGGGTGTGCAGGGGTGGGCAGACACCTCTGGGCAACGGGTGTGGATGGGGTGCAGCAGCCTGGGTGCGCAGGGGCTGGACAGTGATGAAGGTGTGTGCAGTTGTATGTACTCTGCCATTACTGATTCTATACTATGTTTCAGATGAGTGAGCTTGAGGGTTGCAGTATGTCCTAGCACGTAGTTGGAGACACACCAGTGGCAAAAAGGTGAGCAGTGAGGCCTTGATGCGCAGGGATGTGCAGACACCTCTGGGCGGTGGTAGTGGACGAGTGCAGCAGGCTGGGTGCGCAGGGGCAAGCCGACACCTCTGGGCGGCGGGAGTGGATGGGATGCAGCAACCTGGGTGCACAGCGATGAAGACATGTGCAGTTGTATATATTCTGCCATTTCTGATTCTATACTTTGTTTCAGCTGAGTGAGCTTGAGGGCTAGAGTATGTCCTGGTACATGGTTAGAGACACACCGGTGGCGGAAAGGTGAGCTGTGAGGATTTTGTCCGCAGTGTCGGCATTCGCTCGCTCTCTCCATCTCTTCCTTTCTCTCTCTCACACTCTTTCTAATTTTATCTCTCTCTTCCTCTCTCTCTCACTCTTTCTCTCTCTCTTCCTCTCTCACTCTTTCTCTTCCTCTTCCTCTCTTTCTCTCTCTCTCTCTCTCTCTCTCCTTTGATGGGCGCATAACGCAAAATCTTATCTTCCTTTTTGTCTTGCAGGCTGTGATTCAGATTATTGAGGTATGACACGCCATGGCTGTACCTACTTTTTTTGTTGTTGTTTTTGTTTAAATACAATTTTCATATGTAAATCCATAGATGACTGAATCTCATTTGTCCAACCTCACATGCATCCAGTGCGGCCCGCTCAGAGCACGCATCATCACAAGCTGCGCACACACTCACTGCTTTACGTGCCAACAACTGAGTGCACCGCAAGTCATCGCCATGTAGCCTTATAAGGCAGAATTCATTAGACAAAAGACATTGTTACCAGTGCGGCCCGCCCGGACCACGCAATATCGCAGGCTGCGCACACGCTGAGTGCTTCAGGTAACACTAACTGTTCAGTTCAAGTCAACGCCACGTGTCTGTGGGCCCTTCCTGACTGCTGCCTCCGGCCTAGATTGTGGTCAGCAGGGCTCACCATTAAAATTAAATCTTGATTCATTAACTTCACAGTCCAGTAGGCAACTAACTATAACGTAATCCATGTACAAAAGAGAAGGTGCACCAAAATAAAAGTCAATGTCCTCCAAGAGTATCCAAAAAATATGCTTTTACTATCCTTGCTACAAGAACTGGTTTTATATAAGTTATAGCTTTAGTACAATGACCAAATTCATCTTGCAAGTCCAAAGGAACACTAAACAGCAGTCTACACTGCGAACACCAGAGCTCACAGTTCGAATTCAGTTTTGATTTATTAATTGCAGAGTGAACTGTACTCTATTTCCTCGGATTTTGTCAAGAGGAAGTGACAAAAAGCATTTCTCGAAGTCACCGCTGACTACTGCCTTCCATCTACACTGCGGACAGCAGGGCTCACAATTCAGATCGAGTCGCGATTGCAGATGACGCAGTCCAGTAAGCAAGACACATTGCTCCCAGTGCGGCCCACCGGCACCACGCATCATTGCTGCCTGCGCATACACTGAATGCTTCTGATGTTCTTACCTCAGTGCATCACAACTCATAGACCCTTTATGATAGAATCTTTTGTGTATGATTTCAGATCTGTTGCCCCTATCTCAGTGCACCACCAGTCAAAGTCCCTTTATGATAGAATCTTTTGTGTGTTATTTCACATCTGGTGCCCCTACCTTAGTGCAGCACAAGTCATGGACCCTTTATGATAGAATCTCTGTGTGTGATTCGATGTTTACTGTTGTACTTGTTGCCAGCACCAACCATTCCCTGAGGGCTGGCTTACACTCACCCCACACGCATCCAGCACACGCAACACTGGACATGTGACCCTGGTAATAAAGAGGGGCCGAGCGCGCCCGTACCCAGTTCCACTATGTATCTAACTGTGTCTGTGTATTCATTATATATGCATGATGCCTGTGGACCCTACCACATTACATTGTGCTGTGGACAGCGCACGCAACCATGTTACCTCTAGCAGTGGGGAAAACCTTGGTTATGTCACTTTGTCTTAGTCATTGTAGAAGTACATGTGTATAGACTGCAAGGAGAGTATATAGTGAATTTATAAGTGCTTGGGGATTGGCGGAGTGATTGGATAAGTACATATGTTGGCGGAGCCTAACCCCCGAGCATGAGCTTGGCTCTAATTGGTTGCCCTCCATGTGCCAAAAACTGAAATTTGGGCTTTGCATGGCCCTGTATTGCTACAGCTGCAACACTCTACTCTGAATGTGCAATAAACATTCATATCCACACAGATGTGTCATGTCCACGATATTTTATGTGTGAAAGTATGGATAAATGCAGGGTCAGTGATTCCCCCTACCTTCCATGTTGGCCATGTTGTGGGATTTGGGTCACAGGGTGACACAGTGGCGCTTGCGGCCCGGGTGGTGGCAGCACTACAACAGGGACACCTGCATCAGCTAATTCCTCATACAGCCCATGACAGAACCACGCCCAGAGCTCCGGAGTCATTGTTCACAGCCTCATGCAGGACTGGCATACGCCAGTCCAGCCCACTCCACTTACGCTTACAGGGAGGGAAAACAACGCTACATGGCCCAGGTTTTCATTGCAGTGATCTGCTGGTCACAGGTCTAGTTGTCAGTACACCACAGCAACTCCCTCACGGATGGCTTACACCCACACCACACCCATCAGACACAGACGTTACAGGACACTTGACCCTGCCAATAAAGAAGACCGGGCGCACGTGTTCTACGCCATTTCCATTTCAGCCTTGCTGGCACCGGATGCACTGAGGCCGGCACAGGCACACCGTCACGGGACGGTGATTTTCAGTGCACTGAGGTAGGGGCACCTTAAGTGCTGAGCGGGTGTGCAGCCTGCGATGATGCCCCGTCCCAGCGGTCTAAACAGGTCAGGTTTTGTGTGTCCTGCTGGACCACAGTGTAGGCCTGAGCCATCAAAAGGCGGGGGCCTACCGCCACATGGCGTGGCCTCGTTAGTCACAGAGTTAGTGGCACCGCAAGAGCTGAGCAGGTGTGCAACCTGCAATGATGACGGGTGCACTGGTATGTCTGGTAAAATCAAGACGCAGCACCAAATGTGAGACCTGGTGGCCTGCGGAGCTGGGCTGCATGATGTGGAGGGTGCCCTGTCCGTGGACCCCGGGCTTGAGGCTTGCAGCGGCACATGGTGGGCCCTCTTTTCTACACGCAGGTGGCAAAAGGAGAGCAGTGAGGCCTGGATGTGCAGGGACGGGCAGACGCCTCTGGGCGGCGGGAGTGGATGGGGTGCAGCAGCCTGGGTGTTTCAGGGGCTGGACAGCGATGAAGGCGTGTGCATTTGTATGTACTCTGCCATTACTGATTCTATACTATGTTTCAGATGAGTGAGTTTCAGGGCTGCAGTATGTCCCGGCACGTGGTTGGAGACACACCGGTGGCGGAAAGGTGACCTGTGAGGGTTTTGTCCGGAGTGTCGGCCCTCACTCTCCCTCTCCATCTCTTCCTTTCTCTCTCTCACACTCTTTCTCTGTTTCTCTTTTTCTTCCTTTCTCTCTCACTCTTTCTCTTTCTCTCTCACTTTCGCTCTTTCTCTGTTTCTCTCTCTCTGTTTCTCTCTTTCTCTCTCTCTTCCTCTCTCTCACTCTTTCTCTCTTTTGGTCTCGATATCTCTCTCTCACTCTTTCTCTCCTTCTCTCTCTCTTCCTCTCTCTCACTCTTTCTCTCTTTCTCTCTCTCTTTTGATGGGCGCATCTTATCTTACTTTTTGTCTTGCAGGCTGTTATTCACTAATTGTCAAGAGAAGACACGCCATGGCTGTACCTACTTTTATTTTGTTGTTTTGTATAAATAAAATGTTTTATATGTACATCCATAGATGACTATGATTCTCATTTGTCCAACCTCACATGCATCTTGATTTTTATAATTGTGCGACATCAGCCGATTTGTTACGTTCCAGGTTGCTATCACACTTGTTTGTGGGGGGTGGACGGGGGGGTCGCGACTCCAAACTTTCTTTTTTTTTAAACGTTCATTTTCATAAAATGTTTTTTAAAGGGGAAGGGGGCCATGTGGCCCCCCTCGCTGGCCACTTCTGGCCCCAGGACCCCATCCCCCAGGGCCTGGCCCCTGTTGGGGACCGTGGGGGAAGCCCCAATGTCCCCACGGTCCCACCAGCTCCCCGACTTCTGCGGAAGCCGGCATTGCTTTTGGGCAACGGGAACAGCTAACATGCAGCTTCCCTTGCCCAAAAGCAATTCTCCTTCCTTTATTGAAACGAGACGAGATTTTCCTCCATCCGCTTCAATGAAGCAAACCACAGTTTGCTATCACAGGGTGGAAGCCATACTCCCACCCTGTGATAGAAAACGCCCCAGGGCCATCAAGAGCACCAGGAGGGGGACTGCACGGACCCCTCCCTCTATTTTCAAAGCCCCAGGGAAGAGGTGGTCCCCAGGGCTTCGGGGGGCCCGCGAGGCCCACCCTGCTTATTTAATTAAAGCCCCAGAAGGTGGCGATCCCCGGGACTTGGGGTGGCCTCGGAGGCCTCCGAACAATTACAAAACAAGCTCCAGGGAGGTGGCGATAACCGGGGCTGCGGGAGGGCCGTGTGCCCTCCCGTACCTAATTTACATGGGAGGTGGCGGTCCCCGGGGCTGGGGAGGCCCGCAGGACCCAGCAATATAATTATAGGATTGCCCCCGCAACCTGGCCCACCCAGGGGCTCATTTAAATGAAGTGGGGGAGCCGCCGCTTCATTTAAAAAAATTTAATTTCATCAGGATTCTCGCACCCAGCGCGCATTCTGACATTTTTTAAATAAAAAAAAAAATAACTTTTAGGCCTGAGGGTCCTTGTGGGACCCCGTGAGAAACTAAACTTAAGTTTTTTTTTACTGTTTTCTTGTAACTATGTTCTACCGAGTCACAAGAGGGCTATCAACACTTCCTGGTTTGCAGTGTTGGCAGTCAATCACAGTGAAGCTTGTGGGTGTGGCACCCAATCACAGTGAAGCCCGCGGTCGGGAGGGTGCGTGAACCCACCGCTGCCCCAGATATCGAAACTATTATTTTTTGAATTTCTCAGCAACTACTGAACTGATTTACACCATTTTAAAAAAAGACGCTTTCTGAATCAAGAACTACCTTTTTGCTAAATTTGATGTAATTCCGTTCAGCAGTTCGAGCTGTAGCCTGTAATAAAATTACCTATGGAAATTAACATGGAGAAACACTTTTTGGGACCCCCCTTTTTTCTCAGCCCCCACTTGACCAATCACTCCCAAACTTTCAGGATAGGAGCTGACCTTAATAGACCTTTTTTTGAGAATTTAGCGAACTTTTGTCAAACGACGCCAAAGTTATTAGCAAATCAAAAAATGCTTTTCCTATGAAAACTAGGTTCCAACTATAACTACCTACTGGCAACCGCCAGTAGGTAATATATATGATATTTGACCGGCATGCTGATCTTTTAATAAATATTTCACCTGCACCTACTACGTGGTCTGTTATTGTCTGTTTCGGTCTTCGATCTATCTCTGAGGATCTTTGGGACTTTGGTGGCGAAATGAGGGGAAGTGGGATATGATCTTTGTACTTACTTTTTAAAGTGTAAATTTTAATGTATAGCGAACCTGCAATTTTAGTGCTGTATCAATCTCTGAATTTTACTATTTAAATTTTACTGATATTGTATACCTTTGTGCTTTTATGACTGTTATTATCATGGTCGAATAAAGCTTTTTTGATGATGATGATGATGACAGTCCGAAATACATTTTTAAAGAGATATTGTGCACTTTCTAACCACTCGTCTTGAACTATTGGGTCATGATGTAATTATTTACATAGTTTAAAGAGCCTATATTGACTGGCAGTTCAAGATTATATAACAATATCTCATTGTAAAGTGCATGATGCAGAAAGTGCCATACTGTCTATAAAACGTGCAAATCTAGGCCTTTAAAACCTTTGTCGGAAAAATTATTTTGAAAGGATTAAAACCCCCTATTATCTGGTGTACAGCATTGTAAAATACTGAATCCAACAGGAAAAAAATAAAATATATATATAAATATATATATAAATATGATATGAAAAAGTATATGAAAAATTGATAATCTCCCTATCATCAATGATTACAATAAATCATTTCTGATTGTCCCACTTCCAGATTCTGGGCAAGTGCCCTATCCATTAGCTGTTGTCTCAGGTGTCCATACAGTTATGCTGATCCAACAAACAATCTTTGTAAACATCAATGTCTGTATGTCCAGTTTCACTCTCTTTTTTTAGGTGCACCCAGCCAATAATAAGACTGTGATTTGTGACTTAAGAGTGCTATACAAGTGCTAGTGTGAAACCCCCCACCCCCCCAAAAAATAATATTAAAAACTTCTATGGTACATAAACTGGCTGGCTGAATTAATTCTATTAACTACAATCCGAATAACATAGTTCATAGGTGGACATGTAGATCTTCTTCTGTATTTAAGCCATTCTGCATCCTAGAATTGAACCTCAAAATGTATCTTGATTCAAGTTGTTTCAGTCATTTCTCCCTGTTTCCACCCCACTATTTAGCACTTGATCCAATGCAAAGTATCTAAGATCCTCTAACTTATTTGCAAGCATTACTTCAAAGTGCCTGGCCATTGGATAAGTTTGATCTTTGTTTTGTATATGTATATATATATATATATATATATATATATATATATATATATATATATATATATATATATATATATACTCTTTTATTGCATATCAATGACCAGTTACTTAATGAAAGCACCAACATCTGGATCTCATTCAGTGAGTGATAGAAAGAAGACGGAGATAATGAATGTCATCAATGAATAGTGAAAACTTGAAGCCAAATATAATGCTCAGTCCCAGGACTGTACCTCCGCTTAATTAATACAAAGTGGATAATGTTCCTCTTAGGATCTCATTTTTACATGTCGGGAATCTGATTAAATGTATAGGCTTCGTTTTTTTCATTTATTAACAGTTCTCCAACTGCACATATGAAAAAAAATATGAAGTCTTAAACAAAAGAGGTAAGTGTGTCAAACTTCCCATTCCCAACTACAGTATAATGGTCTGTCAATGTTAGTAGCATGCCTGTGAACTGTCCATTTTTTTTAATGCCAGGGGTGTGCTTGCATTGTGGGATACAGACCGACAGTTACTCTTTAAGTTGCTCATCTAGAGTTTGTAGATCATACTACCATCACTCTATACCGTCCGACTGCTGTCATTGCATTTTCCCGAGAGAGATCTCTGAAAATGGACATTTAATTGTAGATTTAAATGGGCTAATTTCTTTCTTGTTAATAGAGGTTCTTTTCAAAAGTGCTCTTAGACAGTTTATGTGGGTAAATACAGGTCTAGAGCACAAATTAATGTTTAGAGGAGGTAAGAAAAAATAAACTACCTATCCATAATAAAAATCTTAATCTAAATGTCTAGTCCCTGGTCCCCTAGACAATGGATTATGAAAACACTAATTATGGAAAGAATCTGATCTGTCTTCTTAAATCAAAACTAGCAACACTCAAGCAGTCTTTCATGCAGCAGCATGACTGGTGCCTGGCACCTACTGAGTGACTAATTAACCCTGGCTATAAGTCCTCTGGATGCAAGTTATTAATGTATACATGTTTGTATGCCATTGAAGGCAGTTCTCTTAAAAATAACAGATATGTAGCTTGGAAGGTCATGTTTAAGTTTTTTCTAAATGCACAATTTAGGGTGACAAGTTATGTTTGAAATACTGATGTTTTTATGATGTATTTAGTCGTAACTGATTAAGCATTAAAATTGCACTTGAAACTATATTGATTAGACATTTAGAAGTGTGTTCATTGAGGGGGCGTGGCTTGATGCCAGCAGAAGATGGCTGCTTACACTGATGTTCCGTGGCAACTTGGGAGGGTTTTTGACCTCCGTTCCCCCAATTGTGCTGTTTGGTCGCTTGCTACCTGGATATTGCCTCATGAACCTTGCCGGTTCTTGCTGAGCCGCTTTTCACCGACCTGTGAGCAGTTCGCCAACTCCTTTTCTTATTCAAATGTGCGGCGCGTTTTCTTCACGGGACTCGCGCCCGCCTTTTTGTCTTCTTTATCGTGGTTTCTGCTTTCACCGCAACGTTCCTAATTGGCTTCTTTACTTCCTCAATGCGGCTAAAACATATATTTTTCGATATGCGTTTCAATTTTTAGGCATTTTCTTCAACTGGCACCTGTTTATTTTGGAATGCTGCATCTTCAGGTATTGCCTGTGTTTTCCACATGGAGCTTAAATTCTTGAGACCACCTACTCCCTTTTATGCAGTCCTACATTAAGCAGCCACAAAACTACTCAGACCTCACCTCAAGTTATGCTCATTAATTATCCTATTGCAGTCATTACCATTGTTTTTGCTCATCTTCTGCACTGCTTTTGCAGAGTCTGCCACCTGTAATTTTATTTTCCTCATACAGTGATACTTCAAGGAGCGGTTCGGGATATATGTTCCATTCCTCGTCACATGGCCTAACTTCCAACCGAAAGAATACGATTTCTCTTCGTGAGTCTTACATTCAAATTGCTGTTTTGCTTGACAGAATCTGCATTCTCATTGAACCTTTGTTTTTTCGCTGACTCCTCCTTTCAACAAATTTTGTTCCTTTTTCTTCTCAATACATCTTACTGACGGAAATTCACAAACAATCTTCAATGACTTTCACTGTTTTTCATTTTTATAGCAGACATTCTCATTAATTTGTTGTATACACACGCTATATGTTCTATGGGGAGAACAAAACCTGGTGGATGCTCCACTCAATTGCCTGCATCGTCATCTCCCCATGAGGAACATAATCCTTTCAATATTCTTCAATCCAACACAGAGGAGAGTTCTAGTAATAATGTGTCCCTTCCAATGGGTGCTTCTTCATCGTCTTCTAACATTCCGATTTCCACAGTAAACCTTCTCTCAAATCAAATCAAATCAAATTGCCTCCACTCTTACACCTGGCAAGCGTGTTAAAAAAGATCCTCCATCTCCTGCCACTTCTCCTTCTCCCTCATCTCTTGACTTACTTCTGGTAGAAATCCATGCTCTTCGTCCTTATATGGAGGAAACTAATAACCATCTTCCAGCCTTGGATGATAAGTGGTCACAAACTGAGAACAGAGTCGTACAGGTGGAACAATGTGTTGATTCCCTTCAAGCTGGAGTAGCCCAGATTCCCACAATGCAAACGGAAATTTCTTCTCTGAAAAAGCAAATCGAAAACCTCTAAAATCGCAATAGACGTAATAATCTGCGTTTATATGGTCTGGTAGAGGGGCAAGAAGGTTCAGATCCTATACAATTTTTCAAATCTTTCCTTCCAAAACTCTTGGGTATTCCTGAATCTCCTATTCTCAATATCCAGAGAGCATATCGCTTGGGACACCTTACACGTTCTCCGACTCCTTCCACTAAACCAAGAGGTGTTATTATGTATTTTTTAGAATATACTGATCTGTTGAAAGTACTGCAGGCAGCCAAAACTAAAGGCCAACTATCCTGGCAGGGCTCTAGCCTTTTCTTTTCCCAGGATTATGCGAAGGATACAGCAGATAGAAGAAAGACATTTTTGGATATGAGACCGGCTTTGCAAAACCTTAATGCTCGATTAGGCCTTTTTCATCCCTGCCTGTTCAAAGTGACTTACAAAAACAAAACAACGAACTTTGAGGATCCAGCTTTGTTGCAACGTTTCATCGATAATTGTAGAGAGGAGGACATGGAGGTTTCCCGAATTTCCAGCACCTGATGTAATAATTCATAATTCCTCTCTTTGTGCATGACTTCTATACTGCTTCTCCTCTGGCAACACTTCTTCGTCAACTGTAGAGCAGAGGACCTGGTTGTTTCCAGCGTCTCTAACTTTTGATGCATTGTTTCTCTGTTTTGCAATCGTTGCTTATTTGGATTTTTCTCTGATTTGTTATTAATTGTTCACGTTTCAATCTGTTTCTTTATGGCTCCTTGCTCTCTTTGTCTTTTTATTTCTATCTAAGTGTGGTATCCTGTTTTATTTGCTCCCTGTGATTATTGGTCTCATTGGAATGGAGTGTCTCCCCCCTGACCTTGCCCTGAGATGTCTGGTTGGTCATGTCATCTTCCTTATGTGGTTTCACCATCCTCGATTTTGGGATGTCTTTATAGGGGTTTGTGTCTTGTCCTATGTATATTCAGTGTTTGTTTCTTCTATACCCCCTCTAACTCTTTTCCTTCTCTCTTTATCTTTCCCTGTTCTTTGTTTTTTCCGGGCAATCCTCTTATCTTCTTTCTCATGGATCTCACCTTTTCTCTCTCCCACACGTTTTTTTTCCCAGTGTTCTACTCCTTTATAATCGCATCTTATTATTTTTGTTTCCTCATATTATATATCTCCTTTCTCTTTTCTTCCTATTATTCCATCTTCTTTTTCTTCTTCAACTCAGTTTGTATATTTCTTATATTTTAGATGACTTTGCGTATTGTATCATGGAATGTTAAAGGTTTGGGTTCTCCCATAAAACGTCAAAGAGTGTTAACTTATCTTTCTAATTCAAAATGTGACATTGCCTTGATTCAAGAAATTCACATTGTAGACAAGAAAGTTTCTAAACTTAAAAGGCAATGGGTAAGTCATGTTTTTGCTTCCCCAGATAATGGAAAACGCAATGGTGTCGCTATTTTGTGTCACAAACGTTTAGATGTTCAAAATACTCACCCAAGACTCCGATGATCTAGGTAGATGGGTGTCTGTTTCCCTTTTAGTTAACAAAATTCCTATTACCCTCTTTAATCTTTATGTTCCTACCTCTCCCGATCCTACCTTCTGGCCAGCAATTTTGTCCAAATTGATGACCTATAAGGATGATTATCTTTTGGTGGGTGGTGATTACAACATGGTAATGGACCCTATTTTAGACCGCAATTCTAAAGCTAAATTTTTCCCTCCCTTGAGCACCCCCAATTTATCTAAACCATCATACAACGGTCTTTAGTAGATGCATAGAGACTTTGCAACCCTACACTTCTAGAATATACTTTCTTCTCTCCAGTTCCCTGTTCCCAATCCAGAATAGATTATTTATTTCTCTCTCAACCCCTTGCTCAGCATGTCACTCAATCAGAGATTGTCCCTATCCTTATTTCAGACCATGCTCCAGTATTTTTAAATTTGGATCTCCTCCCTCCGTTCCAGGGTATCAAACGATGGAGATTTAACAATTCCCTTCTATCAGATCATAATTTTACCCAATCTTTTGAACCCTTTGCTCGTACCTTTTTTCTGGAAAATGAACCCTCTCATCCCTCCCCACAAATTATATGAGATGCTTTTAAAGCTGCTTCGAGAGACTTAACCATTTCTTTTGTATCCCGTAAAAAGAAATCCTCTCTAGTTATTTTGAATTCCCTTATTACGTGTATTAAACAATTAGAAAACTTCTATTACCATACAAATTCTATATCCTCCCTAGATGATCTTATTAAATTTAAATTCACTTTAATAAACTATCTACTGATCATGCACACTCATTTTTACTTAAGGCTTCTGAAAAATACTATGGAGGACAAAATAAATCGGGAAAACTCTTAGCCAATTATCTTAAAAAAAGAATGAGCCAAAATTCATTTGATTCTTTCTCCCTCTAATCATATGTTTTATAAAAATGAAGACATTTTAACGGATCTCTATACACCTGATATCTTCACTTCCCAAGATAGCATACACCAGTACTTAACTTCCATTCACCCTCCTTCGTATCTTCATATTTACTTTTCTGCTTTAGATGAAGAAATTCAAACTCAGGATATTCTTAATGCAATTTGTGTACTTAAACATGGTAAAGGGCCGGGCCCTGATGGTTTTACTATTGAGTTTTACTCTCATTTTTCTCAGTTACTTCTTCCTAAACTACACCAGCTTTTTCTTTTCTTCATATTCTCTAAATCCACTGGGGGCTCTTTTCATGATGCTCTTATTTGTCTCCTTCCCAAAGAAAACAAAGACCCCCTATTGTGTCAAAATTATAGACCCATTTCCTTGATTAATGTGGACTATAACATTTTTGCAAAAATGTTAGCCCTCCGTCTGGAATCCTCATTACCCAGTTTAATTGGTGGGGAGTAATGTGGTTTTATCAAGGGTCATCATATTGCAGACAATATTAGATTATTTTTAACGTCCTTAGTAAATCCAAATCCTATAAACATTAATTAGCAGCTATTTCCTTAGATGCTGAAAAAGCATTCAATCGAGTGAGTTGGCCATTTATTTTTTCCCGCTTTCCTGGTTTAGTTTTGGCAAGACTTTTATTGATTATGTTTTTCTTTTATATTCCTCCCCCACGTCATCTATTTTAGTCAATGGTCTTCTTTCTCCTTCCTTCTCATGATATCGCGGTGTTTGGCAAGGTTGTCCCCATCCCCTCTTCTCTTCATTCTTGCTCTTGAACCATTTTTGATAAAGATCCGTACAAATTCTCAAATTTCAGGTTTTCAATATGGTGAAAAACATCTCAAGGCCTCTGTTTATGCTGACGATATTTTACTTTTTCTCCCACAACCTCAGACTTCTCTTCTTGCCCTCTTATTGGAGGTCCAACTCTTCACTTCGGTTTCAGGTTACAAATTAAACTCTGACAAATGTGAAATCCTCCCCTTAAATAAATTCTGTTTCCATGCTGATTATATTTCTTTTAATTTTCGTTAGAAATCTGACAAAATTAAATATCTCGGCTTGTGGTTCATGCCTACTATTAAAGAAACTGTATCTTTGAATCTAAAAGAATTACACTTACCCCTGAAAAATCTTACCTCCAGATGGAATCCTTTATTCTTGGGGGGCCATTTGGATGCAATAAAAAATTATGTTGGTCCCAGTGATTGTTTTTTATATATCCAATCTTACTATAAATCTTCCTCTCTCCCAATATAAATTGATGTATTCCATTTTATCGAAATTTTTATGGAACAATAAAAAACGTGTATGTCTCTTCAGAAGATTAAAAGACCCAAATTCCTTATCATACTGCCTTTTTTCTCAAACAATCTGCCCTCCTTTTACAAGACGGTGATACAACAGATTTACCTTTATGGGTCTCCATTGAAAAATCCTTTCTACATCCTTTTTCGCTCACAGAATTTTTATCCTTTACATGTAGACCTTTATTCTTATCCCTTCCTATTTTCAATAACATTTAAAAAATCTGCCATCCTATTTGCATTTCTCATAACTCTCCCATAGATCAGTCCCTTCATTCCTCCATTTGGTATAATCGTTATATTCAAATTCACAATAGAGGTCTTTTTTGGAAGGATTGGCACGCAAAGGACCTCCATTGGGTTTCTCAACTCTTACAAGATACTGTTTGTATTTCGTTTACCATCGCACAAATCACATTTTCGTTACCCTCCTCCTTGGAATCTAAATTCAATTGTTTAATCACAACGATTCAACATGCGTATTATTCTCTCCTCCCTTCCCTGGTCTCTTCTACCTCCCCTTATCCTTTACCTGCACTTTTGGAATCTACCCCCTCTGCTTCTCAATTTTATAAGCATTTCCTCCCTCAACCATCCACTAGAGAGAAGACAGAGGTGGAATTACTATGGAAGGCAGATCTTCAATCTACTTTTCCTATTCATATTTGGAACAAGATTTGGTTAAAAATACAACGCTCTTCTTTGGAAAAATTAAAATAATACAACGCTCTTCTAGAGGAGCCAATGCCACTCAAATACTATTTTATATTTTATAATAGGCTTCTTTTTACTCCTGTTTCCTTACACAAGATAACTCCATCTCTCCCTTCTTCCTGTTGGTCCTGCTCTTCTCACACTGCCAATTTACGACATATGTTATTTGATTGTCTTCATGTTTTTACTTTTTGGACTCATGTTTGGCGGCAAATAAATGCTATCCTTCATACACAGGTTCCCCTTACATTTCTTAACATTTTCTTAGGCAGTGTTTCTGACGTTTGGGACTCTCAGTTAACCAATTTCTCAATCATAGACCTTCTTCTGGTGGTTGCTTTTCAACAAATTACAAGGGAATGGAAAAGTTTGGCTAACATATCTTACCGGGCCTGGTGGTATGCAGTGTGTTACCATAGATTAAATAGAGCTTATCTCTCCCCCATTTCCCTTGCAATTAAATGTGACACCCTCTGGCAACCTATAACTACTTTTCTAGACACCTCTGTCATGAATGCCTTCTCTCATAATCCCCAAATTGAAGAGGTCCCCAAACCTCCATGATTGTATTTCATATTCTATAGCTAATGTGTTATATTAATTACTGTTTTTCTTTCCATTTTTTTATTCTTCATTATGATGTTACTTCTTTGCATTGTGATTATAAAGAATTTGGTGATTGTCCCCTTTTCTTCCCTCCCTCCCCTCCTCCGTTGTGTATTTTCTTCTCTTGCTCACTTATATGTATGATTTCATCTTGTTTTGTATCATATGGTATTTCATTATTTGCAAATAAAATCTCTTTAACTTAAAAAAGCGAAATGTGATCCTTATTTAGTTTAGTTGTGCCACATTTTTAAAGGAACTCCTTTTTATTAATATGAATGACGTTCTGATGTTCTGTTCAACCTGCTCCTGCTTTACCCTTTTCAATCAATGTCCCCCTCCGTGTCTTCTCTCCCCACAGTCTTTGTAGAACACAGAACACTTTGGCATAATTGCTTATTTACCTTCAAATAAATGTATTGTGTATAAACTTTTCTTTGTGTGCTGCAAAGTATCAACTTTACAAGGTCCTTCCACTAGAAGTTCCAAAGTGGACCTTCTAGCATACACTAGAGTATATGGGTATTTCTTTGATGTTTTCATTTAATGATGACCTCTATTCTGATTTGCTCAATGTGTGTTATCACTAGCCATCCCGTGCTGAATTTGCAGTTTTTGATCATTCTTTATTCATAAAATGTGTATAAAAACCCATTGGTTTTGGGGGTGAGCCATGATTTTTTATTTTCCTGTAGGGGTGCTGCAGTTTCTCTTATGATTTTTGCTGCCTATTGAGACTTAGAATAATGTTAATCTCTGACTATGTACTCTATATCTAAGCCTTCATGGCAAATTATTTGCATTTTTTCTGTAATGCCTTTCGTGAGATACTTGTAATAAAATCTTTCAACTCTTCCCTGATGTAGAATTCATTGATTGAGTCGTCCCAGGTACTTATTATTCTACTGAATTTGTCGGGCTGATGTTGGGGAGGCTTATCGCAAGATCAGGGGTGCCGATGCAGAGCTGGCTGAGGTAAATTTTGGGGTGATCTAAAATACTGGTGTGCATTAGAATATTGGGGTTCTTATCCCACAAAATGGGTAGCAGAGGATGGTTGTCTAAGAAGACCTCCTCCTTTATAGAGGTTCCCTAGAAGGTTTCCTGTGACTTTCCAGACTTTAATGGCCAGTTCCAGGGAGTAAGGAGTTTTTGAAACTCTCCCAAAAGTTCTGTTGACAGAGACTCCTGAGAAATGACTTACTGAACATTCCTGGATAATTTGGAGTGTAGTATTATTAGGGTAAACTGATTTGTGTATGGTGTATGTATTTGTGATGTATGATGGCATTTGAGAAATAGATTTGTTTCAGTTATGAGTTGTTTGGATATGTAATTATTGTGGATTACATTGGCAGTTTGATTACTGTTGCACTGATGTGTAATTCATTTGTAAATGCATTTGAAGTTATATTGGTTCTGTTGGTTGGTTGGGTTATCGGATTCATCAAAACCCAAGCTGTGAGATATATTGGATTATTTGTCAGTAATTGTGGTGTGTGGAGAGAGAGAGATGCTGCATACACATTCATAGAGATTCTGAACTAACGAGATTTGTTTTCTAGAATGTGCGCTTAATTTTAGTTGGTGATATTTGTTCTTGAGTTCACCGGAGCAAGAACACTGACTAAGGTGGTCAGTCCCTGGATGAGAATCTGCCTAGTGTGAATTGCAATTACTTTGTGAATCACTTCTATTTTCCTTTCTCGATTTTGAATATTGTTCTTTTTTCTCAAGTTTCCTGGTTTGCCACTAAATTACTTAATATACTGACTTTTTCTTCCTTTCGATAGTAAACAGACAACGGTTTATTCTGTTTATTGGTTTGAAAGAGGTTTTGCAATTATTTCCTGTTCACGGATAAGTCATGCTTTGATTGGTTAGCCATTCATGCTGTGATTGGTGAGATGTCACCACAAAGCAGTGCTCTAATTGGTTGGTTTTTGACAAAGCTGGGCTGTGATAGATTGACCTTTTTGATTTTTGTAGCACATATTACTCATACACCTAATGGTGAGAGATGTGCGGATTGTTTTTAATCAGGGTGTTGACCATACTTTATTAAATTTGTTTGAAGTGGATCACCTACCCTGTTTTAGTACACTTACCTTTCACTTCACTTGCACCTACACCATTTATCCCAATTAACTGTTTTCCCCACACACCTCACTCACCGGCGTTTGGAAATAAAGATCTCCGACAGGAAGGCCCCCTCGGGGTGCCTGATCGGGCATTGCGCTGCCGGCCCGATAAGGAGCAAAGACCCGGTGATGAAGCAAGACACCCGCTTGTTGGGTGTGTGAGGGTCTTCTTTTCTAGAAGGAGTACCTTCTACTCCGTTCAACCAGACCATTTCACACCACCACCTTGGGACCTAGTGATTCTAACACACACTGCGTTATTATCAGGAACTGCATACCCTGTTGTTAATATAGATTGACCTTTAACAGAGACGCACTATGATTGGTTGTTCTTTGCTAGTTTCTTCATTGTGAGTTTGAGTGGTCAGGTCAAGGGCTTTTGCTGTCACTAGCAGGCGCTCTAAACGGCCAGGGCTCCAGCCCTTGCATTCCCCAGTCAGCTCTCTCCTGCTGTGGGCTTTGTCTCCCACTGGGCTCTTCCTTGTAATGTGCTACTATGCCCAGCTCACTATGGACTCACCCTTGCACCAGCATGAGCTCTCCTCAACCGCAGTCAGCAGTCCCGGCCGGTGGACGCCATTTTGAATCCAGGTGTTGGGGGATGCTCCACTGTTTACTCACTTGCTGGGCAGGTGCTGAGCCTCAGCGTTCACCCCTGGGTATCCGCGCCAGTCCCCCAGACTCAGGGTACACTTTCTTCACCGATTTGGGCTCTGGCAGGCACCAGCATGAATCAGGACTGAAGGTGGATGGCAAAGGCTCAGAGGAGTGCAGCCATCTTCATGTCTGGTTAGCCACAGTCCCCTCTACTGCATACCGGACAGTGAAGCGATTGAAACATAATATGAGAATTTGAAGTTCAAAATCTATACACCAGATAGAAGAGTTGGGTTATTGACAGTTTTAACCAAAGAAGACCTGCCTCTGGATTTAAGGCATACTTTCAAAGATGAGGCATGGGATTTACTGGCAAAGCCAGTCAAAATTAAAGTCAAACCAGATGCAATATTTCTTAAAAGTAGACAATACAGACTCATAACAGAGGCAAAAGAGGAAATGAAAACCAGTGATTGTAAAAATGATTTAGCAAGGAATTCTTTGGGAGGTACTTGGAAGTCCAGGTAATTATCACATGATAGCATTTAAAAAGCTGAATGGCAAATGGCGCATCGTACATGATTTGCCCAAGATTTGTAAGATTGTTGTTCCATGTTGTCCAGCGGTACGTAATACAACAGTGATTATATTTCAGATTCCATCAGAAGCAGAATGGTATACAGTCATTGACTTCTGCCAAGTGTTTTTCTCAATTCCTGTGGAGGAATCTCAGTTTCTTTTTTTTTCAATTTTTGAATAAAGTTCTTCTGTGGTGTAGAATCCCTCAAGGGTATACAGAAAGTCATTGATGTTTAGTCAAATCCAGAAGAAAGACCTAGAGATTTGAAGCTGCCATGCTATTCAGTCTTAGTGTAGGATATCAAGGACCTACTGGTCACATCAAGGGCAAAAGAGAACTATAAACTTTATACAATTTGTTTGTTCATCATTTAGCTGAAAATTGACATAATGTTTCCCCAACTAAAATGCAATATTGTAAGAAGGAAGTCATCTATCTAGAACACCATATTGAAAAGGGTGTGAGAAAAGTTTTTAAAAAACACATTTCTGCAATTCTGAAAATCAGCCAACCACCCAGATGGAGGTTTTGATGTTTCTTGGAATTCTTAGGTACTATAGTCAGTTGATTCCAAACTGTTCCTTCATTACAAAACCTTTAGTAAGGTTGAGAAGTCCTGGGACCATTTTATGATGAATGCCTTGATGCATTTAAGAATATGAAAGAGAGTTTGTGTCGCGAGCCCGCACTTGAGATGCCTGATTACAATTGTAGTTTTTTTTCTGTCATGAGAGAAATTGGCGTGGGCTTCGATTCTTACACAGAAACATGGAGGTTAAATGTGCCCCATAGGCTTATCTTTCTTCTGTGTTTGATTCAGTATGTGTAAGTCTTCCAGGTTGTTTAAAATTAGTTGCAGCTGTTTGCAATGCCTTTGAACAAAGTGAAGGGATTGTTATGGGCCATACTTTAATTGTATATGTCCCAATTTTGGTATAGATTCTTCTGACCAGAACAAGAACACAACATACAACAAACATCAGACTGACGTGTTATGAACAGATCATACTTGCTGCAGAACACATCTCTATTAGGAGATGCAATGTTTCAAACCTAGCAACACTGCTTCCTATTTAAGACGAGCTGTGAAGACAGGGAAAATTATGAGATTGATGACAAACTAGAACATAATTGCATGTTAGTGAAAGAATTATGTACAAAACTAAGACCAGTTATTAAAGAGACACCTTGTGGAAATAGTTGATCTGAAATTGTTTGCTGATGGTTATTGTGTCGGAGACCAATATGAAGCATTGAGAGCTGCCTGTGGAGTGTGTTTCATTTCTGATACTTTAAAGGCATTGTCTTTGACAAATTTAGCTTCTGCACATGTGGCAGAATTGGTTGCATTGATGAGAGCTCACTGCTTATCAGAAAACTTGGATGTAACGATTTCCTAAGACAAATGGTTTTGGAGTTGTTCATGACTATGGTCTACTATAGCTATATGGGGTTTTATGAGATCCTCAAGATCCCCCATAAATATTAATGTTTACATATTGGATTTCTTGAAAGCCATAAGAAAGCCAAAGGAGATTGCTGCTGTCAAATGTATTGTCCATAAAAGTGGAAATGGTATGGTCATGCTTGGAAATAAGTATGCGGAATAAGTGGCAAAATATTGTGCATTACAGTATGAGAGTGCAAGAGTGTAAAAATAGAGAATTGAGAACTCATTCAATACAAATGCAGAAAGTGTGATTTTTGTTATGGATTCAATGCAGACTTCGAATGAATTGTGGGTTTTATAAGAGGATGCACAAGAAAATGAAACAGGGAAATGGGAGAGACTATGCTACAAAAAAAGTTATAAGGATTTGTATGTGTATATCTAACCTGACTCAATCTTATATTCTATGTGCAAATATTTGCACCAAAGGGCACATGCAGGTAGAGAAATGTTGGTTAGAATATTCGAGACGTACTGGGAAAATACAGGATTCCGAATGTTGTTGATGATGTTTGTCGTCGAGGTTTGTTATGTTATTTAAATAGGTGACAGAACAGTTAGTGTAATGAATTACATAGCCAAACCAGCAGGCCATTTACAAGACACCGAGCAGGGTTTATTGAGATGCCACATTGCAATGGTTTAACATGCATTTTAGTAGTTCTCTGCTTATTTTCAAAATGGGTTGAGGCATATCCCACCAGGAGATCAGATAGATTTACAGTTGCCAAATTGCTGTTGAGAGAATTAATAACCTGATTTGGCTTTCCTACTTCTATTAAGACTGGTCATGGAACTGATTTAAAAATTGAGACTGTACAGCATTTAGGATCAACCAGAGATTTCATTGTAGTTATTGAACACAAACGTCTGGTATTGTGGAGTTAGCGAATGGCACTCTCAAGAACAAACTAGTCTGTGCTTCATCTGGTTTCAAGCTGCCTGATGCCCTTCCTCTTGTTTTCATGAGCATGAGAAGTACTCCTGAGAAGGCTGGTTTGTAGCCCCAAGAGATTATCATTGGAAGAGCAATGAGGCTTGCATACGTTCCTTCAGCTGAACTAGTTTCGATAATTGATGACATTCTGTTAGACTATTGCAAGGGTCTGGTTGAAATGTTGGAATCTGTCTCTAATCAGGTGAATGTGGCAATAGAAGACGCAAGTTCAAAATCAAGCTCAAAGCTAAGTTGAAGTTTTTAGTGTGAGGAAAAAGTAGAAAAGTTAGAAACTAGTAAAGACAACAAACAAAAGCAAAATGGAGTGGTGAAGTTTCAGAATAGTGAAATCCCTTATAATTAATCTGAAATTCCTAAAGATCAACTTTAAGACAGAGATCAGAGTGAAGAGTGGTTACAGTGCAAAAGAGTAAAGCATGAGTGGTAGCAAGAAGTAGTCTCTGATCCAAGTAGTAGTAAACAGTTGCCTTTTTGAGATCAAAGTCAGAAAACCCCAGAAAGCAAAGAAGTTCACAATGAACAAAACAGATAAAGGAATTTGAGGTCAAGTTCAGGTTTGAGCTCATGTCAAAGTTCCTCGGTGAGTAAAGAAACTCTGACAAGGACTGTTGCTGAACAAGAAAGAGTTGAGGAAGATATTCCGAGGAAAAGAACTTGCAAATAAAACACTGTAAATCAGTAAAAAAAAAAGCCTCAAAGACAAATAGTTTCCGAAACTAGTGAAAGTGAATCTCCAGTGAAAAATAGATCACCGAGAAAGAATTCCAAATCAAAAACATGCCTCACCTGAAAAGTTGCATTTAACAACATATTCAGCAGAAGAAGGTGATTAAACTGTGTTGGATGGATATACGTTTGTGGATCAATGCCAATACAAGTTTGAGAGTAAATCAGACACTGAGTTTGCAACTGAAGAAGAACCACCATGAATTAAATACAGAAATTCTTGAGATAAACTATTTTTTGAATGCTGTTGAATAAGGACAATTGAACTGAAATTAACTCTTCAAATGGACTTTTTACATTAAACTAAGATTACTTTGCATTTTGTGTTGATTATTCTTTTGACAAAAATAGAAAAAAGATATTATTTCTTTAAAAGAAAATTTGTGTTGATTTTTTGATTTTTACCATAGTAAGGGTTTTTGTCTCAATAGAGGACGGAGTACAGCAAATGCTTTAAAATGGTAGGGTTAGTGTTAATAATAATAATCTTAGTAGCTTTAATGGGACTGTTGCTGTGTTTTGTTTTGCCTATGGGAAACGCTTCAGATCATGATCAATGTTGCCAAGGTTATTATTACTAACAGAAATGAGTTAGAAAATGATGTACCAGTACATGGAGAACATTTCGCT
The DNA here is from genome assembly GCF_964204655.1 of Triturus cristatus. Classification (NCBI taxonomy): domain Eukaryota; kingdom Metazoa; phylum Chordata; class Amphibia; order Caudata; family Salamandridae; genus Triturus; species Triturus cristatus. The sequence goes on along the minus strand of NC_140580.1, from coordinate 594,394,847 downwards.
AGTGAATTTAAGGATAATGTGCATACTAACATGATTAGGGAATGTGTAAATATAATGAAGGTCAGTGCACTAAGAGTGTGCCTATCTTCGTGCGTCAGATAGAATATATATGCACTGAAAAAACAAAGGTTACAGGGACATTGATACTTAGGCTCAGGTTTTACTCATACAAAACCAGTGAAATTCAGCAGTTATAGTTAACTGAGCTATGCACCGCTTATGACCTCACATATTACATCACTCAGGACATGGCCAGTGACATAACTGATGACATCTCAAATGACATGACTGATGACATCATCCAGTGACTATGAGTGTTTTTAAAAAGTTCATGACTGTTAAATATATATACTGAGGTGAATTGGTGTATCATTAGATGTATGAGTGCTTGTGTGGATGGTTCAGTGGGTGCGTGACTGACAGTATAAGTGAGTGATTAGGCGTCTCAGTGAATGCATGGGTGAGTGACTGGTTGTGTGAATGTTTATTTCTGTCTGTCAGTTGGTATCTAAGTGGCTGTATGGGTGTGTGACTGGTTACGTGTGTGGCTGTATGGGTGAATGGTTGGTTGCCTGAAAATCTGTATGGGTGTCTGAGTGTCTATACTGGTGGGTGAGGGTCTGTGTGACTGGCTGTATGGATGAGTGAGTGAGTCAGTGGTTGTATAGGTTAGGGCATGGGTACTCACAAACTTTCTCTCAGTGTCCAAATTTACAGTGTGGTTTGTGGCCGAGGGCCGCACCGGTGGGGGCGGGGTCAGTGGGGGAGGGGCGGGGCTAGAGCAAAAAAAACTGTGGCCATGAGGTTGAACACAGGCCCCTGCAGTGGACGCCTTCGTCCACTGAGCCACCAGGCCTGGCATACACACATCTCTCTTTCTATCTCTCTCTCTCTCTCTCTCTCTCTCTCTCTCTCTCTCTCTCTCTATATATATATATATATATATATATATATATATATATATATATATGCACGCTCAATCCCAGTCACATCAAGAACTCGGGGAAGCACTCACGGGACACTTTTGCAGTTCTCAGGCCGTTTATTGCATAGCGAGCATGGAAAACATGACGCGTTTCGGCTATGCCTTAGTCTGATGTTTTACAAATTTCGCGCCAAAGAAGCAGCATATTTCAATGAAACGTTACGTGGATCACATGACATCATTATTCATAGACATCATAGAAGGACAAACACATTAAAAGAATCACTGTTGGTAATTCATCGCCATTTTGGAATGTGAAAACAATTAGATAATATTACTAATTTCGCCGTGTATCGGCTTTCAAAATCAATTCCAAATTAGAAGTAAGGTTAAAAACTTCATATATATTGCCCTATATGGGCATGTGGTGTCCCTCACAAACAACAAAGATAAAGCCGTGTATCGGCAAACCAATGTCACATGATAAATATCAAGGCAAAATAAGGGTCATATGAATCACTTGACATGTTAGATAACAGTCAGTCTGTTACAATAACATCCTATCACTTGTCTTTCATCCGACATTCAAGTAAAATTTAAGAAAATCACGCCATGTATTGGCTAAGACCCCAACATTGTTGCTGACAATAAAAGGTATGATGATCCACACTTACAATAACATCATTTAAAAAGATTTTTTCACAAAATGTCCAAAAGCTACCGTGCGTAGCCAACACCATAAGTTCGATCACAGAATACCTTATGCTTACACTATGTTATGGATTGCATTCTTCAATTCCCTATCAGACCTATAATGTATAGATTTGTGCTACTTTTCAATCTCCAAGGTGAACTGACAGTTCCTCCCCCACATTCATCCCCAACGGGTTCTTAGTTCCCAAATCGATAATATATCGTGATTCAAGCCTGCGAAGTCGTTTAATCCTGTCCCCTCCTCTGACATTTATTGGGACCTGGTCTAAGACATAATAGCGTAACAATTCCCTATTACTATTATGCTTCTCAGCAAAATGCCTAGCCACGGGGTAGGTGACGTCGTTTTTGGCTATCGCTCGCATATGTTCTAAAATGCGAATCTTGGCACAATGAATCGTGCTGCCCACGTAGCGTAACCCACATGGGCATTCCAGGCAATAAACCACATAGTTGGTATTGCAGGTAAGGAACTTTTTGATGGGCCGGGGGCTCTTTAGACCAGTGACCATATAGGTCAATGTTCTCTTGCTGCCAACGCACGCTTTACATTTAGCACAAGGGAAGAAACCTCTAAGATCCCTTAGGGTTCCCATCGCCTTGGGTCTAGTAGATAGGTGACTTTGTACCAAACTGTCCCTTAACGATCTGGCTTTTCTAAAGGTTACTAAAGGGGCAGGAGGGATATCCGGACCAATAATGTGATCCGTTTTCAGGATATGCCAATTTTTTCTCATGATCATCTTTACTTGGTTGGCATCATTAGAGTAAGTTGTAACCATCCTAAATTTATTAGTACCTGACTCGTCCATCTTGTTTCTCTTTCTGCCCTCTTTCTTCTGCTGGATGTCCCTATTCGGATCATCATCCAACAGGGTGGTTCTCGGTATATTCCTGACTTTTTGCAGTGTGGTTTCAAGAAATGATTTACCGTATCCCCTTGCAATGAATCTGCAGATACTTTCTCTTGCTGCATCCTCGAAATCATCTACTCTTGTACTGTTTCTCTTCAGACGTAAAAACTCACCATAAGGGATGTTTCTAACTAAACCAGGAAGATGATTGCTCCTGGCATGAAGAGTTGAGTTCCCAGCTGTGGGTTTCCGATATAAGGATACCGACAATTGGTTGTTGATTACTCTGATCTTCAGATCAAGGAAATTAACAGTTTCAGAGCTAACCTCCCCACTGAATTCTAGATTAACAGTATTCCTGTTCAAGCTGTCAATCAAGGAAGAGGCTGTTTCAAAGGAGCCATCCCAGATAATACAGAGATCGTCGATATATCTATACCAACTTACGACCCTGTTAGAGTCAATCATGCCAGGTGTATTGGACACCTGCTCCTCCCACCAGCCCACGAACAAGTTCGCGTAACTGGGGGCAAAGCAGGTGCCCATCGCAGTGCCAGATCTCTGGTGGTAAAAGTCTTCACCAAAAACAAAAATGTTGTTTTTTAAGCAAAATTCAGTAAATTGGAGAATCATAGTGTTATGTTCCGTGAATTTTAAAGGCTTCTTCTTGAGAAAATGGGCTACAGCCTCCAAACCATGTTCGTGTCTTATCCTGGTGTACAGGCTGGTGATATCTAGCACAATAAGTTTATACTCAGGATTCCATTGCTGTTTTTCAATGCGCTTTAAGAAGTCTTGCGAGTCCTTAATGTACGCAGGTAAGGTTTGGACCAATGGAAAAAGAAAAGAGTCCACAAAAATAGATAAATGTTCAGTTAGCCCGCCCTGGGAGGAAACAATGGGTCTTCCTGGCGGATGATCTTTATCCTTATGGATTTTGGGTATGTGGTAAAACGTGGGGACAACTGGATTCAGGCAACGGAGGAACAGATATTCTTCCATGCTTAGCATTGATTTGTCAAGCCATGTTTTGATCATATCATGATACCTTCGGATGCTGTCCAGATAGGTATCCTTGGAAATCTTTTCATAGTTCTCCGTGTCAGATAGTTGTCTCATAGCCTCCGTTTCGTAATTTTCTCTAGTTTGTAAAACCACATTACCCCCTTTGTCCGATGGTTTACAGATCACCGTATGATCATTGCCCAGGTTGCTAATCGCTACGCGTTGCTCTTTCGTTATGTTTTGCTTAATATTAGAGTGTTGTAACTTTCCTCTTAGGGCCAAAAGATCTTTGTTAACTGCCTCAGCAAACACGTCGATGGCATCCATGGGTAGCTGCGGTAGGAATTGTGAGGTAGGTTTAAAAACACTTATATCTCTCACCTGATTGAATCCCAAACGCATGGTTCTTTGTATTAAGTCAGTTTCCGGTATGTTATCTTCCTGACTTCGATCTGTATTATCCGTATGCAATGACTCCATTGTTTCAAGGGCAGCTAAATCTTCGCCTGTCAAAATGTCAGCCACTCCTGGTCGACTTAAAGATTTTCTTGATTTCAAGGCATTAGGTTTCAACTTGAAATATTTATGAAGCTTGAATTTCCTTATCAGCTTGAAAAGGTCGATACGAGTCTGTGTATATTCCATTCTGTTCGAGGGGCAAAAAGTTAAGCCTAGACTGAGAACTTGTTGTTCCGCAGATGTGAGGGGTCTAGGTGTTAGGTTAATGATGGTAAGATTGTCTAATTCCATTTCTTCCCCCTCCTGTTGCGAGAGGCCCTGGTAGGAGCTTTTCGTCCTTCTTCTCCAGCCGCCCCGCCTTGTCTTTCTTTTTCTTTTTCCCCCTCCGGTGGTCTGCTTTTGCCCCCTCTCAGCCATGTCTGCCGCATTATCCGGAACTCCTCCTGAAAAGGTGTCGCCATAGATCTTGCGTGTCCAGCGGTGTCATCCGAAGACTCACCCCCCGTAAGGTCCGATTCCGATGTTTCAATTCTGATGGTATCAGGTTCATTGCATTTGGCCCTTAATTCTTTGCGTGGACCCTCGAATTTCTTGGCGAACGTCAGGACTCTTCCTAGGGCATAATCACGCTCGTCACGTTCGAACTTTTCTTATTTCCTTAATTTTATTTTAGCTTCATATTTGACAAGTCGTTTTTTCATTTGTTCTTTAAGTTCTTCTATCTTTTTTTTGTCCTCCTCCTTATCGATCTCCATTTCCATTTTCTCAATTTCAAGTAGGGCTTTATCTCTGTCGCTCCAAGCGAATTTGACCAATATTATTAGCATCCCTTTGCTCGATTCCGCTGAGTGTGCAGCCCATTCATCTAGCAACTTAGGATCCGGGTTCTCATAGGCCGGAATGGTGTAAATTCGCAGCCCCCTGGGGATGCGGTCAACGTCGATGTAACTCTGCAGGGAGGTGGCTTCCCACCATTTCCGTTGTTCCCGCTCGTAGAGTCTTTCAAGTGCCATGAATTTCGTGGTCAAATTCGTAACTAGAGGGAGCGCTTTGTTGCCCCGCTGCGTGGTGTCGGTGGAAGCACTGCTCTTGAACATGTCCTGAGCCGCTTGGCGTGATTTTCTTAAATTTTACTTGAATGTCGGATGAAAGACAAGTGATAGGATGTTATTGTAACAGACTGACTGTTATCTAACATGTCAAGTGATTCATATGACCCTTATTTTGCCTTGATATTTATCATGTGACATTGGTTTGCCGATACACGGCTTTATCTTTGTTGTTTGTGAGGGACACCACATGCCCATATAGGGCAATATATATGAAGTTTTTAACCTTACTTCTAATTTGGAATTGATTTTGAAAGCCGATACACGGCGAAATTAGTAATATTATCTAATTGTTTTCACATTCCAAAATGGCGATGAATTACCAACAGTGATTCTTTTAATGTGTTTGTCCTTCTATGATGTCTATGAATAATGATGTCATGTGATCCACGTAACGTTTCATTGAAATATGCTGATTCTTTGGCGCGAAATTTGTAAAACATCAGACTAAGGCATAGCCGAAACGCGTCATGTTTTCCATGCTCGCTATGCAATAAACGGCCTGAGAACTGCAAAAGTGTCCCGTGAGTGCTTCCCCGAGTTCTTGATGTGACTGGGATTGAGCGTGCATTTATTAACGCGAACGCACCTTCGCGTTTTGAAGCACCCGTCTTTTGAGTGCGCTGGTTTGGAGGTGCAGTGGGAGCGATGATATATATATATATATATATATATATATATATATATATATATCTGTCTTCCTCCCTCTCTCTATCTCTCTCTCTCCCTCTCCCTCCCTCTCTCCCTCTCTCTCTCTGTTTCCCTCTGTCTCCCTCTGTCTCACTCACTCTGTCTGTCTTGCTCTCTCGCTCTCCCTCTCTCTCTCTCTTTCTATCTCCCTCCCTCACTCTCCCTCTGTCTCCCTCCCTCTGTCTCTCTCTGTCTGTCTGTCTCCGTCTGTCTCCCTCTGTCTGTCTACCTCCCTCTGTCTCTCTCTATCTGTCTCGCTCTCTCTGTCTCCTTCCCTCTGTCTGTCTACCTCTGTCTGCCTCTATCTGTCGCCCTCTGTCTCCCTCTCTCTGTCTCCCTCTGTCTCTGTTCCTCTGTCTCCCTCTCTCTGTCTCCCTCTCTCTCTCTGTCTCCCTCTGTCTTTCTCTGTCTGTCTCTCTCCCTCTGTCTCCCTCCCTCTGTCTCCCTCTCTCTCGATCTCCCTCTCTCTCCCTCTCCCTCTGCCTCCCTTTCTCACTGTCTCCCTCCCTCTGTCTGTCTCCCTCCCTCTTTCTCCCTCTGTCTGTCTCCCTCTGTCTGTCTCCCTCCCTCTGTTGCCCTCCTCCCTCTGTCTGTCTCCCTCTGTCTCCCTCCCCCTGTCTGTCTCCCTCTGTCTGTCACCCTCTGTCTCCCTCACTGTCTCCCTCTGTCTGTTGCCCTCTGTCTCCCTCACTGTCTCCCTCTGTCTCCATCCCTCTGTCTCCGTCCCTCTGTCTCCCTCCCTCTATCTGCCTCCCTCTGTCTCCCTCCCTCTGTCTCACTCCCTCTCTCTTCCTCTGTCTCCCTCAATCTATCTCCCTCCCTCTGTCTCCCTCTCTCTCTCTCCCTCTCTCTGTCTCCCTCTGTCTGTCTCTGACTCCCTCCCTCTTTCTCCCTCCCTTTCTCCATCCCTGTCTCCCTCCCTCTGTCTCCCTCCCTCTGTCTCCCTCTGTCTGTCACCCTCTGTCACCTCACCTGAGCGTGTGGCAGCCCCCGGGCTGAGACAGCCTCCGGGGGCACACACACAGCCGCACCGGAGTACTTCACAGGTCTTTAAAAGACCATTTACTTGTTAATGAGGCTATGTTGTATTTCACCTCTTCTTAGCGCCCCCGCATCTCCACTCTGTCTATTGCTGGAATCGCCCGGCCCCAACAGAGTAGAGTGTCTCAGAGTCCACTCTGCTGCGGCGGCGTTTGCTGACACTATTTTAAAAAAACAAAAAACAGGTACAATGTCTGCAAGGTCCGCGGGCCGCCAAGGAAGGCCATACTATGAGTACCCGTGGGTTAGGGAGTGTGTGTGAGAGGCTGTATAGGTGAGTGAGTGTCTGTATGGCTGTGTGGGTGAGCACGTGTCAGTGGTATATGGGTGAGTAACTGTTGATTTGAAAGGCCGTATAGGTGAGTGATGGGGTATATGAGTAACTGTATGCGTGAGTGAGTAAATATGAGAGTGGCTGTATGGGTGAGTGTGTAGGTGTGTGAGTAGCTCTATGAGTGACTAACTCAGTGTGTGAGTGGCTGTATGGGTGTATACGCAGATATGTCAGTGGCTGTATTAGTAAGTGAGTGGGTGAATGAGTGGCTGTATGGGTAAGTGAGTGGATGTATGTGTAGATCTATGAATATGTGAGTGAATGAGTGTGTAAGTACTGGTAGGGGTCTGTGAATGGGTTTGTGAATGGTTGAGTGGGAGTATGAAAGATTCTATGGGGGTGTGAGTTGGTGCGTTAGTGATTTTGTAGATTGGGTCATCAGTGATGTCATTTGAGATGTCATTAGTGATGTCATCAGCCATGTCACTGAAGATATCATGAGTGATGTAATTTGTGAGGTCATAAGCAGTGCATTGCAGGGAAGCGAGTTATAGTTAGCTCAGCTAACTATAACTGCTGAATTTCACTGATTTTGTACAAGTGAAACCTGAGCCTAACTATAACGTCCCTGTAACCTTTGTTTTTTTCTGTGAATTTCTATGGTATTTTTGAGTAGTAATGGTGTTTGCAGAGTGCTGGAGAAAGGGAGTGGGCCTATGGCTCTCAGGAATCCCATTGTATAGGACTTACAGAAAGTACCAAAAGGATTTCTTGGCCCCCAAGTTCCCTCAGCATCCAAGAGGACTTCATTCCCCAACCAGCAGTGATCCAGGAGACATGTATGCAGAGTGGTGGAGAAAGGGGGTGTGCCTCCAGAGACCACTTAGCAATCCCGCTTTGTGGTACTTACTGAAGGTAATAGGAGGGGTAGTTGGCCCACAACAACATCCTTGGGGTGAAAACCTCTGCACAGCCCTCCTGCCCTGACCTATTAGGCCCCAGGGGCACCATCCCTAGGGCCGACCATTAATTAAAAAAAAAAAGTTAAAGTAAGGGGCCAATATTGGCCCGAGGGACCCCAAACCCTGGGCCTGCCCTTTATTTACTTATTCTTAAAATGTTATAAAATGGGGACACGTAGCCCCCCTTTCGGGCCAATTTTGGCCCGTGGACCTGATCCCCCGAGCTTGGCCAGAATACTGGGTGCCCTGGTCCCACCCAGGGCACCCAATCATTTTGTTGGGGACTGCAGGGGAAGCCTGAAGGCCTCTGTGGTCCTTGCCTGCTCCCCACATCCTGCGGGAGATGCCATTGCTTTTAGGTAGAAGGAGCTATTGTACATGCAGCTCCCTGTGTCCAAAAGCAATTCTGCTCTGCTTCATTGAAGGGAAAGCATTTTACATGCTCTCCCTTGCACAAAGCAGAGCAGAGTTTGCTGTGGCTTGGTGGGAGTGGTGCTCCTGCCAAGCCATAGCAAAATGCAATGTCCTGGGGTGGGCACCCCGTCACATTGTTGGAGCCGGCCCTGGGGGTGGCGGTTTCCAGGATCATTATCGGCTCAAGGAGGGGGGCTGCGAGGTCATCCTCCATTGTTTGATTTAGTCCCTTGAGAGGTAGTGGTCCCTGGTGCTGTGGGGGGCGGCATGCCCCCCGCATTCTTTTTGGTTAAATCCCAGAGAATTTGCCAGTACCCGGGGCTGCGAGGGGGTCAGAGCGGCCACCTCGTATCATTTCAATTTAAAGTCCTAGGGACATGGTGGTGCAGATGGTAAAGGTCGTGGGTTGTCCGCACCCCCCCCACATTTTTCAAATTAAAACCCTGTGGAGGTGGCAGCCCCCAGGACTGCGAATGGGTCCATAAGACCCCCCACATTCTTTTAGCATAAAGCCCCGGTGTGGTGCAGTCTCTTGGGCTAGGGGACCAAGTGCCCCCAACAATAATTAAAGAATAATTAAAGAAGCCCCAGGGAGGTGGTGGTCCCCCGGTCAATATTTAGCCCCTGGAGGGGGAGCCTGTTCGCACCCTCTCCATTATTAAAAAAAGCCCCAGGACCTGGCTCACCAGTGGGCAAATAATGAATGAAGCGACGAGACCGCATTTCAATGTGTTTTCATTTTTGGCCAGTTCGAATCTTCCCCAATTTGTTTTAAAAAAATGTTTTTTTGGCTCTGCAAGGTCCCAGTGGGATCCCCCCCCCCCAAGAAGTCTTGGGGGTCAGAGTGTTTCTACCCTGCCACTTTAAAAAAACTAAGTAAATTGTGGGACGCAGTTCAACTGTGTCCCAAGATGGCTGCCAACACTTTATGGTGTTGCAGGGATTCTGCTTATGCGCAGAACTATGCGCAGGAACCCAGGCCCTCAGTGAATTGCAGTGTACCAAAAACTCAATCAATCAATCAATCAATCAAAGAAATTTATAGAGCGCGCTACCTACCCGTAGGGTCTCGAGGCGCTTGGGGGGGGGGGTGCCGCTACTGCTCGAACAGCCAGGTCTTGAGCTTCTTCCTGAAGGAGAGGTGGTCTTGGGTCAGGCGCAGGTCGGCCGGGAGGGAGTTCCAGGTCTTGGCGGCCAGGTAGGAGAAGGACCTTCCTCCAGCAGTGGTTCTGCGGATGCGTGGGACGGTGGCGAGGGCGTGGCTGGTGGATCGGAGGTGGCGTTTGGGAGCGTAGAAGTTGATTCGGCTGTTGAGGTAGCTCGGGCCTTGGTCGTGGAGAGCTTTGTGTGCGTGGGTAAGGAGGCGGAAGGTGATTCTCTTGTTGACCGGGAGCCAGTGCAGGTCTCTTAGATGTCCGGAGATGTGGCTGTGACGTGGGATGTCGAGGATGAGTCTGGCTGAGGCGTTCTGGATGCGCTGGAGTCTCTTCTGGATCTTGGCGGTGGTTCCGGCGTAGAGTGCGTTGCCGTAGTCCAGTCGGCTGGTGACGAGGGCCTGGGTGACGGTCTTCCTGGTCTCTGTGGGGATCCACCAGAAGATCTTCCGAAGCATGCGCAGGATGTTGAAGCACGATGAGGAGACGGCGTTGACTTGCCTGGTCAAAACTCACCTCAGAACCCAGAACCTTTATCCGGCCAGCATCAGTGTCCCATTCGTTTCTGAGATTTAGCTTGGCGGTCCCAATGTATAGACAACCCAGAACAAGCGACTTAGTATATTTCTCAGGAATGGTAGGAATCAGAAACACCTTTTCGTAATTATTCTCGTACCAGTCCACAACAGAATAAACAGAGACACGGGAAAAGTTTAAAGAGTTTATTTTATAAACCTCGTGTCCTAATATGCAGCAGTTTGGCTAACATTAGCAGACAAACGATTAAAATCAAAACCATCAGCATAGTTACAATACCATAGAAAATGAAAGGAGCAATCATACTAAAATGACAGTGGCTCTAGGCCACCTTCCTTTCTCTAACACACTAATAGTATTATTAGACTAATAAAAGGTCTCTAGGCTTGAATGGGGAACCCCATACCGTATAGATCAGCTCAGAGAGTTCACATCACAGGATCAGCTATGCTCTGCTCCTAGGAACGCTCTTCTTCAGAATGTGTTGAAAACATGTAGCACTGCAATATTAAAAGCATTCGACTTTCAGGTATTTGCAGCTGCGTGCGTGTTATGGCTAAACTAGTGGGCCGATCAACCTGAACTCAACAACATGCACAGTCTAGCGATCCAGACTGTTTCTGTTACACTGTGTACAGACCAAGGTCGCTATTCACTGTTCAAGATGTTAACAACAGACAGTTCTCATGTGAAGCAAAGTCGAGTAAGCATTTCTCAATTCTAATAACATGTGACTACAGTGTCGTGTGCAAAAGCAGCAAAAGCGGCAAGATGGCTTTCTAACATTTAAACGCGGTTATGCTAACTTAGCGTTGTACATAGGTAGATAACGATCATCACTACAATGGTTGAAGTGTTGGCAGTCAATTAAATTTCAGTAGTATTTCAGTAGAATTTGGGCTACCAGATATCTATATTTGTTTAACTTATATATCCCTGAAAATACTGAACGAATTTACACCAAATCACAAACAGCACGCTTTTAGAACCAGCATCTAGCTTTCTGCCAAATTTGGTGTAATTCCGTTCAGAGGTTCGGGCTGTAGTCGTGGTTAAAAATTGAAAAATCCTCATAGACATAACATTGCGAAAACGCGTTTTATGACCCTCCTTTTTTCTTGACCCCCACATGATGGATCACCCTGAGACTTTCAACACAGCAGCTGAACCAAACAGGGGATGTTTTTGGAAACTTTTGTGAAGATTTGTCAAGCAGCGCCAAAGTTATTGGCAAAACTAAAAACGCATTTCCTATTTAAACTTTGGTTCTTACTATAACTGGATCCTTGGCTTGTTGTCAGGTGGTGCGCAGAGCCAAAACCGGACGTAATGCCACACAATGAAGTCCAAGAAGGCGCACACTCAGGAGATGTTGCTAGTTCAGGTTTATTAACCAGTCGTTACGCGTTTCGACAGTAAAACTGTCCCGGTCACATGCCATGATGAGTTTATTTCTCCTTATTTGACAGATTTAAATGTGCTTTTAGAGAATTTTCCTATTAGGGAAGGCAATACAGAAATTAAATATAATGGATTTTTTAGAGTAATTGCACAAGGGGAACTACCTTTACAACGCAACTTTTACAACGCTATGCTATTACAACGCATTTTTTACAACGCAAAAACTTTTACAACGCATGCTTTTACAACGCATGCTATTATATGGTAAGTACTTTTACAACGCATATACCTTTACAACGCATTCTTTGAAAATGCCTTTACAACGCATGCATTTACAACGCATGCATTTACAACGCATGATGTTATATGGTAAGTACTTTTACAACGCATATACTATTACAACGCATTTTTTAATGTTGGTATTTTATTTTAAATAAATATATATATCGTATAATTAATTTTTATTAAATAAAATATAATTTTTAAATAGTGAGTAGTTTTACAAAATATTAATTCTTGAGTATTTTGTCTAATAGAAATGTTGTTTTTGGATAGTTAAATTAATACTAGAGTATTTCTCTAAATAGAAAGAGTATTTTTAAATTTAATTTGATACATATTAGAGTTAATAGTGAGTTTTTTAAAGTTAAATTAATACTTGAGAATTATTCTAAATAGAAAGAGTATTTAATATTTAAAATAAAAAAAATAAGAGTGAGTAACTAAATATTAATACTTGAAAAGTGAGTAGTTTTTCAAAATATTAATACTTGAGTATTTTGACTAATAGAAATGTTTTTTAGGATAGTTAAATTAATACTTGAGTATTTCTCTAAATAGAAAGAGTATTTTTAAATTTAATTTGAAACATATTAGAGTTAATAGTGAGTTTGTAAAAAGTTAAATTAATACTTGAGAATTATTCTAAATAGAAAGAGTATTTAATATTTTTTTTTAAAAAAAGAGTGAGTAACTAAATATTAATACTTGAGTATTTTTCAAATTTTAAAGTGTATTTTTTACATTATGTTATTACTTGAGTTTTTTTTTGAGAAAAAAAATATATTATAAATTTTATAAAAAAAAAATTAAGAGTACTTAATCAGTAATAAGAATGATTAATACTAGAGTATTTTTAAGTTTAAAAAATAAAGTATAATTATTATCTATAAAATGGAAGAGTACTTTTTGACTTTTTAAAAAAATATTAAGAGAAATTTTAAAAATAAAATTACAAATATTAAAATATTTTTAATATTTAAAGAGTAATAAAAAATGCATTTTAAAAATAATATTATATTAAAAAAAAGAGAAGGAAAAAAAGTACTTACTTTTAAAAAAAAATTCCCACGGTTTTGCATTGAAGTCTATGAGCTTATTTGTCCTTCATTTATTTTGGCAGCTTCTGAATATACAACCCGCGGAACAAGAAAAGAAGGATCAGAAAGAGAAGAAAGAGGAAGTTTTGAAGGGAAAAGACAAAAGAGTCGAGGTAAGGAACATATTTAGTAAATTTACATATAAATAGTTACAATTTTGAAGATTAAATCACTTTTTAATAAATAATAACAGCAAACAATTATTGTTTTGAAAATATTTATTTATACAAAAATAAGGATAAAATAAACCATATTTTTATTTAATTTTGCAATGTAAGTAACATTTTCCAAAAAACATATTAATATTTTATTTACATTTATAAACATTTATTAACAGATTAGTTAAATAAAGTAGTCCGTTGAATATTTTGATGCACGCGATTACGTAATGACGTGAGCGTCGACGTAATGCGCCATTTTGCAGAGCATCGGAGGAGGAAGCAGCAGGAAGCTGATCTGCGGTCAGGTAGGAAATACTTTCATTTGATATTATAGATTTAGGTGCCAATTCCGATCCGGTAAAAAAATTCCCCGTCCGACTCGTATCCGGATTTTTTTCCGTCCGAATCGTCAAAGTAGCGTACAAACTGCCAAGTACGATTCGAACGGAAAAAAGTCCATACGAATCGCATTGGGAAGATTTCCCCACACGTCCTCGGGTCGGGAAAAGTCACCGACACGTCCCCGGGCGAGAAACCCACCGTGCGGAAAAATAAAGTCCGACTGCGCAAGTACGATCCCTCCCGTCCTCCCCATTTCACAACCGTACGCAAAAAACACCGTCCGAACCGAACTCCCATAGCAACCATGGAGACATGTGCCCGCATACGCGCCGAACACCCCACCACCCCCCGCCCGCGTATGTACGCCCCGAACCCCCACCCGTGTATGTACGCACCAAACACCCACCCGTGTATGTACGCCCCCGAACCCCCCCCAGCCGTGTATGTACGCACCGAACCACCAGCCGTGTATGTACGCCCCCGAACCCCCCCCAGCCGTGTATGTACGCACCGAACCACCAGCCGTGTATGTACGCACCAAACCCCCCCCCCAGCCCTGTATGTACGCACCGAACCACCAGCCGTGTATGTACGCCCCCGAACCCCCCCCAGCCGTGTATGTACGGACCGAACCACCAGCCGTGTATGTACGCACCAAACACCCACCCGTGTATGTACGCCCCCGAACCCCCCCCAGCCGTGTATGTACGCACCGAACCACCAGCCGTGTATGTACGCACCAAACACCCACCCGTGTATGTACGCCCCCGAACCCCCCCCCAGCCGTGTATGTACGCACCGAACCACCAGCCGTGTATGTACGCCCCCGAACCCCCCCCCAGCCGTGTATGTACGCACCGAACCACCAGCCGTGTATGTACGCACCAAACCCCCACCCCAGCCGTGTATGTACGCACCGAACCACCAGCCGTGTATGTACGCACCAAACACCCACCCGTGTATGTACGCCCCCGAATCCCCCCCCCAGCCGTGTATGTACGCACCGAACCACCAGCCGTGTATGTACGCACCAAACACCCACCCGTGTATGTACGCCCCCGAACCCCCCCCAGCCGTGTATGTACGCACCGAACCACCAGCCGTGTATGTACGCCCCCGAACCCCCCCCAGCCGTGTATGTACGCACCGAACCACCAGCCGTGTATGTACGCACCAAACCCCCACCCCAGCCGTGTATGTACGCACCGAACCACCAGCCGTGTATGTACGCACCAAACACCCACCCATGTATGTACGCCCCCGAACCCCCCCCCCAGCCGTGTATGTACGCACCGAACCACCAGCCGTGTATGTACGCCCCCGAACCCCCCCCCAGCCGTGTATGTACGCACCGAACCACCAGCCGTGTATGTACGCACCAAACACCCACCCGTGTATGTACGCCCCCGAACCCCCCCCCAGCCGTGTATGTACGCACCGAACCACCAGCCGTGTATGTACGCACCAAACACCCACCCGTGTATGTACGCCCCCGAATCCCCCCCCCAGCCGTGTATGTACGCACCGAACCACCAGCCGTGTATGTACGCACCAAACACCCACCCGTGTATGTACGCCCCCGAACCCCCCCCAGCCGTGTATGTACGCACCGAACCACCAGCCGTGTATGTACGCCCCCGAACCCCCCCCAGCCGTGTATGTACGCACCGAACCACCAGCCGTGTATGTACGCACCAAACCCCCACCCCAGCCGTGTATGTACGCACCGAACCACCAGCCGTGTATGTACGCACCAAACACCCACCCATGTATGTACGCCCCCGAACCCCCCCCCCAGCCGTGTATGTACGCACCGAACCACCAGCCGTGTATGTACGCCCCCGAACCCCCCCCCAGCCGTGTATGTACGCACCGAACCACCAGCCGTGTATGTACGCACCAAACACCCACCCGTGTATGTACGCCCCCGAACCCCCCCCAGCCGTGTATGTACGCACCGAACCACCAGCCGTGTATGTACGCACCAAACACCCACCCGTGTATGTACGCCCCCGAACCCCCCCCCAGCCGTGTATGTACGCACCGAACCACCAGCCGTGTATGTACGCCCCCGAACCCCCCCCAGCCGTGTATGTACGCACCGAACCACCAGCCGTGTATGTACGCACCAAACACCCACCCATGTATGTACGCCCCCGAACCCCCCCCCCAGCCGTGTATGTACGCACCGAACCACCAGCCGTGTATGTACGCCCCCGAACCCCCCCCCAGCCGTGTATGTACGCACCGAACCACCAGCCGTGTATGTACGCACCAAACACCCACCCGTGTATGTACGCCCCCGAACCCCCCCCCAGCCGTGTATGTACGCACCGAACCACCAGCCGTGTATGTACGCACCAAACACCCACCCGTGTATGTACGCCCCCGAACCCCCCCCCAGCCGTGTATGTACGCACCGAACCACCAGCCGTGTATGTACGCCCCCGAACCCCCCCCAGCCGTGTATGTACGCACCGAACCACCAGCCGTGTATGTACGCACCAAACCCCCACCCCAGCCGTGTATGTACGCACCTAACCACCACCCCACCAGGGAATGTACGGACCGCACCCCCACCAGTGCATGTACGGACCGTACTGACGCCAAAAAAACACGTACTGAACCCGGACAAACCATATTTACACAAGGAGAGTCAAGTAGAGTTTCCCCACACCACCAAACAGGCCCAACAACCCCACAAACATCACATACACTCACCTGCAACTGCCAAACTGCCAAACAGAGGCCCAAAACTCAATCACTCCTCATAACACACCCACACAAATTTCAAACACAGCCACACCCACAAATGGACCAATAAAAATGGACCACACACACAAACCATGAGCCTTTGCAACAGACCCACTGCTGCCAGAGCCCACAGACGACCCACACCACCATACTTGAACCTCACACTTGCATACCTTCACACAACCACCTACACAAACACCCCCTCATCACATTCACACACACACCTCCACTACCACACCCACACACCCACAGCCATCCACACCCACACCCCCACAACCACACCCCACGCCATGTCCACCACCAAGAATCCAAAGTTCACAAAGGAGGAGCTGGAGATCCTTGTCGACGAAATCCTCAGAGTCGAGCCACAGCTCTTTGGGACATTGGTCAGACAGACCAGCATATCCGAAAAAACCGCCATGT
The DNA here is from genome assembly GCF_964204655.1 of Triturus cristatus. NCBI lineage: Eukaryota > Metazoa > Chordata > Amphibia > Caudata > Salamandridae > Triturus > Triturus cristatus. Next base: position 594,378,249 of record NC_140580.1, on the reverse strand, counting down.
GGCAGAGGATCGTCGATTCTGTGAATGCTGTTGGGACAACCAGAAGGACCAGGCACGAGTGCCAATCCAGGTGGTACGATCTGCGGAGGACGGTCAAGAGGAAGATGACTGACAATCACAACCAGGGGAACATCACTGGAGGAGGGCCGCCCCCCAGACCGGTACAATACCATCCCTGGGAGGAGAAGGTGATGTCCACGCTGGCGGTGGAGGGACTACACGGACTGCCAGGACTCCCAGACCCTGGTGAGTACACAAACAACTCACCTCACATGGGGGGGATGCCATACACAATCAATCATGCATGCCACCCCCCCCAAGCCACCACCGGACACAACAACACTCCACAAACACACACATGCCACTGGCACCTCCATGCCCCATGCATCAATCAGGGCCATGCCAAGTCACAGGCCACACAAAACACCAACACAACACAGGATGTGGTCGATGCTGGGAGTGGGGGCAGCAAAACTAACATTGAGCAACTCACAAGCACACAACAATGCCCTCAGCCCATATGGCCCAGGGCACAGCCATACAAACTGTGTGTACCCACACAGTACTGTCTTGCCTGCAAATGATGGCTGCCATGCAGGATGCCATGGGTCTGAAGGCACAATTTGCACATAACAGCAGACAATGAAGATGCATCGCTCTGATAGAGTCTCAGCACACACCGCCACAGCAGCAGCCTACACTCAGACACACTGCCCAATGGGTGCCCGGAGAACAGGGACTAACTCACATGAACAAGCCAATGGCCATTCAAAGACCGGCTAACTGTGTGTGCCCAGGAAGCTGGCCTGAGGTGACAGAGAGTGACAAAGAGAGGGAGGGAGAGGGGGAATGAGAGGGAAGGAGACAGAGGGGGGACACAGGGAGACAGACAGAGGGAGGGAGTAGGGTGACAGAGGGAGACCGACAGAGGGAGGGAGGAGGGTGACAGAGGGAGGGAGGAAGGGAGACACAGGGAGACTAAATCACCCTTGGGTGGTGTGGCCATGTCCACTCGTCAGCCGGTGGACTGTGTGCATGCAGACCAGGTCTGGCAGTGCCTCAACCCCCCCTTCCGTAGATGAAGACCGGTCCATGTGTCAATCTGTGCACGAGTCCATCCGTGCTGCAGGCACAGACCTAACCACACACCCAGTATACCCACCCACCGTGTCGGTAAGAACCCTGTCACAAATGCTTCAGTCCCCTACCTGCAACATCAAATTGCCTTGCCAAAACACCATTTGGCCACGTACAGTGCAACACGTAAGGCGCCTCTGCATGGCTCGCTACGCCCGCACACCACACTGCTGACTGTGTACCCAAATAGATGCATCAACTAAGATTGTGTCTCACACATGCGTAAAGCCCTGACAGCTGTGGCCAAGGGACATAGCCATGCACAAGTGCACTGTGAGAGGAATGCAGGACAGATCAAACTACCCAGAGGAAGAGTGCCAAATCAGAAATGCATGCAACATGGATGCCACATGTGACACTGTTAACATTGTCTCTCTCACACACAGGTCAACGTCGACGAACACCCCCCAACACTGGGGGGGAAGTCACACAGGACCAGGCTCCGCGGGATGATGACCCCACCGCCAGCGATGACTCTCACCACTCCGTGGATGACCCAGACCAACCTGGCCCCTCTGGTGTCCAACCACCTGCAGCACCTGCGTCAGGTACAACTGTGCCAACCACCACCCCCATTCCTGCCACATCCCAGGAGACGTCCAGGAGCCCTGCCCGCACACGACCACCCAGCCAGTCTGCCCAGGAGGGACACGGTCCTCCGGGCACCCAGGAGGAGGCAGGCGGCAACGCAGATGCCATCCCTCAGGGGTCCCGGAGACCCGATGCACCCACAACGGCAGGCCAGGTGCACGTGGGCAGGGGTGGCGGGAGTGGAGGACGGCGGAGGCGCGAACCTGACCAGGCAGCTCAGGACCCGGTAGTGTCCCAGGTCAGCAACATCCTGGATACATACCGGCGTGACACCAGGGGCATGGACCAGATTGCGTCCACCCTCAATGACATCAAGGGGACCCTCCAGGAGATGAAGACCCTGCAGTCCCAGCAACATGCCTGTCAACTGCAACACCAAGGAAGGATGGAGGATAGACAGGCTGAGCTCGTGGCGGTGCAAACCCAAATGACCGGTGTACTCCGTCGGATTGCCGACAACATGGGCAACCCTCCCTGTGGCACCAGGCGAAGGCCATTACCAGACACAGGGAGGGATCAGGAGGAGGAGGATTCATCCGACGGAGCGTCACAGACATCGTCACGGACTGCTTCCGAGGGTCCCCGCAGGAAGGTGGGTCGTCCACGAAAAAGACTGTGAGAGTCAGCAGAACATCACCATCTCCCAGGTCACCTGGCCTGGCACCTGGCCCTCTGGCCCAATAGCAGCACATGACATTCTCTGCCACATGGACTTGCTGGTCACTGTCTGACCTATGTTGACGAAGACTGTGGCATGGACTCTGACATTTTGCTACGACAAGGATACCAACTCCCCCAGTGAACTTTGGATTCTACACTCCCGCTGTGCACCTCTTGTCATCCCCACAAACCCGTACCCCACCACAAATAAATTAATCACACTTACAAGATGATGCCGTGATTCTACATTATTACAATACATGTGTGTGTCGTACAGTCAAAGCATGCCTGATCTCAGAATTAACTCCAACCATCCAAACCGTGGGGTCGCAGTCTTGCCCAGGACACACATGGGTCCCAATGTCTCATCTGATACAGACATGGAGTACCAAACTCACCTGTGCTGGGCCCAACCAGCTGAGTGGTTCCCGCACAACTGTGGCTACAGACACATTCAGGGGAGCAACAGTCATGCGCAGAGGTCAGGGATCATGTGGAGTGACCTGGCTTGCCGCTCCCAGGTATGTCTAGACATGTGTCCCTACAATGTGCAGCATGCTTGCGTCAGGCGGATGTTGAGAATGGTGGCTAGGCCAAGGTTGGATGCATGGAGATGCCAGAATGCAGTTTAGGATCACTGTGCCACATGGTTGTGTTGGGGTTGTGGGCTGCATCATGAGTGTGGGCGTGGATCTAGAAGGTCATCCTGCAGCTGGCTGTGAAACATTCCCCCCATCCCGTTAGGACGTTGATGTGGCCTGGTTGCCCGACGCAGTAGCAGAGCTGTGCAGATGCACTCCGGATATGGACAAGTACCATGGGAGTCGTGAGGCACATGTCCGTAGACTGCAGGGTAGGATTCTACACAGATGTTGTAGTTTCCCTGGGGGATGGTCTCTCTTGCCTTGAGGTGGATGGAACTGTGCATCTTGTGCATAATACAGTTCCCACTCCCTGACAAACCCCTAGCATCTTGTCACTCTACACATAGACACATATGCACCACCTATGAAAACTATGCCAGACCTGCGGCACGCACAGTGGCAACAGGGCACCATTGACAGGGAAGAGGCACCTTGGAGACAGAGGGACAAATTTATTAGTCATGTGTGTTGGAATGACAATGATACTCTGTCAACACATACACAGGTCATGTGGATGTACATGTGGGAGCAACACTGGCACCCCCCATTGCAACACAGATGCTGGCATCCCATTGACCTGGCACACAAGTGACGGATAACAGCTAAACACCCCCTGCTGCCACGGAGAGGCCGCTATACACCATTGAGGCCCTGATGGGGCAATCACACACCATGTCAACCCGGTGCAACCTGTATGTTTCCGAGGCCAGTGTTACACACAATGATGGCCTCATCACAATCCCCAATCCCCTGCCACATGACAGTCACCAAGTCTGAGCATGGCTCCAGGTGAAGCCTGCCCCATGTCATGTTCCCCATGTAGGATCACCATGTATGCAAATGGAACACACATGAACCGGAGAAGTGCACACAGACTACAAACAATTCACACACCCAAAACGACGTGAGGCATCCCTTACCCTGAGGAGATTTCAACACTTGCCCGTGCATGTGACGCTGAATCAGCACATGTCGCTGTGTTCATGAGGAGTAGCAGGAGCACAACAATGCCACCAGCAGACAGCATGCACATGGACCTGTGGAAGAGAGACACACAAGGATTCAGCACAAAGGAGCACATCCGCAAGCATGTACTTAACACGTATCATGTTGTTAACATGACAGGTGACAATGATGACCCTCAGACAACATCCTTCCATTGCGCCATCACTTGAGTGACACTTCAATACACACCACTGACTCACTTGGCAGACATGCAGATGGACACACACATTGCAACACATGCCACACACGGCCCAATGCGTGCACACTCAGACACTGGAACTCACCACTAAGCAAAGAAGTTGCGTATGAGCCGACTCCGCATGTCCTCCACAGCCTCCTCCTCCTCCACATCACTTGCCCCGTCACCAAGCCCTTCATCCTCCACGGGTGGATGGTCCTGGTCATCTTGATCCAGTATGAGTGGAACAGCTTCCTCCACTGCCATGTTGTGCAGCATGCAGCAGACGATGATGATCTTGCACACCTTCACCGGGGCATATGGGAGTGCTCCGCCGGTCTTGTGGAGGCACCGGAATCGGCTCTTCAGAAGTCCAAACGTCCTCTCAATGACTCTCCTGGTCCGCCCATGTGCGTTGTTGTAGAGGTGCTCGGCAGCCGTGCTGGGGTTGCGGACAGGCGTCATCAGCCATGGCATGTTGGGATAGCCAGCGTCCCCTACAAGGAAACATCATGGACAGAAGTGTGTCAGCACAGGCAGTGAGATTGGAAGATGACGCCAAACACTGAACTGCCAGAGTCTACCCACCAACAATACATGCTCGCTCGTTCCGCAGCTGCAGCATCATTTCTGGCACCCTGCTACGCCTCATGATGAAGGCATCGTGTGCTGATCCTGGAAAGCGAACACAGACATGTGAAATCACCATGTTGGACAGACACACCACAAGGGCATTAATGGAGTGATAATGTTTGCGATTCCTATACACCACCTCCTGTGCCTGTGGTGGTACCAACGCAACATGTGTCCCATCTATGGACCCAATGACATGGGGCATCCCTCCCAGGGCATAGAACTCACGCTTGACATCTGTCAACTGCTCACGATTTGGGAATTTAATGTACTCATCCAGGTGAACCAACATGGCCTCTAAGAAATCATGCAGAACACGGCTGAACATCGTCTGGGACATGCCCCCGACATCAGCAATGGTATGTTGGAACGTACCCGTGGCAAGGAAATGTAGGGCTGCCATCACCTTCAACTTGGGTGTCAGTGCACTTGGATACCTGTGGCGCGGGAGGAGTTGTGCTTCCAGCCGGCCAGTCAACTCATCAATCAACCGTTGGCTGAATCTGTAGCGGCGTATACAGTCCCGTTCATGCAGGGCAGCAATGTCTGGCATACGTCGAGGGAGAGGCGGAGCCCTGCAGTGAAATGGAAGGAACACCTAAGAGTGAGCACTGTACAACAACATCGTCAATGCACTGAGCACATGTTACACAGCCAATACACATATGCCACGTTGTGAGTCAGGTCTGTGCCACAGTTCCTGGACACGAACGCCAGTCAGGTTACACTCCTACCAAGGGACAGCCACTAACGGAGGGGGGCAAGATCACGATGACATGGCATGAGACTAGCTGTGGGCCAGTGTAAGTGAACATGCACACGCATCACAGGATTCACAGACATCCACACATGTGCAGAGGTAGTATGCGTATGGTACAGACAGGTAGTTGGATGCGATATGCACTGGTCACATGTCATAGGAATAGGACAGGCCACACACATTGCCTTTGAGGAGTACATGTCGAGACAGAACATACATAGGGAGCATGTGGATATGTACTTGTGTTGATACTCCGTGTAGTTGGATACATACACACCTCATGGCAAATCACATATGTGGGCTGGTGTGCGGAACAGTGTGCCATGCCCATCGACACACAGACACATGTTGGCAGCAGCAACTGCTGACACATTGAATCACACACCTACAGCAAAATCATGGAAAGACATGCCACACACATGACATGGTTGCAGCATGCAACGCAGCCATACACGTGTCATATGTAATATTCCGTGTACCTGGCATCAGGGGACAGGTGCGGGTGTCCGTGACTGGGACATGCAAGTGACTCATGGCTCCACTAGTGTGTACGACATGCACACATGTCAAAGGAGTGCAGGGGATGTGTGGTACAATGCGCACCATCACACACGACATGTGTACACAGCTCATCGTACATGTGCTTTGCCCACACCTCAGGGGTAAAGTGCCACATCACATCCTGACACACCTGTGTCACACACAGGTGGTATTGCACAGACAATGCATTGGTGTCCACCCTTGGCAATACCTGTCCGCTCCATTCCTGTCTGTGTGCCGCCTGTCACCACTGACAGTTGTTATACGCACCGTACATACGCTCGGAGCGCGTGTATAGGGTCCCTGGGCCAATATTGCCGCTGGCGTATGCGTACGCCACAGTAGTACGGACTGTACACGCGCTTGTGCGGTCCGGATCACAATATGGGCGCTGGCGTATGCGTACGCCACAGTAGTACGGACTGTACACGCGCTTGTACGGTCCGGATCACAATATGGGCGCTGGCGTATGCGTACGCCACAGTAGTACGGACTGTACACGCGCTTGTACGGTCCGGATCACAATATGGGCGCTGGCGTATGCGTACGCCACAGTAGTACGGACTGTACACGCGCTTGTACGGTCCGGATCACAATATGGGCGCTGGCGTATGCGTACGCCACAGTAGTACGGACTGTACACGCGCTTGTACGGTCCGTACTACTGTGGCGTACGCATACGCCAGCGCCCATATTGTGATCCGGACCGTACAAGCGCGTGTACAGTCCGTACTACTGTGGCGTACGCATACGCCAGCGCCCATATTGTGATCCGGACCGTACAAGCGCGTGTACAGTCCGTACTACTGTGGCGTACGCATACGCCAGCGCCCATATTGTGATCCGGACCGTACAAGCGCGTGTACAGTCCGTACTACTGTGGCGTACGCATACGCCAGCGCCCATATTGTGATCCGGACCGTACAAGCGCGTGTACAGTCCGTACTACTGTGGCGTACGCATACGCCAGCGCCCATATTGTGATCCGGACCGTACAAGCGCATGTACGGTCGGTATCACTGCTTGTGGGGTGCCCTAGGGCGTGGAACGCACCGTACCTGTGTGTAAATGTATGAAAACACATAGGGGACACATGAGGGACAAGTATAAGGGCCTAAATGCCTGATGGTTGCCATGGAGACTGAGTTAAATTTTTGAATTTGAGCACCAGGTGCACAGCAGAAGTCAGTTTGAAAGAATCTACATTGTTGCAATGTGGATGTTGACTTGACATCATTATCAAAACTGAAACCATGCAAAGCCACACACTGGGGTAGGTTTGAAGGGATTGGATGAAACGTAGGATGCTAATGTGACTGACCAATCAATCTGTACTCCTATACATGAACAGGCCAGCCAGGCATATATAAGGCAGCCAGGTCCCATGAGAGAGCACTTGCCTGCACATCCATTCATCCATGACCACTGCTGCTGATAGTGATTCCTCTGGCACCATGTCCAGGACTGTGGAGAGGTCACAGCCATTCACCCAGGAGGAGAACCTTGCCCTGATAGATGTGATCCTCCCACAGTTCCAGAGCCTGTATGGTCGACCAGGGGTTCAGGTGAGTGCAGACTCCACTAGCTTAGACTGTGCCCCTTTTGTGTGACAGTGACTTCTGGCATTGTGTCCATGTGTGACAGACATGCACTGTTGTTTGGAGTGGGTCCCAGGGTGTGGAAGGCCTCATGTCACCCATGCAGAGCATGCTGTGTTTCCTGTGTGCACTCCTCACTTGCATAGTGCCTACTGTGACAATGAATGCAAGGTGCATGCCACATTCTGCCTGCATACTCCTCCTGGGGATGTTGTTTCCACAGTCCTGATGTGATCCTGTGTTCCCCCCAGTGTGACAGGTGTCAGTACCCATGGATGTGTGTTTGTTCAGTGTACCTGTGCTGTGAGTGTCCAAAGGCCGTGTTCGTCCCCTGCACATTGGTGTGTGTGTTAGTCCCCTGTCATGTGGGTGAGTGCATATGGGGAGTGTTGCACACAAGCAGCATGAGGGATGGATATGGCCTGGCCATCGGATGTGAGCAGGGAGCAGTGCTGTGTGCATGCCGTGCTGAGCCAGCCCCACACCTGTGACACCCCCGTCTACTGGCACATGGGCAGAGTGAGGTGTGTACCCGCAGTTGGCAATGCCATGTGATTGTCCTGTACCTGTGTGTGTCTGTGTACTCTGCTGAGGTAGCATCAGTGTGCTGGGGCAGGTGACTGCTGTGAGGTGCTGTACATAATCCTGGTGTAGCCTGTGAGGCACAGTGTGATCCCTGGTCAGTGAGTGTGTGGTACCCCTCATGCCACCCGTGTGCTTCCACTGGCACGTAGTGCATTTGGCCTTCCACAGTGGATAATGTCCCTATGACAAAGGTGCAATTAGTTGCATGCATACCATGGCCTGTTCATAATGAGGATTGTTCTATATGTGTGTCTCTGTGTCTTTGCTCATGTGGATTAATGTATTCTCTCTTTTGCATCCTCACAGGTAGGCGCCATTGCCAAGGGGGAGATCTGGAGGGAAGCCGTCAGTGCCGTGAGGGGTACAGAGGGTCGGAGGCGGAGCCTGTCTCAGGTGAGGAAACGCTGGCAGGACATCCGGTGCTGGACGAGGAGGATTGCACGGCTCCTGCTGGGGGACTCACCTGAGAGCCGTAAGAACCGTGGCCGCCGTCGTCTGACCCACATCCAGAAGCGTGTGCTGGCGGTGGTCTTCCCCGATATGGACAGGCGCCTACAGGAGAGGCAGCAGCAGGAAGGGGGTAGGTACATGTGTGTCAGTTGTGTGTCCCCAGCCAATGTAAGTGTGCAGTTGCATGGATACACTGCCAGGGTTTGATTGTGCAGTGCGTCAACTTCTCCACAAAGTAGCACAGTGCTGTTCTCACTCCCTCCCTTCCCCTCCTTGCAATGTGTTCCCTGGTCTGTCGCCACTCTTGCACAAGGTTATTTATGCAGGCAGTTCATGCAGGTGCCCTATGCTATCAGCATCATGTGTGGGGGTGATGTGCCACAGGTATGGGGACCTTGCGTGTGCCATGGCCAATTTCAGTCATTGTGGTGTCCATGTCACTTGGCACTGATTGTGAATCACGACATAGGGGTGTGTCTCCAAAATGTACAGCCTTCCAGCATGCATGTCCAATTGTGTGCCCTCTGACATGATGTGCCTGAGTGGGAGGCCTGCTAAGTGCAGGGACGGTTGCTTAATTTGCAGTCATGTCCATCCTGGACCATGGAGGAGTGTGGGCACTACTGTGCCCTGGGGCACCTCTTCCTAGGTATCATGTGCGTCATCCAACAATATGGCCATTCACTGTGTCTTTGCCATGGGTTGCGTAGGGTGGCATTGTACCCTGGGCTCAACTGTTAGGACCTACAGGTTGCTACATGTGTCCACTGTACAGGGGGACCCATTTTGCTTGTGCATACTCACAGTGGGCATTACCTGTGTGTGTTGTTGAGACAATCTGATGATGTTTGCCTGTCAATGATGTGTGGACATGGCCACCAGGGGCTGTGTGTTTACAGTCATGAATTAGTGGAGGCCATGTGTTTCCATCCCAGAGTAAGAGGTGTACATACTTTCTCCGTCTCAATGAGATTGTCTCAGGTGTGGGTGGTTTGTGCGTACAAGGCCTACATGTCAGAAGCTTCATCCTCCTTGCTGGGTTTAGCCTGTGTGTGATGTTTGACTGGACATACGCTCAAGGTGCAGTGACCCTGTCATGTGTGGCCTGGTTTCATGTATTGCCTTTGCAGCATGCGGCAAGAGTAAATGGATATGATTCATGCTCATCCCTTTTTGACGACGCAGTGTGGTGCAGGTGCTGTGCACATTTGTCCCCAGAGGCTGACTCCTCTCTAAAATTTCAGGTGCAGTGATTTGCTGTTGTGTCATGATCTCCATTGTGTCTCAGTGGCATGGTGGGTAGAAAAACTGTGTGTTCCATGGCCTACATGTGTACATTGTTTTGTAGGTGTTACTCCTGTTGCTTTTCAGGCTATGCAATGTGACCTATGTATATTTGACTCATGTGACATAAGTGTACAGGTGTCTGATTTTCTCCTGTCTCTTCACCTTGCCCACAGCATCGCCGGGGGACACGGAAGGAGACACTAGCACGGACCGGGAGGAGAGATTGAGCACCAGTACCAGCAGTGCTGTCCTGTCTGGCACATGGAGTGGCACGGAGGCCGAAGGGAGTGAGGCGGAGGACCTGTTGACTGCCAACACAGACTATGACGCAGACGGGTCCGAGGCTGAGCTCCCAGAGGTGGCGGAGTCTGCCCCCCCAGCTGATGGCAGCCCTCCACATCCCCCCGCCACCTCAGGTTCCATCACCGGCCTCCCACATGCTCGTGGCCCTTCCCTCCGTGCTCGGTCCCCACATGTCTCCTTCCTGCCAGGCACCGCACCCCCTGCCCCTGTCACCACTGCTGCGGTGAGTGCGGAGTCTGTGGACATCCTGAGGCAGTTGCAGGTTGGTCAGACTGCGATGCTAAATGTCCTCCATGCCCACACCCAGGTGCTGACCCAGATGGAGGCATACATGGAGGGCATGTCGGCTGCGCAGTCTGACCAACGGCAGTTGCTGAGGTCCATAGACTCCACACTGACTGCAGCACTGGATCTCCTGCAGCGCTGCGTAACACCCCCTACCCCTGCCCCATCCACAATTCCCACTCCCGTGCCTGTCCCACGCACATCCAGACGTCAGCGTGCACGCACCCCAACAGACACAGGCACCACACCACCAGGGAAGTCGAAGCGCACACCTCCTGTCACGCACACACAGGGTGAGGAAGGCACACCCACTGGGTCGGGGGGGAAACGTAGAACACGCAGCCACAGTGGGAGTCCGCATTCCACACAACCCACTCCCTCCAAATCCACTCCCCTTAGCTCTCCTGGCCAACAGTCAGTGACAGCATCATCCACTGCGAGTGTGCCCCCCAGCCCCAGGATGACACCACCCCGCAAGCGGTGGAGGCGGGACCCGGCCAGGGGAGTTGAGTCCCCCACCCTGTCCACACCCTCCCCCAGTGGCGCTGCGACCCATCCCTTTGCCCCCCCCCCCTCCTTGGGGCCTGTGGTTGGATTGGGTACGGGGGAGTCGCTGGGGGAACTTGCCGACGTGTGCAGCGCCATTCTGTCCTCCACCTTTGGCGCTGGCACCCCCCCTGTGGCAGATTCATCCCTCCCTGCACCCACAACACCTACCCTTTCCCCTCCTGTCCCTGCGGTGCCTGTTTCCACCCTCCCCCCTGATGCCCCCTCTTCTGTGGATGAAATGGACTTGTGAACTGTGCAGGCAAGCTAGGGGACACACGTCCCGATGTGTACCCCCCCCCCGGACATTGCTGCTGGGCTGGCCCATGGCCCTTGTACATAGTGGACATTTTCTCTGATATATTTTCCTGCTGAATAAAGCCTTTTCTTTTTGTTTTGCACACTGATGCTTTCCTGGACTTGCTGTTGGTGCTGGTGCTCCCTGCGTTGGGGTGGTGATAATGTGTTAGGGGTCTGTGAAATGTTGGAGTGTGCTGCTCATGGGGTGTACCCTGCCATCTGCGTGCCATCACAAAGGTCTCTGCAAATGGTATTTGGTCATGTTTGCTCTCACTGTATGGTGACATTGTCCCAAGGTGTGTTCCGTCCTCTGTGGCCCAGGCCATTTTTCCTGCAGGGTGTCTCCCAAATGCTGTGCTGTGCTGTGTCTACATTTCCTGGATGTGTGAGGGTTGCCTTTCAATATAGCCATGCTGGCTCAGCGATGGCTCCGCCTGCATCTGGGGTATCACCCTTGTAGGTCACTGAACTTGTTGATGGGGTATATTGTCCGATGTCTGGGCACTGCTGGGAGTGATAGGTACACACCCCTCCTGTGTCTGGGCACTGCTGGGAGTGATAGGCACACACCCCTCCTGTGTCTGGGCACTGCTGGGAGGACCCTGCACCCACCCCTCCTGTGTCTGGGCACTGCTGGGGGTGTTTTGCACACCCCATTCTTATAGCAGGTTCGGTGCGTACATGCACGGGTGGGGGTTTGGTGCGTACATACACGGGTGGGGGTTCGGTCCGTACATACACGGGTGGGGGTTCGGGGCGTACATACTCTGCTGGGGTGGGGGTTCGGTGCGTACATACACGGGTGGTGGTTCGGTGCGTACATACACGGCTGGGGTGGGGGTTTGGTGCGTACATACACGGCTGGTGTGGTGGTTTGGTGCGTACATACACGGGTGGGGGTTCGGTCCGTACATACACGGGTGGGGGTTCGGGGCGTACATACTCTGCTGGGGTGGGGGTTCGGTGCGTACATACACGGGTGGTGGTTCGGTGCGTACATACACGGCTGGGGTGGGGGTTTGGTGCGTACATACACGGCTGGTGTGGTGGTTTGGTGCGTACATACACGGGTGGGCGTTTGGTGCGTACATACACGGGTGGTGGTTTGGTGCGTACATACACGGCTGGGGTGGTGGTTTGGTGCGTACATACACGGGTGGGGGTTTGGTGCGTACATACACGGCTGGGGTGGGGGTTCGGTCCGTACATACACGGGTGGGGGTTCGGGGCGTACATACTCTGCTGGGGTGGGGGTTCGGTCCGTACATACACGGGTGGTGGTTCGGTGCGTACATACACGGCTGGGGTGGGTGTTAGGTGCGTACATACACGGGTGGGGGTTTGGTGCGTACATACACGGCTGGTGGTTCGGTGCGTACATACACGGCTGGGGGGGGGTTCGGTGCGTACATACACGGGTGGTGGTTCGGTGCGTACATACACGGCTGGGGTGGGGGTTTGGTGCGTACATACACGGCTGGTGTGGTGGTTTGGTGCGTACATACACGGGTGGGCGTTTGGTGCGTACATACACGGGTGGTGGTTTGGTGCGTACATACACGGCTGGGGTGGTGGTTTGGTGCGTACATACACGGGTGGTGGTTTGGTGCGTACATACACGGCTGGGGTGGGGGTTCGGTCCGTACATACACGGGTGGGGGTTCGGGGCGTACATACTCTGCTGGGGTGGGGGTTCGGTCCGTACATACACGGGTGGTGGTTCGGTGCGTACATACACGGCTGGGGTGGGTGTTAGGTGCGTACATACACGGGTGGGGGTTTGGTGCGTACATACACGGCTGGGGGGGGTTCGGGGGCGTACATACACGGGTGGTGGTTCGGTGCGTACATACACGGGTGGTGGTTCGGTGCGTACATACACGGCTGGGGTGGGGGTTTGGTGCGTACATACACGGCTGGTGGTTCGGTGCGTACATACACGGCTGGGGTGGGGGTTTGGTGCGTACATACACGGCTGGTGGTTCGGTGCGTACATACACGGCTGGGGGGGGGTTCGGGGGCGTACATACACGGGTGGTGGTTTGGTGCGTACATACACGGCTGGGGTGGGGGTTCGGTCCGTACATACACGGGTGGGGGTTCGGGGCGTACATACTCTGCTGGGGTGGGGGTTCGGTCCGTACATACACGGGTGGGGGTTCGGGGCGTACATACTCTGCTGGGGTGGGTGTTAGGTGCGTACATACACGGGTGGGGGTTTGGTGCGTACATACACGGCTGGTGGTTCGGTGCGTACATACACGGCTGGGGGGGGTTAGGGGGCGTACATACACGGGTGGTGGTTTGGTGCGTACATACACGGCTGGGGTGGGGGTTCGGTCCGTACATACACGGGTGGGGGTTCGGGGCGTACATACTCTGCTGGGGTGGGGGTTCGGGGGCGTACATACACGGGTGGTGGTTCGGTGCGTACATACACGGGTGGTGGTTCGGTGCGTACATACACGGCTGGGGTGGGGGTTTGGTGCGTACATACACGGCTGGTGTGGTGGTTTGGTGCGTACATACACGGGTGGGGGTTTGGTGCGTACATACACGGCTGGGGGTTCGGGGCGTACATACCAGGGTGGGGTGGGGGTTCGGGGCGTACATGCACGGGTGGCGCTTGGGTGCGTACATACACGGGTGGGGGTTCGGGGCGTACATACCAGGGTGGGGTGGGGGTTCGGGGCGTACATACACGGGTGGCGCTTGGGTGCGTACATACACGGGTGGCGGTTCGGGGCGTACATACACGGGTGGGGGTTCGGGGCGTACATACACGAGTGGGGGTTCGGGGCGTACATGCACGGGTGGGGGTACGGGCCGTACTTCCACGGGTGGGGGTACGGTCCGTACATACCCCTGCCCACGCTCTGCGTGCCTGGGTACGGGCCGTACCCATGCCTTTGGTGTGTGGGTACGGTGCGTCCCACCATTGTTGCGGGCCGTGGGGTCCGCACCGTACACAGGCCTTGGGGGCGTGGCTACGGGTCGTACCACGCGTACCCCTACATGACCCCAGCAATGCTGGTACGAGCTGTACCAAGGCCTTTCTGACGTGGGTACGGGCCGTACCGCTATTGTTGGAGTGACGTAGGGGGACGCGTGGTACGTTCCGTACCCACGCTCTTGCGGCCTGGGTAGGGTACGTACCGGTTCGCGTGACCATCCACTTCCGTTGTGGCGGACGCTTGCGTTGCTGGCCTTGCCCCCACCCCCTGGAAGTGACCAGGCCCTGATGGTCAGGTATGTCCAGGCCATGTGTGATTTGGTACCATGTGTTGGTGTTGTGTGTCCTGCCCCTGCCCCCCCCTTTGCCCCTGGTTGTTGTGCTGACCTTCTGCGGCGTCTGCGTCGGTTCCTGTACGCCAGGTGGACTGCTAGGAGGGCAGGGATGGCACGTAGGTTCGGGTCCATGTCTGTTCGTCGCGTCCAGCTGCTCCTTGCGTGTGTCGTCCTGATTTCCCGGCAGTTTTTGGCAGCCGGTAAATATTTTCCGTGCGGGATGACGTCGGTTCGAATCGTACTTCCTGGTTCGTGAAACGTAGGCTGGATGCGTACCGACGTCACGTCGGCTCCTTTCAGGATCGGAATTGTGTTTAGTTTCTGTTCGGTCGGTGTTTTGTTCGAATCGTACGGAAATGGTGTTTCCGTATGAATCGTACTTGCATTTTCGGATGGATTTCGCACCGGGTACGAGTCGGACGGAGAAAAGGCTCCGTCCGACGGTTCGTACCCGGTTTTTACCGGATCGGAATTGGCACCTAAACCTTTAAAAGGGATACATATATAGTGAGGAAAGAATAAGGAGAGGTTGCGGGAAAACTAATTGATGTCTTAAATGTTTTTAAACATGTCCACATTAATGTCATTAATGTATGCCTAAGTCGGGTCGCGAAAAGTTATTTTTTTATTTAAAAAAAGTTGGTAACTGTTAAAGAATTTAAAGTTACTGTTCAGAAAGTTGATTTCTTTACTTAGGAAGTAACAAAAGTAATGTCGATCTTCATTTCGAATTGGAAAAAAATAGCGCACTTGTAAAATTTGGAAAATAAAGATTGATTGAAAAATGGTGATTAAGCAGCAAAGTGCATTTTTGATTATGGTTTGACGTGTAGAATTTAGATATGTTTGACTTTTGGTGATTTCTTAGGACGGAAATTATAATGGAAGTTATCGGTAATTATAGTAATGGCGTTCCGATTTAGAAAAATTGTTCAAATACTGTGGGACAGTAAATTTGAACACATTGGAAGTTTTTTCTTGAAATGAAGATTTGTTTAAAAAAAAAAAAGGACCCGACTTGTTTGTTTGTAAAAGTTTTTAGAAAAAAAAATTGTATGCCAATTGTAATTTGAAAAATATTAAATTTTGAAGCAAAGCAGGAAAGTAAGTTAATACATTATTTTAGAAAGAAAGAATGTTAGAAAGATTTTCCAGGTAGTCTATAGCCACACACAACGAAAATTGTTGTAGAATTGCCAATAGTCTCTCAGACATTTCCCTTGTTTTGACTGTTACTCGTGGGTTTAGACTACCTGCGAGTGTTTGGGCTATTCTCATTTCCTGAAAACTTTGCTCCTTCTTCAAAGATTCCAAAAAAGAGTAGAAGTTTGGATGTGGTTTGCCAATTGTGTGGTTGAAGGAGTTATGCCATCCCTCAATGGCATTGTTTGTTTTTGCTTCTCCCTCTAAACAACTCGTGTAGCAGTTCCACCACTCCACATGGAATCGTGGCTTCCTCCTGCGACCCGATCTGCTTAGGTGTCCAATCCATGTGTCCTCAAAATAATTTAGAATGGGTGCCAATTTTTCTTCGTTACTCGTATAATAAACAGATTCTATAATTGCAGTGTAGTACTCGTCCACACTATCGGGAGGAACAAAACAAAGTGCAGTTAATTTTTTTAGTTCAAATTGTAGTTTGCTATCCCGAGAATATTCTGCAACTAGGGATGTTTTCTGTAATTTACGCCAAAATGCCTGCGAAAAATGAAAAAAACATCCCTGAATTTGGGTATCCGTGTACGTTTTAGTGATCACATTGATCATGCTCAATTCAAAATCAATAATTATTTTTCGAGGACTTGAAGATGTTTTACTTTTAATCACTGATAAAAGTTCAGTGAATGTTGCAGAAGTCTTATCAGGTAGCAAACTATAAACTAAGGGAATAACACTATTGTTAATTTTAGCATGTATAGTGTAAATTTGAGTGAAAGGATGGGGTGTACTTTTAAACGTCCCATCCATCATCCAAATTTCACTGCTTTCTAACTTAGCAAGGTTACGTGGGGTACTAAAAATGAGAATTCGTTTCTGAGGGTTTTCGTTGTCATGCAGAAGGAAAGGTTCATCAGAAAAAGAAATAGAAAGATCATGAGGAATTCTAATGTCAGAGAAAGAATGTGGTGTAGATAATTGAATGTTACTTGCCTGCTTTTGTCTCTGAATAATTCTTCTCAAATTAGGAATTATAGGCATGTTACTAGCAACATGACTGGGGACATGCTGTGCAACCTCTCTTAAAATGGATCCTGTAGAATCATTGGAGGTGCTTGCAATAGCTTTCATTTCGTTTATTGTTTGTCTAATTTCTACCTCCATTGCAGAGGCAGAGTGGTTATGTTCTGTAGTTTTCACAACTAAATTATCAACAGTAACCGCTCTGCCACTGCAATGGGTAGTGTAGTATTGCACACACCTCCAATGATTTCTAGTTAAACTTATTCTTTCCTTACTATATATGTATCCACCATGGTTTAATAAATTTTTGCCCTTCTTGGATTTAATAAACTTTGCAGCTTCCAGACTAGACATTATCTGAAAAGAGAAGAGAAGAAAAAAAAACTAGCCTGACAAAATAAATGAAATACCAAAAACATAACATTTACACCATCCAACACTTTCCCTACTGCTGCACCTTCCTGGAGTTGGAATAGTAAATTGCACCCCTACACCATCCAACACTTTCCCTACTGCTGCACCTTCCTGGAGTTAGAATAGTAAATTGCACCCCTACACCATCCAACACTTTCCCTACTGAAGCACCTTCCTGGAGTTAGAATAGTAAATTGCACCCCTACACCATCCAACACTTTCCCTACTGCTGCACCTTCCTGGAGTTAGAATAGTAATTTGCACCCCTACACCATCCATCACTTTCCCTTCTGCTGCACCTTCCTGGAGTTAGAATAGTAAATTGCACCCCTACACCATCCAACACTTTCCCTACTGCTGCACCTTCCTGGAGTTGGAATAGTAAATTGCACCCCTACACCATCCATCACTTTCCCTACTGCTGCACCTTCCTGGAGTTGGAATAGTAAATTGCACCCCTACACCATCCATCACTTTCCCTAATGCTGCACCTTCCTGGAGTTAGAATAGTAAATTGCACCCCTACACCATCCATCACTTTCCCTACTGCTGCACCTTCCTGGAGTTAGAATAGTAAATTGCACCCCTATACCATCCATCACTTTCCCTACTGCTGCACCTTCCTGGAGTTGGAATAGTAAATTGCACCCCTACACCATCCATCACTTTCCCTACTGCTGCACCTTCCTGGAGTTGGAATAGTAAATTGCACCCCTACACCATCCAACACTTTCCCTACTGCTGCACCTTCCTGGAGTTGGAATAGTAAATTGCACCCCTACACCATCCATCACTTTCCCTACTGCTGCACCTTCCTGGAGTTGGAATAGTAAATTGCACCCCTACACCATCCAACACTTTCCCTACTGATGCACCTTCCTGGAGTTGGAATAGTAAATTGCACCCCTACACCATCCAACACTTTCCCTACTGATGCACCTTCCTGGAGTTGGAATAGTAAATTGCACCCCTACACCATCCAACACTTTCCCTACTGATGCACCTTCCTGGAGTTGGAATAGTAAATTGCAACCCTACACCATCCAACACTTTCCCTACTGCTGCACCTTATAATGTTGTTTAAAAATACCTTGTTTTTTTGAAATTGGTTTCCTTGCTGAGTCTTCTTCAGTGGGAATGGCCTGTAGGCTGGAGTAGACACTTGTGTATTGATTGGAAATGTAAAACAAAAACAATTGTCTGCAAAAGTGATAAATGGAAAAAATGAGAAAAATGAACGTTGTAGAGAAATGCAAATTTACAATAACTTTTTGCAAAAATTAAATTCATTTTAACATATAGTACATAACACTTTCCCTACTGCTGCACCTTCCTGGAGTTGGAATAGTAAATTGCACCCCTACACCATCCATCACTTTCCCTACTGCTGCACCTTCCTGGAGTTGGAATAGTAAATTGCACCCCTACACCATCCAACACTTTCCCTACTGCTGCACCTTCCTGGAGTTGGAATAGTAAATTGCACCCCTACACCATCCATCACTTTCACTACTGATGCACCTTCCTGGAGTTAGAATAGTAAATTGCACCCCTACACCATCCATCACTTTCCCTACTGCTGCACCTTCCTGGAGTTGGAATAGTAAATTGCACCCCTACACCATCCAACACTTTCCCTACTGCTGCACCTTCCTGGAGTTGGAATAGTAAATTGCACCCCTACACCATCCAACACTTTCCCTACTGCTGCACCTTCCTGGAGCTGGAATAGTAAATTGCACCCCTACACCATCCAACACTTTCCCTACTGCTGCACCTTATAATGTTGTTTAAAAATACCTTGTTTTTTTGAAATTGGTTTCCTTGCTGAGTCTTCTTCAGTGGGAATGGCCTGTAGGCTGGAGTAGACACTTGTGTATTGATTGGAAATGTAAAACAAAAACAATTGTCTGCAAAAGTGATAAATGGAAAAAATGAGAAAAATGAACGTTGTAGAGAAATGCAAATTTACAATAACTTTTTGCAAAAATTAAATTCATTTTAACATATAGTACATAACACTTTCCCTACTGCTGCACCTTCCTGGAGTTGGAATAGTAAATTGTACCCCTACACCATCCATCACTTTCCCTACTGCTGCACCTTCCTGGAGTTGGAATAGTAAATTGCACCCCTACACCATCCAACACTTTCCCTACTGCTGCACCTTCCTGGAGTTGGAATAGTAAATTGCACCCCTACACCATCCAACACTTTCCCTACTGCTGCACCTTCCTGGAGTTAGAATAGTAAATTGCACCCCTACACCATCCATCACTTTCCCTTCTGCTGCACCTTCCTGGAGTTAGAATAGTAAATTGTACCTTTACACTATCCATCAGTTATCCTATTTCTGCACTTTAGTGGAGTAACAATAGCAAAAGGAATGACTATTAAATTGTGGAAATTATAACACTCATAATGTAAAATACCTTTGTCAGTTGTTGTTTGTTTTCGTGCCTTTAAGGTAATGCTTGCTGCAGGATAAAGTTATATTTTTTGTAACCGATTTACTCTGGAAAAAAAAAAATATATAAAAATTAATGTTACTTAGCCAACGTTGGTTAAAAAAAAAAACTCATTTTTGAAAAGTATGATATTTGACAAATGAGTATGTGTCAAAATTGGTTAAGCAAAACATAATACACATTGAATGCATTTTAAAATAAGAGTAATAATGGATACACCTACACTATCACTCAATTACTCTACTGCTGAACATTCTGGGACTTAGAATACTAATCGTTACCTCAGTAACTTGGAACGCTTTTTCAGGTGTTGTACCTAACTGAAGTCTTATTAGTAATTGTTACCTCTGCACCATGGTATAATTTCGTTTATGATGTAGTGAGAATGAGGAAAGAAAAAAAATCACCTTTGCCATTACAACACTTTAGCTAATGCTTAAAATATATTTTTAAACTAAAATAATTTAAATTAAATTACATTTACCTTCACTATACTAAAGGTGAGTCGTTTATGTGGAGGCGATGCAAAATTAGGTACACCAATTTTTGATTCTCAATGTATTGCAAGTTTCTGTTTTTGGAAAAGAAAGTAGTTGTTTTTAGTTGGTATATATTTTTAGTCATAACAAATTAGAAACAGTACATTTTAAAAGTTAATGTTAAAAATTTAAAAATATATTTTGTATGGAAAGTAGACATATTTTACGCAAAACCATGGTTTAAAAATATTTTACTGACTTACTAGTAGTTGTCTACTAATAATGGTTTTCCGAAGAAATTCAGTGCTCTCTCTGAGGAGGTCGCAGTGGAGGTGACAGAGGGTCAGGTTTTGACGTCTGGTCTCTCTGGTAGTTGATAATCAACTGATTGCAAAATGGTGTCTTCCTGGTATTTATAAGCTTTACTCTGTGTCACTATTAATTTTTTTTAAAACTGCGTTCGATGTGTTTTTTTGTACTTTATTTTACTGTGGAAAATGATAATTTAAAAATGCATTTTAAAATGTATTGTTTTCACTCATTTGCTCCGTTTTGGCATCCATTTTGGAACATGTCTTTTGGTATTGTTTTCATAGAAAGTGTTGTAGGACAAGTTTTACAAGTGAGATGGTGAAAATGGCGCCTATGTGTATGTGTGTTTTACTCTGTTTACTTACTTTCCGATTTAATCATGATAAAAATGTGTTAGTACTGTTGTTTTAACTATCGTTCTTTTTGTTAATCTTTGAAATGTGTGAAAACGGAATTTTATTGGGGATTTTGAGTATTAATTTTAATACTCGAGTATTAATTTTAATACTCGAGTATTAATTTGGTAATGCATTTCAGTAGATTTACGCTCAGTTGTTCTCCACATTTTAATACACTTCCCCACCCTAAAACCCCTAATTTCCCTGCATCCCGTGCCAGATTTTATTGTACTTTTAAATAAAAAAAAAAAAAATCGCGTTGTAATGGTATGCGTTATAATAGATTTCGTTGTAACACCACTTTTCAGTATTTTAATAGGTTTTGCGTTGTAAAAGTGTTCGTTGTAAAGTAATGCGTTGTAGTAGTACTTGCGTTGTAAAAAATGCGTTGTAAAGGTATGCGTTGTAATAGCATGCGTTGTAACGTCATATATCCATTGCACAAACCAAGTATGATACTATCACTGATCAAGCTCATGCATATCTTTTGTGTAGTGAGCATCATAATGTTATTAGAGAATACAATGAGATAAGAAGAAAAGTTGTGAGAAACTGGGAAGAACAGAAGGTTGCATAAGAACAGATGAAAGAGGAATTTAAATTGTGAGGTTTACATCCTAGATTGAGAATGTAACAGGAGAAAAGAGAAGAGTTATGTATTGTAAAGTGTTGTTCTTCAAAGGTAAGTAAAGTAGAATTTGTAGGAGAGAGTGTATGTATGAAGTTAGTGGGGACTATTTGTAAGATGGAGAACCTATTTTGAGGGGAATTTATCATCTTGGAAGGAAAACAGCTTATTTCAATTTACTGAGAAATTGGGTTGGTTCATGATATTTAACTTTATTGTTTCCTAAAGTTTATCATATGAATGAATTAGATAGTAAGCATAGCTTGTGTAGAGTGAGACATAGTTTTGGACAAGTAGTTTTATGTATATTAGGTGCTATAATTCCTTCTGTAGTTGTAGCAATGAATAATGAATAATTAGGTGTTTGTCTACAGTTATAGATAGGCTTGCTGTAGATTCAGCAGGGTCATTTAAGCAAGTAAATTTAGATAGATAGCTTTTAGGGCTATAGTGAGCCAAAATGTTTACTATATATTCTCTTGGCGAAAGAGGGCAGACTCTGTAAGTTCATAAAAGTAGGAGGTATTTTATAGTTTTATCAGATAACAGTCACTGATGATTCATTTGTGACTGATCTAACTAATCTTTTGTATGACAGTAAGTTTCCTGAGGAACCTGGCTCATGGAAAACTGCAGGCTCATAGTTTAGTGAGTTAGGGAATATTTTTGGTAAGGTTGGCGAGTGGCCAGGTAATTTAGGAGGAAATGCTTACCAGGCTATGTTAACACCTATAATAATCAATCATTTGTGCAATATTTTTGTTCCTTTTGCTAATACATTTCTGAGAGTATAATCAGTAGATGTAGACCCCAAGGTAGAGGTGAAAATAGATTAGAGAAAAGTAAAAGATTAATGGAAACAGAGTCTTAAAGATCACACCTACAACCAGATGAAAATGGTGGAGGAAAGTTGTTAAAAGCAACTAAATATGATGACGAAATCTACTAAATGATGGCTGATTAATAACTTTTATTAATGTGTTTTAGTGATTATTAAAAAAATACTCAGAGGGGATAGTTTGTGGAAGCTTTTTCTAAATGCACAATTTTGGATGACAAATTATTTATTAAATACTAATATTTTTTATGATGAATGTAGTCGTAATTGATTAATTGTAAATATTGCACTTGAAACGATATTGATGAGACATTTAGTAGTGTGTTTATTAATGTAGTTTAGTTGTGCCACATTTTTACATTTTGTTAATACGGATCCTGTTCTGGTGTTCTGTTTATCTTGCTCCTGCTAATTATACCTCCCAATCAATATCTGCCATTGTGTCTTCTCTTCCTACAGTCATCCTAAGGCACAGGACACTGTGACGTAATGGTTACGTTACTTCAAATGCATGCATTGTGAAAAGACTTTTCTTTATGTACTGAAACTTTTCAAGGACATCCCAATAGAAGTTCCAATGTGGACCCACTAGCACACACTATAGTATGGGTCTTTGCTTGAAAAATGCTTCATATTGTGTTGTGCATCTCTGGACTGCACTGCTATTGCTGTAGAAGTTGATGGACTTTTCCGTTCCTTAGGAAAGGGTTAGTGTTAGTTCATGACGATCTCAATCCTGATTTGTCCAGTGTTTGTTATCATTAGTCTTGCCATGCTGAATTTTCAGTTTTTGCTCATTCTTTATTCATGAAATGTGTATTCAAACCCTCTTGGTTTTGAGGGTAAGCCATGGCTTTTGATTTTTCTGTAGGGATTCTATACGTTCAGCTTTTGATTTTGCTGCATATTGAGATATAGAATATTATACCTACTTTATTTTGGCTGATAGTCATAAAAGTTTCACAAGTTAAAAATATACATTAATACCGTGATATAATAAAATATATGCAGTCATCAATTAAAACATCAATTCACAGTCAATAAACAATGTAGTCAAAATGCATACAATGCATGTATTAAAATCACTAAGACATCTCAAAATACAGTACACAGACAAGAGGACGTTGAGTACAGTTAACTACCTCAGTTGAGTGCATAACAGAAGATCGACTTACACTCAGTGGCGCTGTCTCATGTGGGGGAATTATATCACAAATTTAGTACAGAATAAACTTATTGTGCCCTCTAGTGCCCAAAGCTAAATGAAGTCCATTATTCGAACCTTGGTTTAACTAGTTAAAAATAATTTGAAGACAGAGCTTTCGCTCTAGCTCAAGTTTTCCAGTCCTGCTGTAGGAAGCGAGAAATGGCCAATACAATCCGTTTGCTTGTGTCACTTTTCAAAATTCTTAGAGCTTCCCAATAATGACCTACACCCTCCATCCTACACACAGCAATAATCCATTTCTTGTGAGGCAGTGAGTAAATGTGACAAAAAAGAACAAAGTGTGTTTCTGTCTCTTTAAACTACGAACAATAAGGACAGTGATTAGGGGCATTTGGACTTAGAATAAATTTTATTCCAGACTATGTACTCTGTATCTGAACCTTCATGGCATTTATGGAGTGGTCCCAGTTGCTTATTACTCTGCTAAATGTGTTGAGCCTGAAATTGAGGAGGGTGGTGATCCATTGCAAGATCAAGGAAGCCGGATCAGAACCACTGAGGTAAATTTTGGGGTGATCTAAAATATTCGGGTGCATTAGAATATTAGGGTTCTGTTCGCAGAGTCTATGCCTGATTCTGAGGCTTCAATTCACAGTAACAAATATTTGGACCAACCTTCATTTTGAGCTTCAGCCTCTCACAAAGGTTTTTCAGAATGGGGCGACTCTCGCTTGTATTCAATTTAAAGTTGGATTGTACCAAGCATGGAGGTGAACAAGTGGAGAACTACACCTCCAAGAGTTCTCCAAATGTAGAAAATAATGATAAATCAACTAATCTTGCAAAGTTATTAAAATGTAGACTTACTTTGTGAATTCAATCAATATTCTTAAGGAGAAAGTGGTAGTGATTTGTAGAAACTATACCACTCATCCAGGTGAATGATGCACATCGGCCAAGAAGTCTAGCTTCAATTTTCATTAACATACCAGGTTATATTCAACTATTTAACAATTGCGAGAAGTAGTACCTAGAAGGGTTGTTTTGTGCAGTAGACCAGTCAATTGAAAATAATATTATTACAATTTTGTAGACAAATCTTTCATATCTCATTGAAACATTCGCTTGTGATGAAAATCAGAAACTAAATCACAATAAATGTGTTAACAACAAATTATATTCCACACAATCAATTAATCCTGGAAAAAACAGGAATTAGTGAATTACACCCGAGCTAAAGGCTGCGTAATGCTTGACAAACTCATTGGAACACAAAAGCTGAGCTCCCTCAGCTATTACTACTTCCCTGTAACAACAGTGGGACTATGTTTTACTTGATAAAACAAACCAACCCAAGAATGATTATGAGACTAAGCTATCCCTCAAAACTTCTAAAACACTGACAGAGCTTTAGCTCTAGCTCTAATTTTCCAGTCCTGCTGTAGGAAGCGAGAGATGGCAAACACAATCCATTTCCTTGTGTCACTTTTCAAAATTCTTAGGGCCTCCCAATAATGACCTACAACCTCCATCCTACACACAGCAATAATCCATTTCTTGTGAGGCAGTGAGTAACTATGACAAAAAAGAACAAAGTGTGTTTCTATCTCTTTAGACTGTGAACAATAAGGACAGTCATTAGGGGCATTTGGACTTAGAATAATTTTGATTCCAGACTCTGTACTTACTTATTACTCTGCTAAATGTGTTGAGCCAGATGTTGAGGAGGGTGGTGATGATGCAGCGCGGAATGCAAAATCCCTCCCTTCGTCACAGATTATAGATCACACTCATTCACTACATTCGCTGGTGGGGCCCATAACACCAACATACACTCATCTAATAACCTGTTTCAAAGAGGTCATTGTTCCACTCGCTGTAATGGAAGAGAGTACTCACATAACCCTATTCATAAGCTTCACTTTTAGTACTCCTCCCATGTATAGGCCATGGATCTACTAGCTGCTGGTTTGAAATGATAACGAAATCTATAACATTATTTACATAAACACATTTGCTCAATATTAATGACCCAACACAATTCTTGTAATGATTAATACATTTTATCTAATTAACTGAAATTTGAGTCTCTGGGTTTTAATCAAGCAAAATAGAACATCATATTTACCTATTCTGGCTAAAAGTCGCCCTCTAAGTCAAAATCTTGGTCATCAGTTCATACTGTCAGTCTTTGGAAACAGCTGTCCTGCAGTGTCACCGTCCTCTCCGTCAGCATAACGTCAGGAAATCGCAAATCTTCTGAAGGGTCTCAACCGAATCGTCATCTGATCTATCCTCTCTAGTCTACCATTTTTATAGTAAATTTACATTCCAAAGTGTAACAATTTATATTTTGAACAAATCCGATTGGTCCGTTGGGGAAAGTTCGACTTCTTTCCCATACATATAATGTGTCTTTAGATTTAGTTCCAATCCACGCAATAGTATCTTTTTCATTGTTTCTTCCAGAGCAGCTGGCCGAAAGCCCAGAGCGACCTTGGTTGGCACAGTTGAGTCAGGGTCGTGGAAAGGCTGCGGCAGCTGATTGGCGACGCATGCGCACTTCACCCAGAGATGCTTACAATGGAGTTGTTCTCGTCTAACAGGGACGTCAGCCATTTTATGGCCAACAAATGGTCAACTTAAGCAAAGAAACACAAAAATGTAATTAATACATAAAAATGACTATTATTCTGTTATCCCCTTACTAATACCCATATGTGTATGTATTTATCTAGCAGAGGCAACACTTAATGCAAATTATATTCACATTAATAAAGCACACATCACAAATACATCACGAAAGCAACATATAATCATGCAATTTCTGATTGTCTATTATTAATATGCATACGAAAATTAGTTTACGACATTAATTAGGCCATGCAGATGCAATTCCCACGTGTATTTCTTATATTAGTAATGTTGATCAGTTCACACGGCAAACTATTAATATAATTACTATTGATTAATTAATCTTATTAATCAAAACATGCAAAATGGAGAGGGTATATAATTTTTATAGAAAACCCCACTCCAGCAATCCCCCCTTTTGTGATTTTATCACCACCACAACACTAAATTTATTCACCCTTTTGCGGAAACTCAAAATGTATTGTTGCTCTTAATTATAGTTCAGTTTCTTCTTCATCTCTTTTTGCCTTTTTATACATGCTTTCCTTCCACTCTTCTAAAGCTGTTTCTTCTAAATCTCCATATGGATCTTTTGCTTTTCTTTTAAGTTTTTCTCTTTTTATTTTATTCTTAGTTTTCTTGTTTTTACAACACATACAACCTAATCTTAATATTAATAACACAAAAATCACACATGTTAATGGAAATAATATTTTGCCTATAAATGTACTACCTATTTTAATTAAGAAGTTTTTAATAGCAGCTATTTTCTTCCCAATCTTTTCCCAAACACCTTCAACCTCCAGTGGTACAATTTCGTCATGCAATTCAGTAATATTTTTAATATAAACTTTCAAATCTTTGCTTTCATCTGGAATGTAAGTGCAACAATGTTGAACTTTCAGCATTCCACAGACTCCACCCTCTTTTGTCAATAATATATCAAGGGCAAGTCGATTTAGCATTACCATAGCACGCATGGCAACCATTTCAGTATTAACCAATAGAAATCCTCCAGCGGTGTTTGTTGACAAGCGATCCACTACTGTTGATAATCTTCTAATATTGTTCGCATTCAGAGATATTCCCACTGCTGGTATCAATGCTCCAAAAATGTCACCTACAATTTCTGCCCAAGATTCTCTTCTACCACGCACTAAGGGCCATATGTAGGTAACATCACATTTACCGATTCATAAATACCGAATTTTACCGATTCGGTATTTATGAATCGGTAAATGTGATGTAGGTAATTATTCGGTAAAATTTACCGAATCGGAAAAATTCGGTAAATATGAACCGGTATTTACCGATTCGGTAATGGGGCATACCTTCCCATTGATTCCTATGGGCCTGGAGGCCCATAGGAATCAATGGGAAGCCAGTCACCATTACCGATTCGGTAAATACCGATTCGGTAATGGGGGGAGCATATACAAGGGTGGCAGGGTGTCACATTGACACCCTGTTGCACCCCTGATTCTTGCATGTGTGCACATGTGGCGCACATACATGCCCTAAGGGCATGTATGTCTGCCACATGGCACTCTTACATCTGCAAAATATTGCGTTTTGCAAGGTATTCGTTATTTATCACCAACCTGTATTTGGTGGTAAATAACGAATTCTTAATTCTAATTTGCACTCTTTAGAGTGCTCCCTACATTCAGGATTCGGTAATTACCGATTCGGTAATTTACCGAATCCTGAATTATGCCTCCTACATCCCAAATAGCTAAATACCGGTCGGTAACGGGATATTTACCGAATTTCGGCCATTACCGACCGGTATTTAGCTACCTACATGAGGCCCTAAATGATTACCTAAACTATGTACACCATCTTGACCTCTGTCCATGTGAAAGATTTTTGGAAAAACCAGGCCTACGTAACATGTGCCATACCAATGGTCTGGCAAACGATAATATGCCCTGTTCCCACAGATAAAATAAAGTCTAGGAAAGACTGGATGTCTTCCACCTTTAAATCCCCATCCACCCATGATTCGGTATATATCAGAATCGGCTCTATATAATTTGTACAATGCCCAGCCGGACATTGAGGCTTTAATGATCAATAAAAGTAATTTTTAGACATACGTTAGAATGTAGAGTGGGACACAGTCCTGTGTCCTTACACACTAAACAAAAGGTACAAACAGTCAAACATATAGAACATTTATCAGGCTGAAGAGAGAAGCTTGTAGCCAATACGAGATACAAGGGCAAGCTTTCATGAAAGTACAATGTCATGCACAATTTTAACATATGCGTTTAACATGCATGTTTGTACATGGGGTCGACGACGTTTCGATCTATTCAAACAATACATAGATCATCATCAGGACTAGAGAGAATAAAAGCCTGAAAGTACAAATCCTGTGAAATTGGAAGGGGGAGAGAATAAGGGAGAAAAGAGAGTTACATTAAAAACCTAAAATTACTGAGAATAATCAATAATGCCAGTGGTCATGCACGACATGCCATCAGTGAGGTACAAACCAGGGAGGCTGGTTGTTGGAGCGAAGGATATCGATTTATTCCAATTTGTGAACATAAGGGAGAATTAACAATGAATTTTAACCGGATGATCGAGGCAAAACCACAGTAATTCGACTGTGAAACGACGGAGAGCGTGTAAACATGTGCAATAGGATGGTAATAGTCCGCAGTGGAGCGTGTGATAGACCGCAAGGTGGTATAGTTGTGCGGTGAACTAGTGCGCGATTGAGCTAGCGAACCGTCAAGAATATGGGGAGTATGGAGGGACAGAGAGCGCAATGACGGCGAGAAACTAACCAGAATCGGAGACGAACAATTCCTAGAATTAATTAACCCAGGTCCAGTTGAGGAAGTGGGTGCGGGGATCCAACGGCCAGGAGAATTCCATGTATTGGCACAGCTGAAAACTAAGGACGGGAGCAATTGCGCGAGATCACAACAATAAAAAGAAGGCGGAATGAAGGATTGGGAAGGGGGACTCACCACTTGTTCGCCGTGGCGTGTGGAGGGAGCTAGAGGATTATTCAGCTTCCCAGCGTAGCGGCTTGACAATCCAAGGTCTGCCTGAGGAAAAGCGCATTGCGGGAATTAGAGGAGAAGGGAGCCGGGACGTGGAGAAGGGGTGAACGCGCCGCTCAAGCACTTACCAGCAACAAGGTGAACTGCACGATTGCAAGTTGGCGGTGAAGGGCTATGCTTGGTGGTTAAGACAAACCCAGAAGACACGTGACAACCCAGCCTTGGTCATGTGACAGGATGTGCAGGGTGTGCTGGGACGGGATTTCGTGAGTGGAATAACGGCAGACATGTTGGGTCAGTGTTAGTGATTAGGAAGCGATGAACTTGTCATTAACTCTAATGGATTCTCGAACTGCAACACATGTAATGTGATTTATCTGAGTCAGTGTCCATGCAACAAGAACTATATTGGTCAGACTACCCAGAAGATCAAAACAAGGATCGGACAACACCACAGCAGGATTCGCTGTAATGTCCCTAACGCACCACTGGTTGAACATTTCAAACAGGCTAATCACCAGGACAATGAGATTAAATGGACTGTTCTACGAATCATCAAGCTGCCACCAAGAGGTGGCGATCTGGCGCAAATCCTCAATAAAGAGGAGTTGAAACTTATTATTCAGCTTGACACAATCCGCAATGGTCTCAACAGGAATGAGGACTGGCTGTCTCTCATTTAGTGAGTCTGTAACTTAATTGTTGCTCTTTGCCTGTAACAATTGTAAAATTATCTGTATTGTTCAAACCTAACAATGTACTGCTTTTTTCTATTACCTTCATCGCATCCTAATCACTAACACTGACCCAACATGTCCGCCGTTATTCCACTCACGAAATCCCGTCCCGGCACACCCTGCACATCCTGTCACATGACCAAGGCTGGGTTGTCACGTGTCTTCTGGGTTTGTCTTAACCACCAAGCATAGCCCTTCACCGCCAACTTGCGATCGTGCAGTTCACCTTGTTGCTGGTAAGTGCTTGAGCGGCGCGTTCACCCCTTCTCCACGGCCCGGCTCCCTTCTCCTCTAATTCCCGCAATGCGCTTTTCCTCAGTCGGACCTTGGATTGTCAAGCCGCTACGCTGGGAAGCTGAATAATCCTCTAGCTCCCTCCACACGCCACGGCGAACAAGTGGTGAGTCCCCCTTCCCAATCCTTCATTCCGCCTTCTTTTTATTGTTGTGATCTCTCGTAATTGCTCCCGTCCTTAGTTTTCAGCTGTGCCAATACATGGAATTCTCCTGGCTGTTGGATCCCCGCACCCACTTCCTCAACTGGACCTGGGTTAATTAATTCTAGGAATTGTTCGTCTCCGATTCTGGTTAGTTTCTCGCCGTCATTGCGCTCTCTCTCCCTCCATACTCCCCACATTCTTGACGGTTCGCTAGCTCAATCGCGCACTAGTTCACCGCACAACTATACCACCTTGCGGTCTATCACACGCTCCACTGCGGACTATTACCATCCTATTGCACATGTTTACACGCTCTCCGTCGTTTCACAGTCGAATTACTGTGGTTTTGCCTCGATCATCCGGTTAAAATTCATTTTTAATTCTCCCTTATGTTCACAAATTGGAATAAATCGATACCCTTCGCTCCAACAACCAGCCTCCCTGGTTTGTACCTCACTGATGGCATGTCGTGCATGACCACTGGCATTATTGATTATTCTCAGTAATTTTAGGTTTTTAATGTAACTCTCTTTTCTCCCTTATTCTCTCCCCCTTCCAATTTCACAGGATTTGTACTTTCAGGCTTTTATTCTCTCTAGTCCTGATGATGATCTATGTATTGTTTGAATAGATCGAAACGTCGTCGACCCCATGTACAAACATGCATGTTAAACGCATATGTTAAAATTGTGCATGACATTGTACTTTCATGAAAGCTTGCCCTTGTATCTCGTATTGGCTACAAGCTTCTCTCTTCAGCCTGATAAATGTTCTATATGTTTGACTGTTTGTACCTTTTGTTTAGTGTGTAAGGACACAGGACTGTGTCCCACTCTACATTCTAACGTATGTCTAAAAATTACTTTTATTGATCATTAAAACCTCAATGTCCGGCTGGGCATTGTACAAATTATATAGAGCCGATTCTGGTCTATATTTATCGCATATTGTATTGTTTTTGAAGGACCTCCTGTTTTTCAAACTAGCAAGTACTCTGGGTCCTTCCTACCTCACGGGTTCCCCTTGTCAAGTATTAATATCGGTATATATCATGGCACTCACTATTCTCTAGAAAATGATTGTCATACACCGTTTGATTCCTTCTTATACACAATTTCCCTTTCTGAGGCCAATCTAGAGCCAAAGTTGGATTAGACTCTCCTTTCATATGTTTTTCCATTTCTACATCCCAGACTGTTTTCTTTCCTTTTTCTCCAGTTGCCTTCTCTCGCATTTTCAATCTTCTTTTCTCGACCATGTCTAGGAATGTCTTTTGCTCTTTCTTCAAACTGCAAGTTAAATTATTTTTAAATATATATTCTAATGTTAGTTCTTTAGTTTCTAAGAAAAATTCACCTAATACCTTAGCAGGTCTCACTTTATTTAGTTTGTTATTAGCGGGTACTTGTGCAAAAATGTTATCTACATCTGAAAAACAATATTCTAATTTACCTTTCTCATAAAATAAACTAGCAATCATACTACATGCTATTCCATACGTCACTGGAAGATGATGATAGGTCACTCCCTCTGACACAGATGCAGGTAACTGCATGCATACGTAGCAGTCCCTTACGTCCATGGTATTTACATATTCATACAACAACTTTGAAAACACATTATTCGAAAAATCATTAATAGACCTATCCTTATGTAAATGATTATTATCTTTTCTAGTCGGAACTACCTTTGGAATCTTCTTTATGTTAGTAATGTTTTCAGTGTGTCCTTCTAATGTATCTATAGTGACTTTAAAAGAAATCAGCAGAGCGAGTATACTCCATAGAAGCATTAATAATCCTGTACAACAACAACACATTTTACACCATCTCTTCATGAATGTACATCTACTTTTGCTACTGTCTTTATTAGCCATCTTGTTAGTCTGGACTGTGTCTTATGACTTAGCCTCTTTTATTCCGCAATTAGTTCTCTACTCTTAGGCCTCTAAGGCCCTACTTAGTTCTACCAATATCTATCATTTAATTCAATTGTTACTTCTTCATCAGTATTTTTCTAGTTTTTCTCAGTTTGGCATTTCATCATTTTTCACTTCTTTCTGTTCATCCAAATACAGAATTTCCTGATCTTCCGTTTCCTCTTCTCCGATGTCGGACAAGATAACTCTTAGGATTCCTGCTTCTTCCTCTTCTTCAACCACTTTCAGTATAGTCTCCTCTGGATTTCCTTGACTATATACCTCTTCTTCCGTTTCAGGCAGTGCCACGTACGTCCATTCCGGTGACTTATACTTCTGGTTAGGTTTCCTTGTTCTCTTTCCTTCTTCATTATCTTGAGTTGTTTCTTCTTCTTTTGATTTTTCCTGTTTTGTCACTTCATTCACCTGATCTGCGCTTGGTAACTTCACTCGTGTCAGCCGATATCTCAATCTTTTTATTTTGTTTGGCCGCACTTCGTCCTTTTTGACTCTTTTCTGTTTGCTTTCTTTGTTATTCTTTTCCTCTCTCCAAGCTCTTTTTCTTAGAACTCATCCCTCTGGTATCTCATTTTCACTCTCTTCAGATTCTGTCTCAACTTGCTTTTCCTTTTCGACAACTTCTTTTTCCACCACTGTTTTCCCTACTTCTGTCCCTCCTCGGGTCTCCGACATGCAATCTTCCTGCTGGCTACTTGTCCCTTCACCTAGCTGGATGTTGCAGTTCCCTACACCTCCTCGGGGGTCTTCCGCAATCTGTCCCTCTCTCTCTGTACCTGTCCCTGTTTCACTTTGATCTTTTATTTCAGGTGGAATTTCTCTTGGTCTTCCATCTGAAACCTCTTTCTCTTGAATTTCTCTTACTGCTTTTTCATTGTCTTCTTTTTTCTTTTTGATTTCTTTTCTGGGACCTTGTCCTCCTTGTTCGTCTTCAGAATCTGAACTTATATCAGAAATCTGTAATCGTCTTCTCAGAGAGATACTTCTGGGGACCAATATTTGATCAGGTTCTTTTTCCCCCCTTTCAGGATTTTCTTGTGTTCTTGGCTCTTCGTTATTTGATTCAGTACTTGACTCTGATTCATCATAGTACTCTTTTCCTTTACCATCAACTGGATTTGGTATCCTCAAAGTATGGCTGGCATGGATCCAATTTTTCACTCCAGCACACTTCACAGCTGTTGTTGTGGTCAGAATGACTTGTCTTGGTTTTCCCCACCTTGGAACCAAACAATTCCTTCTTCTGTGGACTTTTATCCTTACCCAGTTTCCTGGGCTCAGATCATGGGCTGGCTTCCTTTCAAGGGTGGTGGCATCCGCTCCAACCTGATGAAACACAGAATGAACTGCGTCAGTTCTCCACAGTACTCCAACACCATGTCATCAGTTATAGTCATCAGCTTGTTGACTGGAATGTAAACATGCCTCATCGCTCGTCCCATGACTATTTCATGAGGACTTAACCCTGTGGTTCTGGCTGGTGTTGCTCTAATGGTCATTAAAACAAGAGGCAAGACATCAGGCCATTTCATACCAGTGGCTAAACACATTTTCCCAATCCTGTTTTTGATTGTACCATTCATCTGTTCAACCACACCAGAAGCCTCTGGTCGGTAGGCACAATGTAGTTTCTGTTGTACATTCAATGCTTCACTAATCAATTTGACAATCTCGTTATGAAAATGTCCTCCTCTGTCTGATTCAAGAGCCACTGGGAACCCAAACCTATGGATACATTCTCTTAGAAGTAGCTTTGCCACTGTCATCCCATCATTTCTTCTTGTTGGGAATGCTTCCACCCACCTGGAGAATAGGCAAACCACGACCAGAACATACCTTAGTCTGTTACATAGTGGCATTTCAATGAAATCAACCTGCATTCTTGTAAAAGGTCCACCTTCTCGGCCTATGGTTCCTAGACTTACCACTGTCTTTCTTCCAGGATTGTATTGCTGACATATTAAGCATCTTGGACATAGGCTTTCTGCTATCAGTTTGAATTTGGGATTGTACCAGGTCTGTTTAAAAGACCTTATCATGGCGTCTCTCCCTATGTGTCCCTGGCCATGATACATCCGTGCCATGGTAGACATCATGCTATCAGGCATCACTGGTCTTCCATCTCGATAGACCCACACACAGTCCTTTTCTCTTGGTGCACACCCTGCTTTAATCCACTGTTTCATTTCCTCATCTCCTGACTCTTCCTGTAATTGTCTCACTTCTCCCCAAGTTCCCACAACATTAGTAAACATTACTGAGCAAGAAGACATTTCTCTTTCCTTGGCCTGATTAACCGAATTCTGGTTCCGTGCACAATACTGTGCCATGTCATTCGCATACCTATTTCCAGTAGTGATGTAATCCCTACCTTGATTATGGGCAGCACATTTTACCACAGCCAATTGTTTAGGCAGCTGTATCGCCTCAATCAACTTCCCAACCACTTCAGCATTCTTTATAGGGGTTCCACTTGAGGTCAGGAAACCTCTTTGTAGCCAAAGCTGGCCAAAATCATGGACAACCCCGAAGCCATACTGGCTGTCAGTTATCACAGTCACTCTGATGCTTTTCCCAATTTTACATGCTTTAGTCAGAGCAACGAGTTCAGCTACTTGGGCTGACCTCACTCCTTTCAGATAAGATACTTCCATCACTGCTGCAACCGTGCATACTGCATATGCTGTGCTTAGCACTCCTTCATCTGTTCTCAAAAATGACCCATCAACAAACAACACAAAATCACTCTCGGGCAAAGGTACATCTTTTATGTCTGGTCTTGGCTTTGTGCAATACTCAAGCACATCCAAACAATCATGATCTACTTCATCTCTCACTTCCACATTCTCAGCATCAGGTAACAAAGTTGCAGGATTCACATTCACACATCTCGCAAGGCTCACATTCGTTGCACCTAATATGACCTTCTCATACTTAGTCAGCCGACTATGTGTCATATACTGAGTATGACTCCTTGTTAAAAGAATCGCCACATCATGAGGTACAAACACTTTCAATGGATACCCCATCACAATACCTTCACTCTGCTCCAAACTTCGACATGTTGCAGCCACTGCTTTCAGACACCCAGGTAAAGCTGCAGCCACTGGGTCAAGCATTGAGGAAAAATATGCAATTGGTCTCCTCAACCTTCCATGCTTTTGGATCAACACTGAGAGTGCACATCCATTTCTCTCACTGCAATACAACTCAAACTCTTTCTCATAGTCAGGCATGCCCAGTGCTGGTGCTTCACACAGGCCCTCTTTCAATCGTTTGAATGCTGCCAATTCTTCTTTGTTCAATTCAAGGGGATCTTTTACATCACTCCTTGTTAGTCGTACCAAGGGTTTTGCAATCAGGGAAAAGTTACTAATCCACTGACGGCAGTACCCCACCATTCCCAGAAACATTCTCACCTCTCTTTGGGTCATAGGGGCTCTCATTCCTTTTATAATTCTGATTCTGTCTATTGTTATTTTTCTCAGTCCTTTCTCGATTTTATGTCCCAAATACTGTACTTCTTTCTTGCAATACTGTAATTTTGCTGGTGACACTTTCAATCCTCCGTCTGCCAAATGATTCAGTAGTGCTATTGTGTCTACCTCACAAGCTTCACGTGTTTTCGACGCCACTAATAGGTCGTCGATATACTGCACTAATACTGAACTTTCAGGCATTTGCAGACTTTCCAAAGATTTCTTCAACAATTGATTGAATATTGAGGGGCTCTCTGTATACCCCTGTGGGATTCGGCACCATGCCAAAATCCGCTCTCCAAAACGAAATGCAAAAATTGGCTGACTGTCATGGTGCAATGGGATAGAGAAGAATGCATGACATAGATCAATTACTGTATACCATTCCGCATCATGGGGGATCTGGTACAAAATTACTGAAGGGTTTGGTACAATGGGACAGCATGATACCACGATTTTGTTTACCTTTCTCAAATCTTGCACTATCCTGAATTTCCCATTAGGCTTTTTCAGTCCCATTATTGGTGAATTACATGGACTACTCATAATTTCTCTCAAAATACCTTGCTGGATCATTTTCTCAATTATTGGAGTAACCCCTTCAATTATCTCCGGTGTCAATCTGTACTGAGGAACATTTGGATAACTTATTCCTTCCTTCACAGTTATTCTGACTGGATCCACGTTTCTCATTAGCCCTACATCTTCTCCAGTAAAATCCCACACTTCTGCCTTCACTGACTGTTTTAATTCTTTAGGTAATTCATCAGGGTTGAATATTGCATAAGTCTCAGTCACCTCATTTTCTCGGTTAGCTAAAGTCATTTTATAGAGCACATCCTCATCTGGTGTTTCAAATGCTA
Organism: Triturus cristatus; assembly: GCF_964204655.1. Classification (NCBI taxonomy): domain Eukaryota; kingdom Metazoa; phylum Chordata; class Amphibia; order Caudata; family Salamandridae; genus Triturus; species Triturus cristatus. Next base: position 594,341,465 of record NC_140580.1, on the reverse strand, counting down.
TTCCATCTGGAGTACAGAATATAGTGCAATTCATCTTACACAACAGGTCCCTGCCTAATAGATTCACTGGACTGGTATCACACACAACAAAGCGGTGCATCTCGGAAAATTTCCCTATACTAACCTTCACTGGTTCTGTCAAAAACGTCTTGATCTGTCTGTTGGATACGCCAACTACTTAGATTGTTTCATCCGAAAGAGGAAGATTCTTAACATCAGCTGATCTAACAGTTGATCGAGTAGCACCAGTGTCCACTAGGAAAGTGATATCTTCATCATTTACCCTCCCATCTACAAATGGTCCTGTCTGGTCTACTTCTAGACTTGCGCCAAGTACGCACTCTTCTTCCTCCCTTCGGCACCGTCAACAATCTCCTTCTGTGTCACTCTCATCGCGTTGCAGCCAATACTGCGAAACAGCGCGAGCGCGCGGCGGTTTATTTACCTGTTCTTCATTGTAGAATCCCGATTCATTACTATACTTCTGAGTGGTTCTGCTCTGCGGGAAAGGTGGTTTTGGCACCTGATTCTCTGAAGTAACCACCTGCTGCAGTTGCTGCAGTTGACCACTCACCTCATTCTGCACCTGCGGATTCAATGATGCATTTTCATTATTAGTATTTGGAGGGTATTTACACTCGGATTTCCAATGCCCTAACCTACCGCAATTATGGCATTGGAACTTCTTTTTAGCCTCTTCTATATTACCTTTCCCTTTTCCTGGGCCAAATCTCAGTTTAGTTCCTGGGTTATTTGCTTGTTCAACCAACTGAGCTTCCTGTCTTTCAGCTACCTTTACTTGTGCCCACATTGCCTTTTCTTTTAATTTTCGCTGTTTAGCCTCAATTTCGTCACTGAAATATTTAGCATGTCTCAATACTTCATCTATTTTCTTATTCTGCCAATCAACTGTATGCTGCTTTATCATGTCACCAATTTCTGGGCGCAAACCATATACAAATCTGTATACGAAATGACTCAAATCCTTATCACTCAAGTTCTCGTCTCCACTGAACTGCTTAAAAGCTTGAATTAGTCTCTCATAGTATGTATGTACTGATTCCTTTGCTTCCTGATGCGTCCGATCGATCTTTACCCAATCTGTCTCTTTAGGGGGCACTTTGTTTTTCAAAAATACCATAACCTGTTCATACTTTTTCATTACTTCAGGATCTGGGGCTCCTGTCTTTGGATCTCTAGGGTATTCCTGAGTGGGCCAGTTGATCATCAACTTGAACTCAGACCATAAATCTGCCGGTACTATTATATCAAACAGACTATTCAAGTCTATCCACAGTACTTTGGACAATTTTACAAATCTGTCTACCTGCCTGTACCACTCGACGGGCTTTTCGCGTAGTCGAGGGAAACCATTCGTAAATGACAAGATGTCCTGTCTTGTCCATGGGACATGTACATATCCTCCTCCTGGAATCTCCCTCATTGGGTATTCAGCCACTACCTTTTCTTTTTCTCTAACAGGAAATGCCGAAACTGTCCTTTCTGGGGCATCATTACGTTTTCTATACCATTTACTTCTCCATTTATCCACGTCTCCCCATTTTCTTAATACAATGATTATGTCCTTAATTTGACCTATCTGTCCTGTGGTGTTCTGATTTTCAATGTCTCTTTCAGTAAAATCCACTCAATAGGGTTTCTCCAACGCTTTTACTTTATCAATATCTATTCCCATTTCATTCGTAACTTCTCCTAACCTTTCATGCAAATTCCTCGCTCTCCATGTCACACTCTTGCATAGGAATAACAGCTCCTCATCCTGATAAAACCTAAATTTTTCTACAGGTATAGTCCCCACAATCAAGTCTTCCAATATCATCCGTAACTTAGCCACATCTATTGACTGAGAATCTTTATCTGGTCTCTGCAACCCCTTTAACCATTCACTCAATTCTTCCACAGAAGGTCCTACCGGATTTTCTACATTACTCTGCTCTGGATTTCTCTGGGGTTCCAACAGAGTTTCCACTGTCGTTCTACTCCTTTCAGCATAATTCTGATTTATAAAGGGATTATTTGAAACATGTGGTTCAAACATATTTACTGTCGGTCCCCATGGATTCTCAATTTGACTCCGTTCTTGACTCTCAACCACATTATTGTTCCAGTATGGTACCGTCAAGCAATGTTCGCTATCTTTTTGCTTCTCAAAAATGGGTATTACTGGATCTATAGTCACAGGAACTGTTACAGCTTCTAAATTCTTAGTTAATTCTCTTATTTTCTCTGTCAATTCTAAAGTTGTTTTGGCCAATTCTGCTGAATTTTCGCTATCTAATCTATTCTCCGATCTCTTTTCTACTTCTCTGATAGAGTTTCTTTTTTCTAAATCTGGTGTCATAGTCTCAGTTTTAATAATTCGTAATGTTTCTCTCATTGGGGCACCTGGCGTCAACATTTCTGGATCTGGTCGGTATGGTGGTGGATTTTTATAAAACACATCATCCAGCACGTCATCATCTGATTCATTCGCTCCATAACCTCTTGATTCCACATTATTCCTTTTTTCCACATATTTTCTTCCTTCATTCTCTCCTACCGTTCTTACAGGAAACACACCCTCAGTCATACTCGCATTCCGCCATCTTTTCATTCGATCCTCATGAGTTTCATGTCCATATGGTCTACCAAATAGATGTCTATACCCCCTACCACTCCTTTGTCTCTCTCGTTCATGCATTTCGTCTTCCCATTCCGTCAATGCTTCAAACTGTGTCGGTCTAGGTCTTGGTTCTAAATCTGTCATTTTCTCACGCAGATTCCTTAAAACCGCTAAATTAAAGGAACCATGTTCTGGAAATGACAAGACTCCATCGTCCTTGGTATATTTTACCCAATTGTCTAACCAAATACAAGTATGATACCCATATTTTGCAATCATCAAAGATGCTGGGGTTTTTGGTGGAGGAAGTAACTGTCCTTCCCTAGTCTTGACCTGTTTGTCTTTCTTAAACCACTTTTTCATTTTACCAAACCACAACTTTTTCTTCTCTGGCGGTTGGTAATACATGTTCTTGGTTTCTGTGTATCGCTAGTCTCTCTACAACTGTACCGCTACTCTGTCCACTCACAGCGCGACTCACACTAACGCACCAATCAGGAGCGTCTACGCCACTGTTTCTGTCCTCTAATCCCAGCGCAACTCACACCAACGCATCAATGGGAAGCGTTTACTTCACCCTGTATTTCTCCACTCCTAGCGCGACAACAGAACCACGAGTCTCCTGAGGCGGAAGCCGGGAGTGAGCCTAATTCTTTTTAAAATTGTTTGTGCATTACTTTGTTTTTTAAACATATCTACTCACCTCCTGGTCACGAACAGCGTCTTCAGCGCTGCAACGATTCCGATCATCGCCATTACCGAGGGCGAGGCGCTTCCTTAGACACGCCCACCTCAGCTGGCCACGCCCCCTGATACCGGCTATAAAGTGCGCGCAGCTGACAGCGCGACACAACAGAACCACGAGTCTCCTGAGGCGGAAGCCGGGAGTGAGCCTAATTCTTTTTAAAATTGTTTGTGCATTACTTTGTTTTTTAAACATATCTACTCACCTCCTGGTCACGAACAGCGTCTTCAGCGCTGCAACGATTCCGATCATCGCCATTACCGAGGGCGAGGCGCTTCCTTAGACACGCCCACCTCAGCTGGCCACGCCCCCTGATACCGGCTATAAAGTGCGCGCAGCTGACAGCGCGACACAACAGAACCACGAGTCTCCTGAGGCGGAAGCCGGGAGTGAGCCTAATTCTTTTTAAAATTGTTTGTGCATTACTTTGTTTTTTAAACATATCTACTCACCTCCTGGTCACGAACAGCGTCTTCAGCGCTGCAACGATTCCGATCATCGCCATTACCGAGGGCGAGGCGCTTCCTTAGACACGCCCACCTCAGCTGGCCACGCCCCCGTGACGTCCCCCCCGTAGGCATAAACTATGTGCCTCGCTAGGAAGCGCAGCGGACGGGCGCAGCGGGCCCGCCGTCAGCGCGCCGAAGGCGCGCCAAAGGCAAGCCCGTCTGGGCCCGTCCGGGCCTGGACCGGGCCCAGGGCCAGTCCCCCTGTCTGTTCCGCTGTTTCCGCTCGCACGTCCTGGACCAATTCCCAACTTCATTTACTTAATCCCTCCCACTGCGCGGCCACAACCCCCTGCAACCCTAACCACTTAGAATCCGCTCCTTTTCATTGCCCTCAATGCAACTTCACTCTTCCGCCCTATCCTTTTCATTTTCCTTCTCATCCCACGCCGCAGCTCCCCGTACCTAACCACCGGATGCTGAAAGCAGGCTTGGTCAACTGCCGGTCTCTCCCCCGCCATGCAAACGACATCTGGCTGTCGATTTCCTCCGACGAGTGGGATATTTTATTTCTCACTGAGTCCTGGATAACTGATTCCTCCTCTCCGGACATTTATCTGGCCATTCCTCCAGGCTATGACATAAAATGTATTAACCGGGCAGGGGGTAAATCGGGAGGCGGACTAGCAGTAATTTTCAAATCCCGTCTTCAGCTGACCACCACCAAACTTACCAACATTGGTACAATTGAAGCCTTATACTTCTCTGTATCAGATTCTGCAGCAGTTATACTGGCTGGTTCACTAATCTATAACCCCCCCACTGCTGCTTCCCTTTTTCTTACCGCTCTCACCCACCAGCTGGCCGACCTATCTCTTAAACATCAATGCTTTCTAGTTTTAGGTGATTTTAACCTCCACGTTGACAACCCTCTCTGCGCGAAAGCGAATAATCTGCTGGAAATCATGGGTAGTCTTAACTTCACTCAACTAGTCACCGGTCCTACTCATGTGGCTGGTCACACCTTAGATCTTATTTTCGCCAATTTCTCCACTATCACTGTCTTTCCTCCCCTCCCCCTTACGCGGTCCGACCACTACCTCATCCCCTTTTCTTTGGCCTTAGACCGGAAATCTGTTCCTCCTGCACCCAGGAAGGAGCTGGGAAGGAAGTGGCACAAAGTAACATGTGCCACCCTGGACCCGGTATTCCACTTCCAGATGGATTATCTATCCTCTGATATCGACGGAAATATCGCCAGGCTTAATACCGCCCTCATCAACGCCATCGACCACATTGCTCCCCAGAAAATCATTGCCTCTACTAGATCTCGCCCCTCTGCTCCTTGGTTCTCCACCTCTCTCCGTGAGGAAAAAGCAGATGCAAAGCACTCGAACGGAAGTGGAGACTAAATTACGATCCTGAAGCTAAGCTTGCCTACAAAGCTGCCCTGAAAAAATTTCTCAAACATAAAAAAATCACCATGAAAGATTATTTCTCGCTTCAAATTGCCAAGGCCAAAAACTCTTCAAAAACCCTCTTCACCATCGTTAAAGATTTCATCAATCCTCCGGCCAGGGCCACTCAGAACTCAGCTAGTCAGACCCTGTGCGAAGGACTGTCGGACTTCTTCCTTGAAAAAATCAACAAGCTATGCATCTCCTTCCCTAAAGGGCCAATATCCCGACCTCCGTCCACAAGTCCCCCTGTTTTACCGTCCTTTCTCGCTTTTAATAAACTCACCCAGGAGGATGCCATCAGACTACTCATTCATTGCAAGTCTGGTGCACCCTCTGACCCTGTCCCTGCCAAACTCATGGGTGAGCTGGCCCCCTCGTTAGCCGACTCTTTCCTCACCATCTGGAACGCCTCCCTGCACCATGGCCTTTTCCCTACCACCTGGAAGGAAGCCTTGGTGATCCCCATTCTAAAAAAGGCAGATGCTGATCCCACTGTCTTCTCCAACTACCGCCCCATTTCCCTTCTCCCCAAACCCGCAAAGGTCTTGGAAAAAGCCGTGCAGTTGCAACTCACGGAGTACTTGGAAAGCAACTCACTACTGCACGACTCACAATCTGGATTTCGGGCGGGATACAGCACAGAGACGGCTCTGCTGGAAGTATCGGAGACAATCCGGGAGTGCGTAGACAGGGGCGAGGAGGCCATGCTAGTCCTCCTCGACCTGTCCGCTGCATTCGATACGGTATCCCACCCCATCCTCCTTGACCGACTAAAACAGATTGGCATTGGCGGCACTGCCTTTAGCTGGATCGAGTCCTTCCTCTCAGGAAGAAGTCAGAGGGTATTGTTGCGGCCTTTTAAATCGGAGGAAAAACCCCTGTCTTGCGGTGTGCCACAGGGCTCTGCCCTCAGCCCTCTGTTTTTTAACATCTATCTTGCCCCACTGGCCGACCTGGTAGAGTCCTACGGAGTCAGGGTGGTCTCCTATGCTGATGATACCCAGCTAGTGTTTTCCTTTAGAGACCACTCTGACTCCGTGTTCTCCAACTTCCGCCTGTGCCTCAACAACATCAGTGGTTGGATGTCTGAAAACCATCTAAGACTCAATGCAGACAAGACAGAGGTGCTGTTTTTTAACCAGAAAAACTCCATCCCATCCTCCTGGTGGTGGCCAGCGGCACTTGATCCCGCTCCCTCTCCCGTCCACTCGGCCCGTAACCTGGGTTTCCAGATTGACGACTCCCTCTCATGCAAGACTCAGATTAATAAAGTGACCTCTGCCTGCTTCCTGAAGTTGCGCATGATTAGAAAAATACTTCCCTATCTCCCTCTGGACTCCCGCCGTACAGTTACCCTTGCCCTCATCACGTCCCAACTGGACTATGCTAATAGCCTCTATGCTGGTGCTCCCCAATACCTGATTGACCGGTTGCAGATTATTCAGAATGCGGCGGCCAGACTGATTGGCAATATTCCCTACCGTAAATCAGTAACCGCATATCGTAAGGAACTGCACTGGCTACCTGTGGCCAGCCGTATCCAGTTCAAGGTCCTCACTCTCACTCACCGAGCCATCAATGATCGCGGACCAAACTACTTGAAAAAACGTGTCTCAATATCCCGTTCCATCAGATCTTTGAGATCCAATGACCTACGCCTTCTGATTTCTCCCCGTTTCAGACTATCCAGAATGGGTGGCAGAGGGTTCAGTGTAATTGCGGCAAAACTATGGAACTCACTGCCAGTCGATCTTAGATTCTGTCCCTCCGTATCCATCTTCCGGGCCAGACTTAAAACTTGGCTCTTCTCTGGACTCTGATTTACTACGCTACTTCCCCTTCTTGCTCCTCTCCTCTCCTTTGGAGGTTCAGGTTCTAGCGCCGGGACACCCCTTCGGGGGTAGCTGTGCGCTCTACAAACTACATAAAATAAATAAATAAATAAATAAATACACTAACGCACCAATCCGGAGCGTTCTACACTTCTGATCCACTGTCCAATCCCAGCGCGATCGTTCTGACGTCAGCAACCGCTGCGGCAGCTCTGCTCCTGTCTACCCCTCCTTTACAAGTCCGCTTAGTGAACTCTTTTTGTAACTTTACAATTTTATTAGTAACAACACTAAAACATCTCCATTGTCTGCTCCGCTAATCAAAGAATAGCAATAGACCTTTCTCACGAGAATTCCTTCTTTCCCGAGAGCAGCGCTTACCTCTGCCCTACTACGGAATCGTTACTTCCGTTGATAAAGTAGCACATTCCTCTACTTCACCCTTCTAGCAAGCATTAGCTAATTGCTTCTCTGGTATTTAAGAAAATAAACCTAGAGTTTCGCAATCAACCCGAATGCCTTTACATTCACACCCGTTCGTACAAGAAAATGTAGTACATACGCACAGAATCCTGTCTTTCCCGAGAACAGCGAACAGTCTGTCCCGTTACAGAATTATGACACGCGTTAACAAAGCAGCGATCCCTCTACTTTGTCCTTCTAACAAGCTCAGAGAATACCTGCTACCTTTTCAGTGATAAGCGTTATCGGTATGCCAATTGGTTTCCTGGTACTTAAAGACCACAATTTCACAAGTAACCTTCGCTTTCATACACGCTTCTCTCACACCGAGAATTTCCTAATGGTAACACACGACGATGCCGCCGAACCGAACCCAGACAATGCGCCGTGCAACTTCACTTGTCACACGTTTCCCCTGTGTACCTACAGGGCAACAACAATTCTGTCTTTCCCGAGAGCAGCGCTTACCTCTGCTCTACTACGGAACTGTTACAAACTTCCGACTTCCTACATCCCAGAAGCCGTGCAAACAACATATAACTCGACGAGACTCAACATAGAGTGTTAGTACATAAATCAATACGGTAAATAGACATAATATCGAAAAAAAAATATCGAGTGGACAGAATATCGAGTTTTTAATATAGAATGGACAGAATATCGAATTGCCAAAATATAGTGGTAAAGAATATCGAAAAACAGGTAAGAAATATCGATTACAATAATATAGAAGTAAGTAATATCGACAGTCATAATATAGTTGTTAAAAATATCGAATTTTTTATAGTATTTTAAGTGTAAGTATATGTGTTAAAAGTATGTATTAATATTGTAATGTATGTTAGAATATTTTTAAAGTAATGAATTTTATGTTATTTTATTTTTGTGTAATTCAATTCCGTAGCGGGTTGTGGGTTTATAGGGGAGTAGGGTGGGAAGTAATTTAATTATAGTACATTAAATAATAATTTATAGGAATTATTAATTATTTTTAATTTAATTTTGCGTTTTACTTCTGTAGCGGGTTGTGGGTTTATAGGGGAATAGGGTGGGAAGTAATTTAATTGTTATTAGTTAATTATTAATTGGTATTAAAAATGTATTGGTTGTTGATTAATTATTAATTGGTAAATAATTTGTATTAATTGGTAATTAATTTGTATTAATTGTTTAATTGATAATTATGTTAATTGTATTCATGTAATATTTGTAGCGGGTAGTGTGTTTATAGGGGAATATGGTGGGAAGTAATATAATTGTAAAAAAATAATTATTTAAATAATTTGTGTATATCGTTAATCAATATATTATTAATTAATTATTAATTGGTATTATTAGCATTTATTAATGTTTGTTATTGAAAAACAATTGGTTGTTAATTAATTATTAATAGGTAATTAATTAAACAAAAATGTATTGGTATTTATAAATAATCAATTATTAAATCTTGTGTGATTGGTAATTAATTGTAATACTTGTTTTGATATTAATAAATATTTATTTTATAAAAAAATATTAATTTATTATTTTCCCTACTTTAGCACTTACTTGAGTGGGAATAGTAATTTTTACCCCTACGCTATCCAATGCTTTCCCTACTATTGCAGTCTCTGGAGTGGGAATAGTAATTTTTACCCTACCGCTATCCAACGCTTTCCCTACTGTTGCACTTTCTGGAGTGGGAATAGTAATTTTTACCCCTACGCTATCCAATGCTTTCCATACTGTTGCACTCACTGGAGTGGGAATAGTAATTTTTACCCCTACGCTATCCAATGCTTTCCCTACTGTTGCACTCACTGGAGTGGGAAAAGTAAATTTTACTCTCCCGCTATCCAACACTTTCCCTACTGTTGCACTCTCTGGAGTGGGAATAGTAATTTTTACCCCTATGCTATCCAATGCTTTCCCTAATATTGCAGTCTCTGGAGTTGGAATAGTAATTTTTACCCTACCGCTATCCAACACTTTCCCTACTGTTGCACTTTCTGGAGTGGGAATAGTAATTTTTACCCCTACGCTATCCAATGCTTTCCATACTGTTGCACTCACTGGAGTGGGAATAGTAATTTTTACCCCTACGCTATCCAATGCTTTCCCTACTGTTGCACTCACTGGAGTGGGAATAGTAAATTTTACTCTCCCGCTATCCAACACTTTCCCTACTGTTGCACTCTCTGGAGTGGGAATAGTAATTTTTACCCCTACGCTATCCAATGCTTTCCCTACTGTTGCACACTCTGGAGTGGGAATAGTAATTTTTACCCCTACGCTATCCAACGCTTTCCCTACTGTTGCACTCACTGGAGTGGGAATAGTAAATTTTACCCTCCCACTATCCAATGCTTTCCCTACTGTTGCACTCTCTGGAGTGGGAATAGTAATTTTTACCCCTACGCTATCCAATGATTTCCCTATTATTGCACTCTTTGGAGTGGGAATAGTAATTTTTACTCTCCCGCTATCCAACGCATTCCCTACTGTTGCATTCTCTGGAGTGGGAATAGTAATTTTTACCCTCCCGCTATCCAACGCTTTCCCTACTATTGCACTTACTGGAGTGGTAATAGTAAATGTTACCCGCCCGCTATCCCACGCAGAAAATATTGAATATTTTTAATAAATATTACGTTAAGATATATGTATTAATTTTTTTTTTACTTACATTAATTATTTATTAATTTTAATGTTATTTAAGTATTTTTAAGTATGTGTCATTTAATTATATGTATTATTTCATTAATTTTACATTACTTTTAAAACATTTAAAAAATTCGATATTTTGACTAACTATATTATTTACAACGATATTTTGGATTCTATATTTTGGTACTTTCCTGTTTGGAGATAGGGAGTCGATATTTTGGTATTCTATATTTTGGCATCGACATTTTTGTAAGTCTATATTTTTGTAGTCGATATTATGTCAGTGATCCATCAATACCAATCAATAAAAAATCAATAAGCTATTCACAAGCAATATTCACAAAACCAAAACAGTAGTAACCATATCTCTGCTACCAAGAAAACTGATGCAGCGCGGAATGCAAAATCCCTCCCTTCGTCACAGATCATAGATCACACTCATTCACTACATTCGCTGGTGGGGCCCATAACACCAACATACACTCATCTAATAACCTGTTTCAAAGAGGTCATTGTTCCACTCGCTGTAATGGAAGAGAGTTCTCACATAACCCTATGCATAAGTTTCACTTTTAGTACTCCTCCCATGTATAGGCCATGGATCTACTAGCTGCTGGTTTGAAATGATAACGAAATCTATAACATTATTTACATAAACACATTTGCTCAATATTAATGACCCAACACAATTCTTGTAATGATTAATACATTTTATCTAATTAACTGAAATTTGAGTCTCTGGGTTTTAATCAAGCAAAATAGAACATCATATTTACCTATTCTGGCTAAAAGTCGCCCTCTAAGTCAAAATCTTGGTCATCAGTTCATACTGTCACAGTCTTTGGAAACAGCTGTCCTGCAGTGTCACCGTCCTCTCCGTCAGCATAACGTCAGGAAATCGCAAATCTTCTGAAGGGTCTCAACCAAATCGTCATCTGATCTATCCTCTCGAGTCTACCATTTTTATAGTAAATTTCCATTCCAAAGTGTAACAATTTACATTTTGAACAAATCCGAACGGACCGTTGGGGAAAGTTCGACTTCTTTCCCATACATATAATGTGTCTTTAGATATAGTTCCAATCCACGCAACAGTATCTTTTTCATTTTTTCTTCCAGAGCAGCTGGCCGAAAGCCCAGAGCGACCTTGGTTGGCACAGTTGAGTCGGGGTCGTGGAAAGGCTGCGGCAGCTGATTGACGACGCATGCGCACTTCACCCAGAGATGCTTACAATGGAGTTGTTCTCGTCTAACACGGACGTCAGCCATTTTATGGCCACCAAATGGTCAACTTAAGCAAAGAAACACAAAAATGTAATTAATACATAAAAATGACTATTATTCTGTTATCCCCTTACTAATACCCATATGTGTATGTATTTATCTAGCAGAGGCAACACTTAATGCAAATTAAATTCACATTAATAAAGCACACATCACAAATACATCACGAAAGCAACATATAATCAAGCAATTTCTGATTGTCTATTATTAATATGCATACGAAAATTAGTTTACGACATTAATTAGGCCATGCAGATGCAATTCCCACGTGTATTTCTTATATTAGTAATGTTGATCAGTTCACACAGCAAACAATTAATATAATTACTATTAATTAATAATCTTATTAATCAAAACATGCAAAATGGAGAGGGTATATAATTTTTATAGAAAACCCCACTCCAGCAGTGACTCATTGCAAGATCAAGGGATACGGATCAGAACCACTGAGGTAAATTTTGCGGTGATCTAAAATATTCGGGTTCATTAGAATATTAGGGTTCTGCTCTCAGAGTCTAGGCCTGATTCCAAGGCTTCAATTCACAAATATTTGGACCAACATTAATTTTGAGCTACTGCCTCTCACAAAGGTTTTTTAGAATGGGGTGACTCTCGCTTGTATTCAAGTTGGATTGTACCAAGTAGAGAGGTGAACAAGTGGAGAGCTACTCCTCCAAGAGTTCTCCAAATTTAGAAAATAATAATAAATCAACTAATATTGCAAAGTTATTAAAATATAGACATACTTTGAGAATTCAATCAATATTCTTAAGGAGAAAGGGGTAGTGGTTTTTAGAAACTAAACCACTCATCCAGGTGAATGTTATACATCGGCCAGGAAGTCTAGTTTTAATGTTCATTAAAATACCAGGTTATATTCAACTATTTAACAGTTGCTAACAGTAGCACCTAGAAGGATTGTTTTGTGCAGTAGACCAGTCGTATGAAAAGAATATCATTACCAAATTTTGTAGACAAACCTTTTTATATTTATTTAATTATTTATTTATTTATATAGTGCAACCAATACCCTGAGGCATCTAGGCGCTTAGCAACTAATCACATGAACATACTAATGGTTGGACTGAAGACTCTAGGACTGGGTTGGGGACTATAAGGTATATAACAAAGTCTTTAGGCCTTTTTTGAAGGAGAGCAGGTCGAGTGAGTTTTTAAGCTTTATTGGCATTATTCCACAATCTGGTTGTGATGCTTATAAAGCTTTTACCGCCCCATCTCTGAAGTTGGATAGGTAGCCAGTGAAGAGCATTAAGGGCATGTTTGGCTGATGAGTATTTGGATATGCCGAAGAGCAACCGGGCTGCAGAGTTTTGAAGAACCTTCAGTTTCACCAATAGTACCTTGTTTACACCAACCAGAACCCAGTTACAGTAGTCCAGCTTAGACAGAACCAGTGCTGCCACCACTGTTTTATGTAATTCTGGTTGTATAAACGGAAAGATTTTCCTAAAAATGTTCAAAGTGAAAAAAGTGGATGAAGTGCGCGCCTTCACATGGTGGGAGAAGGACAGGGTAGTGTCAAAAATGACCCCTAGATTTTTCACCTTGGTGGCTGGAATGGGAAGAGGACCCTGATCCTCCGGCCACCAGCCTGTGGACCAGAAGGAAGTGTTTCTGCCTAAAAGTAACACTGCAGTTTTATTTGAATTTAACTTGAGGCAGTTCTCCGACATCCATCTACTCACGTTTCTCATAGACTCATTGAAATTGTGGGCTGTGTCGTGGTTATTGCCCGGAATGGAGACAATGATCTGGGTATCATCTGTGTATGACACCAACTCAAAGCCGTGAGATTTAATCAATCTGGCCAGAGGTGTAACATATACATGAAATAGGGTTGGGCTTAAGGACGAACCCGGTGGCACTCCACATGGGAGCCTAAAGAATGGGACATGAGACCCTCCACTTTGATGAATTGTTCCCCGTTTGACTGAAAGGATTTGAAGAGTGCGAGGGCTGTGCCTGCTATCCCTATTTCCTGAAGGCGATTTATCAGGAAGCCGTGGTCCACCGTGTCGAACGCAGCCAACATATCCAGCAATATCAGGGCAGCCGAGCCTCCTTTGTCAACTGCGGGCCTGATTTCTTCTGTCGCTGTGATCAAGACCAGTTCAGTGCTGTGCTTGCTCCTGAAGCCGTACTGTGTCGAATCAAGGAAGTGATTGTAATCAATGAAGGTGGCCAGTTCTTGATTCATGGTTTTTTCAAATACTTTTGCCGGTAGAGGCAGACAAGAGATAGGGCAATAGATGCCCGGATCAGTTTTGTCTGAGTTAGAGTTCTTTAAGAGTGGTAGGATGGAGGTTGTTTTTCCAAATTTTCAGAAAAGTCACTGTTTTGATGGCAAAGTTGACTTACTCTGTGAGTGGACGAGCAACTGTCTCGTTTCCAGTGTGGATTACCTTGGGGGGGCATGGATCCAACAGTGATCCAGATTTAGTCAACTGGAGAAGTTTTGTGATTTGCTCATGGGAGACCGGTGAGAAATCTACGAATTGGGGCAGACCGGGGGCTGGGGGCAGGTTGGAGACTATTGAGTCTGTGCTTGCTGCATCAGGTTGTGAGACCTGAGTGCTCTGAATGTTAGCAGAGCGTGAGGCAAAAGTATCATAGATGGTAGAGACTTTTTTGCAAATAAAGAATGCTAAACTGTTGCAAAAGGCTTGGTCTATTGCGCTGTGTTGGGTCTCCTGTGTGTGGCTAAGTTTCTGGACCACCACAAACAGTTCTTTAGAATTATTCTTCACCCCTTCTATTTTCTCCAAGAAGTAAGTGATCTTAGTTTAATGGATCAGTTATTTACATTGTGCCAGTAATTTCTTATATGATTCTTTCTCCCTGGGATCATAGAGCTGTCTCCAGCGCCTTTCTTGTCTGCGACAGTGCCTCTTTAGAAGCCTTAGTTCCTCTGAGAACCTGGGTTCAGTGGGTGCTGTCCTGCTAATTTTCCCTGCTTTCTGGGGGATTGTGGCTTGCATCGATGTGACAACCTAGTTGTGGTATTCTAGTGATGCTACCGCAGGGTCTTGGGATAAACAGGGTCTCTTCAAACCAAGTTGAGTGTTGGAATTTGTTTTGTCCAGGTGATACCACATATATCTTTTTTGACTTCTAACTGGCTTATTGCCAGTTGAAGAAGGCAGAGTTAGAGTTAGCATCACTGCTACTTGGTCAGACCATTGGAGTTGCAGGTTGTTATTACATTTCAGAAAAGGACAGTCTGTAAAGAATGGCATCCAAGAGGTGCCCAGGTCTGTGGGTGGGGCCTCCCGTAATCTGCTCTAAGTCTGCGCTTGTCACCAGGCCTATAAGGGCAGAGGAGTCATTATTTATCCAGATCCAGGTGGACATTAAAATCCCCTAGGATAGTGCAGTCTTGTAAATTGACTTTGTGTTCAAGTAGCTGACCCATAGTGTGAATAAAATTGGTCCTGGGTTCTGGAGGGCGATACACTAGCAGCCCGTTAAAGGAGTATACATGATTAATGGCTAACTTGAAGGAGAGCACCTCACATTCCATGTCTGTAGGGATACCTTTGAAGGATGCTTTCAGGTGATCCCTATAGTTAACAGCCAGCCCTCCTCCTTTTTTCCCTATTCAGTCTTTCCTGGTGTTTAAAAACCCTGGTGGGATGGCTACCACTAGATCAGGGCCTGAGGTCTTGAGGGCCCAGGTTTCCACAACAAAAATTATGTTGGGGGAATGTGAATCTACGAGGTTCGCAAATTCATGTTTGTGTTTAATTAGTGAGTGTGCGTTTAATAGCGCACAAGCCATCACTTGTGTAGACCTGTTTCTCAGGGGACCGAATAGATCCTTCCTTGTTCCTATGGAGGACTCTCTAGGGTCGGCGTTAATATGCAGCTTGCTCTTTATGTCTGTGAGCATACGTTTACAGATAGGACATGTCTGTGTCCTGGTACTGTTGCTGCAGCTTAAGATTGGGCCAGGGCATCTCGGATTTGTGGCCGATGTCTCCAAAAGCTTACTTCGTGAGCATATGACAATGACTCACAGGATGGATCTTGAAACTGGCAGCGTGGCTGGTGCTGAGCATGGTCCGAGTGCAGACGGGCGCAGACGGGCTTGCCTTAGGCACGCCAGCGGTGCGCCTGCTCATCCGGACACGGAGGGGTAATTTATGTAGACCCTATCCCCCATGGAGTCTGAAGACTAGAACGTTAACCGCTCAAGATGGCGGCCATCGAACGTTCCGATCAGCCCAGACCTAGCCTGACTCTCTCCACTCAACCAGCGCTGCTAAGGGCCATGGTGGACCGGAGAGCGGCGTACCGGAAGGAGGGAGGTCTGCTTCTGGAGTGCAGAACTCCCGGCAACCAGGCAAGGTATTTAAAAGATGAAAATGTCAGAGACTGAGGGTTGATATTGAGTGCACATATTCGCTGTGTAAATAGCCGGTAACACCATTAAAAAGCAATAACAGTTCTTTCACCAAACTTCAGAGCGTTCTGTGGATGCAGAAGCCTTGAAACATTCGCTTGTGATGAAAATCAGAAACTAAATCACAATAAATGGGTTAACTACAAAATATATTTCACACAATCAATTAATCCTGAAAAAGCAGGAATTTGTGAATTACACCCGAGCTAAAGACACGTAATGCTAGACAAACTCATTGGAACACAAAAGCTGAGCTCCCTCACCTATTACTACTTTCCTGTAACAACAGTGGGACTATGTTTTACTTGATAAAACGAACTAACCCAAGAATGATTGTGAGACTAAGCTATCCCTCAAAACTTCTAAAACACTGACAGAGTTTTTCTGAATTTTAAAGTTACTCCTTAAACACCAGCACTCAAAAGTGAACTTTTCCATTGCAACACTTAAACAATATTTGAGAAACCCTTTGTTCTTGTAAGCCACCCTTACCCAACAGTCTAAAATATGATATAAGTACATTGCACAAATGCTTGTATCAGGGATTAACTCAATTTTTGAGAAGCATTCGGACAAAATTCAAGTACATTGAACATTTTTGTTCTACTTTGTATGCTGTTTCAGTTTATCAGTTCCATCATTTGTTCATAACATCCAGTCCTCAAGTGCATTCTACCTCAATGAGGGTTTAAAAATATTGGGGCTTATTTACAATAAAATGACGCAGCGCAGCACCGCACGCCAATTTTTCGCGCCGAGCTACGTGATTTTAAAAGCACAGGAATACGTCATATTTGCAACAATATGTAGCATCCCAGTGCTTTCCCCTGCGCTGGTGCACAATTGGCTACCATGCCCCAATAGCGGCACCCTTGCACCATGGTGGCCATGCGTGGCCTTGAAAATATGGGCCAGCACACTGTGCCACCAGTGCATCAAAACAAGTGACACACCGGTGGCATAAGGGGCTTGTAAATAAGCCCCATTGTATCTACTTTTATTGATTCATCCATTTGTAATACAATATGAAGTAGATAACAGCTGAATTTGGAACGTGGTTGTCTTAGAACTCTTCACACCATTCTCACAAACAATCAGGGCCAGAAAGACCTTCTATTCCACAGGGCCTTTTCCTGGTGTGTTGCAGCCCTTGAAGGTTAATTTTGAAAGCCAGGGCCGCTCCTGGTGCCTCTGTCACTTTCTCCAGCTCCCGTTGTTGCCGAGATTCTGCACATACACAGAACTATGCGCAGGAATATGGGACCTTGGTGTATAGGGGCTAAGCCTTCCCACCACCTTAGTGACCATGAACCCAGGACCGAATAGCTATAGTGTCTCACTCACTCTCCTACACACTCATGAATAAGCAAATGATTAGACAACCCAGAACACAACTCTCCAGATCTCTCAGGAATTGTGGTAACAAGACAAATCTTTTTGCTCACTATCTCGTACCTGTCCACAATAAGAACTGACTGAAACACGAATCTAGGTTAAAATGTTTATTTTATCTATCATGCTCTAAAACGCAGTATACGAGCCACAACCAGCAGAAAAATGCATAAAACTAATACAGTTAGCATTGCAGCAAGGCCATATATCACAAAGGGATATGTCATCATCTGGATAAAAGCCTAACCACCCTCCCCTTGATAAGAAGAAGTATTATTATAGAATAGAAGATCTCTGGGTTTTTCAGCAGACCCCATACCTTAGTGCCTAGATGGTATATCTACATCATAGGAACCGCTTTGCTCTTCTCCCTGGAAAGCTCCTTCTCCAAGTGTTTATTACCTAAACGTGCAGCCCCATAATTTCAAAGTACGAGTAGCAGCTGCATTAGCATGTTTTGTCTAGGTGCTAGGGACTGACCAGATCAGAATAACAAGGGGCATTGTTTATCGACCTTGCTCACAGTGTTCAGACTAAACTCCAGGAACTGCCAGAGAACAAACACAACAGACGGTGGTTCTCATGTGAAAGGCATAAACAGAGTCTTGCAAAAATAAAGCCATGTAGTAACGTGCGCAAAAGCAGCAACACGGCTGCCAAGCTCATGCTAACTTAGCGATGTCGACAATGTCCCTATCAACCACCTGACACCTTCCCCTTGGGCAGTTTGCAGCATATAGAGTAAACAGAATGCAACGGTAAGCAGAATCAAAATTACTTGGAGAAAAAAAAGCCAACTCGTAAAAATGCCAACATTCTAGTATAAAATGTTTTTAAGGCGAATCCAGATAACTCATCAGATTACGTGTACCGTGGAAGGCGAGGCCATCCCTGTCATTCATAGCAAAGAAGAATGCCATACAGCTGAGTAGTTCGAAGGGACTCATAATCCGATACCTCTAGGAACATATCTGGGCAACTTGCGTGATATTCGATGAATCTCTGTTGCAAGAGGCGCTCTGCAGTCTCACCGGTATTGCACTCTGCCAACACTCCAAGTGCAGTCGCACGCATCAAATGGCCGTCCCCAGAACAGGCCTGGTCATGGGCCAGTAGTGGACCCATTAACAGATTATAATCCAGGTCAGCACCGGATGTATTGGAGAGGCAGATATCCAAGGCCCAACAGAAAGGGCACAATCGACAATAGAACACAGGTTGCACGCAAGTGAAGTAAGCAAAGCGAAAGGTAAATCCATAACTCACTCCATGGGTTGCCAGTGGCAAGGATTCAAAAATGTGTTGCATTCAGTCACGGTACAGTTGCAATTGGCCGGGTCTGTGCAGTAATACAAGATGGGCAGCCAATCGTAACAGGAGCAGAAGTA
Source organism: Triturus cristatus (assembly GCF_964204655.1). NCBI lineage: Eukaryota > Metazoa > Chordata > Amphibia > Caudata > Salamandridae > Triturus > Triturus cristatus. Next base: position 594,322,764 of record NC_140580.1, on the reverse strand, counting down.
CCAGCATGCCGCACGCCAGCCAGAGGATCAATGGTAACCATCCGTAGGCGCTGGAAAAAGTAGAATGAATAAAGGCCGGTATTACTCAAAAAATTGTCTGAAATGAGAGGAAACAAGGCCGGATCCCACAAGTTTAAAAAATGAGCAAGGCCTTCAGTATCAAATGCATTGAATATTTGGTGTATTAATTCTCCAAAATGGAGTGGGAGATTGGTGTTCAGTAGTGAGTAGATCTCACTTGCGGTTCTCGCCACCTGCAATTCGAAGGTCTATCGTGCTGATGTGAGAGCCACTTCTTGTTGAAACAATAGTGCTTTGAATCTGCTTAGTTTATTGAAATCAGTTTTCAAAGTTGGCATGGAAGGCCTAAGCGATCTATCTACAATCCCATGCGGGGTGGAAAAAGGACATTGCTACAACAAGTAACACGTTGTGAAACCGTTACTATATACAGGATACAGGCCCGTAAGCCCCAGCAGTCGTGGTTATTCAAAAAAAGATAACTGCCATTCGAAAGCAAAGTTAGTGCGGGAATAATAGCTGGAACGGGCCTTTTAAAAAACAAGCCTGATTAGGTGCCAACATGTTACAGGTGCCGTGCCATTTAGCTCGTTTGCATACTAGGGAATGTCCTACTGTGGAATTGCAACCCCCCCAGTAAGTAAAATGTCCTTATCTGCACGCTGACATCTGTAGGTGAAAGGTAGTGACCATAATTCATGTATAAAAGCACTTCCCAGAGGCTCAAAGTGCCCAACCAGAAAGTATTTCATGCAAGATATAAATTGAAATAATGAGAAGGGCAGTGAAATAACACCATGTATTAACCAAACAGCTGAATCCATCTCAGCTTCAGAAAAAGGCAACTGTTCTATTTGTTCTATATCTAACAGTGTGTAAGTTGCGTCTTTCATTGACATAAATGTCTGTTTATCAATCAAATTAAACAGTAAAAACAGTTCAGAAGCATTCAAATAATCCCATGGAACTTTTCCCATTTTGAGTGTTTGTAACGTCCATACAAATTGCATTACAGAGCGCAATTGATTTTGACCATGATACAACACAGATTTATCATTCTGTACAATATCAATAACAGATGAAACAACATCATCTAAGGTGTATATACAGTAATATAATGTATTAATGCTATTATCTACCACTGCAAGAACTTTTTCCAAATTAGCTTGGTCAATTTAGCGCAGGCGCACCGCAGCTTCCAACTGCGATAGTTTCCACAATTCCTTATATGCTTCATAAATAAATCTTTTTCATCTAGGTGATTTTGGACCTAAAATAAAATCAGCCAAATCAATGTCACCCGACAAAAGGGACAGGTGTTGTTTCACCGACGACAGGGTGGAGTGTCCCAACCACTGCTGACACAATTTACCCACCGAATATGTGGTGACTGAATGAGTATGTGGGAAACATGCATCAGGTCTACTTTGTGTAAAACCTCTCATTGTACATCAATCATCAATACGTCAATTGAATGATTGGTGTGTGCACGTCACGTATCGTACTCAGCTAATGAGGGAATAGAAGGAACATTCAAATTTTTGGCTGTAGCCATCCCAAAACAAGCAGTCTGTTGCACCGGGTCATTTAAAAACAAAATTTGATTCAGAATCAAACACGCACGATGCATATCTTCAGTGCCTTGTACCTGCCAATGTTTGGTACCCCATATGGATTTTAGATCGATGGTGTCTTTCCAATGATCTTAACCATGTACGGCCAAATCAGTCATAAAGGAATTAGAATAGATCAATTTAGTGCAAGTCAATATGAATTTAGATTGAGATGGCAATTTTAACTTATAGAAAGAGGACTCTGGATGGGACGGATTATATTCGGAAAAATATGTGAACTTACTCCGTTGAGTATTAGAACTCCCTTGTAAAGGAGTCGAACAATGTTCCCACTGTGTACCATGAAAAAATGGCCTTAACGTGTTTGTTTTGTGTAAGTAATGATGGCCATAATGTTGGTAACAGAATAAATCTGCATAATTGGCGGAATTCATATACAAATCTTCAGTATCAAAAGCAGCTTAATACTTTAAATCAGCAAGCAATTAATGAACTGCCTGAATATCCCAGTTGTCTGAGTGTATGTCCTGTGACACCACATCTCCTAGTGATACGTGGTACACATATGGAATGTTCAGGACCTCCGTCGGACCATGGATATCGAATGCAACTTTATCCCAAACAATGCAATCTGTAACAGGGAAGGCCAAAAAGTTCATGAGGGATTGCTCTCTTTTCATGATATGGGACGATGTATGGGGAGCCAGAACCTCATCAACAAATTTCACAGCAGAGCATTCAGGCAAATAATGACCATTGATGAGCAAGAAGAACACTGTCACAAACCCAATCTACATGAAAAGGAATATAAGCGTGAGCACCATCCAAGGTGGGACCAGGTAAGTCTTCTTGAATCAGGCAATGAAAAAACTGGTTCGTGTTGGTGGTGATGACACAGATGAGGACGAAGAGGATGAATTGTAAGAGAAACTTGTATGATCCATGTAATAACCGCTTGCTCCCAAACGTATCAATGGAAGCTGTGCAGCATCTAAAGGATTATGTAGGGTACGGTCAGTAATGTCAATGATGACCTCAACTGGTGGAGAATCATACTTGACGTCTGCATTAGGGGAAATAGAAGTTACAACTGGCAAGAAATCAATACATGTCTCCAACTCCCCCTCCATCACGTGGGGAGTTGTCGAAGAAGTTGAAGCCATCGGATTCATTGAAACGGCATGGCTTGGAATACTGGGAGTCATACTATTAAGTTTCGGCTATATGGTGTAGCTTGACATTGTCAATTGAAATAAATCTGTTTTCCTTACGGCCAGGCAAAGGAGGCAAAATCACTGTACGGGTACCCTTCAACCCAAGAACAGGGACCGGTGTACAATAAGAGGGGTCAAATTCTTTTTTGTTCTGTAGCTTTTCTCGTACCAGATCACCAACTTTAGGAAGCCAGCCAGGAACAGGAATCCGCACCGCTGCTTTAGGGGACGAGGGCAAATGATCTTTAGCCAGTGTGTCACAGGTCTTTTGTAGTTCCTGCAACATAGTAGAATGATTATCTACATCAAACGTTGCGGCAGCCGCCACAACGTCTATACTATCAAGGTCTGGCACAAACATTTTAATGCAAAAAGCATTTTGTACGGGGCCCGCCCCTCCCGAGATCTTCGTGGGAGATTATTTAGTGCACGTTGTACCCCATACAAATGAGTCAGCCAATCTCTGCCAGTACCTAAGACTCTAGCTGTCAAAGATTGCTTTAAGTCACGGTTCATTCGTTCCACTATAGAATTGCCCTCAGGCCTGTATGGAGATGAAAACTGCACCAGCACCCACAGTGACCTCATTGCATCCCTGTAATCCTTGGAGGCAAACATAGGACCTTGGTCAGAATGGGAGGAGCCACAGGCAAAAGTCCCGGCAAAGACAAGTCAAATCTCTAATGACATTTAGAGCATCAGCACTGCGTTGTGGACAAACCCAGAGGAATCTAGTGCACAAATCAACTGCAACTAAAATATATTTATATGCAGTGTCAGATGTCAAAGGACCGCGGTGATCAAAATAAACACAACTAAACGGTTGATTAGAAATGTATAGCTGTGTATGTGGTAAACGTGCAACGTAGATGGTTTAATCTGTTGACAAATGTCACACGAAAGTACATAATTACGGGTTTGTTTGTATAAACCACGCCACCAATAACCTTGTTGCCAAGTAGAAACTGTTGCAGGAACTCCCGCATATGCAATCATGTGCGGCAATGATCAAAGTAAGTCTGCGTTCTTCGTTGGAAATCAGCTAATCCCTAACTGACGGTACAGTAGTAAATGAAACTTGTTCAGGTGACAAATGATAAGAATGCTTAGAAGGGAAACATTGTGGGAATTCTGTTCCACCCCTCCTAGCAGCAATCACCGAAAGAATATCATTATCAAACTTAGTCATGGACCTAGTTACTGCTGCTACTGAACATGTGGCTACTGCAGATTTAGCTGCTTCATCAGTCAATGAGTTACCAACAGCATGTGCTCCCACATGCTAATGGCCAAGAGTATGAATAACGTGTGAGTGACAAACGTTCTTTGAGTTTTGCCATTCGGACTCAAAGCGTTTTATGCTTTATTGCGCTACCTTTAGAGTCTCGATAGTCATTCTGAGACCAAAATAATAAGTTGAAGGCTTGCACACAGTAATAGGAATCACACACAACAAGACTGTTCACATCAGGATCAGTGAATTTTAGAGCTAAAATTAAAGCACGCAGCTCTGCCAATTGAGCTGTACAGTCCCCAAGTACCTGTGTATGGACTATAGAAGACTTAAATTCACCATTTACAATTGAGCCAGTGACAATCGCGCAAGCCGTCAAATTAGCATGCTTCGACCCAATGGCTGATTGTGCATATCCGTTGGTATAGATGATAGATTTGTACTGATCCAACATAAGCAATGAAAATGGAGGAGGATGAACATGTTCAGATTGTAAAAACTCCTGTGTCTGTAATGAGGGATCAAAGATAAAAGTGACATCAGCCAATGTCAATGAACTCGCTCATTGTATCCAACATGGATGCAAAGCCTTAGAATTCGGAACACTTGCCATTGTCATTGCCTCTAAAGTAGGTACAGGAGAGACCATAAGAAAGCGTTATCCCTGCGCCAGAGAGCGTTCTTTTAGAATCGCCATCGGGACCACTGTTAAATAAATTTAAACCGTGGAAAAGCGCATTTCCCCTGATGTGTACAAATGCAATTTAAAAGCTATTGGTACTGTGTCACCTTCATTGAATGTCAAATAAATCCCTAGCACAATTCTTATGACCAAGTTTGTAGAAATTGTCACGTGTAAACAAGAAGTTGGTCACAAGCAGATCAGGCTGCAAAACTGAAGAATCGTGGTATGTGCTGGAAGACAAAAAAGAGGGTTGTATCAACTCATAAAGCAGTTTGAAATGCTGGGTATAATCAGGAATGTATGTCCTCCCAAAGTTTAAAAATCCCAGCAAGGATTGAAAATTTTTATGTAGATGGAGGTTGAAATTGTGCACATTTCTCTAGAAAGTGAGGGCTAACCCCCGACCTTCATTATTGAACTCACAGCCCAAGAAGAGCAACGCCAGACAGGTGATGTGTGACTTGGCAAAATTAGATTTGTACCCCAAGTCAGCAAAAGAAAGAATGATGCAATCCACACACACAAGATGCAGTATTAATGCATCATCTGTCAGATAAATGTCATCGACGCATGAGAAAGCATCAGGGTCAATGTCCTGTAAAAGAGACCCAACACACGCAGCAAAAGCCCCGGGACTGTTCTTATAGCCCATAGGCAAATGTGTAAATCACTTCTGATTGCCTATCACAGTAAATGTGGTCAAGTCACAGCTACCAGGAGTCAAATTGTGACTAAAAAACCATTGGACATATCCAGAGTTATTTTGTATTTTTTTGCGAACAATATTATTCACTAACGCAGAGCTGTGTGTGTTTTGTACTACAAATGTTGAACGTGACTGTTTAAATGTCTGTAATACAAAACAATATGATACGAACCGTCTGGTTTCAATATCGGAAAAAGCGGATTATTCATGGATGAAACAAAGGGTTTAATGACAAACTGATATTCCAACTGGGTCAAAATGTCACTTACGCATGCTTTTGCATTACGCTTGATCGGAGATTGTGCCTGTGGCTGTGGCATAGACCGTAAAGGAATTTCATGTGCTGGTGAATCCTTGTCCCAGCCTACCTGATTATGATACACAGCCGGCACTAGGGCCAAAGCTAATTCCGGGGCGTAAGCCTGTTAGCCTCTTCAGAAACATGATGGGAAAAACTAGGGAGTATCACGTCCTCCCCTCTGGAAGAAGCCAAAACAAATGGAGGAGGACAATCTGTCTCCACCAACAAAATGTAATAAGAGGAGGTAAGGTTGTCCCAAAAGACTGCCTTAACTATCCTTTTTATATCACCTTCAATTTGGAGGACTATCTCAAAAACCTTATCAGGGGGTGCAACTCGTGTATCTGCCATTTCCACTGTGATGAACGTATCAGTTGTTCTCGCCTCCAGACAGGGATGGAGTGCCTCCCACACTATGGTAACTTCCGCCGCACTGTCGAGGAGTGTCACCGCCCATCTCCAATTGAGGAGCAGGGTTTTCACCATCTGAGGCATACTTCGCTGTTAAAGAGGGAAACTTTCTTCTTCTGAAAAGGGCGCAGGAAGGAGGCGGACCCTCCGGTTTGGCTTTTATGTCAAACTGGCGATTCGCATCATGTTGTTGTTGAGTGGACTCGCCCTGTCTGCGATCCTGCCACTCTCCGTCACCGAATTGTGTATCTGATGATTCCTGCAAGGAACCAGGAGAGCGCGGATCAGGAACTTGGAACCTCTCTGGTGTCTTAATTCTAGAGCGGTCACGCAAATCATATCTACATTCAAAAGCATCAGGTGTCAGTGAACCTGCACGAGAACCTTGCTTCTGCTGTTGCTGCTGCTGATTCCTATTCCAAGCCTTTTTAGGAAAGACAGGACACCCCTCCTTTTCAGGTTGGGTCTTAGTCTGCATTTGAGTAAAAGGCTTAATCCCCAGATTATTACGCCCTAAATATTTATACACTTTAGCAATAATCTTCGGTAGTTCACTTTGTTTATCCACGTCAGCTACTGCCTCTAGGCGCTGACTCACCTGTAAGCTAACCGCCTCCCCCTTGACTTTAGCAAGGATCACGTTGGAGACAATAGGGAATGCGCCCACTAATCTCATCCCCAACTCTAGGGCGGCCTCCGCCCCATGTTCATCCTGTACCTTCTTAAGAACTGTCGGAAGCACAGTCCTTCAGGGGGTTGCCGAAACACAGCGAATAAACCCCCGCAAACACCTTCCCCCAAGTGGTGCGATCAGCCAGATTGGGAATAAGGCCTTTAGGCAAGCTCATGGTGAGAATCCTGTGTTTATCCACAGGAGACGTATGTGGGAAAACAGCTTCGAGTTGCTCAAACTTTTCAGAAAACCAGAAGAGACAATCATCCCTATTCTGTGGACGCTTACCCAGCACTGAGTGAATCATGATAGGATTTATAACCACACCATGCCCTGCCGGCTGAGCGACACCAGCCAGTGCCGCCGGTATATTATGAGACATATATTGGATGGCACTTCTCTGTATATGAATTAAAGCTTTGTGTAACGCATGCAGCTCTATGCTAGTAACTCCAAGATAATTTGGATGAGAAGTAAAACCTGTCAAAATGGGCCATGATGCCCCGTCGACCGATAAAGGGCAGAGACAGATGAGAGAAACAGGGTGAGGAAGGGCACCATTAAAGCATGTGGTGTGCTACGAAGCCAACAACGGAACATCAAGTAAACAATACAGACAACAAACTTGTGGAATTGCACTGCGTTCATATTCATGAAAAAAGTGATTGCTCCCGCCAAAAGCCGGAAACTTAACTAAAGAATAAAAAACTTTGAGGCGGAAGGCAGCGTCCGCCTCAGCTACAAATATAAAATCTCCTCCCGCAGCCAGGACCCCATGTTGAGTCAAATGAGCAGTAACCGCGGAGAGGTTAGGCGCAGCAATGTTTATTGGTTGCGCCATTGCAGACACTGAAAACGAAAAAGAAAAATGGTATCGCAACACTGCACGAAGAACAAAGAAAAAAAACCTTTGAATAATCCAAGCTTGAAAAAACCTATAAATTTCACATATAGGAGGTTAAGCCCTCGCATGACGGACATCTCCTCAACTGGTGAGAGGGTATTGTGGACAAGCACAAGCTCTACTCAGGGGTCACGTGAATAAATACCAGACCAAACGTTGGTGACGCCATGTTGTAGGGATTCTGCACATACACAGAACTATGCGCAGGAATATGGGACCTCGGTGTATAGGGGCTACGCCTTCCCACCACCTTAGTGCCCACGAACCCAGGACCAACTAGCTATAGTGTCCGACTCGCTCGCCTACATACTCATGAAGAAGCAAATGATTAGACACCCCAGAACACAACACTCCCGGATCTCTCAGGAATCGTGGTAACAAGACGAACCTTTTTGCTCACTCTCTCATACCTGTACACAATGAGGACTGACTGAAACACAAATATAGTTTAAAATTATTATTTTAACCATTGTGCTCTAAAACGCAGTATACGAGCCACAACCAGCAGATAAATGTACAAAACGAATACAGTTAGCATTGTAGCAAGGCCATATATCATAACGGGTGATGTCATCATATAAAGACAGTGAATAAAGCACTATAAAACCTAACCACCCTCCCCTTGATAAGAAGAAGTATTATCATAGAATAGAGTATCTCTGGGTTTTGTCCGCAGACCCCATACCTTAGTGCCTAGATGGTGTATCTACATCATAGGAACCGCTTTGCTCTTTTCCCTTGAAAGCTCCCTCTCCAAGTGTGTGTTACCTAAATGTGCAGCCCCATAATATCAAAGTACGAGTAGCAGCTGCATTGGCATGTTTTGTCTAGGTGCTAGGGACTGACCAGAACAGAATAACAAGGTGCATTGTTTATTGATCTTGCTCACAGTTTTCAGATTAAACTCCAGGAATGGGCAGAGAACAAACACAACAGACGGTTCTCATGTGCAAGGCATAAACAGAGTCTTGCAAAAACAAAGCCATGCAGTAAAGTGTGCATAAGTAGCATCAAGGGCTGCCGAGCTCATGCTAACTTAGTGATGTCAACAATGTCCCTATCGGCCACGTAACACCGGAGGCTAATTGCAGCAGGCACTGCAACGCTTCATGAGAAAGAGAAAGAGAGGGAGGGAGGTAAAAAGAAAGTGATCAAGGAGAGAGAAGAAAGGACAGGAGAGAGAACATATAGATTTAAAAAGAGAGGTTACGCGAAGATATGAAGGGAGAGTGGCTGGTTTGACCACTTTTGCCAGGGCTGCTTTTAGTTGCCCTGTCTGGTACTGCAAACAATGCCTGTAGTGTTAAGGATTATCAACAGATTTGAAGTGGAGAACATCATTTTTCTAATGCCCAGCACCATAAGTGGTAGCCCTACCATTCTACTCAAGGCATATAAGCCTCAGATGACGGGTATACCAGTTCTCTACCCTAAGGGAACTCTTTTTAATGTGAATGACCTGTCTTTACCAAAGTTAATTCATATGCGATGTTTTTCATTGTGCAACTCTTTGACTAATGCTAATGGCACAATGACTTTCAAGGTTTCATAAATATACTGATTAGGATTCCAGGCAAGGGAGCAATTATGATGGTAGGTGTCAAATAGATACCATTTACTCAATTATTACACCCACTGCAACTTGATTTGAAACCTGATATCGCTACACTCTAGAATTTCTACTGCACAGTGTTGAAAACAGGTTGCTAGCGCCTATAAATCTTATGAAACAGCTTTCCATTCTTGATCTTCTCTCAAAAAAGGACATGATGCATTGCACTTGTCCTGAGCATGTCCATCCTTTTTTTTTACTTTAATAAAGCTTTATTAAATGAAATAACAAATGTACAGAGTTTGCTTATAAAATGAAAAATCGAAGACTATGTAAGAAAATAATGCCATAGGAAGACAACAAGGAAAAATACTGAATTAAGAAAGAATATAAAATATACAATCGACTATTTACGATACTATTTTTAATTCTGTACCTATTAATATCGTATTTTATGTTTTACAATGTATAAAGAAGAAAAGGATAGAAAAGAAAAAAAAGAAAATGAAGAAAGAAAAAGAAAGAAAAAAAAAAGAGAGGAATAAAAAGAATGAAAGATGGTATAAAAAATATACAATGCATACATTATACTTATCAACCTAGATCTGTGTCTGGAGGTGAGTGTCTGAAAAGTTTCAGTGCTCCGTCCATCATCTCCTTGTGTTTGCATGGTTTGCCCTAAGTTGTCAGTGTATGCCCAGACATGGGTCCCTTGCTCACTTTTGTCACTAGATTCAAGCTAGCCTGGCTGATGAGGGGTGTTACCCCGAAACCAGTCCCAGGATGCTTGTTTCCGGTCCACGGAAGACCTGGCTTGGCAGTTCAGGCTGGACTGTTCCCATGAAGCACAGGGTCAAGACTGATTTGCATATGGATGGGTCTGAACTGGGGTGGCAAAGTGAGATAAAGAACGATGATGGATTCAACCAAGATCTGTGACGGGATGAGTGTCTGAAAAGTTTCAGAGCTCTGTCCATCATCTCCTTGTTTTAGCGATGTACTATACTTATATCATATAATAAACTTATATCATAAATAAAATAGATTGTGTTATGTTTACTACATATGATAAAAACAAGAAAGAGTAAAACATAGATTAAGAAAAAGATCATGGAACATGAAAGACCATCGTAGAGTCTTTTGAAGCTTTATGCTTTTAGTTTAAATAATCAATAAGAGCCAACCAAAACAAATCTTTCTTAATCACCTGTAATGTGGAAGGAACTGATGCGGTGTCAAGTCTATGATGAGAACAGAGAAGATTCCACCAACTAGTAATACTAATATTATTACCATTTTTCCAGTTGGACATAATGACTTGAAATGCAATAGCGATTTTTAGGTCCACAAATTTACCTTATTTTGAGTTAACAGCCAAAGAGCGTGAGTAGCTTCCCAAAAATTTTTGCTGAATATCGAATACATGTCCATCCTTGATAACACTGCCTACAAAATGTTCCAATCCCTAGAAGCAGGCATGTGTGTTGACAGCCTGTGCGTCACTCTACTGGCGTTATGTCAGCTGGTGTATTCGTTTCAAAGCTCTGTGCGTCGTCCTCTGTGCGTGAGGGGTACTTCAGATGGTTCCAGCACGTTCTTTAATGTCACTAAATAAAGTCTGCAAGAAGTCGTCACCATAAAAGAGCACCAAATGGGCTGGAGAACATCGACCCCTTTAAGAAGCGAGAGGATGTGGTCCGTCGGCTAAACTGCCAACTTTGGTGCTGGAAACCAGAGTTCGAGCCTCGCGGTCGCGTCCACATTCTGTGATGCTGGGCAGATCACTTAATCCCCCGTGCCTGAATGTGTAATGTAAATACGGTGCTCATGTAAAGCGCTCCAGTACCTTCGGGTCGTGTTCGCGCTATATTAATATGCAAAAATAAAGAGAGACAGTGCCGAATACGTCCATTACTAAAGTCCAGCAGTGCTGCTTAACTCAGGACACGTGAGAGCACTTATAAAACGAAGAGCCCAGCTAAGACTGGATAAAAGGATGCATAGCATCTCCTTCAAATTAAAATGATTGTGCAGAAGATGTTAAATAAAAGTACCTACATTTATAAAAAAAAAAATGAATTAAAAACAATGTTATTAAATAAGCCAAAATAATTACTCAATCAGAAAGAAATGGTGAAAGCTTTGCTTTTTCATATAGCAGAGATGTAATTTAAACACAAATCGACAGAAGCTTTCGAGTCTATTGTACCAAGGCCCAGTCGATGAACAAGTGCACTCTAGTCGCTTAACTCGCCATTGTCTGCGGCTGTACAAATGAACATCTTTAACCATTTGCCTTCAGGTTCTCCCATTTTCTTCTTAATGGCTCCCAGCTGTCGAAGAGTCACTATATGTTGTTTTCCTCTAGAGACGCTTGAAATGGCCATGTAATGTGTCCACGGATGTCACCATATGGCCGTGGATCTCGTACCACATTACATATCAAATGTATTGCGGGCCGTGACCCTCTTTTGAGAGACATGGCACATAACAGTTACTAAGTAGACGCAGACGGTGAGGCCGGAGGCATGCAGCCCGCTCTATCCGTCTAATAATCAGTCTCATTCAGAGAGTGAGCGCGCGCGGCAGGCTTCATGAATAGACCAGTACTCAGACTGATGGAAATACCCTTCTCTGTTAAACAGCCTGTAAGTGACTGGTGATTGATCCAGTAGTTCACCCTCATTGATATTTCATGTATATAACACTGGCTCCTCTAATCAATTTATTGCTCTTTCTTTAGCTGTGTGTTCGCCAATACCGTCTTACTGCGCAAAAAAGTCTGCATCCATCACCATCCACCACTTTTAAGGCTAGTTATGTAATCTCAAAGAAGCAATTGGGATTCAGTGCAATGCAAATAAAAAATAATGTTCGGAGACAACAGTCAGTATGAATATCAGCAGTGCTAAAACTAAAAAAGAGCAAGGATAATTCATAACAAAATTAAGCAAAAAAGTTAAAGTTGCAAAAAACGGAGGTGGGTAGAGAATATCAAACAGGTGAACAGAGAAGGGTTAGTAAACATCTAAAACAGAGTAGATTAATGGTACAGAGGAAAATAGAGTAAAATATGAAAGCAGCCACGGCAGTGTATATGCAACATGGGAACATCCATGGTGACTATAACAGAATAAGGAAGCAGCAACAAAATTTTTTAAGAGTAAGGAAACACCGCAAATTAGCAAAGTACAGAAGAACAAAAGCACATATGGTGAGCTAAAAAGAACATAGAGCAAAATAATGCTCGCTTAAGACGAAGAGACTGCAAAATAGAGAAGTACAAAAGAACACACAGAGGACATTAAGAACCATCCCCAGCAAAATAAAGGACTATTAGGATCAACAGACAGATAATCACAACGTATACATCACAGTAAGAACGCATCCACAAAAATCAGAGCAGGCACATATATATATATATATATATATATATATATATATATATATATATATCACTGAAAAAACCATAGGTTTCACACATGTTATAGTTAGCGGAAATTTTACTGATAAAAAACCAATGAAATTCCCCCGTTATAGTTAGTGCAGGCAACTATAACTCACGCGACCGCAATCCTCTGCTGATGCTAATACTGTATTTAGACACTTATTTGCCCATGTCTTCTTCCATACATTTTTAGCTATACATATATTACAAATATTTTTTTTTCATAAAGACACATATGTCATCAGCAGAAGATTGCGGTCGCGTGAGTTATAGTTGCCTGCACTAACTATAACGGGGGAATTTCATTGGTTTTTTATCAGTAAAATTTCCGCTAACTATAACATGTGTGAAACCTATGGTTTTTTCAGTGAATTTGCAAGGTTTTTTAAATGCTAATTCCTAACTATAACGTGTGTGAAACCTATGGTTTTTTCAGTGAATTTGTACGGTTTTTTAAATGCTAAGTTACTTTACGCCATTCGTGGCGTGCGCGCCCACTTAACGCAGTTCGTTCCGTGCGCGCACGGTGCGCTTCGTGCACCGTGCGCGCACAGTGAGCACGCGGTGCGCTTCGCGCACCGCGCGCCCACTTTACGCAGTTAGTGGCGTGCACGCATGGTGGGCACGCGGTGCGCGTAGCGCACCGCGTGCCCACGTTACGCTAGATGGGCCATGTACTTACTTGTAGGTACCAAAAAACAAACAATAAACACAAGGGCTCTTTTTAGAGCCACCTTATATCTAAACACTTAAATGCGATTTTTTTTAAATTTGTTTTATTAAGTTTTTTTTCGGGTGCGCGCTTGGTGCGCGCACTCGGCGATATTTTTTAACAAAATATTAATCTTTTTTTTTGCCCTACAAGGTCCTACTTTGACCCCCTTACAATGCCTACTGGGTCTATTTCTACCCACTCTGCCCCCTTTTCAAGTTCTCCCCCTTTGTGTATCACCCCCTCTTTATGCGATAGACAAAATGGCGGCCGCCGCTTCCTGATTTCCACCGATTCGAATGTTTACTAAGATCTAACAACCAATCAGAATTGCGCACGGCGAGGTGCGCGCACCCAGCGCGCACGGAGCGCGCTTAGATATATATATATTGATTTAAAGGCTATTTTCTCATAATCTACTGAACAGATTTACACCAAACCTACAAAAGGCACTTCCTTGACCTGGGGACTACCTCTCTGCCAAATTTCTAGTAATTCTGTTCAGCCGTTCGGGCTGTAGCCCTGTCTAAAGGTCCTATGGAAAAATGCATGGGGAAAACGCGTTTTGGGACCCCCCTTTTTTCTCAGCCCCCGCTTGACGAATCCCCCCGAGACTTGCAGGGTAGGAGCGGAGCGTAGCGCCCCACCTATTTTGAAAAATTCACGAGGATTCGTCGACCGGCGCCAAAGTTATTCAAAATAGAATGTTGAGGTTTTCCTATGGAAACGTGGTCCTAACTATAACTACCTACTGGCGACCGCCAGTAGGTAATATATATATATATATATATATATATATATATATATATATATATATATCACGATATCCGCAGCGTCCTCTGCTTCCTCTCGCCATTTACACAGAGACGGACCACAAAATTGGTGCAAGATTCAAGTATTTATTTTCTCGATGTCACCGCCATTACGCGTTTCAACTTCTAAGAGTCTTGGTCACATGGTAACGTTGTCAACATCATTTGCATTATTTAAAGTGACATAGTGCTCAGTGATAGGTACATGGTCTGCACATGATGATAGATATAGAAAATATATATATACATATGACTGAGACTCTTTTTAGCAATAAAATTTAGCCTAATTACAAATTTGTTGTTTTGAACCATAGGTCTTTGATACCAAATTATTTATAAAATAAATATAGGCTGACGCAAACTATTTTACTTTGCACAAATTTCAATAAAAAGTTGTAATAATATGCTGTAAGTGACAAATTTTAATTTTTATCCCACATGGCCAACATTTTTTAGCAATTCTTTATTTCAATTGTATGTAAATTAGGTCAATTTAATATTTGCTTAAATGCAGAAAGAATAATTTGTTGTCTTGTTGGTCAACAATATTTATTCATGGTATCTAAGAGAGTCATTATTTTTTTTCTAAGATATTTGTCATAAAGTAAAAATAATGCTGTTATATACATATGCATTATAACTTGGTTGACTGTGCAAAATATGCAAAAGTGTGCATAAATAAAGTGCTCATAAGTAAACTGCTATTGTTGCTTTTGCCTAACACGTTAATATTCCTTATCAGTTATTTTTTTACTTATTTGTTTACAGTTATATCACTTCTTGGATCTCTCTTATATCAATTCAAAGAGATCTCAATAATGAATTAAAAACTGATTAGATTAGATTTGGAGTCAATTAGTATCATTTTTATCATTATCTGTATAGAATGCAGTTGTACATATGACCAAGAGCATGGATGTTTATTGAATTGTCATTTGGATCACAAGTTTTTCAAATGTAGTATCATAAATATATAAATACATAGATAAATAAATATATATATATAAATATATAGATATATAATATTCCTTAAAAAAACATGTAAAACGATCAAGCCAATGTGCAAAGTGTGTTTTGTATGCATGGTCAATAGCTGTCTTAAAACTGATTAGCACTTTTTTAGTTTGTCGGTTTCAGATGCGAATGTTATATACAGGTGTACAAATCTTCCGTGATATTCAAACCTCCTGGAGTCTTTGAATCCATTTCAAGGATGTATTTTGTCTCTAACCTTCTCAGTTTAGCCTCTCTGTTGCCACCCCGTCTACTAGGGGGTACTGAGTCGATTAGGTAAAATTGTAATTCCTGGCTCCTGGAGTTATGATGTTCACGAAAGTGTCTTGCTACATGGTATGTATTATCATGGTTATTTATGGCCCTGATGAGCTGTAGGATTCGTTTGTGGGCTTGTAGCTTAGTGCTGCCGATATATTGCAGCCCACATGGGCACATCAGGACATATATAACATACTCTGGTTTGCAAGTAAGTAACTTGTTGATTCTAATCTCATCCTGACTGAATGGTGTTGTGTACGATGTTTTATTTATGCCCAATTGGCATGCTTTGCATATTTTACACCCGTAGAAACCTTTGTGAGTTTTGAGCCAACTAATCTGTCCCTCATTGATGTGGCTCTTTTATGAGTAATAGATACTCTTTGTGGTACTGTCTGTCCTAGCACTGGGTCACTCAAAATTAAGGGCCAGTTATTGTGATAATATTACGTAACTCCCTGTGTTGCTTACTGTAATCCATGATAATTCGAAATTCTTCAGACCTGTTTTTCTTGTCACAGATATTATTTTTCAGTAACATCTGATGTTCATTTGTTTTGGGTTTAATTAAATCAAGTCTCTCTGGAATCATGGATTTAATTATTGCCCCCTATATTGTTTTTAGCGAGTAGCCCCTTGCTAGAAATCTGTTTTTAGCTTCCTCCTGCGCTTTTTTTAGAGACATTTCATTGTCATTAACCCTCCTTAATCTTAGCATTTCCCCATACGGGATGCTATTTATCAGGTGTCTTGGTTGGGCACTGGAGCTGTGTAAAGTCGAGTTTCCAGCTGTTTCTTTCCAATATAGTTGTGTCTCGATTTTATTTTCCTGAATATAAATATTTGTGTCTAGGAAATTTACAGATCTGTTGCTAATGGTGCCTGTGAATTGTAGATTCAAAGAGTTGGTATTGATGGATTTTATAAAATGCCTGCGCCTCATGTTCAGTCCCCTTCCATATAATGAAAAGGTCATCTATAAAACGTAGCCAGATAACTATGTTTTTTTTAACAATTTCATCAAATTCTTTGCACAGAACCAGCTCCTCCCACCAGCCCATGTGTAAACAAGCATAGCTGGGGAAGAAGCTGGCTCCCATGGCTACTCCAGTAGTTTGTTGGTAATGTAAATTATTGAACATGAAAACATTGTTTGTTAAACAAAATTCAACCATCTCAATTATCATGGCACTATGATCTGTTAGCTCTCCCACATCAGATCTTAGATAATGCTGTAGTGCCTTAATAGCATCATTGTGCCTAATGCTAGTGTATAATGATGTGACGTCATATAATCATTTTGCCATTCCACGTCTTTAAGTTTATACAAAAAGTCACTTGTATCTCTTACATATGAATGTAAACACTGCACATGGTTTTGTAGATAAAAATCCACATATTGTGACATGTGTTCCAAAAGGTTCCCTCGCGCCAAAATAATCGGTCTGCCTATAGTATAACAGACCCTCATCTGCACGGAATGTGAGGTCCAGGAAATCAATTGCCTTGTTGTTAAAATTCATAGTAAACTGAATGTCTACAGACCTACAATTAAGCCATAATGCAAAATTCTTGAGTTCTTCTGTAGTGCCGGTCCATATCATAAGCACATCATCTATGTAGCGCTTCCATGCTATGCTGTTAATAAATGGGTTTTTGATGTTGTACAGATGTTCCTCCTCGTACTGGTCCATGAAGATATTCGCCATGCTTGGGGCATAGGTAACCCCCATTGCGACGCCCTTGCATTGGAAATAGTATTGTTTTTTTAATACAAAGTAGTTCTTACCCATTGCAACTTCAAGCATGGTGATCAGGAAGTCCGTGGGGATCCAGTGTGGTCTAGGTCTTTTATCCAAGGTGGATCTAACCACATCCAGTGCCTTTGCTTGTGGTATGGACGTGTACAACGAAGAGACGTCGAGTGTCACTAACAATTGGGTCTTGGAGTCAAATGGTTGACCCTCCAGAAGCTGAATGATGTGCATCGTGTCTCTTACATATGATTTTGTCTCAGTGACCCAGGGTTGTAAGAAATGATAAATGAATTTATTGAGGGGTTCCAAAATCGAACCGCAGCCTGAGACGATGGGTCTTCCGGGTGGTTTTTCCAGACGTTAGTGTACCTTCGGGAGTGTGTAAATGGTAGGAATTCTTGGTTCTTTGTTAGTCAAGAATTCTTTCTCGGGTTCACTCAGGAAACCTGCTTTGGTTCCTTCCTCTGTTAACTTCTCTATCAAAAGTTTGATGGCTTCAGTCGGATCTCGGGGTGTAGGAAGGTAACTCCATTTCCCATGTACATAATTCCTGTCACCACCTTGTACATATCACACTGAGTTGAGCACTAAGCACCTTGTCACATGAGCACCATATATAAATATCTGTAAACAGCCTTATCTGTATATTTTGTGTAAATTTGATACATCTGAATGAATTAATTCTGATAAATACGAAGTTATACACAAACATTGCTACTCTGATTCTTTCAGATACTGTTAACTGTTGGTCAGGTTTGTTTTCCATGTGTGTTCCACAAAAGAAATGCTGTTTTCTTGTGACTTGTATGCACAAAGATAAATCATAAACCCGACAGAACCATTTCTTGCCTATAAACATTATACCCAGGTTCTGAGGGACACCGGGTTGCCCCACTTTTGTTTTTGACTGATGCTCCCCCAGCATCCCACATAACTGATATTCCCCCAACTACCTCATGACTGATTCCTCCTCAGCATCCCTCATGACTGATGTCCCCCCTGCACCCTCAGCCCTGATGCGTCCTGAGCATCACTCATGGCAAGTGTTACCCAGTGCCCTCATAACTGATGCTACAACAGCAACCTCATGACCGATGCTTACCCAGCACCTGCAATTTCCATTATGCTTAAACCCCTGCAAGCCTTCCCCTCATCCTGTGAACCAATGGATTAACTATTCTTGCTGTTCAGAGGGCCTTGGTGTAGTTTTTCATTAAGTCCCTGCAAGATTACCCCAGAATCCCATGAGCAAGTCTTGCTCTTGTGGTTACTTGTGCCTTGCTGTTGTTTTCCACTATGCACGTTAGAGCGAAAACAATACCTTTGTTTCCTGTTATTTGGTTCTGATCAACACGTTGCATGTGCCCATTCTGTAAGGTCACAGAGCGTGAACTAACACATGTTTTCCCCAAGATTCGAGTACCTTCTGGACGGCTATGTGCCCCAGGTGCAGCACATGATTTAGCTACATCCATTGAGCCTTTGACAGGGTATATAACCCCCCCACCAAAACCTGAATTGTGGCTTGAACTCGATCCCTGCAGAACAAGATTCACCCTTCCCACTCACCTGAAGAATCCTCACGGAATCATGAAGCGCTACAGTCTGCTTAATGCCAATCTGCACTAGTGGTTCATGTGGCACCCACTCCCTCGACATTTTCCTCCTCGCTCCCTCCTGTACATCTACTCCGGACCACCGCATCTCCCTGAGTCCTTAGAGTGAAGCTCCAGAATATTCTGGTCATTCTTCCTCTCATTTAAAAAGCAAATGATTGGACATCCTTCTTTAAAATACTAATAACTGTATGTTATTTAATTCCAAGTCACCTTATTGTCACATATGTTTAGGTTATGGTTTTCTCACTGGGGCTTTCTTTGACAACTCTTTTCTTCCTTTTCTTGTTGAAAATCACCTTCTTGAAGTGTCGCAATGGTAAGTATTAAACATTTGTGTAAATAAAACTTTGAATTTTGACAAAATACATACTTGATTCGGCTGAATCCAGTTGGGAGAAAATAACTGGCTACCTTGTGTGTATCTAATTTTGGATACGTGTGCTCTGTATAATTATCCATAATGCCTTTTTGATTTAATCAACACACAAATTCTTCCTTTAGTACAAATATATACTAGTAAATACAAATGAGTTCCATGTGAACACTTGCCCAAGTTAATACTTGTATACCCAGTTCACATGCACATATGGGTTGCTCTTGTTATTTTGACTAAATCTCCCTGAGTCAAGGCTTTGAGATCTTCTTCGAACTTCAGATGAGTTGAATAATTAGGCTAATTACTTGATATCAAGTTAGTGCACACTAAACCTCCTGCAGTAGTAAACAGGACCGAGTATCCCCATATTTAAAGACTATACACTTTTCCTCCATATCCTCTCTGTTATTTACTCCAGCGCTTCTTGCATTTAGTTTCCGGACCCTCCCTACAACCTTGATAGTACAACTGTCATCGTTTAAGGATTAAAGACTTTAGTCCTGTGTTTCTCTAATAAACAGTACTGCTAAGAGAAAGCATTTCAGAGTCTTTGATATACGCACTCACCTTGAAGCCCACTCTGTGTTTCGAGTGTATCTTTTGGAGTACAAGTCACTCTAACCTATGCCCTGATTGTATCTTGAAGAGTGTTGATAATTCCTATCTGTATTTCAAGTTTATTTCTAGGAGTGTCGCACTCCAATCTGTGATTTTGGTAATTCTGCTGTCATGCCGAGCTGTTGATGAAACTTGTGAGTTTGTGTCACTAAAGTCAATAAATTTCATTGTATGTAAAGACTTGTTAGTGTACTGATGATATCTGACTCTTCTTTTTATTTGCAGTGTATTGCCTCATTGCAAAGCCAGAGGTTCTTGTACAGTGCACATCTACCTTGCAACGTAGATGTTTTCAGAAGTGACACATTCGGTTACACAGCTTTGCACAGCTGCTAAGCAGATCCAGTACATCAAGTGTCCCTTTTCTTATTGTATCCCAACCCCACTTCCACCCACAAAGACAGTGTGATTTCTAAGGTTTCGGTTCCTTGACTTGCAGTGTCTTCAGGTGGGATAGTAGGACCAGCATCGGCTCCAATATTGTAGGTACGGTTGGGACCAGGGGAGTGCATGACACTATATGAGTGTCTGTGTGACTGTCTTTAACAGTGTGTGAGTGGGCGTCTGAGTGGCTATATGTGGGTGTGAGTGGATGTGTAAATAGCTATATGGATCTGTCAGTGGGTGTGTAAGTAGCTCTGTGGGTCTGTCAGTCGGTGTGTGTGAGTGGCTGTATGGGTCTGTGAGTGGGAGTGTCAATGGTTTTTTCAGTATGTGAGTGGCTGTATGGGTGTGTGAGTGGGTCTGTGAGTGACTGTATCGGTATGTGAGTGGCTGTGTGGGTCTGTGAGTGGCTGTTACAGTGGCTGAATGGATGTCTGAGTGGGTATCTGAGTGGCTCTGTGGGTGTGTGAGTGATTGGCAAACAAAGGAACCTCATCTGCCCCTTTATCCAACAAGAGGCCACTGTTTTGCACAAATTGTCTACCCAAATGGTATTTTCTAATGGTTAATTAGTAAGTGCTAACTCTTTGGGTAAGTGTACAGTGCATATTCTACACTACAACTGCGTAATGAACCAGGAGAAAATGCCTCCAGTGACCTTCTGTTCATTTAATTGTGGAAATGTGATTGTTCTCAAGCACGTTCTTCATGAAATCTGTGATTACATGAATTCTCCTATAGAGAAGATGACGAGACTACAAAGAGGTGAATCTCCACCAAACAACAGCACTTCCTGTTAACTATATGAAGTAAGTGCTTCTTTGTTTAGTGGGAATGTCCTCATAATTCTCTGCATAAAGATCGCATAACCAAAATTGGTAGGAAATATACTTGGGGGGGCGCCTTTTGGTAAGCTGTACAACAACATGGTGAAAGACATGAAGACCTTTACCTAATACTAAAGTGGACGGTGCAGGTAAAATGGGGGGCGCTTGCAAGTGATTTTACGCATTTGCATATTCATAGTAATTTAAAGGAAAAAACCATGCAATCTGCTTTCAACAGGAGATGACAAAAAAAAGAACCATCTCGTCACGGTCGCTACAGATTGCGCTCCGATAAATCAATAATGCATTCACCTCCAGCAAGGATTTCAGATCGCTTTTCAATGTGGAATTGCTGAGAAAACACTATTGCTTTGTCTTTGCTAGCCCAAGAAGTTAGGATTAACCCTGGGCGTAGTGGGTGTAGTGGGGCTACGTGGAGCATCACGTAGTGTGGCCAAATCTACGCACGCTCGTGCACTCCGCGTAGCCCCACTACGCGCCGCCCGCCTCCCGCCTGCCCTCATTTTAAAATAACTTACAGTGGTTAAAAGTAAGAAAATGTCTTACCCGAGGTGCTGCGTCCCGGGGCTCCCTCTTCCTGCTTCAGCAGCAACTTCTTCCTCACAAATGCGCATTCACGGGCGCCCGCGCATGTTTAGTGGGAATGTCCTCATAATTCTCTGCATGGAGGGCGCCTTTTGGTAAGCTGTACAACAACATGGTGAAAGACATGAAGACCTTTACCTAATGCTAAAGTGGACGGTGCAGATAAAATGGGGGGCGCTTGCAAGTGATTTTACGCATTTGCATATTCATAGTAATTTAAAGGCAAAAACCATGCACTCTGCTTTCAACAGGAGATGACAAAAAAAAGAACCATCTCGTCACGGTCGCTACAGATTGCGCTCCGATAGATCAATAATGCATTCACCTCCAGCAAGGATTTCAGATCGCTTTTCAATGTGGAATTGCTGAGAAAACACTATTGCTTTGTCTTTGCTAGCCCAAGAAGTTAGGATTAACCCTGGGCGTAGTGGGCGTAGTGGGGCTACGTGGAGTATCACGTAGTGTGGCCAAATCTACGCACACTCGCGCACTCCGCGTAGCCCCACTACGCGCCGCCCGCCTCCCGCCCGCCCTCATTTTAAAATAACTTACAGTGGTTAAAAGTAAGAAAATGTCTTACCCGAGGTGCTGCGTCCCGGGGCTCCCTCTTCCTGCTTCCTGCTTCAGCAGCACCTTCTTCCTCACAAATGCGCATTTGCGGGCGCCCGCGCATGCGCATTTGTGAGGAAGAAGTTGCCGCTGAAGCACGAAGAGGGAGCCCCGGGACGTCGCACCTCAGGTAAGACATTTTCTTACTTTTCAACACTTTAAGGTTTTTTAAAATGAGGGCGGACGGGAGGCGGGTGGCGGGCAACTCTGTTCCGCTGTGGCGTGTGCGTGTGCGTAGCGCTGCCTGCTACGCCTACTTCGTGGACCACGAAGCAGGCAGCACTACGCACACTGCGCAGGCGGAGCGGAGCACTACACCCACACCTAGTTAGGATCTTCTGTCCTTTGGAGAAGGGGTGGGGAACTGTATGGCCCGCATCCCGGGGCGATTTAGGCCCTGGGGACCCCCTCCCCAGGGCCCAGCCAATTACTGTAAGGTGTGGAGGGCCACATGCCCCCTGCCTCTGGCCAATATCAGCCTCTCTACGTGGGCCGATATCGGCCCTCCTCCCGGGGTCTTTCTCATTGACCAGGAACCACATCCTCTGGGGCCCAACCAAGTACTATGCAATGCAGCCCCCTCCATAAGCTGATTTTGGCCCCGGGGAGCACATTCCCTGAGGCTCGACTAATTAGTTGAAGGGGAGGGAGGCCCCATGGCCACATCCTTGGGCCAATTTTGGCCCCAGGGACCCCATCGCCCAGGGCCCAGCCACTTGTTTCTGGGTGCCATGAACCAACCCAGAGCACCTAGCGTGCAGTGTTGGGGGCCGCAGGGGAACCTTAATGCCCCATCAGTCTCTGATGGCTCCCACCTCAAGTAGGAGCCAGTATTGCACCCTCATGCCGGCAGCAGCAAAAAATAAATGCTGCTCCCTGCCTGCAGGAGCAACTCTTTCAGATTTTATCCTGCCTGCTTGACAGCAGACAGGAAAACAGATGAAAAGTCTGCTCCCAGCAAACAGGAGCAGTTTTCCTGCTCCTGCCCACTGCAAGCAGAATTACTGTTAGATCTTGCTTGGCAAGAGCTGTCAAAGTTCCTGCCAAGCAACAGCAAACATCAAGGGTGGACACATCTGGACAGAGGGAGCCGGCCCTGGGGGTGGGCCTTTCTTATTGCAAGGCCTGCCATGGGGAGGTGGCGGTCCCCAGTGCCAAAAATGGCATTGGAGGGGGCCACGTGGCCCACTCCCCAGTCTAAATTTATTTGGTCAAGCCACAGGTAGGTGGTAGTCCTTGGGGCTTTAAATGGCCCAGGAGGGGGGCCACAGGGCCCCCTCCCGCTTTTGGATAAATTGGCCTGACCCTGGGGAGGTGGGGGACCCGGGGCCATAAAGGGCCCCAAAGGGGGGGTCTGCCTGGCCCCCCTTCCCTGTCATTTTATTTTTGGCCTTGACCCATGTAGTTGCTGGTCCCCGGGCCGTAAATGGCCTGGGGAGGAGGGATGTGTGGCCCCCCTCCTCCACTTCATTTCATTGGACTGGCTCTGAAGAGGTAGCGGTCCCCGGGGCAAATATGACCCATAGTGAGGGATCCACGTGCGCCTCTTTCCTCCAACTTTTTATTTAAATTAGCCCCAGAACCTGGTCCACCCCGGGGCTTAACTTTAAACAAGATTGGGAGACCGAGCTTGTTTTTTTTCTCCATTTTTGATGGGAACTCGCAGATCCACCCCGATTTCGCTGCACAATTGAAAACAAACAGTGTTTGGCCATTGCCAGGGTCCCTATGAGACCCCACCACCAGGCTTAGGGGGCAGGGTATTCCTACCATTCCCCCTTCTCTTTTTTTAATCCTTTTTTTGGGGACTCGGCTGAGTCCGAGTCCCACAAGGGCTGTCAACAATTCATGGTTGAAGTGTTCACAGCCAATCAGATCTAAGCATGAGATCTGTTGTATCCACGGAGTATCTGCATCCCTTGATGTACAATTTTATTCTTTAATAACTCGAAAACTACTGAACTGATTTATACGAAATCACACAGAGGGCTCTTTCTGGAATAAGAGCTTCCATTCTGCTAAATTTGGTGTATTTTCTTTCAGCGTGTTCAAAATACCTGTGGGAATTTGCATGGGGAAATCGTGTTTGGGACTCTTCCATTTTCTCGTAACTCGCTTCACGAATCACCTCACAACTTTCCACACAGCAGCTGAACTCTGGTATGCACTAGGGTTGAACATTTTGGGAAGATTCATCAAACAATACCAAATTTATTAGCAGAACAAAAAATGTTTTTCCTATGGAAACTAGGTCCAAACTATAATTACCTACTGGTGACTGAAATAAAACAAAGGTTACAGGGATGGTATAGTTAAGAAATAGAATTTAAATAAACTTAGAAATTCACTGAAAAAAGCAAAGGTTACAGAGACGTTATAGTTAGGCTCAGGTTTCACTCACACAAAAACAGGGAAATTCAGCAGTTATAGTTCGCTGAGCTAACTGTAGGTAGCACCCCCACAATGCACTGCTTATGATCTCACATATTACATCACTCATGATATGGTCAGTGACATCACTGATGACATCTCCAATTGTATCACTGATGACATCATCCAGTGACTGTGAGTGTTTTTAAAAAGTTTATGGGGCATATTCTCAAGAGCGTGTGATAACCATCGCAACTTTAGCTTAACCCAACTTTGCATATCGCAGTCCATCGCAAGAAAATAACACCGTCTTAACGTCCAATTCCGAACCCGGCGGAACCATGTGATAGCAGCAGGATAACGCGCCAAATGACCACGTAAAAAACATCGCGACAAACAAAAAAATGCGAAACACGAGAACCAGCGACTGGCCTGCAATTCCCACGCGTCATGTGGGAAAATGCACTATAAAAGCAACACCAAAACCTATTCAAACTGCGTAGCACCATGGATGCACCCGGAATGAGTACAGAGGACAAGCCGAACTCCACAAGCCCCATGGAGGACCAGCCAGGAACCCTGTGTTCGGGGCAGGGCAAGAAGAAGAGAAAGAGGAAGACGGGGTTCAGTGCCCAGGAAGACCGGATCATCATCACGGAGGTGATAGAACACCATCAACAACTGTTCGTCCCCTCCACTGCGGCACTGGCAACCCAAACAGAAATATGGCAGTCCATCGTCACCAAAGTCAATGCAGTCGGAGTGTCGAGGAGGTCAATGGAGGCGGTCAAGAGGCACTGGCATGAAGTGCACAGCCAAACCAAGAAGAAACTTGCTGCCAACAGGAAGGCAGCAAGGGCAACTGGAGGTGGGCCTCCTGCGCCACAGGAGGAGCTGCATGTGCTAGAGCAAATGGTGGCCACAGTCATCAGTGTGGAGACGGTGGCAGGAGTTGGTGGCCTGGACACATCTCGAAATGACCTGATCCAACAGGGTGAGTAACTACCAGGGACTGGGGGACGGGGGAGATGGGCACAATGGCACACATGCACATTTATGTGTAGCACACTGCATACCCACAATGATTGTGGAACATGTCCCTGACACCCGTGGCACACTGCAGCACATATAGGAACACCAAGTTGGCCCACCTCTACTATGTGCACATATGGCCCCCTCCAAATCACCAACGACACAACCAAGCCATGCACATGTGATAAATTCAGAAAAGTAGTGGCTGTGTGAGCCACACTGACTATGCAAGTGACACTGCATGCCCTATAGCATGGCATCAGCCAAAATACATGACATGGTGCACGAATCGACATGGAGGTTGCCCAGTGCGGATTACATCCGTAAAGGAGCAGGTCACACTCTGACATATCCACGTGCACCCACAAACCATGCCATCCAATACAAGCAGCAGACGAACAATGCACAAGACCACAAAATCTGTCCAAGAGCACATATGACCCACGTCTCAAACATTTCAGCCCCCGAAAAGCACACAATTCAAAGGCACACTGCCTCAAAGGAATAAGGGTACACGGAATCAGAGATTCAGGGGCAACTCCCCCCAACGCAGCACACACACATAGCAATCACAGAACATCAGCAATGATGGCAATGTGGTACAAAGTTCAACACCTACACTAGAGGACACAACAGCTTCTACTTGTACGTAGTAACTGTCCTCTCACATCTGGTATTGACTGACACTGTGTAATGATAATGTACGGGTACTACCACACATCCGTCATGTAGTCGAAAATCCCACTGTCTGCCATCAAATAGCCAGCTCCACCAAAACAGTCACAATGTGCATTGTCATGCAGTCTGTATGTAAACATCTGCAAAGCGTCAACACACAGGGGAAACCTGTTAACCTGTATCTCCCCATAACATTGCAGAGGGACAATCAACACTTACTATAGAGCAGACCACAAACCCCATCAGTGATGATGAAGAGGACAACCTGCACATATGTCAAGACACCCTCCAACGGATAATGGACAGCCTCCGCAGCCCACCCCCAGGAGCCGGGCAGGAAAGCTGCCTCGTGGTGACCCTACCACCTGCACAGACCTCACAGCAGGAAACACACACCACCACGGCTGTCTCCCAGGACTCCCACGAACAATACATGGAATTTCAATGCCGTGTGTTGGGTTGCCAGGTAGAGTTGGCGGATCAGCTGCGGGCGGGTCCGAGTCCCATCAGGGACCACGCACCGTCCCTTACGGACACCCCTTGTCTGCATTATGCTCACCGACAATCCTTGGCTGACCTCGCTGGGGCCATTACTCGGATACAGGAACTGTCCAGTCAGACAGGCACCAGCGATGACAGCACAGAGTTGGCACAGATGCGAAGGACAATGGAGACCATGGAGCAGATGCAGGCTGGAAGTATGGCTGCCACGGCTGAACCCCAGCGAGATGTAGCTGGGATCTTCCATGCCCTGCAATTCATCATCTTGCCATTTCTGCCACTGAGCCAGTCCCAGATAACTGCAGCAGGAACCTCGACACACACATCTCCGACCCCTGTTGTGTCAGTGGCACCCAGTGATGCAGCCCCATCATCTTCGCACCCTGATGTGTCAGTGGCACCCAGTGATGCAGCCATTACACCGCCACACACACCGGACACACCGGACACAGAAGAAGTATCATAGGAGTAAGATGTGGATGGTAATTACTGTGTGAGGAAGGAGGTAGTAGCATCCATCCCCGCCAGATGGCCTGATCCTGCCTGGTTCAGCCCTATGCATCATGACCTGGGACAACACCTCCCACTGTCCCCCGGAATACTCAGTGACATCCACCCGGACCCCGACATGGACTGCCACATCTTCACTGCTTGACAATTACACAGCAATCCTGCTGCAGACTGCACTCTCCCTCTTCCCAATCACTTTTCAATCCCCAAAGGACTCTGGTTGGCCCACCACTGGGCTTCCATGTTATGTGGGCATGGATGGCCATGTACAGCACCAGAATGTGAATAAAACATTCGAAATCACACAGATCTGTCATGAATATGTTTACTCATGTATGGAAATATGGCTGGATGTATGGACAATGATTGCACAAGAAGGTACACCCCGGTGAATTACATCAATGCACATGTTTATCCCTGAGACACATGGCCAATTGAATGACTGCGAAGGTAAGTACTAGCTGTGTCCCATTGCACATTAACAGCAATCTCACAACCCCCCAACGTAGGCACACGTCCATGTATTGAATAGGGCTGTGTTTAGGATTGACGAAATCGGTAGCAGGGCAGGAGTGGTGTCCTACATCACATGTGACAACAGAACTTAAAGTCACATACCTACTCACACACATCTGTGTGGTCACATTCTGTTCTGATTTATGACATTGCTCCCCATGGTCAGAGGTTGGACACCATACTCACATTGCTGAAGACACGTAAGTGCAATGGTCTGCCAGCAACTATCCCAAAACAATGTCTGGCTCACCGAGGTGGAGCTGTCAAAAGGGACCCACCCCATTGTACATGCGTCAGTCAGACCCTCCCTGCGTAGGGACGATGTTCATTGTGGCACACAAATTTGTCAATCAAATCAACACTCATCAGAGTTAGACACCAGTGAAGTTGCGCAGACTTTATTGGCATGTGCGTGTCAGTACGGACAAGGCAAGGGCCACAATAGGCAGGGACATGCTTAAGACACTTGCACGCAGCATGGGAACCTTTGGATGGGCAGGAAATGGGGAGACAGAGATGAACATCAATCATTACGGATGGCAACGGTCTCAGCCCACCTTGACTTGCTGGACGAATCATGTGTTGTTTGGCGTCTGCCCATGGCCCTGTGTGAGGGGGCACGACTTACAGCCCATGGGGTCTGCATGGTGCTCTGCCACCAGACTGCGCCGACTGTCTGCTCAGCTCACAGTGATGAAGTGAAAGGGTCCGACTTGGTCACATGTTGTGCTACTTTGCCATGTGTGTGCACTCCCCCCAGCAGTGTGTCCAAATTGGTAATGTTGCCAAACGATGCTGTGCTGCTCATACCATGGAACAGCATCAATTTTCACAGGTGTGTGTACACACACGTAGTTCCACGCACATGCATTCAGAGTCCAGGCGAAGGCAGACATGTCCTCTGTTGTGGTGGGATATGTGAGCATTCCCCACGATGCAACAAGTTGTTGGGACCTGTGCTGTGGGTGACAATCCAAAGTGGCTGCAGGAACGTAGTTACTCGTCCATGAATTCCAGCGCAGCCTCATGTGCAATGAGTTCCAATAGTACGTCGTTATCGGGTTCAAGGAACACCACTGTGAGCCCATCCATTAACTGGTCCGGGCAGATGTGCTCAGTCCACACCTTTTCCCCAATCTGCAACACTGCCCAATAGGGGAGCGCCTTGATGTGGTCACTGCACACGAGGAGTTGTGCAATCTCCCATGCGCAACTGCCAGCACATACGCCAAAGATCAGTGCATCCCATGCACGGCTATCCCAGTGACACTCCTGTTCATGGTCCAACAGGAGGCGCACTGTCAGGTCATAATCCAATTCAGCTACTGCTGCATTGGATAGGCGGACCTCCATGGGTCACTCGAATGTGCATGATCGACAGTGGAACCAGGGCTGGACGCAGGTGACGTAGGCAAGACAGAAACTCAGATGGTAACTGATTCGCAACACTGCCATTGGCAGGGATCCCAACAGATGCAGCATTTGTGCATGGTACAGTTCCACGTGACAGGGGTTGTGCATGTGCCCGGGAATGGCTGCATTGCGTTTGTTGGGCTCGTGGCACCGGCACTCCTCAGACCGGTGGAAGTTCGGTGAACAATATGCCACAGCTCTGGGCAATGAGTCGTATGTGTGTGCAACGTTTGGACATATGGGTAGTTTCTGACTTATGTGTCAAGAGCATCCCTTGCAGGTGTAGGTCATGCAGGGACAAGTGTGTGTGGGGTGTGGGCATGTTGGTGTTTCATTAGCGCAGTTCATGGTGTGGGAGTTGTCGGAGGCTGGTACGGTATCTCACGCAGGGTGTGCCAGCCGTATTCAGGACCAAGGTCGGGGGTTGGGTTGGCCTTCAGCCTTGTGTGTTGAGACAAAGGGGCTTTCATTCCTGAAATCAGTCTGACTACTGCTTGCATTTCTTGAATGTGATGTGGACTTCGCGCTGACCTTGATGCCAGGCCTGTGATTTGGGGTGCACAGATTTCGAGACACATGCAGCAGTTGGCATGTTTTCATGAGCCAAGGGCCCGAGTGGCCTTGCTCTCCTTGTTCAGTCTCTCTATTTCTTTCTTTCTCTCTCTCTCTTTCTCTCTTTCTCTCTCTCCCTGTCCTTTGATGAGTGCCCGACACACCTTCTTATCTTGGATATTGCCTTGCAGGCTCTGAGTCACAGATTGTCCAGGGATGCCCCGCCATGACTCTTCAGAATAGTTGTTTGGTGACAAATTAGGATGTGACATTTTCTTTGGTCTTTCAATGGTGAATGTATGAATCAGAATTTCAGTACTCACATGTATGTTGATTGTTGCAATTGTGCGACATCAGGCAGGTGCTTTTGTTCATGTTTTTGTGCCGTTGATGTGCAGTGTCTTGGTCCGGGGGAGATGGTGGGGGCCCGGTGTGGGGCCCGGGGGGTGTCCTGGGGTGATGGCGGTGGGGGTTGTGGCCCTCTTGGGTGTCCGGCATGCATATTCAGTGGCTCCATGGCATCTGTTGTTCTTCAGGTGTGGCTCTGGGCTGGGCTCCCTTTTGTGGTGCAGGTTATAGTCCGACTTGGCACCAGGTCAGAGCAGGTGTTATTTTCCTGGTGCTAATGAGCCATATCGCATGTTTTGTGATCTTATCGCCGATGTGGCTGGTCATTGAGAATGGTGTGGAGGGGTGTTGTCACGGCTTTTTGCTCGGGAACGCCTACTCTACATCTCATTAGCGATAGTTGCCAGGGTCATCTGTGGCGATGTTTTTTGCGGATGCTTTCGCAGGAAAACTGGTGGTATCGGCTGTTAACACCAGCTTGTGAATGGGGAGATTAATTTATCGCAACTTTGGCTGAGATAAAGTGCCGTTAACTCGGCGATAGCTCCTTGAGAATATTGCCCTATGAGTGTTAAATATATACCAAGGTGTATTGATGAATCTGTGAGGGTATGAGTGCATGCATGGATGATTCAGTGGGTGTCTCACTGACTGTATAAGTGAGCAATTAGGTGTCTGAGTGAATGTATGGGTGAGTGACTAGCTTGTGTCTGTCAGTTGGTATTAAATCTGGCATCCTTGGCTTAGTTTACCCTGACTTTTTGCCTCTACCTCCTGTGTTTTTGATGCTGCGCTGGATTTCGTTTTTGCTGGTTTAGATGCTTTGAGCACTTTTATAACACAACAAGGCGCTGGAAAGTTCCAGTGACCTAAAGGGTATGAGAGGTGATAATGTGTAGAGTATATCCTCCCTACAAGTAATTATATTCACAAAAAATACTCTAATGGACCTATAAAAAAAGGATCCGATAAACTGAGGGGAAGGGGAAAATGGAAGATTCTGAAATGAAGGTTGTACCTAACCCAACCATGATCGTGGCGGAGAAAAGTATTTCTTTAAGTTACCCTCACACACCCTAGTGGTGTCATGCTTCATCATCGGGTCACCCAGACCCCTAAAAGTCCGGGTGGGCTCGACCACAGTGTTGGGAGTGCTTTTAATATGTTAAAGACAGAGGGGGTTAGCTAGATAAAATACCTCAGGCAGATCCCCAGTTTCCCTTTATTTTTGGGTCTGTCTGGGTCATTAAAACAAATAAAATTGGGTCTTTGTAGGAGTGTTATGGTCCTAGGACCCTAGTGCCGACATGTTTCAGTCCATAACAGGGCCAAAAAATGGTCCAGGACTTTCTTCAGGGCAAAGATGTAACTCCCCTATGTGAGTGAAATTACTGGGATGGGAAGTCCCTATCCTGTCAGTATGGTGGGGGCAGAGTAGCTGCTCCTCGTGATATATCTTAAAGGTGGGTGTGTGTCAACTGCCAGGCTCCATCTGAAAAGGAAGATAGAGACAAACACCACATAAAATATATCAGCGGTATGATTTCCGCCGTGTTCATTTCCCCTTTGCGGTGTAGTGAAATCCGCAGGTGGACATGCGTGGATTCGTGCGCATGCTTCTATTTAGAGGAGTGTCCTCTTGATGTGCCACTCAAAACCAATTCACTGTAACATATCATTGTATATGTGACAGGCATTCTGTGGTAGTGGCGATTTTATTCGCATCCTAGCGGTATCAGCGTGATGTCTGATCTTGAAAATAGCGTGCACCATGTGTATCCAGTCTCTATTGCACTCTATAACGTAACCATATTGATCTTCTAATTCCAGAAAACCTTTCTAAGAGTTTAAAACAAGTAATGATAAATGCACAAACAGGCATACAACACACTCACTCATACACAGTCTATAGTTATACATTACCCAATTCGGGGAGGTTGACTGTATCTCACAGGACCAAAAAGACAAAGAGGGCGGTCCTGGGGGTAATCGTGAAGAGAATGTGGGTCAAAATGCAGAATCGGTAGGTCTGCTGTTATGTGTAAGGGGGATCCGAGTAGGTAGGATCGGTTGTGGCGAGAACGGTTCCCGCACATGTAACAAGATAGAGTCAAATGATTATCCATAATAGCGCTGTCAAAGAGTACTTACTTAATTAAGATCGGTCACCCTGCCTGCTACCTATTTGGTTCTGGTCCTCGGCTTTCGCATATTCGAAACGTTGGTGTGGCGCTTAAATATCGTAGAAGCGCGGTGAAATATCGGACTAATTGAGACACCACCCTCCGGTTGAAGGAAATGACGTGAGGCGTCATGACGTACATAGCGGACGCCGGAAGTCGTATGAAAGGATTTGTAGTTTATTAGATATACATTGTAGTTCAATATTACGGACTCGCCGTGGGTCCATAAAAGTTTCGGGAGTTCATGGAGTAAATCATAATAAGCACTCGCATGTGAGGTTTAAATATTAAAACTTTAAACCAGATTTTTTAGAGAGGTAATCAAAGAGGGCTAATTTATGTGCAATCGTGGGTGGTTATAGATTGCATTCTGTGTGATGGAACATGGTTCCGTACTCAAACATACCGCTGAATAGAAGTATTAGAAACTAGTAATGGGGGAGTTCAATAGAGGAAAAAATGTATGGGAGACACTATTCATACTGCGAGTGTAATGGCAGATAGAATACTACAATTTAAAATGAAGCAGGTAGCTCTGGTATATACAATATATATAATACTAGTAAGGATACTTAATTATATATGTATATATGAGATACGATGGAAACCCGTCTGCCCTAAGTATAAGGATACCAATGTATAGATGTACAAGACGTGGTCCAACATATGGGGCTCATTGTTATCAAGTGTTTACATCAGTGAAGGCACGGTAGATCATTTAGATGTTTATAGAGGCCCTTGGGGTGTATAATTCTGTCCTTCACTAAAGGCATGATGTTTAACATTGGCAAAACACCTTTGTGGGAGGTAGTAGTTCAAGGATATCATTTGTGCAGCTGCCTCCATGGTATACAGTCATTGAGTCCCTTCTCATGCGTTTTCAAACGATACACCCAACGCTGTTCCCTGTCCAGAAGTCTTTTCTGCAGATTTCTGATGCCATTGATTTTCTCAATTATTGTCCATCGTATATCTGTGTCTTTGTGTTGTTTTTCCATGAAATGTGCTGTTAGTCTGGTAGCTGTGATCATGCGTCTGATCGTGCTTCTATGTTCGCTTATCCGTATTTTTATTTTGCGGCTGGTCATGCCTATGTAAGACAAATCACAGGGGCATTTAATAAGGTAGATAACTGTTTCTGAGTTGCAGTTTGTATGTGACCTTTGTTCCCATGGAGTACGTAAGCCTAATTCTAGAGTTTTGGTGTGTCTGGTGAATTCGCAGGCTACACAGGATCCACATGGATAATGTCCGGTTACTGGCGGTGTATTCCATAATGTCATCTGGACGTCGCACATTGTTCCATATGTGTCTGTGTGGACTAGGGTATCTCTTAGACTTCGGTTTTTTCTAAAAGAGAACATAGGTTTTTCATATGTGAGTTTGTTAGAGGTAAGAATGGACCATTTCCTATTTATTATTTTCTTCACATCATTTGAAGATGAATTGAATGTAGTAACACAAATCATTTTCTGGGGTTGTTGTCTTTCTTGAGTTTCGAGAAGGGCCTCTCTGGGAGTATTTCGTGCTCTTTTCTTGGCTTGTTCAATGATTTTGATTGGGTAACTTCTTTCTTTAAGTTTGTCTGTAAGTATTTGTGCTTCTTTTTTGTAGTCTTGAAGTTCGGAGCAGTTTCTACGGATACGTAGGAATTGTCCTACCGGAAGATTCTCCCTAAGAGATCGTGGGTGGGCACTATCGAATCTCAACAGGCTATTTCTGTCAATAGGTTTAGTGTACAGCGAGCTGCTCAGTGTACCATTTTTTGCAATGATATTGATATCTAGAAATGGAATTGTTTCTCTATCTTTGTTGATGGTGAATCGTAGATGTGGATTAAGTCCATTAATCCACAGAGTGAAGTTTGAAAGACTCTGAGTATCACCTTTCCATACCATGAAGATATCATCGATGTATCGATACCATTTGCAGATGTTGTTAGTATATGGGTTTGTGTTCCATATATGTAAGTTCTCAAAATGGCTCATGTATAGACATGCTATACTAGGAGCGAAAATGCTGCCCATAGAAGTACCATGGATTTGCCAATATAGCTGGGTTTCAAATTTGAAGAAGTTTTCTGTAAGTGCTAGTCTCATTAAAGTAATGATCCATTTCCTAGGTGCAGTCCATTGCCAATCTTCACTTTCCAGGAGTTGTTCAATGACTTCGATACTTTCGGTCTGGGGTATACTAGTATATAGTGCTTCTACATCTAAACATACTAGGAAACAATTCATCGGATCGTACTGGATGTTGGTCAATAGATTAAGGAGATGTTTAGTATCCTGTACATACGATGTTATACGTTTGACCAGACTTCCGGCGTCCGCTATGTACGTCATGACGCCTCACGTCATTTCCTTCAACCGGCGGGCGGTGTCACAATTAGTCCGATATTTCACCGCGCTTCTACGATATTTAAGCGCCACACCAACGTTTCGAATATGCGAAAGCCGAGGACCAGAACCAAATAGGTAGCAGGCAGGGTGACCGATCTTAATTAAGTAAGTACTCTTTGACAGCGCTATTATGGATAATCATTTGACTCTATCTTGTTACATGTGCGGGAACCGTTCTCGCCACAACCGATCCTACCTACTCGGATCCCCCTTACACATAACAGCAGACCTACCGATTCTGCATTTTGACCCACATTCTCTTCACGATTACCCCCAGGACCGCCCTCTTTGTCTTTTTGGTCCTGTGAGATACAGTCAACCACCCCGAATTGGGTAATGTATAACTATAGACTGTGTATGAGTGAGTGTGTTGTATGCCTGTTTGTGCATTTATCATTACTTGTTTTAAACTCTTAGAAAGGTTTTCTGGAATTAGAAGATCAATATGGTTACGTTATAGAGTGCAATAGAGACTGGATACACATGGTGCACGCTATTTTCAAGATCAGACATCATGCTGATACCGCTAGGATGCGAATAAAATCGCCACTACCACAGAATGCCTGTCACATATACAATGATATGTTACAGTGAATTGGTTTTGAGTGGCACATCAAGAGGACACTCCTCTAAATAGAAGCATGCGCACGAATCCACGCATGTCCACCTGCGGATTTCACTACACCGCAAAGGGGAAATGAACACGGCGGAAATCATACCGCTGATATATTTTATGTGGTGTTTGTCTCTATCTTCCTTTTCAGATGGAGCCTGCCAGTTGACACACACCCACCTTTAAGATATATCACGAGGAGCAGCTACTCTGCCCCCACCATACTGACAGGATAGGGACTTCCCATCCCAGTAATTTCACTCACATAGGGGAGTTACATCTTTGCCCTGAAGAAAGTCCTGCACCATTTTTTGGCCCTGTTATGGACTGAAACATGTCGGCACTAGGGTCCTAGGACCATAACACTCCTACAAAGACCCAATTTTATTTGTTTTAATGACCCAGACAGACCCAAAAATAAAGGGAAACTGGGGATCTGCCTGAGGTATTTTATCTAGCTAACCCCCTCTGTCTTTAACATATTAAAAGCACTCCCAACACTGTGGTCGAGCCCACCCGGACTTTTAGGGGTCTGGGTGACCCGATGATGAAGCATGACACCACTAGGGTGTGTGAGGGTAACTTAAAGAAATACTTTTCTCCCCCACGATCACGGCTTTGAGCACTTTGCCACTGCTGATCGGTGTTGAACTGCAAGTGCTCCCTGTATAAATTGGTATTGTGACTGGTTCTCCTTGATTGGCATATTTCTTTTACCAGTTGGTCCCTAGTAAAGTGCACTGAGTGTGCCAGGGCTGGCAAATCAAATGCTACTAGTGGGACTGCAGCACTGATTGTGCCCCCCACATTAGTAGCCCTGAAAAGATATCTCAGGCCTGCATCCGCCGTGTCTGTGCGCAGTTTGTTAACTGCCATGTCGACTTGGCAAGTGCACCCACTTGCCAGACCCTAACCTTTCCTTTTCTTACATATAAAGCACCCCTATGGTATGCCCAAGGCAGGGTGCAGTGTATGTGAAAGGTAGGAAATGTACTGGTATGTGTAACATATCCTGATAGTGAAATACTGCCAAATTCGTTTTTCACTATTGAAAGGCTCTCTTTCCCCCATAGGACAGAATGGGGAATACTTTGTAAAATTTTACAAGCATATTATCTCAGAGGGATAAGATAGAAAAATGGAGTTTGGTATCCATGAACTCAGGATTTAATAACACATCTTTTAGTAAAGATGTTTTTTAAATTGTGTGCTTGAAAATAGCAGTTTTAGAAAGTGGCTATTATCTTGTTCAACCATCCTGTGTGCCCTCCTCCTGTTTGTGGATTTACTGTCAGGTTTCAGTGTGACAGAGACAGAGGATGTGCATTCCCTGTAGACAGCCTCTGAGGGGGTTGAGGTGTGCCTGGCCCTTCCTGGATGACTCAGCCCTGAACTGAATAGACCCTGGCTGCATATAGAGTGGTGGGAGGAGATTTACCTTGTACCTGAGAATATGACTCA
Source organism: Triturus cristatus (assembly GCF_964204655.1). Classification (NCBI taxonomy): domain Eukaryota; kingdom Metazoa; phylum Chordata; class Amphibia; order Caudata; family Salamandridae; genus Triturus; species Triturus cristatus. The sequence continues at coordinate 594,285,867 of NC_140580.1, read as the reverse complement.
TTACAACGTGTACTAATACCACGCATGCCATTACAACGCGAGTATTACTATGCGTTGTAAATTACGATATGCCATTACATCATATACTATTACCATGCATATGCCTTTACCACGCATGCCATTACAATGCAAATTTATGCATGGTAAAGGTATATGCGTGGTAAAAGTATGAAATATATGTGACACTACCCTGCCCTACCCTAATCCCTAATGTAGTACCCCTGCATGACCTTCCCCTGAACCTCAGTCCTCTCCCTACATTAACACTTCCCAGCACGACCACCCCGACACTACCCTAAACCCTAAAACACTACCCTGCACTACCCACACACCCCAGCACTACCCTAGACCCTAAAACACTACCCTGCACTACACGCACACCCCAACACTAACCTTAACCCTAAAACACTACCCTGCAGTACACACACACTCAACACTACCCTAAGCCCTAAAACACTACCCTGCTCTACACACACACACCCCAACACCACCCTAAACCCTAAAACACCACCCTGCACTACACACACACCCTGACACTACCCTAAACCCTCAAAAACTAACCCCCACCCCAGGCCCAATCCCCCTTACCTCTCTCTCCTTGTGGTTCCTCTTCCCTCCTCTCACGTCGGCTGAGGGGCGCTGCTCGGTGCACGTCATTGTGAGGAAATGGAAGAGCCATAGTTTCCTCACAATGAGGTGGATTGCCATTACATCGCATACATTATAAAAGTGCATGCGATGTAAAAAAATGCGTAGTAGCGGCTATGCTTTGTTACATCGCATGCATTGTAACGCTTGCGATGTAATGGCATACGGTGAAAAAGCCACGTTGTAATGGCTGTTTCCCATACCTAAATGGAGCCTGTCTCCCTTGCACAATGCTGTCTCAACCCCCTGTGGTCATGCTACACCAATGAAGGCAGAACTCTTTGAACTGCACTCAGAGCCCCTTGCACAAAGAAAACAAAGACATTTTGGGGTATAAGTATCAGACCCAAAACCTCAGACGTTTAGGTCATTCCTGGAATACAAGAGGAACCCTTGTCAAGGAGAAGAGCTGGAGAGACTGAGGAAAAGTACTGCCCTTGCTGTGTGTCTGGGGTTGGCCTGCAGTTGCTGTTTCTGCCAAGAAAAGGAGAAGACTTTGCTGTGTGCTGTGTCCCCTGCTTGAAGGAGATCTCCAAGGGCCTGAAGTGAGTTGGCCTCCTGTTCTGAAGTCTCAGGGACACAGAGACTTCACCCCCAGCTCCCCTGAACTCTGCTGCTCTGAGTTCCAGCCTGCCAAGAGGTGCCTGTGCCTGTTTTGGGCCTGTAGGAAGGTGGAATCTGACTAATGGTTGCCCCCAACTTTTTGCCTGGTATTTGAGTGGTTTTTGACTAGTCTGGCTGGGATCCTGCTATCCAGGACCCCAGCCTATCTGCTTTCTCCCTAAACCTAATGTGAAGTACCCTAGGTACAAACTAATTGGATGCTGAGGATGCCCTGACAGTCCCTTGTAGATGGTACCCTAGGCACCCAGGGCATGGGTCCCTCAGTAGGCCTACCAGGGCTACAGCACTTATTGTGCCACCCTGGGACAGCCATACAAACTGACACCACCAGACCACTACTGTAGTCTGGGTAAGGTGGTGCTAGCACCCCTTACAGGGATATAGTATCCTATATCCCACCACATTACAACACCTATACTCTCATAGGTCACCCCTATAGCAGGCCTTGGTAATCCTACAAGGCAGGGTGCTGAGGTATGTGTGAGGGGGGACCCCTCCATGAGTAGGGCCTCTCTGCAACCTTCGTAAAATCATTGCTGGGTTGTTTGTAGTGTAGCCATACCATATACTCTTAACCGCATTATAAGTCTATTGCGATAACGCGATAACTTGAGAATGGCTACACAGAACCATATCGTGTTTGGTGTCAAACATGTAGGAATCATACCCCCAGTCCAGCCATGGGCATGAGGGTACGATTCCCCCCTGCTAGAGGGGCGATATGGGAAAAGCGGCAGAATTTAGACACCAATTTAAAAGTGCACAAGTTTCACAAAATGGCTACTACCCGCCACCTACACGACCCTGGCTGGCTGTTGCTGGGGAAAACCCCAGCCTCGCCAGCTGGAAAATAGGGCTCCTGTGGCAGGGAGGTGCTAGCATCTCCCCAGACAGGATAATGTGGATTGGAACAGGGTGGGTGCACCAAAAGTCCTTTCAGAGTTGCACGTAGGCAGCTGCAGAAGCCTCATTCTGCATACACCGCCTGGAACCGGTTCAGGGGCATCCTGCCCATCGCCCAGGCGGGAAACACACAAAGGGGAGAGGGTGTAGCCACCCTTTCCCGCATCACCTCTCATTGGTGGACACTACTCTGGACACTCCCCTAATCTTGAGGATAAAGGTGAATAACATGGCCCCAGAGCGTCAGATTAATCTTGAACTTTACAGTCTTGACCTTCGACTTGCTGCTGCCCAGCTGACGGAAGAAATCTCCCTTGGGATAAAGGAGTTATCCCCCTGCTTGGCAGGCACCTGAAACACTGCAAGTGACCCGGTTGGAACTTCGCTGCTCTCATGAACTTCGCTGACTTCCAGAAACCTTGAGGTGGGTTTCCAGCGCATCCGAGAGGCCAGTGAGTGTGCTCAACGAGTTTGGACACCGTGGACCGCGTGGGTGCCGAGATCCCCAATACCCCAAGACACCAGCCACCTCTTGCATAGCACACGACCCTGACCAGTGGGGAAGTTGTGCTTTGACCCGTTTATGAGCCAACCACTCTACAGCAATTGTGCCAAAGACCAGCACCCTAGCCCCCTCTGGTGGCCCGTGGGTGCCCTTTTACGCACGCCAAATTGCCGCCTCCCACGGTCCCTTGTCTCCCAACTTGTGGGCCCTAGCGGAGGTCTATCTTTGCAAACAAGAGTTCCCCTGGTTGCTCCAGGCCTGCTCTACAGTCTCCTTGAAGAAGACCACTCCCAGACCTCGTGGGTCTGCACTGTAGCAGATTTGTTTATTCTTCATGGGTTGCGGTTGCCAAAGCTTAGTGGATCCAATCCGGACACTAACACCGCAGCGACCCTCATCCAACATGGGACAGTCGCCCTCCTGAAGCTGGCCTTCCTTGAAGCCTCCAGGAGCCCGTGGCTGCAGATCCAAGCTACACCACTTTCCACCTGAAGCACCCGACATCGAAGGGCTCTTTGCTTTGAGCCTCCTGGTCACTTTGCCGTGACCCAGACTCTGTCCCCTCTGCTTTCAGGTTCTTCTCTACAATCTTCACATCTTTGATCTTCACGGCATCATCGACGCTTTTGGCTAGCAGAACTTTTGACTATTTTCCCATTGAAAATCAGCCCGCGACCCGACAGCAGAAACGACCTATGCACCCAGCTTCCCTGGGGCAGGTAACAGTGGTACCTCAGTACTCCCGTGGTAGTGGGCTCTTCAAAACCTTAAGTCTGAAGTTTTAACTTTGTACTCCTGCTAGAAGTATTTTTAAACTGTTTATTTCCAACCGCGACATTCTCCATAGGCTGTAATAGAGATCCCGATAGCAGCTTCTTGCACTGCACGCGCCTCCCGTGGGTCCCCTTCCTCATAACCTGGGGTGGATTCTTAAGGGGTCAGCGATCCTGAATGCCCTAGGCATTGCCTGTAGAATTGTCGTGGTTCTTATACCACTTTTTTAGTATATGGTTTGGTCCCCCCCGGGGCCCAATGTTAATAGTGCTATTTATTGTGTCTATCAATGCTTGTTTGATATTGTAACTTTGCCACAGCTTCATAAAGAGACTGTGGGATTCTGTCTAGAATAAATACATATATTTTATATATATACCTGTGTGGGCTACTCTTTCATTTGGTTATTCAAGAGGTTATTATGGTAAAACAATAAGCTTAACACTCCTTCAAGACTTAGCCTGAAGGCTGCTCTCCACAGCTACCACTAGGATAGCTTTCTTTAAAGGTTGTCTTAAACCTATCATCAATAAGAGTCGAATTGGACTGGTGCAAGGTGTCCCTAAAACCAGGAGACAGCATATGCCAGGCCAACTTCTCACAGGGCCTCTGGAAGTTGTTGGTGCTGTTTGGGAGCTGGAAGAAAGAAGAAACTAGAAGAACTGCTAAAATCGACTCATCGCTCTTCTTGCTGCTATTTTCCCGAGGCATCTCCACAGTGTGAGAAAAATGTCCACGCATCGCTGCGTGGCTGCGGAAACCGCCACAGCGCCTGTCGCCGCTGCAAGAATCGACACATCCAGCGATTGTGGCTGAAGAGGACCGATGCAGGGCCGCTCGATGCCGCCGCATCGATCATCGCAGCATCCTGGATTTCCACGCATCATACCTGTGCAGCAAGTTCTTCTGACACATCACCAGGAGAACCGTCACGAAGAATCGACACATCACTCCCTGTACAGACCGGATTTGACGCAACCCTTCCTCTGCGTGAGCGGGACTGTCGCATAGCCTCCTCAAGGTCTCAGGAGTGTTGCATCACTTTGTTTTCCTACGCTGCGGCTGTTTGGCCTGTGAACTTTGACGCATCTACAGGTACTTTGGTGAAAAGTCACGCATCAATAGTTTTCTATGGTACAAGTTCTTGAAACCTTTTGAAAGTCATATTTTTAACTGTGTATGTTGGATTTTTGTCTTTTTGGCCTTGTTTAGTTTAGATAAAGGTATTTTATTTTTCTAAACTGGTGTGGTGTCCATTTGTGGTGTTTTCACTGTGTTACTGTGAGTGTTGGTACACATACTTTACACATTGCCTTTGGGATAAGCCTGTCTGCTCATGCCAAGCTACCAAGGGGGTGAGCAGGGGTTATCTAAAGTGTGTATCCCTCTTACCCTGACTAGAAGCAAGGATCCCTATTTGGACAAAGGTACATACCTCTGTCAACTAGAGACCCCCATTTCTAACAGTTGGTGTCTAAGTGGCTATATGGGTTGATGAGTGGGTATGTGAGTGGCTGTATGGGTGCTTGATTGGTTGCCTGAGTGTCTGTATAGGTGTATGAGTGTCTGTGTGGGTAGACGAGGGTGTGTGTGACTACCTGCATTGATGTGTGAGTGAGTGAGACAGTGGCATATGGGTTAGTGAGTGCATCTGTGAGGGGCTTTATGATGACTCAGTGTCTGTACGGCTGTGTGGGTGAGTGAATGGATGTGTCAGTGGTATATGGATGAGTAACTTCATATATGGAAGGCAGTATAGGTGAGTGTAGGAGTATTTGAGTGACTGTATGTGTTAGTGAGTGATTGTGAGAGTGGCTGTATGGTTGAGAGTGTGCTTGTTTCAGTGACTGTATGGGTGAGTGAGTATGTGTTAGTATCTGTATGAATAAGTGAGTGGGTGCATTTCTAACTGTATAGGTGGATACGTGGCTCTGGGATTCATTCTATGGGTGAGTGAATAGATGTGTGGATAGCTCTATGGGTGGCTGACAGTGTGTGAGTGGCTGCATAGGTGTATGAGTTCATGTATCATTGGCTGTATTAGTGAGTTGGTGTATGAGTGGCTGTAAGGGTGAGTGAGTGAGTGGATGCATGTGTAGACCTATGAATCAGTGAGAGTAGGTGTGTAAGTACTGGTATGGGTGTGTCAATTGTTTTTGGAATAATAGTGTGGAAGTTGGAGTGGGTTATGAAAGGTTATATTGGGGTGGGAGTGGGTACATTAGAGATTCTGCGGATTATGTCATCAGTGATGTCACTGACCATGTCATGCGTGATATAATATGTGTGGACATAAGCATTGCATTGCATGGGCCCAAGCTATATTTAGCTCAGCTAACTATAATTGCTGAATTTCTCTGGTTTTGTAGGAGTGAAACCTGAGCCTAACTATAACCTCTCTATAATCTTTAGTTTTTTCAGTGAATTTCTAAGGTTTTTTTAATTCCATTTCCTAACTATAATGTCTCTGTAACCTTTGGTTTTTTCAGTGAATTTCTATGTTTTTTTAACTATTGGTAGTGTTTGCAGAGTGGTGGATAAAGGGGGCTGGGCCTTCTACCAGCTCCCAGGAATCCCGCTGTGGGACTTACAGGAGGTGCCAGGAGAGCTTCTTGACCCCCAAGGTCCCTCAGGACTAAAGTGGACTGTATCCCCCAACCAGTAGTGCACCATGATCTGTATTTGCAGAGTAGTGGAGAAAGGGGGCATTGCCTCTGAACACCACTTAGCAATCCCTCTGTGTGGGACTTATTGGAGATAACAGGGGGGCTAGTTGACCCCCAAGATGTCCTTGGGGGCCAACTATCCCTCCTTTTACCTCCAGTAAGTCCCACAATCTTATTGCTGAGACCTGATAGGAGGCCACGCCCTCTTTCTCCACCCCTCTGCAAAAGTGCCTCCTGGCTCACTACTAGTAGGGAAATGAAGTCCCCCTTGGCTATTAAGGGTCCTTGGGGGCAAACTACCCCTCCTGTTACCTCCAGCAAGACCCACACAGTAGGTTTGCTAGAAGGTTTTTTGTGACCACGCTCCCTTTCTCCACCACTCTGCAAACGCACCTCCTCGTGCACTACTAGTAGAGGGATGAAGTCCCCTTTGCTCTTGAGGGCCCTTGGACGCCAAGTAGCCCTCCTGTTACCTCCAGTAAGACCCAAACAGGTAGATTGCTGAGAAGTCATCAGAGACCAACCCCCTTTTCTCCACTGCTCTGCAAACGCACCCCCTGGTACACTACTTGTGTGGGGTAAAAAGTCCACTTTAGTCCTGAGGCCCTCAGGAGACAAGGGGACCTCATCCCCCCACCAGCAGTGCACTGAGAGGTGAATTTGCAGAGTGGTAGAGAAAGGGGGGTGTGGCCTCTGACCACCTCTCAGCAATCCCACTGTGTGGGACCTACCAAAGTTAACAGGATGTTTTGTTGACCCCTAAGGACCCTCAGCAGCAAAAGGATACTTCATTTCCCAACCAGGAACGTGCCAGGAGGTGCATTTGCAGAATATTGGATGAAGGGGAAGGGGCCTCTGGAGGGTTGCAGGCTTTTTCTTTTTTCTTTTCTTTTTTAGGAAGGGGTGCCACGTGACCTCCCTTTTCTGGACCATTTTGAGCACCGTGGACCCCATTCCCCGGGGCTTGACACTTTTTTCATCTTTTAAGAATGGCCCTTATTTGTTTTTAGATAAAAGGGGGAGGTGGGCCATGCGGCCCCCCTACCCAGGCTAATTTCGGTCCTGTGGATCCCATGCCCGGGGCCAGGCCTTTTTCTTTTTTTCTTTAAAGAGGGGGAGCTGAGCAGCCCCCCTTTCGGTCCATTTTCAGCCACAGGGACCCCATTCCCCAGAGCCAAGCCACTTTGTTGGGGACTGTAGGGGGAGCCTGAAGGCCCCCTCGGTCCCTGCCTGCTCACATCCTCCTGCAGGAGCCGACATTTCTTATATACACAGGGAGCTGCTGACATGCAGCTCCCTCTGTGTAAAAGCAAAGTGCTCCACTTTGAGCAACCAAGAGCTAAATGCTCCTGCTTGCTCAAAGTGGAGCACTGTTTGCTATGGCATGTTGGGAGCGAGCGGTGATCCTGCCATACCATAACAAACTGCAATGTCCCGGGGGTGGGCACCCCGGGACATTGCTGGAGCCAGCCTTGGGGGGTGGCGGTCCCCAGGGTCCTACAGGGATCCTGGGTCTGCGTGGCCCCCCTCCTTTTTCTAATTTGCCCTGTTGAGGTGGTGGTCCCCGAGGCCGGGTGTCTGCAATGGACCCCCTTAATTAGTGCATTTTGCCCCACGAAGATTGCAGTCCCCAGGGCTGCAGGGGCCATAGGGCCACCCCCCAATTTGTTTTTAACAAAGTATGTGCCCCGGGGAGGTTGCGGTCCCCGGGGCAGCAGGGTAGGCCCTCTGGTCTCCCCCACATTACTTTTAAAAAAAGCAGTGTGCCGTTCTCCCGGGCAGGGGGGACTGTGAGGGCAAAATTAACATTATGCAATGTAATTAGTAGCCTGTGACAGAATATATTATGCTGTTTACTACCATTGGGGAGGTTCCTGGACTCACAAGAGGCTATGCATGCCCCCTCCCTCAAAATTGGTAATAGCAATTGTGTGGAAAAAGGGATATGGTGTGGACTGCCTGCAACAATCTTTTCCCCTTTGGGGGCCTCTGATTTAAACTAACATCACTTACTGTCCTACAACTTCTGGCATACCTGAAACCAGCTTCAGCAGTGCTAGTTCAAGCTCATCTAGAGAATGCAGGGGCCAGAAGGGCTACATAGCCTACAATGACAGCCTCCAGGTAAAAAAAAAAAGCAAACCTGCGCTGTGTCCAAAAAGCCCTCCAAAAAATAAACAGATGAAAATGTTTTCCTTTAGGCCAAAAGCGTGCGCAGCACGGCTTCAGAAAGTGAATGGCTACTCTGTGGGGAGAGCTATCATGAAAGCTATCAGGTTGCAATGCGCCATCATGCTTGAATGTGCCTTAATTACTCCCATTCTATTCTATGCTAAATTGGAGAGTGAGGAGGGAGAATTAGGGAACACTCTGGAGAAACACTGCAACCTGTACCAAAGTGCTGCTAAAACCAAAAGAATCACACACATTGAACTGGAATTTTAAACATGTGCAGACTCTGCTGCCTTTCACCCAAAGAAAACTTTACAGTTTGTAAAGCTATGCATGTCACTCTTTTTGACGTATTCCCCAAATCAAAAATATAACATCTTAATTTCACAAATATGCACCTCTTTACTACAAGCACAAAACATTACACATAAAGTCTGCTTTTGACTTTAAAAAAGACACATTGTTTCTTAGGAAAAGCAAATCAACACTGAACATAAACATACCAGCATGCCATTTCGAGTAAATGCTAAGACTGTTGTTGCCCCAGCTCCTCGTACCTCCTTGAATTTTATATTTATTCATGTCCCCTCTCACCGGCCACACTAAATTCATTCAGGTGGTGAGGTGCAGAACATCCCAAAAGTGTTCTTGAAACTTTATTTGGCATGTTTTGAAAGTTCCCTCTACTTTAAAATGAGCCCAGATACTACTCCAACCCAACCTACCTCACCTCTCTATTCCCCATGAATGAACAGGGATGGGTGTGTTCTTGAATGCGAAGAAAGAAAATGCAGATAGCCCCAATAACCAAACTTAGGGCCTCATTAGGATTTCGGTGGGACCGACACCTACGGCACGTCGGTTCCTCCGACATTGGAAGCAGCGATCAGACCGCCGCATTACAATGTGGTCGGTAAGACCACATGAGTGAGGGACCGACTGCTGTGGTTCCTACGGGCCCTGTGGTCGGAATGTAATCCCTACAATAAGGGCGGTTCCTGCTCAGGCACCACCATAGGGATTACAATGGCCCTCCCCTACGGCCTTTCAATGATGGTCCAACCACCATTGAAAGGCTGTCGGAAGCGGTCTTTTGGGGCCCCTAGCAGGACCTCTGCGGCCTCCACAAGGAGGCCAGGGGGGCACCACAGATGCCCCCACAAACATCCATGTCCCATGTGGCAGGCACCATGAGGTGCCTACCACAGGGTGCAGGGATGGAAACTGCCTTTTGGCATTGGGGCTTGTGCGTCAGCCCTTTTCCAGGCCACAGCACAAGCCTTAATGCAAAGAGGCATGTTTCCGATGGCGGTCGGATCCTAATTTGGCGGTCGGACTGCTGACTACCTGTCGGCCAGTCCCTTTACTGCAATGATGCCGGTAGGACGCTCGTCCAACCAGCATCGTAATTATAGCCTTAGTTACCATGCCACTTTCCCACCTTACAGTTGCTCCTGACACTTCTGAACACTACCCTTCTCCTTTTTCTTGTGACCCCCACTTGGCTACTGGCATTTTATGGAGACTGTGATGGGGATGAGAGTTGTCTTCACAATCAAAGTCGATTAGAGAAGACCTTCTCAGGTTTGCCAGTATGTTTCTGTTTCTGTTTATAAATACAGACAACGGAAAAATAGCTTTCCCTCAGTTTGTATGTGTAAAGTTCCATTTAAATGGAAAGCCGGGAACCTTAGTCAGAATTAATTAGTAAACTGTAACTGCTGAATTTCAGAGGTTTTTCGGTTTTTGAAAGTCAAATGTCATCAGTGATGACATCAACCCTACTGCTCCTCAAACTGCTCTATAGGCTGCACAATCATTTGAAAAAGCTAAGTAGATGGTAAATGGTACACAAACATATACAACATAGGTTGAATGTATGTACATGTATAAAAAAGAAACACTGTGGGTTTTTGAAACACGTCTGATTCACTATAGTAAAAGTTAAATGGTGCACAATTTAGCTACCGATGAAGTTTTAAGTGCAATCAGTACTTCATGGAAACAAAGGAGAGACTCAGCACAACTATTGTGAGTTGCACAAGTAAGTGTCAAATAGGTTGTGGCTTAATTCAAAGGTTTGTTGCCAAATCAGGTTCAAAAAGCTAGGGCTTCTCCTTACAATACATTATTCACCTGTGGAGTTCTGTTCAAACACTTATTTTAAAGAATTCTGATGTAGTGCTGTCAACAATTTCTACAAAATTGGAGATTTATAAAGTGCAGATATGTCCTTAAATTCTGCAACATTATACCTTAATACAGAATGTATGATTTATGGGTGACACAGATGGTTCAAGTCCTATCATGTTTGTAAGCAATTGTTAAAATGGACTATGCCATTCTGCTCATTTCAGGAATATGTGTAGGGTATTTTTGCATACTACGGAGGGTTTTGCGTGCCTGGTTATTGGCTAATGTACAGAGGTGAATCTGTTGACTTACAATTCTATGCCAGCTGAGGTATTTCACAGGCACAACTCATTAAGATAAATGATGACCAAATACTGTTTTTGAATGACATTCACGATTTAAAAACTTGGTGGACGTATTAATGTCTTCAGGGCCAATACATTTCATACACACCTGAATACCACTAAATACTGTTCATATTATTTATTAAATGTGAATGATTTCACAGATATGCTTCATGTCCTGCTTACTGGAAAAAGGTTATACCCATTAGCACTACACAGGTGATATAAAATGGGGTGTAGGTGTAGCATGCTGAATATCTCTCAGTTTGAAAAGCCTATAGCAAACTGTCATCAGTGATGTCACCAATGTTGCCATTTGAGATTTTATAACTGATGTAATATGCAAGGTCACAACAAATGAATACTTTTATTTGATTTGTTAAAATCATAAAAGGGTGGAACATACCACCATGTGGTAGACAACGTCATTTAAAAGTGAAACATACCCCGTGTGCTGGGCAGCATTACACAAATGTACATGATGAGTGAAAACAGAAAGACAGTTTAAAAAGGTGGATCATGCCCCCGTGTGCTGGGCGACATTACGCAGGTGTACATACTAAATAAATACAGAAAAACAGTTTTAAAAGGGGGAAGGATGACCCTTGCATTAGAAGATTGATGCCAACAAACGACTGTTATGACAAAAATGCAGCACGCGTTAGAACTTGCGCTTGTGTGAGCGTGTCTGTCCCCCTATCTCAAGTAAAGTGCTTAAGGTGACATAGAATAAAAGGGAAGAGGGAGGAAAGGAAACTGCAAAGAGCGTCAAGAAAGGTCTGGGGCCGGCTGCAATATGTCCATATTTCCCAGTTACCGTTTTGCTGCAGCCTTCTTTTCGAGCTCTTGAACTGCGAAAGTCAGAAATTTAATTGTTTTGCAGGAAAGTTGGACCGAAGAGCCACTGAAGCATTTTATCACGGCCGCTCTACAGGTCCTGACTTGTGTTTCTCTTAGCATTGGTCTCAGAAGGATCTTCCTTAAATTGATGTAATAGTGACTCTTCTCCCTTATCACAGAGGCTACAATCCAGAGAGGGCCAAGTCCATAACCATTTTGGGGTGAGGTCTTTGGTCGGGAACAACCCCAATTTCAGTAGAGTTAGTTTCCTCTTATAGTGATCTCTGAAGCATTCTTGTAAGTAAGGTTGTTGTTTCAATTGTTTGTACGTTGACATCGCCATCCAGGCGTGACTTTTCCCAGCCACTAGTGCTTTATCGGTTGGTAACAATATTTGTTTAATGGCGAACCAGAGGAGAACATGACGGCCGTGAGTTAAGCGGTCGCTGCCATGCCGGTAGTTTCTCCTGACTTCTGCCGCTGCACTGAACTCAATTTGCCCGCGGGGCTATGGCAGTGCTTTAAAATGAATTTTTAAACTATTTCGGTAACTGGTGAAGTAGAAGAATTTGGGGATGTGCGTAGTCACTCTGACTGCTTTCCCACGCTGCCTCGTCGCCGCCTCGGAGCTGAGGAGGGGCTGGAGATTGGCAGTGCGTCGGCTGCTCTGCGGCGGTATATGCCGAGGTGTATCCGGGATCAAGTTTGGCAGAGTCAGCACCTGGAAGGCGGCGGGAGCCGCCGCATTCACACTGGAGGCAGAAGTGGAGGCGAGCTGGGAAGGCTGTGGTGATACTAAAACATGTAGTGGCGCCCCCGAAGGCTTTATGGAAGGTTTGGTTGGGGGTGAAAAAACAAGGGTGGCAGCAATTGAACTGGGGGGGAACGAGTGTGGGGCTGAGGGCAGTAAAGGCAGTAAAGGCAAGGCTGAAAATCTCCGACTGGGAAAGCCCCGAGCTCCTTTTCTGCACCACATTGTTTGAGACGAAAGGGTTTTCCCACCTCTGTCTCGGTTCCTGTCTCCGCAAAAAATAGCAATAAGGGAAAGAAGGGGAAGGAATCGAAGCAGGCGGAGGCCAAGCCCGACAGTGGCATTGAAGTGAGCAAATCGGGTAAAACAGGCAGACCACAAAAACACAAAGCTGAAGGCTAAATCTGAAATATACAACAAACGTGGGACTGCACTAGAGCTGGACTTACAAGTGCCCAGGGAGGGTGGTGCATTAAGAGATATTACAAAAGCACCTCCTGGAAACAAAGAGCAACTTGGTGGGAAGTTGGCGGAAAACACTGATGAAAGCTCTTCCCCCTATCGGGTATATAAGGGAAAAGGCCCAAAGAATATAAGGAAGAAAGGCCCTCCTTCAGATACTAAAGTTAAAGTAACCCCCTCGTTGAGGTCATATTTTAAGGTTTTGCCTCAAGTTTTGGACGTGGTAAAGCAGGGGGAAGCTCTCAGGGTTGACAGTGCCCAGTCAGATTTGAAGATACAGCCATATTCTCATTCCAATATGGCAACAGAGAAATCCTTGCCCCTGATTGGGTTTTGTCCTCTGCCAAACGCTAGCACAGACTTTTTGCCCACTCCTGGTCTGCCTCCAAGTTCTTCAAATTTATTAGGGGTACATGTTGAGCCGCAAGTAAAATGCAGGGTGGTCAGCCCCCTCAGCTGAATAAATCAGATATACCAGAAATCTCTGAAACCAACAAGATTATGGTCTCAAATAATCTCCCAATTGGTGAAGTTGCAGTTGTTGCTGCCGTCCATGGGGAGCAGCCGCGGCAGCGGTGGATGCAAACGCGGGCGCGGGGTGCCCTTGGGCGACAAATCCCCCTCAGAAACTCCGTTAGAATTATTATTTCTTACAATGGCATCTGACATTAAAAAGGGGTTTGCTACCTCGAAGTCTAACCAGGGAGACATTAGACTCTTTTGTGAGTCCCTGGAGAAAAAGCTTGACACTCTAAACTCCAGGACGGGGGTATTAGAAAATTCAGTAGAAGAACTTAAAACTGACCTGGGGGTGGCTAAAGAGGATATTTCCTCACTTAAAAAAGAGGAGGCGGCACTTCGAGACCGAATTGAGTCATTAGAGAACTACTCCAGGTGCAATAACTTACGCCTTTTGAAGGTGCAGGAAGGGAAAGAGGGGGAGATCTTAAAATCATTTATTGTGACCCTCATCAACGAAGCAGTACAGATCGATGTATCAGAAGAAGATCTGAGGCGAGACATACAGAGAATACACAGAGACCCTTTTAGGAGAAATCCTCAACGGACTAAACCAAGAAAAATTCTTATCAACTTTCTCACTTTTGAATTGAAAGAGAAAATACTAACTGCCGCTCTTAAATTGAAAACTTTGAAATCAAGGGATTTTATTTTTGAGATTAGATCAGACCCTTCGCGTGTTACTCTGGATCGCCAATGGGAGCTGGGAAAGAGAATGGAAGACTTCAAGAAGTTGGGGGCTGTTGTCCATCTCAAATTCCCAGCCCAACTGAGAATCATGTTTAATATTAAGATGCACAATGTGCGAACAGTGCAGGAGGCAGATGATCTTTTAGAGAGTTTAAAATAAACTCTTCTATACTATGATAAAGTATGCAGTTTCGCAGTCATCTGCCGGATTTTTGATTGAGGCACTATAGGAGTTGAGTAAAAATCATCATTGGGCGTATGCTCAAACACTTAGGCATTCACTAGGTACACATGAGTTAGCTATATTTTTTTTTTCCTTTTGTAATATATTTATGCACTTAGCACTAGCACTCTCATAAAGTAAAAGTAAAAATTAGGCAGAGCAGGGTTCACTGGCAGGCAGAACCTGGTTTTTCCAGGCAAATGGGGGTTTGGTTCTCCAAAGGGGGAGGGGAAGTGTTAGGGGGGCGAGGGAGGAAGCACGGGTGAGGGAGCAGAGGTGTAAAAAAGAAAAAAGTAATTCTCATTCGTCATTTAGTCTTATTATGTCACCTTTTCCGTTTTAGGTCAGGTATAGATTTTTTGCAGGAGAGGGTAGAGTTGTATGATGGTCTCCTTAATCCTCCATGAGAACGCTCCAATGTTTATCATGGAATGTGAATGGCCTCTGAGTTAAGAACAGGAGAGAATGTTTTTTACCCGCGCAAATAATTGTTCTACAGGAAACCCACCTCACTAAAAAAGAAATTACCGATATATGTCGGAAGCTTAGGTGGGTGGAACATTGTCTCTGTTCTGGGCAATCGGCTAATGTTAGAGGGGTCGTTATATTAATCAAAAGACAAGCTAATGTTAGCCTCCTGGATGTTAAGACAGATTTAAGTGGCAGATGGGTTATAGCAACGATCTCAGTAGAAAGCACCCCTATTAATATAGTTGGCTATTACGGTCATAATCAGGATGATCCTTCAACTTTAAAAGCAATTTTTTTAAATCTGTTGGGGCTTCCTGATAAGATAATTTTTGCAGAGGATTTCAACATAGTTTTGAATCCTTTATTGGACAAATCCCCAAATAGCAGAGCCAACGTCCCGTCTAAATCTAGAGCCTTTTTAAAAACAATGATGAAGCAAAATGCGCTAATCGATATCTGGAGGGAGAGGTCGGGCACCCAATTGGGTGTATCCTTTTATAACAAAAAATACCGTCATAAATCCAGGATCGATTATATTCTGATCAGCAATGAGTTAAGAAGTTATATTAAAGACATAGGCTATTTGACCCCCCATCTTTCGGACCATGCGGCTATTTGGATGGATTGTGATCTTGAGGGGAAAGCTCAGTAAAAGATCTGGTCGTTCGATCGTACAATCCTTTTAGATAAAGAGGAAATCAGCTATCTGTCCCAGGAGATTAAAATTTTCCTAGATATTAATATTGGTTCAGCTGATGTTACTCTGGTCTGGGACACTTTAAAATCTTTTTTGAGGGGTTTAGTTATGAATAGAACCTCGTACAAAAATAGGAAATATAGGGAAGAAATGTCACTTATAGAGTCTCAAAAGAAGGAGGTAGAAAAAAGGATCAGGGAAGAGATAGATTAGGAGCAAAATCAAATATTAATAGCTAAATTGGAATCTCTGAAAGAGTTTCTGGATAGCACAGTTCAGGTTAGAATTTCGAACAGGTGGGAGGTGAGCAGGCTTGCTCACTTTGAGTATGGTGAGGGGGCTGGTAAACTATTGGCCTGGAAGGCTAAATCCGACAGGGTGCGTAATTATATAAAAGAAATAAATGTCGCAGATTCTGACACACCAACAAGTAATGAGGACAAGATAGAAGATGCCTTCTATACCTTTTTTAAGGAATTGTATGATGAGGATAATAACATAGATAAAACCATTGCTAGAGACGGGTTAAATTCGATCCATCTCCCAGTCCTGAAATCTACTGAACAGGAAAACTTAGAGGTGGAAATCTCACAACAGGAGGTAAGGAAGGCACTCTCCGCTTGTAAAGCTGGGAAGGCGGCCGGGCTGGATGGCCTTCCAGCCGAAGTTTACAAATCCTTGGGTGAAGAGATAATTCCATTCTTGACCATTCTCTTTAATAATATTCTAGTGGATGGGGTAAAACCACCCACTTCGTGGGGAGAAGCAAATATCACTTTGATCCTGAAACCAGGTAAACCCTCTACTAATTGTGAGTCGTATAGACCCATTTCACTCCTTAACTCTGACTATAAGATTTTCACTAGGATTTTGACTGACAGGTTAGGAGCAGTTGCAGGAGATCTGCTGCACACTGACCAGAAGGGGTTTTTAAAAGGTAGAAATCTCTTCGATCTTACGCACGACCTGATAGGCGCGATTGATTTTTCCTCCAACTTTACTCTACCACTGGCTGCTATGACGCTTGACACAACAAAAGCCTTTGACAGGGTGAATTGGACCTACCTTGCCACCGTACTCGAGAAACTAAACTTTGGTCCAAAGTTCCGCCGAACTATCAAACTCATATGCAGTGACCCGTCAGCTAGGTTGGTAGTGAATGGTAAATTGACCAAGTCTTTCAGCATAAAGAGAGAAACAAGACAGGGCTGCCCTCTTTCCCCCCTCCTTTTCGATCTGTACATAGAGCCATTTGCTCAAAGTCTCAGGGAGGAGTTGGTCATATCACCATTCAAGAGCGGCATATGGGAGAGGAAGGTGGCCCTGTATGCGGACGACATTTTAATCTTGTCGTCTGATTTAGATATATCATTCCCTCAAGTTATCAGGTTAGCCGAGAAGTTTGGTAGAGTTTCTGGCTATAAAGTCAACGCAGGAAAGACCGAAATTATGGCCTGGAATTTACCGAAGGGTCGATATCATTCTAAGGATGAGATGAGGTATCTGGGAGTAAAAATCGTCCCACAAATTGAGGAGATAGCCAAAGTGAATCTTTTGAACATCCTTAAAGAGAGCCAAAAACAAATGAGATCGTGGGCTCATCTTCCCTTGACCATTTTAGGTAGGGTTAATCTGATTAAAATGGTAATTTTACCAAGAGTAACCTTTCTCTTTAATAAATTACATTACATTTCTATAAACAATTGATTGACAGATTTCAGCAGGCAATAAATTCATTTGTGTGGGCCTACAAAGCAACCAGGATTTCCTGGAAAAAATTAAGACGGAAAAGAGAAAAGGGTTGTCTTGCACTCCTGGATGTTGGGCACTACGCGTGGGCATTTCAATTAACCCATTCAAGAATGCTGTTGAAATCCCCAGATTCATCAGACAGAGGGAAGATGTTCACAGCAATGTTATATCAGGCGGGGCTTCCTTATGAAGGTTTTCATTTTAAATATGGAGACAAATTTTTTTTCTAAAATGTTAGGCTGAAGGTTCTTTGGGGCGCAGCCCAATTATGGGCCAGAATAAAAATGTCAACGGGTCTGGAGTATTACTCAAGATTAGC
The DNA here is from genome assembly GCF_964204655.1 of Triturus cristatus. Lineage (NCBI taxonomy): Eukaryota > Metazoa > Chordata > Amphibia > Caudata > Salamandridae > Triturus > Triturus cristatus. The sequence continues at coordinate 594,268,374 of NC_140580.1, read as the reverse complement.
TCCACTATGGGATAGCCCGGGGACCCCAAGTTGTCTTAAGGATATGCTGGTCACATCATTAAGAACAGCAGGTCTATTAACATGGGGAGACTTAACTGAGGATGGCTCTCTCCTTTCTTGGGCAACACTTGATGACAAATTGGAAGGGGGCATGTCTAGATTTAAATACATACAGTTAAATAGTTGGGCTCAAAATTATAACAAACCGATTGGGTGTGGGAATGATCTTGAAGAACACCTTGTTAAAAAGCCAGCAGGCAAGAAGGAGGTAGCCTTTTTCTATTGGGCAATTGAGGAGACCATAGACAGGGACTTCAGACTAGTGGGTGAGCTATGGGAAGAACTGATTCCGGAGGGGGATTGGGCTGAATTATGGCAGGTCTCTTATAGCACTTTGTTCTCAGTTGTGAAACCAGCCTGGCTGAGAAGAAATCATTATTTCACCACAAATAGGGCCTACTTGTCCCCGGCTAGACTCTCTAAGATGACCAATGGTCCACCTGCTAGATGTAAAAAATGCAGCATGGAAAGGGCCCCTGACACACATATGTATTGGACTTGCCCCGCCATTTCTTAGTTCTGGCAAAAAGTGAGTTCCACTATAAAGTCTATTCTAGGGTACCCAGTACATATAACTCTCAGTTTAATAATTTTTGGTATTCAAACTGAAATTACTGGACACAGTAGAGGTTTTCTCTTTTTGGCTATTTTTTTGGCCAGACGAGAAATTTGCAAGAAATGGGCTGCGGCCCTGCCTCCTACACATTCGGAATGGCTCTCATCTGTGTATAAAACATCTAAAATAGATCTGATCAGACTAAAAAATAGCAAGAAGAGAGCCATATGGGATTGTTTGTTAAATTGGTCTTCAGCCTAGACTGATAATACTGATTTGTCTCCTTCTTTTTTTTTTTTTTTCTCCTATGATTAGGCCTCATGGGAAGCTCTCAGACTGAGTCTTCAGTTTCTTGAAATCCAGGGTGAGCATGATCACCCTCTCATTAACAACGAGAGGTCAGCAACGGGTACGAAGTAGGTGAACCACTGGTAGGTGGGCGATATAGGGATGGGGCAGTACCCTATAAAACCTACCTCTCCAAAGTGAGTAGCAGTGACGACCTGCAGACCACCAGTTTGTTGGGATCAGAGGCGAATGAGGATTTACAAAAAAAAATAAAAAAATATTTGTTTAATAGCTTTGTTAGTAATTTGTTTAAAAGCGCGGTATGACATTGGTGAATGCCAAACTTCCTCCAGGTTTAGCGATAGTAGCGCTTGCTTAAGAATTTTACATGTGGAATTAATCTGCCTGGCCTGTTTTTCGATCTCCTCCCTACAGTGATAAGTTAGCATGTGGTCTTCAGCTGCCCTCATTCGCCAGAAATATTTGGCCAAGACACCTTGTCCGGCCTGTATCTGGTTTGTTCGTCCCTATTCCAGATGTATATGCGCTTGGGAAATATGACGCGGAATTAAAAACAATTTTTTGAACAATGTTGACTGGGCGAGATTTATTGTTTTAGGGTCGTTGGTGTCCATCATTTCCGAGCCATATGTAATGGAGGGCAGAAATGTTGCTACTACTACCTTTAGAAGGTGACTAGTTGAACTTCTGCTTAGTCTTTTCTGTTTGCTTTTGACGGCAAATTGAAGTTGTTTTGATTTAGTTTTGCCGAGGTCTAAGTGATGTTTGAAGTCTAATTGGCGATCTAGTAGGACGCCCAGATATTTATATTCATCCACCTGTTCTAGCGTGCTGGAATTCATCCTCCAAACACATTTTTTAGGTTTATTATTAATGAGCGTTTGAGATGTACAGCAAGAGTAGTAAAATCAGCTGTTGCCAGCCAAGAGGAGTTTGAGAAAGTAGCACGATATTGTCCGCATATTGCAGGCTCGCTATTGCTGTTTTCCCAGTTTCGGTGGGTCACCCTGGATTATACGAAGGTTGCTCTCTAGGTCGGCAGTATAGATGTTAAATAGGCTGGGCACCAACACGCATCCTTGCTTTAGCCCATTTGTTGTTAGAAATTTCTTTGTTAGGCGTCGATCGTCCCCTTTTTTTATTTGGACCCAGGTACGGGAGTATAAGTTGATGATCGCTCCCAATAGGTTGGGGGGGGCACCCCAAACTTTCATTTTGGCCCATAGTTTGGCTCTTGGAACTTTATCAAAGGCTGCTTTAAGATCTAGAAAGCATGTGTAGAGGATGATAGAATTGTCAAATGCTTTCTTAGTTAAAAGGGTTAGTACTGATATATTTGTTAGGGTGCCCATGCCGGCCCAGAATCCTGTCTGTGTTTGTGGGATCAGGTTTTTACTACTGACCCAGGTCTCCAGATCTACCAGTAGGTTGGATGCATACATATAAGCCTCAACATCTATTAGGGCTATTAGCCTGTAGTTGTTTGGGTCTGAGCATTTCCTTAGAAGGATGCTACCCCTCCAGGATTCAGGAATGATCCTGGTCCTTAGGATGTTATTGAACAAGGGGGATAAAAAGCAGGACCAAAATGTAGGATCATGCCAGAACAAAGCGTTCGGCAAACCGTTTGTCCCAGGAGCCCCGTCCAATCTCAAGTGATTTATCGTGGTCTGAACCTGCTTTGGAGTTATCTGGGCTGTTTCTTCTCTTTGCTCCAGAATAGCTAGCTCACTTCTTTCTTTTTGGATTTCTCTGCTTGTTATTTGAAGTTTGATTTTGGATAGCTTTTTAAAATCCGTGGCTGAGGTTTCCACTGATGGCAGATTGAAGGTAGGAACAGATCCTTTTTGCGTGCTTGGGCTCCGGGCATCTGATTTCGTTCTCGAACTGAAAGTCGGTTTGTGCTTTGTTGGGATATCAACTATGCTCATGTCCAGTGTGATTTTATATGTTGCGTGGATGTGGGCGCTCCAAGTTTGATCTGTCATGTCTGAGTTAAACTGCCGATGTTTAGCAACAGATTTATTTTCGCCCAAAACGGTTTTGAATTTCTCAGCTTGCTCGAATGGAGCATGGTTATCTCAAGGTTTTCCTTGTATATTTGCTTGGCCACCTTGATTTTGTGTTTTAGATTTTTTTTTTTAAATTCTATTGTTGTGAGGGTTTGTTGTGACAGTTGGGGGTCCTTTGTTCGAAATGACCTTAGGTGAGTGTTAAGGCGCGTTTTTATTGCCTGTATTTTCGGCGTATACCACTGCCCCCCTCCATTTCTTGTTTTGTGGCCTCTGTAGTTGATTTGATATCTTTTGTTGATGTTGACTACGAAAGACTCCCAAGCCTTTACAGTGTCTTGATCTTCTACTGGGGGTGATAGCAATGACTGGCATGTCTCCATTAAATTGGTGATGTGTTTTTCGTTCCAGTTTGGTCGTTGTAAGTTGAAAAGTTGTGAGTTCAATGTTAGAGGATTCGCCTGCTCCGACCCTTTTGGGGTGATAGATAGTGTAAAGATCGGGGGTAATGGTCGCTTTCGACCCGTTCCAGGATGTGGAAATCTGTTATATGGAGAAATAGATCGGGGTCTACTAACGTAAAGTCTATTGTTGAGCCTGTATTCCTAGTGACCATCTTAAAAGCTGCTGGTCTATCCAAGGGGCCCCTACCATTTAACGTGTGAAGAAAGAGGTCTTCCAATTTTGCTGCGCATTTCTTCCCCATGGTATCTTGTCTGCATTGGTTGCCATATCTTGGCTATATAAAGCTCGCTAAGTTTCCCTCCTGTCCTTGGATTAGGTTCATATTAAAGTCACCTGTTATTATCATATTGTCACTTGGGTAGGTACTTTTCAGCATTATAATAGCCGCTATTAGTTGATTAATTCTTTGCCCCTTATGTTTTCCAGCTGGGTGCATATATAGATTCAGAATTATTAGGCCCATGGAAGGTAAAATATCGACTTTAATGCATGGCATCCATGTGGAGTCAAGATCGATGCTAACATCTCTCCAAAGGAAGTCAGTGGATATAAAGATCGATAGCCCTCCTTTTGCCCTACCATGCAGTGCCTACTTTTGTGCTGGAACAAAATGTTCTTTGTAGCTCACGAGTGACAAGTTTTTTGTCTGCCAGGTTTCCTGAGAGAGAAGTATGTTATGTTTTTTAATGAACTCTATGAAGTCGTCTTCTTCTACCTTTGAGCTTAGGCCATTGACATTCCAAGAGCAGATCTAGCAACCCTGCAGTTTTCCTGTTGCTTGGCTTGATTTAATTCATTCTACTCCTCTCTGTTTTAATGCCGAGGTTGCTTGGGAATGCCCCTCGAGTGTGGCTTCTACGCGTTGAGCTATTGCAATTGTAATTTGCCTGGATGGGGGACCCTCTTCTACCATGGTGCTCCTTTGGTCTGGACCTTTCACGCCTTTTAGTAGGCTCTGTTTCTGACCTTGTTTCTGGAGCAGGCTAGGGTATCGCGAGGGCTCCACCTTTTTTAGCTCTATGCCCCAGTTGGTGAATTCCTCCCTATGCTGCAGGATCTGGTCTGAGAAGCTTTGTCCAGACCGTGTTATGATTGTGGAATCTGGGCCTGTTTGGTGAGGGTTCGGTTTAAATTTAATTGATTCCAAGTCGCCTGTTTTTATGTGGCGCAAAGATGGCAATTTATCTCGGAGTTTTAATATGGACCCTCTATTCAAAATGTCAGTTGACAACTTAAATTGTTTAGGGCTTGTTTGGGCTTCTGTTTGTGGAGCTTGGTTTTGTGGTGCCTCCTCTTCTGCCTCGGGTGGGCTTGTTTTGTAAAATTGTCTGGCGTCTTGGCGTCGTCTTTAGTGGCAGTGCTTGAATACTCTAGGGCTGCGTGTTTCTCTTCATTGCTCAAAACACTGCTTGCCCTACCACGTACCTCCTGGCCATCTTGCTTGTCTCTTTCCTGCCTTGTGGTTTTGATAATCTCTTTAGGGGATTCCTTGACAACCCCTAATATCTGTGACATCAAAGTTGGTACGGTTGCCAATTTATCAATTATTTGGGGACAGTATGAAATGTAGTGTCTTTATCGAGTTGCACCTTCTTTATCATTGTATTAAGGTTGTATATATTTGATTCTATCCCCTGAACATGGATTGCCAGGATGTTTAACATATCGACTTGCATATCAAGTTTGTCTGCATGGTTTGACATTGCTCTGCCAATAGTTTCCTTAGTGTTTAATAGTTGGAACCATATGGTGGCCTTTGGGGTACTCTTCGGTGTTTGCCCCTATGTTTGGGTTAGTTGGGGTGAGTATTCAAGATACTCGAGATGCTCCGTGTAGGTGTTGTGCTCACACGTCTGTTCACTCCTCTGGGGGTTCTTATATGGAGTGCCTGCCTTTACCGAACTTGGCTCGCTCATTTCTAATGACGGGCGCCTGCTTTGCTTAATGTCTGCTATGTCATTTACTTCTTGTGTATTGAAGGTTTTGGTGTGTTTTAAATCTGACGATGGAAAAAAGTTACTAAAGTTTTCCACCGTGTTGTCTTGTTCCAATAGATGTGGCTCTGTCGTTAGACTGGGAAAGTGAACCATGGTTACTGAGCTCGGGGTTTGCTCCCGTTGATCTTGGCTGTGATTTTGGTTGTGCGGAGTGCCTCCTTCTGTTTCTTTGGTTATCAATTTCTGATCTGTCCAGTGGCTTTGTTGAATGTGGACAAGGTCCCCGCATGTGTCGGGCTCCCTATGGACGAGGGCACTAGCCATTTTAAGGTGATTTGCTTGTTGAGCCTGGGGGTGTAGCGGTGCTGAGGGTGAGTCTAATCCTTTAGATGGTTGTAGCCTGCTATGGTCTTCTAGCCCAAGAAGGCCAATGTCGGGTCCCGCTAAGTTCCCTGTTTTTGTGGTTTTGGGGGCATTACTATACTTGCTGTCACTCATTGGTTTGTGGCTTGAGGTGTTTAATTTATTGCCACTGTGCGTGAGATCTTTGGCGTCCTTGTGATCCTCAACATTAACGTTGGTACTGTCTTTATTTTCCGTGTGCTCCTTGCCGCTTCCTGTGGAAAGTCTGTGACATACTTTCAGAAAGTCAGAAATCAGCACCTCCTTGCTGGCTTTAAAGCCTAGGCCAAGCGCGTTGTGGGCTGGGGAAGCTGTTACCGACATCGTCCAATTCTCCCTTATTACTTTTTACTGATATGCATTCTGTGTTATCGGCGTTGGCATCCTTTGCGACACTGGGGACAGGGCTCTACGACCCTTGTTTTATAGAGTCTGGGAATACTGGGGGTTTTGTGTATAGGTCAGACCCATTGTCGGTCACTTTCTCAGATGTCGACCTTCGGAGACTCATGCCCCTGCCCGTGGCCGTTCCTGTGTCTGCATCTTTGTTAATACTCTGTGTGCTGAGTGGGTCCCCTCTTCCTTTTTTTATTTTCCCCTGAGATTTTTCTTCACCACCACGAGGCTTCCCTGATCTCATGGTCTGTACTCTGGGAGTTGTCACTTATTCCTGAGGAACTCTGGCAGCCCCCCCAGGGCGTGTCTTTCCCGTTGGCGGTTGAGGGCTTGAGGAGCGCCTTGAGGAGGGCCTTTTTTGGGAGGGCCCTTAGGTGGACTGGGCGCGAGAGCAGGGCCTGGGCCGGGTGGAGTGGATAGAGACTGAGCTGACCTCCCTTGTGAGGTAATCCTGCCAGCCCAATACCACCAAGCCACCGGGCCCCCAAGCCCCACCGCGCCCCCAAGCCCCTTACCTTGCCAACACCTTGCAAGCGCCTTTACTGCCGGAGGGGTCAGGGGTCGAAGTAACTGGTTCGGCTCAGTCGTCTCTGACCCTGGTGACCCGGTATAGCAAGGGTAAAGCAGAGGACCTGAAACAGAAGTCCTGGAGGTCCTCGCTGTGCCTTGTCGACCCTCTATTGCCCCCCTGTTTCCAGTCCACTAGCCCGCTGGTCAGCTAGGAGGCCTCGAGAACACTGTTGCCAGCGAGTGGGGCCACGGAGCTAATGCAGGCTGCAACCGGCACTAACTGGGCCGCCTCGGCGCTGCTCCGGGCATGCTCTCCTCAGCTGCCGTCTAACGCCGCTGAGCTCGCTCTGCTGCACTTTGCTCCTGCGGCCGGCGGTTGGTGACTACCAGCAGTCACTGCCTCTGTTACCTCTGATGACTGCCGAGCACCTGCTGGTGGAATAGCTGAAAGAGCGGGTTTCACCGGTTTCGCAGCTATTTTGTCACCTCGTCCGGCGCGGTGGAGAAACGTGGTGTAAAAACAGGCTAGAGCTCCTGCTCCACGGCGTGGCACCGGCTCTGGCTTTGCTCCGCCCTCTCTCTGCTCTCTGCTCTGAGACGTCACTCAAGGTCCTTAAAAGTGCAGGTGGAGCATAGGTTATGGATAGCAGAGTTTTTTGGGTTATTTTAGTGTTAGGTTTGTGTCTTTTCAATAGCTAACCATAACACCACTTAAACATTTGATTTTTCAGAGAATACATACATATGTAGAAATAGCTTTGGCCATGAAAATAATGTGGCCCAATGGCATGTTATTTAGAGCAGCTGTACTAATAAAAGCACATTGATACCTTCATTAGTACAGTGCAATGTTCAAATTCAAATTATTATGATAGTTGATCAAAACTGGCATGTGAAAAACATTGTTTGCTGCTCAGCAGATTCCATATCACAATGACGAAACACATGGAGGCAAATCTCCTGATAGTTACAAGGCCTCTTCAGTGTGATTTTAACTTACTTCACAAATGTAACCTTTTCCATCTTGGATTTGGTTAAATATTATTTTAAAACAAATGCACATGAAAAGATGACATGACATAAACAATATATGCAAAATGTAATATGATAGTTATTACCATTTTTGAGAGATGGGAACATGACTCATTTGAGGATTTGTGTCTTGTGTCATGCATCATCCCCGCTCTCAACAATGGTAATATGTAGCATATTAACTGGTGAATGATGCAGAATGGTAAGCAAAATAACAATGGTTTGGGCTGCAGCCCTAGTGATTACCACTGGCTGTTAGAATAATTCAAGAATTCCATGCATCAATTTTTTGTATATGCTATTTCTAGCTTGGCGGAATATGGAATAAAACTTGAACAGCAACAGATGATCTCCTTAATAAGACAAAAGAGTACTTAGAGAATATAACTTTGTAAAGAGATTTACATTTTGGATATTGTACAACTCCCTCCATGTGAAAGGAGATCAAATATATGAGGAGGCGAGTCCCTTACTTGTTACAGCTGAATAATAGTGGAACTGGGAAAACCAATTTAAACCACTTAATGAACTACGGCGAGTCGATGAGATAGGAAATAATGTGGTCTAATCGGTTATAATAGAGTAAGCCATTGCACTGATCAATTGAGCCATTTGGCGAATGCGCAAATTGACTGACAAATAGGGCTCTTTCACTCATGTATTCTAAGATAACCAGACAGGTTTCTTACCTAGTCTAGCAGTGCGCAAAAATGTTTAGTACCCAGGGCTTTACGTGGGTTGAGTCCATCAAGATCTCAAACCCAGTAGAAATTAAATATTGACATTGAAATTGGTCCCTATCTACCCAATATCATTGTCCATAATCTTACTGGTTAACACATTGATTGATTTCTCAACAATGACTGTAAAATACGTTAATGTAACCCATGTCTGCTATTTGGTTCCTTTTTATATTTCACATGTTTTACTTTATCCTGCATTCCCTGAGGGTGTTACCTATTTCCAGGATGTTTTTTGCATTTCTTTCCATGTAGTATATTACTCTTGTATAGTGACTTTCTTAAACAACTAACAATCATTGACAAAGCCAACAGTCCTGCCTGGTTTCAGCTTTTGAGGTACGAAAGCTCCTAGAGGCACCAAAATACCATGGGGCAGATTTACAAGAAAGTGACGCATCTATAGAGATGCGTCACTTTCCTTGCGCCACCCTAAAAAATGCTTGCCCTCCATGGATGCGCCATATTCACAATACAGCGCACCATGGCGGAAGATTTGACAGAATTCTGACGCATCTGTTGGGGCAAAAGTCACGCATTGCTGGAGTCGTATGGCAAGCACGACGCAACTCCAGCAATGCATTTTATGGCCTATTCCCACTACACTGCGTCACTCCTTACACCTGCTTCAAGCAGGCGTAAGGTTTTGACGCAGTGGCGTCCTAAAAGTGACGCCGTGAAATCTTTTAGATTTCACTGCGTCACGTTTACAAGGCTTTCCTGCGTAGGAACGCCCCCCTGCATACATTATACCTGACGCAGGTATAATGTTACGCAGGGCTTTACAACGTGATGCATCTCCCTAGATGCGTCACGTTGTAAATAGGGAGCATTGTTTGCGCCGCCATTGAGTCAAAAAAAAGTGACGCAATGGCGGTGCAAAGAGGCGCAAGGGGCTTGTAAATCTGCCCCCATGTTGGGAGGCACACTGGGAATCAAAGAAATACAGTTCACATATTTAAGCTACGCCGTTAATCACATAAGCCACGCCCCTTTTGTTGACCCCACACTTTTTCACCCCAAAGCCTTGGAAGTGCCATACCAGCAGTGACTGCCAGGTGAGGGGCAAAGAATGTCGATGGCATGTGGACCAGGCAGATTGCGGCACTCTCCTTTATTGCTGCATCCCACGTCATTATTTATGTTAGTTTTTCCTAATGCTTGTGCAATGCAGAGTCCGGAACCGCTGGCATGAATTGTAACCTAATTCGTTCTAAGTGTACGGGAGTTTAATGGCTGCATACCGTATTCACTGTGTGTACTTAGGACTCATTAACAGTTCTCCTACTCCCACCGAAAGCGTCCTGTTAAAAATAGAAATGGGATATTTAGCCTTAGGAGTTCGCCTCAGGCAGACATTAAAAATAGACAAATCCTCTTTGCGCTGAACGCCAAGATACATCCCGCAACATGCCCTGGTTTAGCTTTCGAGAGACAGAAAGAAACAAACCTACGTTAACCAAGGCAGATGCAGAAGAAAATCAAGAAGAAGAAATGCCCGTTAAATCCCTTCAGGCTCTGGGATCCAGTAAAATATTTTCGGCCTCGCGTTCGAAGTTTAAATGTATTCTTTCCAGTTGAGTAATTTCGGCAGCCGCTAGAATGGTAATCTGATCTATTTCATTTGCATCATGGCAGGTCTGATATGTACGGCTATTTTTGCATTTTCACTTTTGTAACTTTTAATTGTGGTAGGTCAGGGCAAACTTTCACATGGTAACACGAAAAACACCAAGTATCAGTATTCAAGTAACTTGAGTTCAAACGCATAGCCAGTACTGATTAACAGTTTCACACCTACCATGTTACACCGAGGGGCTTATTTACAAGCCCCTTGCGCCGCCGTGACGTCACTTTTTCCCATATTAAAAGTGACGCACCTGCGGCGCAAGGGGCCTGTAAAAAAGCCCGAGTTCCCCCCTTAAAGTATATGCATGCGTGCTCCACTATTGAAGGTTGTTTTCTCATGATTACACAGCACTGACATCCATCGTAATTACAAATGAAGCGTCGGTCCATTCCTAATAGTTAGGGCAATAGTGAAATGATATAGTTCCCTTTCAGATATATCTTTCAATTATAACCAAAGATAGATTTAAATAGAAGCATAGGAAAAGCTCATATGTCTTGGCTATAAAGGTTGACCTATTGTCTATTCCAGTGCCTGTTGGCACTTCAGTACAAACACATGCATCAAAACACTTCTTCAAGACCTGTACTGATTGCTGTAAGAAATGTGGTTATTGGTTGAGAGAGGTGGAAGCCCCACTCAGGAAACAATGAAAAACCTTGCCAGGGTCTAACCCTGGGCGTAGTTCGCGAAGTAGCACTTCGCGAAGCTACGCAAAGTGCAGTTCGCACTACGCGAGCTACGCGTAGCACTTCGCGAACTGCGTAGTACCTTGTTCGCACTGTGCCAGATGTCGTTTTCAATGATTGCATAGTGCGGACAAGCAACCGGCACTGTGCAATCATTGAAAATGGCATCTTGCACAGTGCGAGCTGTAGTTTTCTGCTGCTCGAGTAGATTTTTACTCGAGCGGCAGCTTTCTCAACGCGAACTGGTAGTTTCTCATAGCGAGCGGTCGCGAGCATACGCGACCACTCGCAATGAGAAACCTGACCTCCTCGCGTTGGGAATCTCGCCGGGAGGTTTATTTTCCATGCTCGTGATCGCCAACTTGATGTTGCTGATCGCGAACAAGGAAAAAGTCTCGCCGGGATGTCATTTTGCTTGCTCGCGGTTGCCAACTTGTTGAGGACCGTGAGCAAGCAAAAAATTACCGCAGCACTACGCAACACTACGCTACGCGTGTTCGCACTGTGCTACGCGCAATTTGCGTAGGGCGAAGTAGCGCGAACTTCGCAAACTACGCGAGCGTAGCGTATAGTGCTTTGCCCAGGCTTAGGGTGAACCACAAAAAGTCACGAAATTACCCTGTGCTTAACCCCCTGGTAGCTTGGCATAAAGCAGTCAGGCTTAATTTAGAGGCAATGTGTAAAGTGTTTATGCAGCACACAAAGAGTATCCAAACCAATTTAAAAAAATAGAGCAAATGTTAATAAATAAAATGATACCAGACTGACACAAATGCAATGTTTAGCTCTGGAGATATTTAATTTAAAGTTTTAATCAATATTAGCACCTAAAAGTACAAAGTGCCAAATTTGATTATCTAGTCTTGCCTGACTGGGACAAAGTCACAATTTTAGGTGGACTCCAATAGAGCGTGGGCCAGATTTAGGGACAAGCTTAGTCCTGCTGAGAGTTGTACATTTTGTCCTTATTTTGAGACTTTGCATCGCTCTGCATCAGTTCAATCAGGGGCTACGCGCTGTTGCAATGAAAATACCTACATCGTGTTGTATAGCACTGCGTCGGATTTGATGGAACCTACAGTTAGGCAGGGATGAGTATACTAATGTCAGCCAAGGGTCCAGGACTTGGGGGGCAGTTCTTGGGGATCAGGACTCACTCCAGACAGTGTTATATTTCATATAGGTACCCAATATAGGCTCGGGTAACATCCTAACCTTTCACCTATATTCTCCCCTACATTAAACACATAACGGTTCTTGGGGGCAGACCTTTTACCTAGATTTGACACTGCACACAGAACACAGGATTTTCCCTAGTAAAAGCCTCATACATTATGCATGAGGATTCTTGGAAACTCAGCAGGACCATCATCTCCTGCATAATAACTATGTACAAGGTTTATTCCCGACGTCATCCTAAGTTCGACAATGGCACAGCAAGGTAGAACCCCTGGGGACACCTTTGGGTATATCAACATCACATCTTGCTGAGATAGACAGAGGAGAACTAGGACTTCCATGCCGACACACTGACGTGAGACGCTGAGGCGCCTGCATGCAGATACTCCAGCTCACAGTGGTCTAACATCCCTTGCGGGGTGTCCAACTCGAGACCAAGACGGAGTCCCACAATCTCTCAATTCAGGTAATAGGGTTGACTTTACCCTAGAGGAATTCTTGGCTTAACATCTACATACATGCTAGGTACACTTAGGTACATCTAGTTAGAACTGCATCATAGGAGTATGCATTTTGGTGTCATGTATTTTATATACCTGCCTGTACTCATGGTCTTAGCATAATGGTAGAAATCTACCATCCTTTTACTTTCCTAGTGCTTCTAATTATTTATATCTGTTTCTGTCTAATGGTTGTTTCAGCACACCTATTTTACACTAGAATACCAACTGTTCAATAAATGCTTATTGAAAAACGTCCTGGTCTCTGAGACAAAGTGAGCGCGAGTGACTGAGCGAAAAGTATTGCACTGTTTCCACGGTCTTGAGAGATCAGGGTTTTCATGTTCGATAGTTGCCAAGAACTATTGTCTCCTTGGTAAGAGGGGTGTCTAGTGACACTGTGAACTAGCTGGTATACAAGCGAACATATTCGGTAGGGGTGTCTAGAACCAGTCTGACTCCAATCCTACAGTATACGTTGTCTAAACGTGCAGATCCTATATAGGCTTATAGGAACTACAAAACAGCAGAAGCCAGCAGCTGAGCGCAGGCAGGTCAAGTTGAAGGTCCAGTTGTAGCAGGGCAGTTGTAGGCGGGCCTCTGTGGCTTCTTATGTCCTTGTAGCTCACACAGCAGGTTAGCCCACTGGCCCTTTAAGTTACTCTGGGTTAGGACGGAATGAAGGCAAGCAAGTCCAGTCTTCCTTCTCAGGCAGCAGGCAGTCCTGAAGTAGCATGGTAATACTCTTTCAGCAGTGCAATATTTCTTCTGTAACTGGTTCTGGAAAGTTCTTCCCCTATCAAGAGGCTCCACATTGTCTGAAGTAACAAAGACAGGGCAGTCCTGGTGTCAGATTTGTTTGTGTGGGCAGGAGGCAAGGTCATTTGAAATGTAAGTGGGGCTAGGTACAACCACTCCCAGTCATCCAGTCAGGATGGCCAATCTGGTCTTCATCTAAGCCTCCTTTGTGTTACTGTCTGGAAGCAATACACAAACCCCAACAGCAGAGCCATTCCCAGTGATGTGATACATTTAGTATATGTACACATTTCAATTGTTCCCATACCTTGATGAAGGACTCCCCATTCCTGTACCTCAATCCGCTCTATACTCATTGCATGTTGCTTTCTTGAGTGTCTACTACTTATGTGTATCAAGTATCACTTTGTAATGATGAATTATATATTTTTAAGGGGATAGCTCCAAGTATAACATAGGTACCTGGACTCACAGTCATGTTCATACTGTGTGAACAAATTTCCTATTTCTGATAGTTCATTTAACCCATGTACTGTAGTGTGCAAGCAGAGAATCATTTTCACTCCAAGTTACAGAAATATTGGTGCAAGATTATAAGCTTTGACATGTTTGAGAATTGTCCATTTAATGTCCTTCGCTGAATGGTTACATTCAGTACAGTATTGTCCATGGGTGCATTCTGCACCTTGCACCGGATGCATGATTTATGCTGTACAATTCTTTTGCGTATCTCTTGAGTAATTTTTCCGATGTATGCTAATTCACATGGACAGGTAACACAATACACAACATTTTACGTTTTACAATTTGTGAATTCTAAGTTTCTGAATTTAATATCTTGGTATGTGACCTCCTCACCTTTGATCGTACTGTCTCATGAGGAACAATTACCACATTTGTGGTGTCCTTCTACAGGTGGTAAGTTAAGCATCGTACTGAGGGTCAATTCACAGTTTTTCTGGTGGTATTCGATTAATCAAGGCTGCCTAAAATATTTTTATTTATTTTTAGAGCAAACAGCGTGCAAGGAGATAGTTACTCTCCAAAAAAAGGATAAAAGAGAGATACAGGAACATCAAGGATGCTATTGATACCTCCAAGACCAATGAATGAACTCTGACCACAGAGGGCCTCTGGGACCAAAACCACGAGGGAAATAAGATGTCTCCAGTATATTGAACTCTTAAACCTTCAGTGATTATGTTGGACACCACTTCATAAATATTCCAATATTTAAATATATATGTTGGACACTTATGTCTGTTTTAGTAAATAACAAGTCATTTTTTTACATCATGAGGTAATATTGCATTGAATGTATGTATTAGATTTTTATATGTGATGTCTCTGTAGAAATTTCACTTCTGTGCTTTGTCTGTTTGTCTCATATTGTACAGTGAATATGGGGAGGGTTCTGAAGTAAAGATACACAGTAAAGAGTCCAGAGATTTATTTTTGCAAAATTATTGTTATCATGTATGTTTGTTTGCATCTATATACATGCCAGTTTGCAATATGTAAGGTGATAATAAGCCGTTATTGGCTAAGGAGACACGGAATAGTGATGCGGTCTCCAACATAAATCGAAAGAAGGATTCATGGTGTAGAGGGAACAAATGTGTTTAGAATATTGTGACTTAAAATCTGACTTTGCCATTAATGAGGATTTTAAATAACAATTCATTTGATTGTAAATTGTATATTTCTACCTGCTCCCAATCTAAAGTTATCTATTATTAAATGTAATCAGGTAATCCATTGTTAGTCAATGGGAGACGTAGGCCTTACAGAAGTGTAAAATGACTGGCAAAAGTCATTTCGGTCCAGGAAAAGGATTATTTTGCCAAGTCAAAATTAAAGTTTAAAACTGCACACAGGCTACATCGGCAGTTATGAGATGTTTTAGACGCCTTCTTTAGTCGGTGGCACAATGAGTGATGCAGGCCCACTAATAGCATTTAATTTACAGGCCTTGAGCACAGATATTACCTTTCACTAGGGACTTACAAGTAAACTAAATGTGTCAATTAGGTGTAGTTCAATTTGACCATGTTTGGAGGAAAGAGCACAGACACTTTAGCGCTGGTTAGCAGTGGTAAAGTGAAGACAGTTCTAATGGAAATGAAAAAGAATTCAGCAAAACGGGAGGGTTGAAGGCAAAATGTTTGGAAGAATACCATGCCAAGGATGTCCGTTCTAACAATGGCGATCGTGGTGTAGATTTCCTTTTTTAACAGAACACCCATTCCAAAATTGCTGATTATGTATGCGCAGCCAGCAATATTGGAATAGGTTTTCTAATAAGGGAAATCTATTTCAAGATGGCACTCAATGTAGATCTTGAAGAACATTCAAAAACTTACTTAGAGGAAGCAGAATTCAAGAGGGTGAGTGTTGGGTGTTGCAGGCAAAAGTCACAGAGCCAATCCTCACCAGAATCAAACTGATCACAGGGAAGTCCAGTCCCTTCCTGGGTGCTGGGAGGTGCATGGGAAGGGACCCCTGAGACTTTCGAATGGCTGTAAAGGATGCATTATGTGGAACTATCCTTTGATAAAATAAACTGGAGTTGCTTGCTCCTACAAACAAAGCTTGGTCAAACTGAAATACCTAAAGTAAAGAGTAGGAGTGAAAAGAATGCTAGCACTACAGTACAATACTAGAAATGCAGTCTCCCAGTGTCATCTGAGCACACTAACTGTAGGGTACCTCTTATGTAGTGAGAACATTATTTTATGCTGACTCAGCTGTTTGTATTAACATTTATGATTTTTTTTTAATACCTGCTTAAGTACTAATTGAGTTTCAACATTATTGAATATGTGCACAGATTTTAAATGCAATGCCATCTTCTTACCGCTTGGAGAACATTGCACACTTAGCCTAATTGCTCAAACAAGCATTGTCTCGCTCTGAAGTTGGCACAACAAAGCAAGAACTGCAGATGTAGTGAACGTTGCCTTTTACCATAGCTTACTGTATCTTTGTTTCAAGGCCCCCACATTCTTTTAATGAGATGAGTCTGGCACTTGCTTGTTAGCCTCTATATGGAGTTTTCATTTGATGATGTGCCACATCCTCCACTTATTGCATTAAAAAATATTAGATAAAGGAAGCACAAAAAGTGTAATTATTAGCATCACATGCTTCAAATGATGAGATGTTGAAGCACTGGTCCGTTGTAATGTCTACTTATATTGGTGCCAAGTGCAACTTATGGGTATCTCTTCAAGGCGCCAATAAAACAGAGTAGTGAGGGGACTGACTAATAACACATCTTATAAGTCTAAGCACACACCTTGTACCATCAACCTGTGCCACCCATGAGGTTCCTATCAATTTACACATAGTACACTTATGGTTATAGTGATAGGTTATAACGGAGATATAAAGCAACAGAATATGGAGGAGGAACCTGTTCCACACTGAAATTTGCAGCTTGGTAGAAGATTCTGAGATCTTCTGCCGCTGCAGGATGCGTTAAATACCCAAGCTTTTTACCTTCTCCATGCACAATTGAATTTCAACACATGTTGCACAGCTGAATTTCAATGCATGCCTCACAACAGGTGAGGGGTTGTATGATAGCTTGTCCTTATATGCAATTACATCGGCATATATATATGTCCTTATATGCAAACACATTGTCCTTATATGCAAACACACTGGTCTCACCACCAGTGTTCCCTGTAAGGTGGGCGTACGCGCGCGCGCACCTCACTAACCCCGAGCGCGCAGTGTCCCGAGGGAAGCGTGCACACATCCTGTTAACGCTTTCGCGCCGCCGCTTTCAAGACGCGAGCGGCGCGAAAACAGTAATTCTTCTGTTTTGGGGAACATCCAGCACTTCTTTCCTTATAGGTCGTGGCTGTGTGCTGTTGGTGGCCTTTTGTGAAAATATTTGTTAATTGCAGCACCGTCATGCGCTGCAATTAACAAACTTATTTTCACAATGGCTCACAATCAGCACCAGACGCGCTCCATTAAGAGAAGAAATGCAGCAAGTCCAAAAGCACGATGTGTGCACACATCATGCTTTTGGACTTGCTGCATTTCTTCTCTTAATGGAGCGCGTCTGGTGCTGATTGTGAGCCATTGTGAAAATAAGTTTGTTAATTGCAGCGCATGACGGTACTGCAATTAACAAATATTTTCACAAAGGGCCACCAACAGCACACAGCCACGGCCCATTAAAAAGCAATGCAGCAAGTGCAAAAGAAAAGACGTGAATAGGCGTTGTCTCCCGCCTCTATCTTGCAGTGAATCGGCGCGCGTCTCCCGTCGCCTCTATTTTGCCACCACCTTAATCATGTCACCAGCAGGCATCAATTAAAATGTCTAGAGAGCTTCGGTGATTAATCGTCTTCCTGGAAAGAGACAGAGGTTTGTCTAGTGGGAGTTTTGACTCATCCAAAAGTCGCGCAGTGGGTTAAAACGCCTGCTGCTAAGAACGTGTACCATGCAGATCACAAAGTGCATGTAATGTACATAGGTCAGTGAGTTACTGCTTGTGTAAGAGAGCTCATTTTGTTACTTGTGGTTTGTAAGACAAAATCCTAATATAGAGCAGTGAGCTATTAACTGTCATCAAACAGCGGCGTGTTAACTGCAAGTATTATGTTAGAGCAATATGTATTTTTTGCCCTGTCTTTCATTATCCTAATCTTGCCAAAAGGGTTCATTTGGGTAAAAAAAAACAATTCTTGTTTTTTTTTTTAAAGAGAACCTCTAACAATGGTGTTACATTTTAAATTCTGAATTTGTACTTTTCCAGAATAAGCACTCTTAAACTATATTGCCTACTAGTATCGATGACATGTTACTCCTACACCACACCTTGTAGTCCTGTCTGATGTAACACTTCATACACACTGATTTACACACCTATGGCTGTCTCTTTGCCATGTGTGTGTGGTGTAAAGGGCTCTGACACCTTGCACTGCTATGAGTGGTGCAATAAAACTAAATGAATCAGAGAGACAGTGGTTCTGGAGACTTGAGGGCCACTATTAAAGGGTGCTAGTGAGGGAATCCGTGGTAGAGGTGGCCATTGGGAGGGCGCCAACCAACATTGTCGCACAGGCCGCCACCAATGTTAAAGGCGGCCCTGGCTGTGCCTAGTGGAAGTTGGCTGCCCAAAGACCAAAAGCACGACGTGTAAAGAACACGTCGTTCTTTTGGACTTGCTGCATTTCGTCTAGGTAACAGGTAAGTTAGAAATCTCTCTGCTTAGCCTAGTGTGCCGCCTGGCTGGTATTTTGTTGCTTCTTTCTGTCTGTGCATCCAGATATATATAATACAACAAGTAACATCACACCTACAGCAGTAAAATCTTATGATGGTACCAGCATTGGAGTCTTGTGCTTTTCTAAACCCGAAGTGTACTTGCCTGTGTAACCAATTCATGTCATGGCTTGTGTATCTAAATTGCAAACCTGCCTTAAGACTCTTAATGTGGCGCTGTATGTGTGGAAATGCACAGTCTATTCACTTGTTTAAGCATAAGTTTGGAGAGATATGTGGCGCTGCACCCACAAGCGCTGTCTGGTTCCTGGCACACATAGCCATGGCTGCAGCGCACATAGACCCTACACTGCCGCACACAAAGGGAAAAAATTAGAGGGAACATTGCTCACCACCAATGTTTACTTATTTTGTCTAGTAGGCACGTTCTCTGGGTAGGTGCAGTGAAAGCTGTACTTATTGACAATAGAGCATTTTGCCTTGCTTTGTCATCAAACAGTGCTGCATACAGTATGTCTCAGTGGTATCCATTCAGTAGTCAGATACACCAACTGTGGTTAAAGCACCATCACTGAATTCCTAGCTTATTAATCAAGTAGGGCGAGGCAGAATTTGGAAAAGCTTTGCAATTCAGTGACTTCTTGAGCCTACAAGTGTGAAAAGTGTGATCTTAACAAGACAATTCCATATGAATGGGTCAACTACAGATTAGTTGTTGAGCAATGCCATCTTGGAGTTTTGCAGTCACTGGTGCTGGAACAATCTTCAGAGTGGAGATGCTGCTATCAGTGTGATATTACTAAAGTCATAGAGATTGTGAAAAACTCAAGTGTTAAGTGTAGCAAATATGACACACACGACAAGAGACTGGTAATGGTGTGGTATGTAGCTGGTGGTGGATTTTAGAGCACCGGTGTGCTAGTTCACTATTATTTACAGACAGTACACTGTCTGCTGAAATGGCCACTACATTTGCATATCCATACGGTTTTACTGATAAAACTATATAACGGCCAAGCAATAATGTGTGGAAATCGGGTATCAGCAAATAGTTATCATTTGCACATCACCAAGTAAAGTGTTTTGAATTGCTTTGATCAAATTAAAATCTTTGTTTTCCTCACACTTCAGAATTACCCAAAAAGGAGCTTTGTTTGTGCTTTTCTAATTGATACATATCTTTTGAAATCAATATAGTTCATTTACAGGTATTTCAATTTTGTTGGGTGTTAGAAAAAAATTGCATTCTACAGCCTTTCCTTTCACCCCTTGTACCCCAGCATGATTGTCACCTTGGTCACATTTACAAAATCCTTTCTTTTTGTAGTCAGAGGGAGAAAAATAAACACCAGTTTCCCTGATAAAAGAATACGCAGCAATTTATCAGAAGACATAGCCTTACATGTGACTTGTGTCTTTGAATGCACAGCAAATGGGACAAGATAAACACAAAGTAAATTTAAGTGCATCTTTATTGATCATTCATCTTCTGACCACCAGCACGGTTATTTTAGGGGTGCTGTAGCACCCCTTGCACCCCTACTTCCATCATCTATCTTTGCAGTACAAAAGGATCTTGGTAATAAGCTGGGTTTTCAAAAATCTAAAATCTACTCTTACCCTCCAAAGAAGATGATCTGACCTTAAGGACTTCACCAAAAGGAATGGTCCTTCACTCCATGCTCTACTGTAAAAAATGTCTGCTAAAAGCATGATTTGTGTAAATGGCAGCAGTCATCTTATCATGAACGGTGCATGCCAGGTCATGCAGTACAGGTTGTGTCTATGAATGAATGAGTCTGGAAAGCAAAGTTGGGCTACCACCACAGGTCCAGGTAAATCACGAAATTATTACAAAATAAATCAATAACACAGGAAGGCAAATTGGGGTAGGGACATCAGGGAGTGTTTTAGATACCGCCTTCAATATAAGAAGAACATATGTTTCATTAGCATAATTGGTCCAGGAGAGACATCTCAGCCATCCCGATGGGTCAACCCAGCAGCTCATCTATTCAAACGGTAATATTCCAATAGAGCTCCCCACTTGTCCACTCTCTAGAATGACTAGTTCACACTTTATATCAGCTACGTCAGGTAATACCAAATCAAAGTTACCACAGAGTGGCAAAGGGGGAAAGCAAGCCACTGCAGGTGGCAGTGGAATAGAAACAGCAAACACATGCACTCCCATTGACTGCTTCATGGAAAAGCAAAGAGAGTCCCCTTAATTATGGAGTGGAAGGATACGGCCAGGGCTGGCTTTAGGGCGGTGTGGCTGTTGCAGCCACACCTGGTGCTGAGTTCGGAGGAGGGTGCTGTATTTAGAAAAAAAAATATGGGTTTAAAAATTCCTGCTGCAAAGTTCCCTGCATGTCTAGGGGTTTTAACCCCTTCCATGCTGCGCAAATTCCGCCGCTGTGCTGACGGTTTCTTGCGCGGGCGTGGTCATGACGGAACGGTTCCGTCATGAGCACAGCTCAACCGTGGCTCATGACGGAACCGTTCCGTCATGAGCACCGAAGGGGTTAAGGCAAAATTACAAATGTCAATATAACACTGACAAATAATGTTCCTGCTTGAGAAACATTTAAGTTTTGTCTAGTGGCAGTTTTCACTCTTCATACAGCACCACAGAGGATTAATATGCCTGCTACACAGAACGTGTACCATGCAGATTATAGAACTGTATTTTATGTGGATAGCTCAGTGGGTTATTGCTTTTGTCAGAAAGATCCTTTTGTTATTTGCAGTTCATAAGTTGCAATCCTAATATAGCACAGTGACCTATGAACTGTCATCAAAGAGCTGCATGCAACTGCATGATAAAGGTTAGACTATTATGTTTTTACCCCAGTCTTTCATTATCTCAATGGTCCTAAAAAGGTTTTTTGGGGTGTAGAAATACATTCTTATTAGTAAAGCCAATCCCAACCACTGTGGTACATTTTTAATTCCTAAGTTTGTGCTTCTCTAGACCAAACACCTTTAAAATATACTGCCTACAAGTATGGATGACGTGATTCCTACACAGTCCTCATTGTCTTATGCAACATTTCCCCATAGACTGATTTACACATGTATGACTCATTGCATCTGTATAATGCGTGTGTGATGCAGTGTTCTGACACACTACACTGGTATGTATTTTGCGTTATAAAACAAATGTAATGCATGTGAAAGAGGGGCTATGAAGAGATGAGGGGCACGGTTGGAGAGTGGTAGTGAAGGAATCCATGGAGATGGAGATTATCATGGGGGAAAAATAGATTGTTGACCCGGCCGCCACTGGCGCTAAAGCCGGCTCTGGATACAGCTCCTCCAATTAGAACAATGTGAGACTGCACTGCTCCTGGGCAGAAACAACACAAGAATTCAATGGGATAACAATTGACCCGCTCCCCCTACAGTGCGGGGGGCCCTGAGCTCTAGAGGGCCCCCTCATGCACTGTGCACAGGCAGCGTCTGAGAATTCCAGGCTGGGTCCGGAGCCTGGGGGCCCCTTCTGTGAACATTGCAGGGGGGCCCGCTCAAGTTTCGTTACGCCACTGCAAGAATTGAAAGGAAAGCCATTGATCAGAATCAAGATAGACAACAAAGCCATCCAATCATATGCAAGGTGCAGACCCAAAGCGGACTCTGCGTACAAGTAATGTACTGGAGACAATGGGTCTGGCAAAAAGGCAGCTAAAACTCAGTGTTCTTCTCCAGCTGTGGAAGCATCTCTTTAGGAATATGAAAGCCCTCTTGTTTGATGTTATATGTAGGTCTGTGCAGAGAAGAGCTATAGTGTCAGACTTCTTGTACCATAGGGGACCAGCATTTTTAGGTCTCGCCTGACCCAGCCCATGCGCTGGTCTGGCAAGACTTTTTGAGAGGGCTCCAAAAAGTGCTACCAGGCCAGCCTAGAGCTACAGTGCATATGCGCGGGCGCGCTTGCCACGCTTGACCGCAATTACTTTCACTTTCGCAGCCGCACGGCCGCTTTGATGTTTGATCGCGATCACTTTTGGGACTGTACGGCCACTTGGCATAGCCAATAGGTCTCGCTTTTGGGACCTTATAAGTATTTAGTTATGCAACTGTTGCATGGCTAAACACTTATAAGGTCCCAAAGGCGAGACCTATTTTCTATGCCAATGCTTGTTATTTCTGTATGTTCTTTTAAATCACACATGCAAGTGGGACTTCAGAGTCCGCATCCCGAAACGGAAAGTTACATATATTTTCTGCTGTTGATATGGACAATCTGATAGTTCCATGAGAGGTGTCTAAGATGGCGCTTAACTATGCCTAGTAGACAGGTCCAATGCGTTTTCTCTTGCGGTGCCTCCTTAAAATCATACGAGAACACTGCTCTCATGTATGCAATAGAAACTTTACTAGCACATAAACATATTACCTAATTCAGAACGAAAAATAATATTAAATCCAACTTTACCACATCATTATATTCGAGGGTTAGAGTGGGCACTTTGCCACCAGCAACTTGGATCACATAATGGCCTAGAAATCAATTCCTCACAACCAATTGCTTACTGAAAGAAAATATTGAGTCAAAAGTACTGTTCTGTTGCCCACTTTTAAACAAGCTCAGCATGAAATGAATGAACTATCCAGCGTTTCTGAACATGTTCATAGGAAGCCATTTGATTGCTTTTCATATAAACAAACGAGATACATCTGCTCCCTTGGTTTTTCCTCTGGTCTCGCAATATATATTTCCCCTCGTTAACAAGACTAAAATGTCTGTCTTTTGTCTACCGAGCTATTCACATCTTTTTAAAGACAGTGCATGAAAACGTGTGGCATCATTTAGATATCTAGTGGCTTAATTTAATCAATGATGCCATAGATTACAGAGATCAACATTATGGCCGGTTTTTTTTTACCAATCGATGTTATTGTGCTTTTTGTATTCAACTGTAATTGGCTTAAACAACGTTTTTTATTATTGTTAAATGATGTAACGTATTATGGATAAGTATCTCGGAAAAAAAACATTTTGTTGTGAATTATGAAAATGAGTCAGAGACATTTTGGAATCTCCAACATACTAGAAACATCTAACACTTGATGAATAAAAGCTTCCTGTATCTGAATTGAGCAAATAATGAAACCTAGGCAGCGACAACACTACCTCTTTCGAGGTTAATGTCCCCCTAACATAAGATCCTCTGCTACAAGACCTCAGAAAGTCAAGAATCTGGGCACACTCCCAGACACAAACTTGTAACTGAGCATGCAAATCAATGCGTGGGTCCAGGGGGTCAATACAAAACTCCTCAAGGTCCTAAAAGTCCTACCACATTGAACCGTTCACCATATTGAACTGTCAGAGGGAGTCAAGGCTATTGAAATGTTAACTCTACTAGTACCCATACAATCTTTACTGACAGACTACAAAAATGTCTAAATCAGCTGGAAAGGACAAACTCTAACGTGCTGAGATATGGACACGTTAACCTTACCATGAAAGCACTCGACTGGCTGCCAGTGGCTTAAAGGATCAAACTCGAGGTGCTTTTCTTATCCAGGTGCTTTAGTATTGAAGACATGTTGCATTTGTATTCCATACCCAGAAAAGTCGTTTCCCTACCTACCTTCCTCATGAGAATGCCATCAACTTCTTTGCATACGATCCCTCCACAGCCTTTGAATTGGCAGAGACACAGCAGCCAAATAATGGCTGGCAAACCCTGGGTCCTTATCTCAGACTGGCACTAAACGACCCAAGATGCAGCAAAGACATTGAATCTGAACAAATCTGGAGGTCACCTTTCTCAATACTTTTCTTCGGCCAGTGACTGACAAATGTCAGCTAGGGATTCTCTACCTGTCCCGCTGGACTCCAATGACCCATTAATGTATTCTTCTGGTGGTCTTGTAATTCTGTATACTTCAGTGGTCTGAAGTTATCCTAATAGGACACATCACTTGACAAAGTCCTAAATAAATATAGTAGTGTCCAAGAAGCCAGGACAGAAGATATCTCCAAAACTGTAAAAATCTGTATTTTGAGAAATGTTCGCAGCTTGACCCCTGCCGCCAGTACTGAGTGTCTTTGCACTACGACCAGAAATATAAAGAAAGAAGCAAGAAGGGGCCATGTTTTGATTGGTTTTGGTTCCAGACTTCAGTACGGGTGAGTGAAATAAAACACAGCTTCTCTCCCAGGATGAGTGACTCAGAGAAGCAAATATGGCTTATTTGTTGAAGCATCTTTTAGCATAGTGAACGATAAGAATGCTGAAAATAGCTAAGTGGAAAAAAAAGATAATAACTTCAGTAAAACGCAGTGATTGCCATTGGTCTATTACCAAACCATTCAAGTGGTATCTATACAGAGTAATAGACGAAACCCAATCAAAACACACTTTAGCAGACAATCGACGCGTTTTTCAAGGATAATGGCGCGGCGCTCTCACTGCCGTCTACAAGAGTTATGTCCTTGCTTGGCCATTTCTGCCCAAAAAACACACATTTTAGGCAAAGTGCCTGGAATTGACTCCTGCTGTCACTCAGGGTAGATAATAGCCTGCCAACTCGTAGTGTGATTTCGTAAACTATAAAAGCAAGTCTGAAAACTATTTACTCTCCTTGCTGGGCAAATCCATTGTTCTCTTTGTTGCTTTCCCTTTACATTATTATCAACCTCTAAAAATGGCCAATTGGCACAATAAACACCTTGGAAGAACGAGCACTTTCAACCAGACTGGATGTCAGGACGGATTGATTTTAATGTTACTTTAAGGGACTGCACTTTCCGGGATAAAACTGGAAAGTAGAAAATGCCACAACGGTCATATTTGGAACGATCGATTTAAATAGCACAATCCATAACATTTGAGCGAATCTAGAACAATTCAGCAACAATAATAGAGACTAACGCACGATAGCCTTTAGTAATTAGAAGTTTGATTTTTAGGTTGTGTCAGAGTTTAGCAAGAAGATTAATTTGTATTTTGTCAAATGTGTATGATAAAAGTCTGTTCTATTAATTGGCATTTAGAACTGCAGTATTGAGCACCAGTGCATTATCAAACATTGCTATCAATGTTTCAAAAGGCCGGGACTGACACCAGTGTAAGCTTGGGTCAGGTATTCCCTGATGCTTTCACGGACAACCTAGCAATATCGAAGGTCAGTCTGTGGGTGCGCCACACTGAACAGAAACTGTGGCCCTCGGTCTATGATGGAAGGGGGACCTCCAAATACTCCATTACTCTCTAGGTTACTTGATGGAGCAGTGAAGGCCTTGCTAAAACAATCATTTACAATGCAACGGTCTCGGAATTGTTAAAGTTAGAGCTATTGGCATTGCTCATGACATTATTTTTGTTTATGTTTTTGTTTTTAAAACATTTAAAGAAACGGCATTGTTATTTACAATGTCAATAGCTAAGATAGATACATTAAAAGGCACACTGGCTGGGGGCGGGGGCGGGGAAGGTAGTTGTAAAGATATTTTCTAACTGGAATACAATATAACTAGACAACAGATAGGCTAATGGCCAGAGGAACAGGGGGGGGCGGGCGGGGGCGCTAGATAAAAGATCCTTTGTATCCGGGACGCAATATAACAAGACAGCAGATACAGCAAAAGGCACGCTGATGGGGGTGGGAGGGTGGAAGGTAGATGTAAAAATACTTTGTATCTGGAATGCAATTTAACTAGACAACAGATACAATACAGGGCAGGGCACTGCCAGCCACACACAGATCTGAAAATACCCCGTTTCTGGGAGGTGCGTTAAGATTTAGCTACATTGATGTTCAGACAGCCTGGCACCGAGGGGAACCATTCCAAAGTGCTCTCTGTGCGTCGGGATACACGGACACCAGGGACCCTCTTGGCCCTGCCTCCGGACTGGCAGGGACGCAGAGCTGTGTTTGCTCGTCATGTCTGTGGACTGCTCTTCACACACCGGAGCTGTGGGTCTGTGCGCCGCACCCACCAGAACAAAGGCTCGACAGACACTGTCACCTGCCCCGGGCCCCACAACCTCGCAATAAAGGCTGAAAGGGGGCGCCCTGCCGTGACTCACCCCTCCCGGCCCAGGTGCGCTGCAATTAGCTAAATTAAAGCGCCTGGGGAGGAAAACAACCGAGAATTGAGGGGAGGGTGGAAGGCCCCACCGGCGCATCGCCAGAATGGTGCACATGTTGTTCTTGAGACCCGACACTTCCACGCCCACGTAGAGTTCACGGCGCTCTGGAGTAAACAAGGCATCAAGGCGCCATTTAATTTCTGGAGCCCGTTTTAAGCAAAGCGCTTGGTTTCAAGGAGACACCGAGGGGGGGGGGGGCAATGCTCTGGCTTCTGCTGTGAACAGTGTACAAGAAGGGATCAGTTGTGCAGGGAGACTTGCCTGTGTCTGAAAGTTTGTTTTGCAAGCAGTAGTCGCTGTTGAGACGGGTGAAAGTGTCTCACGTCCCAGCGCCTTACCTGGCGAGAGCCATGAACACCGCCGCCTTTCTCCGAGGTCAAGCAGAAATGCCTCGGAGAAACGCAGCGGCATTTTCAGATTCAGGGGCGTGTTTTTCTTTCTCTCCTCTTGCCATTGGCTGAAATGTTTACATTCCAGAGGAGATAAAGAAAGTAAAAAACACGCCCCCGAATCCGAAAAAGACGGGGCTTGTTTGGAGAGACAAAGCTCTTCTCCAATGGCTGACCAGCATTTAAGAGGCCAGCCAATGGAGAAGAGGGAAGAAGAGGGGCGGGTTCAAGCCCCACTTCTGAAAATCATTAAATCTCGCGAGCGTGACTGCGCAAGCGCAGCCTTCGCTAGCCGAGACCTAAAGAGGTGATGCGAAGGGGTACAAGATGGCATAATTGTCACAGTTGTGAAAGCTATGTAGAGGCTTTTACATACGTAGCGTGTGTGTGTGCGCACTGCTGAGGACTACGGTCCCGTTTTCTTTACTTTTTAGATTATTTTAAAGCCCTTCACTTGCTGTTTGCACTTTTAATGTTGTTGTGTTCTCTCGGGCTGAACTCCGCCTGTGGCACTGCTTGTACTGATTGGGTGGACTTTCCAATCAGATGCAAGGTCGGGAGGTGCCTGTTGTGCTCCCTGGCCATTTTAGGCCGGACGCAGCGCAGACGCACAGTATGGGTTTTCAGCTCCTCTGATTGGACAATCGAAAATCGTCTGACAGGGTTCTCACAAAATAATGTCTCTTAGATCATCAGTCTTGCTTGTTCTGGTTTTAAGAGGCGTCTTATTGTTCTTTCTGAAAAGCTGGCTTGCTTCCCAGGGCGACCTTGGTGGGTACAGTCTGGTTAGTGTCATGACGAGGCCAGTGTAGCTGGCGTTAGCGCAGGCGCACTTCACCCCAAACTTCGTGTAGCGTCGACGGTCAAATTAGATACCGGAGGCAGCCATTTTGTGGCAGGCCCAAATGGTCAACTTAAGCAAATGAAACACAAAACGCAATTAATACATAAAAATAACTAATGAAATGTTATTCTCTCGCTAATACCCATATGTGTATGTATTTATCTAGCAATAAGCAACACTCAAGCGGTTTATACTTACTAAATAAAGCACAAATCACAAATACATCACAAAAGCAACATATATCATACAATATTCTAATTGTCTATCATTAGTATGCGTACATAATTTAGTTTGCGAATTAATAAAGTCATGCAAAGCAATCCCACGTGTATTTCAGTCATTAATAAGGTTGATTAATAATTTCCACTTCAATCCATTAGTTTGATTATAATTGAGTAATTAATTTAATTAGCATAAACATGCAAAAATGGGGAGGGTATACAAAATGTTTGAGAATTACCCGCTCCAGCAATCCCCCCTTTGGTGATTTTATCACCATACCAACCAAAAATGTTGTTCTGTCTTTTACGGAATCTTTAAAATGTTTTCTTGCTCTTAATGATAATTCAGTTTCACCTACGTCTTCTCTTTTTGCTGATTCATACATACTCTCCTTCCACTCCTCCAATTCTATCTCCTCAAATTCCCTGTCTTGTTTCTTGTCTTTTCTTCTTAATCTTTTGCTTTTTACTCTTTTCTTGTTTTTATTATTTTTACAGCAAATACAACCTAATCTTATCACTAATATTATGAAAATCACACATGTTAATGGGAACAATATTTTGCCTATAAATGTACTACCAAGCTTTACTAAGAAATTTTTAATAGCAGCTATTTTCTTTCCGATCTTATCCTAAACACCTTCAACCTCCAGTGGTACAATTTCATCTTGCAATTCAGTAATATTCCTAATATAAATTTTCAGATCTTTGCTTTCGTCAGGAATGTAAGTACAACAATGTTGAACTTTCAGCATTCCACAGACTCCACCCTCTTTTGCCGGTAATATATCAAGGGCAAGTCGATTTTGCATTACCATAGGACGCATGGCAACCATTTCAGTGTCTACCAATAAAAATCCTCCAGCGGTGCTTGTTGACAAGCGATCCACTACTGTTGAAAGTCTTCTAATTTTGTTTGCATTCAGAGATATTCCCACTGCTGGTAACAATGCTCCAAAAATCTCACCTACAATTTCTGCCCAAGATTCTCTCTTACTCCGCACTAAATGATTACTTAAACTATGTACACCATCTTCTCCTCTATAGATATGATACTTTTTCGGAAAAACCAGGCCTACATAACATGTGCCATACCAATGGTCTGGCAAACGATAATATGCCCTGTTCCCACAACAGGGCTGGATCTCTTCCGCCTTTAAATCCCCATCCACCCATGATTCGGTATGTATCATGGCACTCACTACTATCGAGAAAGTAATTATCATACACAGTTTGATTCCTTTGAATACAAAATTTCCCTTTCTGAGGCCAATCTAAAGCTATAGTTGGACTAGCTTCTCCTTTCAAGTGTTTTTCTCTTTCTACATCCAAGACTGTTTTCTCCACTTTCCCTTCTGCTGCCTTTCTTTGCATTTTCAGTCTCCTTTCTTCAACCATGTCTAAGAATGTCCTTTCCTCTTTCTTCAAACTGCACGTCAAATTGTTTCTAAAAATATATTCTAATGTTAGTTCTTTAGTTTCTAAGAAAAATTCACCTAATACCCTAGCAGGTTTTACCTTGTTTAGTTTATTAAAGGAAGGCACTTGCGCAAAAATGTTATCTACATCTGAAAAATAATATTCTAATTTTCCTGTCTGATAAAATAAACTAGTTATTACACTACATGTTATTCCATACGTTGCTGGGAGGTGATGATAAGTCACTCCTTCAGAAACAAAGGCAGGTAACTGCATGCATACGTAGCAGTCCCTTACATCCATTGTCTTTACATATTCATAAAATTATTTTGAAAACACATTATTAGAAAAATCTGTTATTGACCTGTCTTTATGTAAATAATTGTTATCTATTCTAGTTGGAACTACCTTTGGAATCTTCCCTATATTAGTTTTGTTCTCATTATGTCCTTCTAATGTATCTATAGTGACTTTAAAAGAAATAAGAAGAGCAAGGATGCTCCATAAAAGCATTAATAATCCTGTACAACAACAACACATTTTACACCATCTTTTCATGAATGTACATCTATGTTAGCCATCTTTGTTAAAATGGACCGTGTCTTTTGACTTAGCCTCTTTCACTTCACAACTAGTTTTCTAACCTAAGGCTCTAACACCTATTTGGTTCTACCAGTATCTATCTTTTGACTTAATTTCTTATTTTCTTCATCAACAGCTTTCTTGATCTATTCCGTTTGGCATCTCATTATTCTTCACTTTCCTCTCGTCATCCAAATACAGAATTTCCTGAACTTCCGTTTCTTCTTCTCCAATGTCGGACAAGAGAACTCTCAGGATTTCAGATTCTTCCTCTTTTTCAACCACTTTCAGTACAGCCTCATCTGGATTTCCTTGACTATCTGCCTCTTCTCCCTTTTCAGGCAGAGCCACGTACGCGCATTCCGGTGACTTATACTTCTGGTTAGGTTTCCTTGTTCTTTTACTTTCTTTGTTCTCAGTTGTTTCGTCTTCTTATGGTTTTTCTTGACTTGTTACTTCATTCACCTGTTCAGCTCTTGGTGAATTCACTCGTGTCAGTCAATATCTCAATTTCCTTATTTTATTGGGCCAAATGTCATCCTTTGCAACTCTTTTTACTTTACTTCCTTTGTCGTTCTTTTCATTCCTCCAGGCTCTCTTTCTTAGAACTCGACCTTCAGGTATTTCATTTTCACTCTCTTCAGACTCTGTCTCAACTTGCTTTGTCTTTTCAACAATTTCTTCTTCCACCACTTGTTTTGTTTTTCCTACTTCTGTCTCTCCTCGAGTCTCCGACACGCAATCTTCCTGCTGGCTACTTGTCCCTTCACCTAACTGGATGTTGCAGTTCCCTACACCTCCTCGGGGGTCTTCCGCAGAAATCTGTCCCTCTCTCTCTGTACCTATCCCTTGTTCACTTAAATTTGTTATTTCCGGTAGAATTTCTTTCAGTCTCTCATCTGGTACTTCCTTTTCACAAATTTCTTTTATTGTTTCTTCAGTATTTTTCCCACTTTTCTTTCTGTGTTCTTTTCTAGAACCTTGCGTCTCTTGTTCGTTTCCAGAATCGCTGGATTCAGAAATCTGCAATCTTCTTCTCAGAGAGCTACTTCTGGGGACTAAAGTTAGACTTGGTTCTGTTTCCCCCCTTTCAGAGTTTTCTCGTGTTTTTGACTCTTCATCATCTGACTCAGTACTTGATTCTGATTCATCAAAATATTATTTTTCTG
Organism: Triturus cristatus; assembly: GCF_964204655.1. NCBI lineage: Eukaryota > Metazoa > Chordata > Amphibia > Caudata > Salamandridae > Triturus > Triturus cristatus. The sequence continues at coordinate 594,237,219 of NC_140580.1, read as the reverse complement.
TGCTGTCCACTGGATTTGGAATTCTCAATGTGTGACTTGCATGGATCCAGTTTTTCAGTCCGGCACACTTCACAGCTGTTGTCGTGGTCAGAATGACTTGTCTTGGTTTTCCCCACCTTGGAACCAAACAATTTCTTCTTCTGTGGACCTTTATCCTTACCCAGTCACCTGGGCTCAGATCATGGGCTGGCTTCTTTTCAAGTGTGGTGGCATCCGCTCCAACCTGATGAAACACAGAATGAACTGCGTCAGCCAGGCTTTTACAGTATTCCAACACCATGTCATCAGTTATAGTCATCAGCTTGTTGACTGGTATAAATACGTGTCTCATGGCTCGTCCCATGATTATTTCATGAGGACTTAATCCTGTAGTTCTATCTGGAATTGATCTAATAGTCATGAGTACCAGAGGCAAGACATCAGGCCATTTCATACCTGTGCCCAAACACATTTTCCCTATTCTGTTTTTGATAGTACCATTCATCTGTTCAACCACACCAGAAGCCTCTGGTTGGTAGGCACAATGTAGTTTCTGTTGTACATTCAATGCTTCACAAATTAATCCTACGATCTCATTATGGAAATGACCTCCTCAATCTGATTCAATGGTCACTGGGAACCCGAACCTAGGGATGAACTCTCTCAGCAGTAGCTTGGCTACTGTCATCCCATCATTCCTCCTTGTTGGAAAGGCTTCCACCCGCCTAGATTATAGGCAGACCACAACCAAAGCATACCTCAGTCTATTACAGGGAGGCATCTCAATGAAGTCTACTTGCATTCTGGTGAAAGGCCCTCCATCTCGACCTATTGTTCCCAGACTCACTACTGTCTTTCTCCCAGGATTGTATTACTGACATATTAGGCATCTTTGACAAAGACTTTCTGCTACAAGTCTGAATTTTGCATTGTACCAGGTCTGCTTAAATGACCTGATCATGGCATCTCTCCCAATGTGTCCCTGGCCATGATACATCCGTGCCATGGTAGACATCATGCTATCAGGCATAACTGGTCTTCCATCTCGATAGACCCACACGTGATCCTACTCTTTCATTTCCTCATCTCCTGCCTCTTCTTGCAACTGTCTTACCTCTTCCCAAGTTCCTACAATGTTAGTAAACATCAATGAGCAAGAAGACATTTCTCTTTCCTTAGCCCGATTGACCGAATTCTGATTACGTGCACAATACTGTGCCATGTCATTGGCATATCGATTTCCTGTGGTGATATAATCACCACCTTGACTATGAGCAGCACATTTTACAACAGCCAATTGTCTAGGCAGCTGTATCGCCTCAAGCAATTTTCCAACCACTTCAGCATTTTTAATAGGAGTTCCACTCGAGGTCAGGAAACCTCTTTGTAGCCATAGTTGGCCAAAGTCGGGGACCACTCCAAAGCCATACTGGCTATCAGTTATCACAGTCACTCTCACACTTTTCCCAATCTTGCATGCTCTAGTCAAAGCCACAAACTCTGCTACTTGGGCCGATTTTACTCTTTTCAGATAGGATGCTTCTATTACTGCTGCGACTGTGCACACTGCATACGCTGCACTCAGCACTCCTTCATCTGTTCTCAAACATGACCCATCAACAAACATCACAAAATCACTTTCTGGCAAAGGTACATCTTTTATATCTGGTCGTGGTTTTGTACAAAAATCAAGTACATCCAAACAATCATGATCTACTTCATCTCTTACTTCCACATTCTCAGCATCAGGCAACAATGTTGCAGGATTCACATTCAAACATCTTGCAAGACTCACATTAGTTGCACCTAATATGACCTTTTCATACTTAGTCAGCCGACTGTGTGTCATATACTGAGTACGACTCCTTGTTAACAGAATCGCTACATCATGAGGTACAAACACTTTCAATGGATATCCCATCACAATTCCTTCACTCTGCTCCAAACTTCGGCATGTTGCAGCTACCGCTTTCAAACATTCAGGTAAAGCTACAGCTACGGGATCAAGCATTGATGAAAAATATGCAATTGGTCTCCTCAATGCTCCATGCTTCTGTATTAACACAGAAAGTGCACATCCATTTCTCTCACTGCAATACAACTCGAATTCTTTCTCATAGTCAGGCATACCTAATGTAGGTGCTTCACACAAACCATCTCTCAATTTCTAAATGCTGCCAATTCCTCCTTGTTCAACTCAATCGGATCTCTCACATCGCTTCTCGTCAGTCGGTTTGGCAATCAAAGAAGAATTGCTGATCCACTGACGACAGTATCCAACCATTCCCAAAAACATTCTCACCTCTCTTTGAGTCATGGGAGCTCTCATTCCTTTTATAATTCTGATTCTGTCTATTGTTATTTTTCTTAGTCCTTTCTCAATGTTATGCCCTAAGTACTGTACTTCCTTTTTGCAAAACTGTAATTTTGATGGTGACACTTTAAGTCCTCCATCTGCCAAATGATTTAGCAAGGCAATTGTGTCTACCTCACAAGCTTCACGTGTTTTTGACGCCACCAAAAGGTCATCAATGTATTGAACTAACACTGAATTCTCAGGCATTTCTAGACTCTCCAAAGATTTCTTCAATAACTGATTAAATATTGAGGGGCTTTCTGTATACCCCTGTGGGATTCGGCACCATGCCAAAATACGCTCACCAAAACGAAATGCAAAAATTTGCTGACTGTCTTGTTGCAATGGGATGGAAAAGAAAGCATGACACAGATCAATCACTGTATGCCATTCTGCATCATGGGGAATCTGATATAAGATCACTGATGGATTTGGTACAATGGGGCAACATGATACCACAATTTTATTCACCTTTCTCAGATCTTGTACTATCCTGAATTTCCCATTAGGATTTTTCAGTCCCATTATTGGTGAATTACATGGACTACTCATTATTTTTCTCAAAATTCTTTTCCTGATCATTTTCTCTATTACAGGAGTTACTCCTTCAATTGTCTCAGGTGTCAATTTATATTGCGGGACATCTGGGTATGTTACTCCTTCCTTTACTGTTATTTTTATTGGATCTACATTTCTCATTAGCCCTACATCTTCTCCAGTGAAATCCCAAACTTCCGCTTTTACAGACTGTTTCAATTCTTTAGGTAATTCTTTCTTTCTTTCTTAAATCTTTATTTCGATTCAGCGAATCATAAAAGTAATCATACAAATGCATTTAAATCACACAGATTATCTTAAAGAAAGAAATCGTACATTAATAAAAAATACACTATAAACTAGGGAGGATACAATTGCGAATAGGGAAATTGCAACATAATCCTGGCCACAGATAAGCAATTTACACTTCATTTCGGCAGGTGAATTCTTCTAATATACCATACTGCTGCTAGGTACTTGCTAATAGCAAAAACAGTAGAGGGAGATAAATCACTTTTCAGGAGCCTATAGGCATCTAAATGTCGTCTAAATCCCCAATTCCTACAAATAGGAGCGATCCACTTCTTCCTAGATTTAGTGTACATAGGACAAAAAAACATTAAATGAATATCGTCCTCCAGCTCACTAGAGCATGCAGGACAATTTTTTAAGGTAGGTGGGTGCCACTTGCTGGTGAGTGCTCTAACTGGAAGTGCGTTATATCGCCATTGTAAAAATAGTTTTCTCAGGGCGACAGGATTTATATCATTCAGGACGGTTTCCAATCTATAATGGTCCTTAGTGATTAAAAAAGTAGTGGTCATTGATCCCAAATTCTCATTTGCAAGAGATGCCGAGAGATTAGAATTGTGGTATAGTGCAACAAGTTCTTTACGAGGTATAGTCGCACAGGCCTCTAGGGGTTTTGTCCAATGGGTCTGTAGGCCCAGCTTAATAAATTCATTTTTGACATAATTCAGCCATGGGATTTTGCCCAGAGCTGGATGAAGGTAGAGTTCCATAAGTTCAGAGCGATAACTCAAAAGTTCAGGGGTTGTCCAGAGGCGCCTCCAAAAAGTTAAAGGCTTCACGCCAAGTTCTTCCCTTATCGGTCTTAGTCCCATATCGAGCCTCAAGGGAAGTAACGGCGTGCTAGATGGAAGGGCAGACAAGTTCCGTAAGAACTTGTTTTCCGTAGCGGCAATCTCAGTGGCACAGTCAATGCCCCAGAGTTCGCCGCCATAAATTAAAGCCCCACGAGCCTGCATTTTATAAATTTCCAGAGGCGGACCAATCGGATGGGTCATAGATTGGTTCCATAGTTTCAGGATTCCCCCTACCCTTTGATTTAACTTTAAATTTGATTTTATCTGATGGTGGGACCAGGTCATTTTCTCGTTGAGTGTTAGACCCAAATACTCGAAAGTGTGGACTCTTTCTAAGCTGATTCCATTTATGGTGGGATTAGGTCGAAGGGACCTAGGGGGGTTGAAGATCATAAATTTGGTCTTAGCCGTGTTGATCTCCAACCCCCGATCAATACAGAAGGATACAAAACCATCCAAGACACGTTGTAACCCCATAGGGGTCTTAGCTAGAAGCAGCGTGTCATCGGCAAACATAATGGCCGAGATGCCAGTACCCGCAAGGCGTGGAGCGTCTCTATTGGGTACATCATTTAAATGAGAAATGAGACCATTTACATAAAGGCAAAACAGCGTGGGTGCCAAAACACACCCCTGCCTTACCCCTCTTTCGACAGGGAAACTGGCTGAGAGGCTGCCATCTCTACCACATCTTACCCTCGCATAATTATTAGTATGGAGGCGCACCAGTATGTGCAAGAGAGGCCCTGGAAGGCCTAAATCTTGTAGCACGGTCCATAATTTTGTGCGGGGAACTAAGTCGAAAGCCGCGCGGAGATCGACAAAAACTGTATAGAGGGACCCCCCCTCTATCTTTACTGTTTTCCAGAAGAGCATACACAACCTAAAAATCTGATCAGTTGTGGAGACGCTCTTTCGGAAGCCAGCTTGGTAGTTGCTCAAGATCTCAGATGACTCGACCCATTCCATAATACGATTCAGGATCAGCCTCGAGAAAAGTTTTTGTGCAACATCTATCAAGCTAATAGGCCTGTAATTCCCTGGCAACAATGGGGACCCTTTTTTGAAAATAGGCACAACTTTGGCGCCTAGCCAAGTAGAAGGGATAGGCAAACCGTCAAGGATAGCATTAAACAGTAATGTAAGATATGGTGCCCATACTCTAGGTTCGTGTTTATACAAATCACCTGGTACCCCATCCAACCCTGGTGCTTTCCCAGCAGGAAGTTGGGAGATTGCAAGCTGGGTTTCAGTTAACGTAAAAATTAGCTGATCCTGGCTTGGTACTGCATATAATGGGCTCGCTGGGGCAGACATCGGGCCCCTATAGAGAGTGCTAAAGTGGGTTTCCCAGGCTTCTGGGGCAATGTTATTAATTACAATTGCAGGAGGTTCGGTTGTGCCAGTAGATACAATCAACCAAAATCTCCTTGAATCTCTAGATTTTAGGGCAGATGTTAAATTCTCCCAATTTTCAGAAGCCCATTCCAATTTGGCAAAATGTATCAGGGATCTATAAATCTGTCTCTTGTGTTGGATGTCAGCCTTAGAGGCTTTCTTCTTTATAGCACCGAGCAGGTCGCTCTTGGCCGATCTACAGGTCTTGTTATACCAGTTGGGCTGGTTGATGAATCCCTTTTTACAAGGAATGATAGGGTTAAATAACCCAGACAACATAAGAAACAATTCCTGATGGGCAGTAGCCAATTTCTCGTGATAGTTTGGAGGGGAATACTGCTCTAGAACCTCCGCTATATTGTTTAGAACCGAGGCAACTGCAGCATAAACTTGGGATATTTCTTTATCATTGCGAACCAATTTGGTCCATTTAATTCTCCGCTTATTATTTGAGAGAATAGCTGAGTCCGATGGCTCCGAATTAGGTGGTGACGCTAAATCTAGAGGGCACAGACCAGATAAGGAGACATCCAGTATAAGAGGATTATGGTCACTCTCCCCCCTTGGGATGACTTGAAAATCAAGGACTCTATTCCAGTCCTTGGCTTGAACAAAAATATAATCAAGTCTGGCCTCTCTACCTGGTTTAATAAATGTGGGCTTAGGGGGATTATCTAGAATAGTTTGTCCATTGCAAGCCCTAATAGAGTGGACCATTGTCAAGGAGGTAATCTGGATAGCCAAAGGTGTCCAGGCCCTAGCCATTGGACCTGAAACCTGAGGAATATTCCAGATTTCGTCCTCTTCTAGGTTTATTTGGTCCACCAAGCCCTCGAGTGGTTCAAAATGAGAGTTAAAATCACCAGCTATAAGAAGCATTATGTGGTCGGGTATTCCAGTTAAGACATTCGAAAGGGCCTCAATCACCCGGGATTCCGCACAAAAATTCACGGGTCTGGCGTATACATTAATCACCGCCAGTTTGTTATCTAAGCCCCAATCCAATATCAAGCATAGAATATCATCAGACCCGGTTTCAAAATTAGTAACAGTACATCCTAGGTGAGTAGCAACCCAAATAGTCAAACCGCCAGAAGGGCGGCCACGACCACCCCACACCGCCGGAATTGAATAAGTAGCATAACCCAATCGATGGTAATCTTGTCTTGCCCAGGTTTCTTGAAAGCAACAAATTTGGTGGAGATCTATAAAGGAGCCCCAAATTGGGCAATCAAGTTTACTGGGTAGACCGGCTATGTTCCATGAGAGCACTTTGTATTTTGTTGTGCAATTGGAAGGAGCTACGAGAGTTTTACAAGCGGAAGGCTCGCACAAATTCGGAGAAGTAGGAGTGGTAATAGGAACAGGGATAGAAACAGGAGAGGTGGAGTGGCAATTAGGAAGTGGAAGCACTGGAGGAGATAGAACAGAAGTAGAGCCTTCCTGGGGAAGTCAATCGACATCCTCGAGACAGGCATACCTGTTAAAAGTTGAGAAGCCAGAAGACAAAGGCTCATCGATATGGACGCGCCTAGGCCTGCCTCTAGCCCCATCGCCCCCAACTTTAAACTATCATCCATATCATCCTGGAAGAAAGTGTGAGTTGGGGGATAGAAAAAAGACAGAGGTAAAGAATTAATAAGGGAGGTACTGTTACCACCAGTCCAATTAAGAATATAAGGAGCTGTTAGGCGGTTGCTGAAATTAACCAAAATACAGTCACCCTTAATATTCTTTGCAGTGCTACCGAGCCAAGGAACCCTTCTAACCATTAGAACCTGTGACCTTATATTTGGGGGGAGAGGCCTATGCTTGTTAAGCCAGTTAATGACTTTGTTTTTTAAAGATGCATAGGATTCAGGCGATGAATTAATAAGTTCCGGGACGCCTGTTAAAACAACAACATAAGGTGAGGCTTCTGGTGGGAGATTGATTATATTTCTCCTATTTGTCAGAGCCGTATTTGAATTAATGTTGGCTCTTGGATCCTTATTATTTTGGTCCGAATCTGCATGTTGTGGGTTGGGTACTGTAACTAAGTTCTTAGTTAAGGATTGTGATTGACATTGGGCAGGCACAGAGGATGTATGTTGCAAGGCAGAGGATAACAGCAGAGAAATAGTTGGAGTAGGTTCTGGTATGTTTGACTTGGGATCACGAGTTCCAAGTGGAAGGATTTCCTTCCTTTGGAGTGGGTTTGGGGAGCCTAAGGGAATAGGAAGGGAGGGAAAATGTGAGTCCTCTTTTCTTGCTTCGCATACAGCACACGGTTTGGCTCTGCTCACTAATACGTTTGCCGGGGCAGCCCTGATGAGTCACAACAGCTACACGTTGTGACGAAACACGTGTCGGCTGATTAATTTCTTTTGTACTTTGAACTGAAACATTTTCATTAAAGGAATCTTACACGCTACACGACCTGATGTCGACCAGTGTTTATCCATATTAATTTTCTTTTCACACCTTCTGGCTTATGTTGAACACATACAGAACCTAATACTACCCATACGTGTGCACAGGATCTCACTTTCAGTTTTGCTGTGGGTCTCGACCTACACATTGCAGGGGTAACTTTATTGGGTTTGTCGCCCCTGACCTAGCTGCACCGGATACTATTGCTCACTATACCCTACACGTACACGCCTGAGCGCCAAGCTTCCTCCAAACTAATCAAACCCTCACTATTGTCTAGGTACCTATATCCTCTGCCATTTCTTTGTCTCTCTCGTTCATGCATTTCGTCTTCCCATTCCGTCAAAGCCTCAAACTGTGTCGATCTAGGTCTTGGTTCTAAATTCATCATTTTCTCTCTCAAATTTCTCAAAACAGCCAAATTAAATGAACCATGTTCTGGAAAAGCTAATACTCCGTCCTCTTTTGTGTATCTCACCCAATTGTCTAACCAAATACAAGTATGATACCCATATTTCGCAATCATAAAGGATGCGGGGGTTTTCGGTGGAGGAAGTAACTGTCCTTCTCTAGTTTTGACCGGTTTGTCCTTTTTATACCACTTCTTGATTCTTCCTAACCATGACTTTTTCTCTTTTTCTGGTGGATCGTAATACATTTTCTTGTCTTTCGTGTATCACTATACTCTCTTTACAACTGTACCGTTACTCAATCCAATCACAGCGCGACTCACACTAACGCACCAATTCAGAGCGTCTACGTCACTGTCACAATCCTCAAATCCCAGTGCGACTCACACTAACGCACCAATAATGAGCGTCTAAGTCACCCTGTATTTCTCCACTCCTAGCGCAACGTACACTAACGCACCATTCCGGAGCGTTTCACAGTTCTGACCGACTGTCCAATCCCAGCCCGGTCGTTCTGACGCCAGCAGCCGCTGCGGCAGCTCTTGCTCCTGTCTACCCCTCCTTTACAAATCTGCTCAGTAAGTTTTTGTTTCAATTTCTACACTTCTGTTAGTAACAACATAGAAACGTCTCCATTGTCTGCTTCGCTAACCAAAGAATAGCAAAAGACCTTTCTCACGAGAATCCCGTCTTTCCCGAGAGCAACGCTTACCTCTGCCCTACTACTTCCGTTGATAAAGTAGCACATCCCTCTACTTCACCTTTCTAACAAGCATTAGCTAATTGTTTCTCTAGTATTTAAGACACATAGTTGGAGACCCAATGCTCCTGAGAAATAAACCCAGAGTTTCGCAATTAACCCAAATGCTATTTCATTCATGCACTTTCATACTAGAAAATGTAGTACATTCATATAGAATCCTGTCTTTCCCGAGAACAGCGAACAATCTGTCCTACTACAGAATTATGACATGCGTTAACAAAGTAGCCCTTACCTCTGCTTTGTCCTTCTAACAAGCTCAGAGAATACCTATTACCTTTCCAGTGATAAGCGTTATCGGAATGCCAGTTGGATCCCTGGTAACTAAGACCAGAACTTCACAGGTAACCTTCGCTATCATACACACTTTTCTCACACTATAAATGTCTTCTAATGGCAACACACGACGATGCTACCGAATCGAACCCAGACAATGCGTCGTGCAACTTCAATTATCACACATTTCCCCTGTGTACCTACAGGGCAACAACAATTCCGTCTTTCCCGAGAGCAGCGCTTACCTCTGCTCTACTACGGAACCGTTACAAACTTCTGACTTCCTACATCCCAGAAGCCGTGCAAACAACATATAACTAAACGCAACTCAACATAGAGTGTTAGTACATAAATCAATATCAATCAATAACCAATAATCAATAAGCAATGTACAAGCAATAATCACCAAACCAAAACAATAACAACCATCTTCTGCTACCAGAAAAACTGCAGCAGCTTGGAGTACAAATCCCTCCCTCCGTCACAGACCAAAGATCTCACAAACATACACTATCCATACATTCGCTGGTGGGGCCCATAACACCAACATTCACTCACCATCAATCTGTGTTTCTCGGGAGGCGATTATCTTCCAAACGCTGACATGAAAGGAATTACCTTTTTACCCTAATGAGCAACTAATCTACGCAACCTTCTGATACTCATTAGGCCCTGAACTTCACTTTTTAGTATTCCTCTCATAAATTGGGATGGATCAGTAAGTTGCAGGTTTAGGTTGACTTCCAATTCTCTAATTTACCTTTAAATTAATACATTTTCAATGAATAAACAACCCAACTCATTCTGTAGTTGATCAATTCAATCTTTATCTAATTAATGCAAATTAAATCATTCATTTAATCAAGTCGCCAATCATATTTACCTATTCTGGCTAATTGTCGTCCTCTAAGTCAAATCTGGTAGTCTCGCAAATCTATGCCCATCAAATTTAGTAATTTCAGTTCATCAGGAGTTTGGGCATTAATTCAGTCTGTCAGAGATTCAGGGAAACAGCTGTCCTGCAGCGTCACCGTCCTCTCCGTCAGCATAACGTCAGGAAATCGAGAAAAGCCAAAAACGAACCCGCACCAACCTCTCTATTCTACCATAATTTATAGTAAAAATCATTGACAAAATGTAACAAGTATGGGCTTTCAGCTCCTCTGATTGGACAATCGAAAATTGTCTGACAGGGTTCTCACAAAATAATGTCTCTTAGATCATCAGTCTTGCTTGTTCCGGTATTAAGAGGCGTCTTATTGTTCTTTCTGAAAGCTGGCTTGCTTCCCAGGGCGACCTTGGTGGGTACAGTCTGGTTAGGTTTATGATGAGGCCACTGTAGCTGGCGTTAGCGCAGGCGCACTTCACCACAAACCTCGTGTAGCGTCGACGGTCAAATTAGATACCGGAGGCAGCCATTTTGTGGCAGGCCCAAATGGTCAACTTAAGCAATAGAAACACAAAACGCAATTAATACATAAAAATAAGTAATAAAATGTTATTCCCTCGCTAATACCCATATGTGTATGTATTTATCTAGCAATAAGCAACACTCAAGCGGTTTATACTTACTAAATAAAGCACAAATCACAAATACATCACAAAAGCAACATATATCATACAATATTCTAATTGTCTATCATTAGTATGCGTACATAATTTAGTTTACGAATTAATAAAGTCATGCAAAGCAATCCCACATGTATTTCAGTCATTAATAAGGTTGATTAATAATTTCCACTTGAATCCATTAGTTTGATTATAATTGAGTAATTAATTTAATTAGCATAAAAATGCAAAAATGGGGAGGGTATACAAAATTTTTGTGAATTACCCACTCCAGCAATTTCATACACCATCCATCACACACCCAGAAAAGCCCCAATCACCAGTAGTCTGCCTTGTTATTCCAACAATGTAATGACTCCATAATACAACCTTAAGAACAATTCCAAACATAATAACTAACTTTCTAAAGCACACCTTATTTTAAACTTTCTTAACTATTAACGGTGGTGGGTTTTAAGGTTCACTTAATTCAAAGGGGCTGAAGGGAGCACCTTAACTATACAATCTCATGCCTTGTTAGTTTTTGTTGCAAGGCCACTGTTAACAAATTAGTCCTTATTAACTGCATCTCCTCTATCAAAATTACCATTTATACACCAACAGGGCCCATCTGACAAAACTTGTCAGTCTATTCTCAACCATCTCTCCATTGCAAATTACCCATGGAGAGCCCCACTTGCTGAAGTCTAGCAAGACGGTACACCGTTGACTGTTTTGATTGCTCCTCATTGGATTTAATATAAAATGGTGAAACAATTAAAATGCAGCATGCCCACACAGTACATTCTAAAACAGAATCTGACTCCTGTGCTTTAAAGGTAAACTTTCCTGACTATCTTGAGCAACTGAGGCAGAACATATTATTTTAAACTATGGAGGGGTCTTTAGATGATAAAAAGGGCCTATTTATAATTTCCCTAACTTCAGCTTCATGTTGAATGTCTCAGCGTTAGATTGTCATCAACCCCTGACTGTTGTGTCTAAGTAGCTGGCGAAACAGGAACAACAAATGCCTTACCACGCATACCTAAACAATGCGGTCTAAACCACAAATATGTCTTAACAATGCATGCTTTTATCACGCATACCATTACCACGCATACTCATAGACATAAATTCCTACTATCATTACCATGCATACCTTTACCAAAAATACCGTTACAAATCAGCTTTATTGTACATAAATAAATGTGTTTCTGCACTAAATATTTGCAAAAAATAGGTTATTGATTTTTTTCTAAAAAGTTTACCTCCAAAAACTATTTTGCCACTAAATATTGTCGGAGACAGCAAAATATAATACATCTATAACTTGAACAAATGTATCTCCAACGATCCCATTTCCACAGTAGTCCACCCTTTGTTTTAATGCTAGAGATACAGCCTGTCCAAAATTAAAATTGCTGTCGTACTTTGTGCGGAACTGTAATAAACTATTTTTTTTCGGGTAACATACCTCAGGGCAGGTGCTGGGCAGAGTCTGGGGGCAAATTTACTATTCTAACTCTGCTGAGGGCGTCCCTCAGGGCAGGTGCTAGACGGTGACAGGGGGTAAATTTACTACTTTAATTTCGCTGAGGGTGTCTCCTAGAGCATGTGCTGGATAGTGACTGGGGCCAAATTTACTCTTCTAATTCTGCTGGGGGCGTTCCTCAGGGCAGGTGCTGGACAGTTATGGGGGCAAATTTACTATTCTAACTCTGCTGGAGGCACACCATAACAAACAAAAATCATCAGAAGACAACACCATATTTAAAGTAAGTCAACATAAAAAAAGATGACGCTAACAAACCAAAGCTGAACAATACCAAAGAGTATAAAACTAATAACATATTTCATGTTTTTTTTCTTCACAAACAGAAAAACTCCAACAATGAAAGTCCAAAATCACCTGCACCCTATAATAAAGTCAGAATCCAAAATCGCAGACCTCCTCCTAAAGTACCAAGACAGACCATACCACAGATAAATAGATATCACCTTTCCATTTGTCCTTCTGTAACAAAATAATTTTTTTATTAGTAAAAAATGCTAGCAAACAATGCAACTTCACATTTTCAACAAGGTATCTAAACTGTTCATTTTCTCCACAGGAAGCCAAAATTAATAGAAGCAAGATAAAATATACAATAAATAAAATATCTTACATACATCTCCAATGAACCTTGTGGTACAGTTTTGAGAGAGGTATCACAAAACATTCCCATGCATGTGGCTAGTAGTATGCCCACAATTCTATGTCAGGACCCGGTGATGAGGATTAGGCTTTTCTCTCTTCACTTTTTATTTCCAGAAGCCTTTAACACCTAAGATTTAAACCACTAACTACATTTCCCATAAGCACTTGGGAAAGAAATCCATCCAATCAGTAGAGGTGCCATCACCACAACAGCCCCGGGTGAGTCTCTAACCCCCTCTTTGCTGCTCCTGCAGCTGACAGATGAGATTTTTTGATCTTGTAATCCTTGTGAGTTTATGCGGTTTCAGCATGGAGAGTTAAAGGAGGGATGCAATCCCTGCTTTTAAACCTCTGCACTGCTTAACAGTTGTGCCTCAATGGTTTCTTGCCTTTCAGCGTGGCCTCGGCAACGTTATTCGCTCCTATGCAGCTGCTTCAGTGTGGTGCACGGTGCAGTCAGCTGACCACTAGGGGGTCCACGCACAGCATCAGAATGCGCTCCGCGCATCACAATCTCCCGGCAGCCAGCGTGTCTGCTCCGCAGTAGTGTACGTGGGAAGTCTATACGCTTGTTTTGAACACATGTTTCCTAAAACAGCCACCTCCTGGAGATTGACACCCACGAAGCGGGTAAGATCAAACTTGTACAGAGGTAGCTTAGTGGGACAAGTTCCCAGGTGGAGAAATCAACTTCAGTTAAATGAGAGGTTTGTCCCAAGGCCTTAAGGTCTTATCATTACACCAGTCTCACAAGGTGTCCCCTTTTTTACTGCCTCAGATACATTTAGATATATCTATATAGAGATATTGACAGGACTAACCTACAGGAAATCCTGGCTGAGGCCACGGCCCTGGCAGGAGATAGGGTACCTACCCTCCTGTTCGCAGATAATACTCTGTTGATCTCCAAGACCCCGGTAGGGTTACAGAGACTCTTAGATAGGTTCCAGATCTTCTGTACCTCAAGGGGGCTGATTATCAACACCACAAAGACTAAATTGATGACATTCAACCCCTATGAGCCTTTCAGGCACATCTTTACCTTGGGTGGAACGCGTTTGGAGAGAGTCAGCACTTTTGATTACCTGGGCATCCGACTCTCCGAAACAATGCACTGGAATAAGATGCTCCTGAATCATAAACGTGTGGCTGGGGCAATAGACAGAGAACATCGCCCCTCACAGGGCAGACCTGTTGCCCCAGCACTCACGATCTACGCCGCCGCAAAGGCAGTTAGTTCGGCCCTCTGCGGTGCGGAACTGTGGGGTTCAACAATGGGCAAGAGATCTGTAGATCCGAACACAAGTTTCTGAGAGAGTCAGTGAGCCTTCCCCGAAATGTCCCACTCAAGCCCTTGATGAGTGATATGGGAAGACACTCCTACAGAGACATTGCTAGATCAAGACCACTGTTTTTTTGGGCCCGACTGCTGCGAACTGCCGAACTTGCCAAAGATGCCGCCGCATTTAAAGAGGTAATTATCTTAGACGGCAACCACAGGGTTGGTTAGATTAACAATGTTAAGAAATTAGTATTTGCCCTAGGCCTTAAAGACTCTTGGGAAGGCCAGAACCCACCCTGCAAGGACGATCTCAAAAAAGCATATTGGGCTTGGGTTGACACACAGGATTTCAGTAATCCCAGAGCAGGTAGGATGGCAGACAATTTTTACCAATTTAAGCAGCACATACAGCTGGAACCTTATTTAGATTTTATCCAGATCCCAAGAGATAGGGCATACGGTTTAGGCTCGGCTCCCTTTTAGTTCGCGAGCTCACTGCAAAATGGAGTCCTCCTTGTCAGAAAATTGCAGATTGCCCCTGCTGTGAGACATCAAAAGAGAGTGTGGCCCACCTCATGTTCGCATGCCCAGCATACTCCTGGGCTAGGTCAAGATGGATAAAACCGATCTGTAGACAGCTGGGTACTTCAGATCACTGTGTTGCTCTGCAGATCCTGAGATCAGATTCAAGAGCTCCCTTTTCTCTGTGGTGTGGCAAAGGACTTTAGCTGCATTTGGCTTGTCAGGACTAAATTTTTGCATAGGGATGCATGATTTTACACTGCAAATGCATTTTTATATACTCTCAAGTGTCATCAAATAGCTGAAAAAGATGTAATGTTTTTTATCTTCACTTACCTAGTTTTATTCACTAATTACATTTTACTATTTATCAAATGTACAAATGAATTCTCCATCTCGACTTAGGTATTAGTGTGTTATTGTTAATTATTATCAACAAAATGATCAATCCTTTGTATATCATGCTTGGAGGGAATGTACATACTTACTTTCATTATTGTGTTTATGATAACTCGTACCTTTTATTTCTGGAATGTAAGAATTATGTTGTTTTTATGATAATTGTTATCAAAATAAAGCTACTTGACTGTCTGACTGACAGGAATAACCATCCTTATGGAGTCCTTTGAGGATGCTGAAGAATATTTTGAGGAGGAGGAAGAATCTTTCCTCTCTATTGATGACCAATTTTGTCAAGATATGGCTGACTCCATTTTTAGAGTGGTATCATGTGTGGTGGCACCCTTGGAGAAGAACATTCTAGCACTGCAGGCGCAATGCCAACAACCCTTCAGCCAGAGGGAAGACTCTTCTGGGCCCCAGGCCTCTGCACCTCCAGGGCATCCCCTCTCCCATAACGATGGTAAACAGAAGCACACAAACATGTCAGGGGTAGATCACGATGCTTTCGCCTGTCTTAAAATTGTGTTTATGGATTCGCAGTCCCCTCCCTCAGAATCTATACCTAGTACTTCCAGGGCTACCCACCCTTCCCCTGCACCCACAGATCCCAGGGTAGGGGATGACTCTACCAATCCCTCGGACAAGGATGGAAACTCCAGTAGACCATGGGGCCCATCTGCCTCCCCTTGTTTAATGAGCCTAAGAAACAGTCACTTTCTGATTCAGCTATGTTGGACCTGGACAAATTGCTTTACCCACATTCTGTGGAGTGGTGTCTGACCCCTAAGGTGGCCTCTACATGGCGGCCAGGCTGCGTAAGCCCCTAGATAAGGAGGTGAGGAGCTGTTTGAGAGCTGAATATCCTAGACCAGTTTTTAGACGATAATGTAATTCTCATGCCGGTGGTGGACTCCAAGATGGCCACTTTCTAGCGAAATGTATTTGTAATCCCAAGAAAGGCATTGACAGGCCGTTGTGCTTCTGCCAGAGCAAGCTTCTTGGCGTAGCTCCCCCTCTCACCAAAAAACTGGATATAGTGGAGGACGATAAAGCATCAGGTTCTTTGATTTCCCCAGAGGTGCTGTCCAGCTGGGCCCAGTGGGCCCCATTTTCTTAGGGAATGCTAATTGCGCAATCTCAACAGAAAGGCGTAGATCGCTCCTGATTAAATTAGACCCGAAGTTAGGGGAACTAGCGATGACAGAGGCAGGCCCTGTAGCCCAGGGGAACCTAATGGGGACTCATTTATTAAAGAACTGAGTAAGTTTGTGAACAATTTCAGCTCATTAGACAAGGCCCATACCACTTTCAAGCGTATTTTCACACCTAAACTTTTTCGGGGATCTGGTCGTGGTGCTAGGCGCTCGACCAGACGAAGTTTCCATCAAGCCTCCTCCAGGACGATAGAGTCCCGTCGGTAACAGTGGCAGGATGCCATCTTCAAGATGACAGAGGGGGCTCCGGCTACAGTGGCAATGACGCATTCAACAACTCACAAGGTGAGGGTGCAGAATTCAGAGGCCTTGAAAATTGTTGGTCGTTTGGAGCAATTTGCACACAACTGGGAGGCCTAATCGTCGGATGCTTGGCTCCTTCAGACAGTTTGGGGGTCCCAGATAGAATTCTGTGGGGTTCCCTCATAACCATGCCATCCAGTTCCCCTGGTTTTCCCTCGGGATCAGTCCGAGTTGGTGGGTCCAAAAACTATCCATCTTTGGGAAAACAGGACGACCCGAACAAATACACTGCAACCCAAGGGGATTTCTAAGCAAGCCCTTTCTGGTAGAGAAGTGAGACGGGGGTCAACGGCTGGTGATAAATCTCAAAGAGTTCAATGAGTGGCTGGTCTACCATCACTTCAAGATGGAAGGCATCCATCTCCTCAGGGATCTTTTGAAAGTTTCTGATTGGATAGTCCACTTGGACCTCAAGGACGCCTACCTAACAATCCCCATCTTTCCTCCCCATGGGTGTTTTTTTATAATTTCTATGCAGATGGAAAATATTTGAATTCACCTCTCTTCCTTTTGGTCTGTCTTCTGCTCCTTAGTGTTTCACCAAAGTAATGAAACTGGTGGTGGACCATCTCAGGGCCCAAGGGATGAGGTTAATCATCTACTTGGATGATATCTTACTCATGAATCACTGTCCCATACATTTGAGAGAACAACTACAGATGACCATCAAACTGTTAGAAGGTCTGTGTTTTGTCATCAACGGAGGTAAATCCTCCCTCATCCCGACACAAAGTTTACAATTCCTGGGGTTCCTCGTGGACTTGGTGAAGGCTACCCTTAGTCTCCCATCTCGCAAGTTGACCAAAATCAAAAAAGAACTCAGGAACACATTGTCCAGTTCACACATTTTATCACGTCACTCTGCATGGATAGTCGGACTGCTTTCGCCCCCCATTCAGGCCATATTCCTGGGCCCCCTCCATTACCAGGCACTGCATCAGCTAAAGATATCTCATCTGCAACAGGGCCTATCCCACTCTCAGTCAGTCCCGCTTTCAGGGAAGGCAGGAGACAAATTGCAATGGTGGGTTTCCCACATGGAGGCTTGGAATGGTCGGACGATCTTGGGCTCCCAACCAGACCTGATGATAGAATCAGATGCCAGTGGTTCAGGATGGGGAGCTCGCTGCAGTGAATTTGTCATAGGCAGAAAGTGGTTCTCCGTGGAACAAGACCTACACATAAACTGCCGGTACCTAATGGTGGGTTAATTCGTAATCAAATGCTGGACCAAAGACAAGGCTCAGTGCTCTTTTCTTCTCAAGATGGACAATGTAGCGGCAGCTCAGTATGTCAACCATCTGGGAGGGACGAGATTGAAGGCTTTTTCTTATGTAGCTTGTACTGTATGGGCTTATTGGCTAGCTCATCAGATTTCAGTGTCAGAAGAACATCTGCCAGGGAAGGCCAATCAAGTGGCAGATTGGCACTCTCGACATTGCGCTGGGAAGTTACATCTACAGGTGTTTCAACAAATTCAGGACAGGTGGGGACCATTCTCCATCGATCTGGTTTTTCAACTGGACAGATACTGCAGTTGGAGGCCAAATCCAAATGCAGTGGCGACAGACGCAATTCTCTAAGACTGGAACATGGAACAAATGTACCATCATGTACCTAAGTCTACCGCTATGTAACAGTATGTACCAATTAACGAAAATTGCAAATAAAAATGTTTACAAATAAATAAAAAGACTGTAACTTGGAGGTGGGAAATGCCTTCCTTTCATTTGCGATGATAATGCATCTGTGCACCCAAGTGAAGAGGCAGCAGGTGGATCAGGTGGTGTTTGGAGATCTCAAGTATGGTTTCCAGTTCTGGTGGAACATTATTGGGATTTTCCAATCCCTCTTCTCCTGTGTCCGGATCTCCTCCAAGATCCCCAGGGCAATGCTCACCATCTGGTTCTGCGGGCTCCCTGTGTCTCATGACCTGTAGGATTTCCGAGGACGCTGGAAAATCCCAGGCATTTCAGGATCGCCTTCCTCTTTGCTTGCTGAGGCCTGGGCAGAAAGTATAAGTAAACGGTACCGGTCTGCCTGGACAAGGTGGCTGGGTTGGTGTCCCCAATGCCACATGGATCCCCTGGGGACGGATATTGTCTATATACTGAATTTCTTGGTGGATTTGACCTAAAATGGTTTGGCTTATAGATCCGCAAATACTTTTTGGTCAGCTATTTCAGTGGGCATTATTCCGGTTGTTGGGCATCCAGTCCGAGAACACCCCCATGGTGTGCAAACTCATGAGGCGTATCTGGTTATCATTTGCCCTGAACCCAGATATTCCAGTTTATGGGATGTAAATAATGTCTTGAATCTTTTCAAATCATGGCCATCGAATAAATACCTGTTGAGAAAACAACTGTCTGCAAAGTTGACCACTCTACTGTGTTCAATTTCTTGTCGAAGGGTCTTGGATGTTGGAGCTCTGGATTTAACAGGTAGAGTATTTACTCCGGAAAGGGTATCTTTCCATAATGCTCGAAGTACAAAGAGTAACTCAAGAATCGTATAAATATCTGGCATATCGAGATGTTCCAAAATTGTGTGTGGTTAGGACCATGAAAGCATGTGAAACAATCACGGAGGATATCCGTCCTCGTGGGGAGAGACAATTGTTGATTGCACTCACTAAACCTCATAAAATGGTTTCTTCCCCACGATTGCCAGATGGGTCCGATGAGTGATGCAGGAGGATGTATTGATACTTCCAAATTTGGTGCTCATTCTGAGAGACGCCATGATTTTTACGGCAGGGGCAGCTCCTCCATAATGGCGGAGGAGCATTGCCCCACTCATCAGAGCCAGTCAAGGCTTTCATCAGTTTGTTTTTAGTCTCCAAAAAGACAGATAGGAGAACAGTCAATGGTTGGTGCATCTCCATTTCTAGATGGATGCAAAACATTTGTTCCTGGATATTTTTCAAGTGAACAGATGAATAGTGCAGCAAGATCTAACTCTGGAAAATTTCATAGCTCCTCTTTGGAAACCTTTTCGTCTTTTTTAGCTTCACATGGGGTAGGCAGACCTTGGACTTTTCCAGTGTGCCTACTGTAACTTCTTCAGTCACTTGGTGCTACACCAAGGTTTTGAAAACAATCATAATCTTTTTGAAGTGCAGATCAATTTGTAGGAGTGTCCGTCTCAGAAACATATTAATTGAACAACAGAAGACTAGCTAATTAACAGGTTGCTATAGCAGAGGCTTGAATAAAGGACATCCATTTTAATAGGTTTAACAAAAAACAAATAGCAGAGAGCAGGCTGCACCTCAAGGAGTCTTGGGACTCTGGGGTTACCAGCAAGAACTATAAGAACAATGGCACAAAATGGTAACAGCAAGAACTATAAGAACAATGGCACAAAATGGTGTATGGAATTAAATTTGAATCCCTCTGCAACAGCGGTAGATTACAACTTGAATTTCTTTTTATAGCTCGTTCAGCAACACAAAGCATATTGACGGTGAATTCAAACAACTTCGCTAGTCCAGCATGCCTGTTCACAGAACTTGAAGAGGTGAGCATTCTCAGCTTTGTAGATTTCTGAAGAAGGTTAAACACCTTATTCCTCCCCAACATCTAAATTTGGAACTGAGGGACGTGAACATTGACAGGGACGCACAATCAGGCAGTCTTGGAAGCCCACATCAGGGTAGGTTCTCAGAGGAATAACAGGGTTCGTTTTACTCCTACACCTCTTTTTACCCCTCCCTGGTTGTCTCTTACTAACAGTTTCTCTGCCTTCTCTATTTTGAAGGAAAATTACTTACAATCCCTGAACACCATTGACTCCTGCAAACCCTGGACAAATATAGCTCCCTTAACCTTGACACCTCTCCTAGTTTTCCATTTGTTATAGGTTATAGCAAATACCTCAGACTTTAGGACGTCCGCACCTAATTTAGATGCCTTAAGTGCCAAGGGTATAGTTGTTTCTTCACACTGTAATGATGCCCTCCTTTTCAAAGTATTGACTTGGAATATCGTGAGGATACAATTGAAACTTGACAACGTAGGATGCTGTAATTGATCTGGGGTTATGAGTTAGTCTTCCTTCAAGAAACATCTTCGCTAACAGACTTTCATATTAAAGGGTTTTGCTCCTTCTGTAACCCTACTCTGTCAGTCTCCTCAGGGAGGGCTAGAACAGCGAATATATTACATTACAACCCAAACAATTACAACGTGGTTCTTACATCGCAACTACCATTACACCGCATGATTTTACAACTCATGCCATCACAACACATTTTTAAAAACTACCATTACAATGCATTCCATTACAACACATACCATTACAACACATACCATTATAACGCATACTGCTTTTAGGGCAACAGCAGGGTGAGTGTTGGATAGTGTAGGGGTAAAAATTACTATTCCCACTCCAGTGAGTGCAACAGTAGGGTAAGTGTTGGATAGTGTAGGGGTAAAAATTACTATTCCCACTCCAGTAAGTGCAACAGTAGAAAAAGTGTTGGATAGTGTAGGGATAAAAATTACTATTCCCATCTACACCAAAACCCATTCCCACCCTAAAACAAAAAAATCTCCATTATTTACCTTATAATGCGCTGTAATGGCATGCGTTGTAATGGTATGCCTTGTAATGGCATGCGTTGTAGTGGCATGCGTTGTAGTGACATGCGTTGTAATGCATGCATTGTACTGGCATGCGATGTGAAGGTAGTTGTGTTGTAACAGTTGCATTGTCAAATCAGTGCGATGTAATGACTGTGTTGTAATGGATGTTTCCCGGCCCAGCAATCCTGATTTCTCTCAATTGTAACAGGGTAAAAGTTAAGCCATTAGATTCTACACCATGGTTTCAATCAATACTGTTAACCGGCTTAGAACCTGTTGATATTTAGGAGATCAACTTTTATCATAATGTTTTCAATCAGAATAACACACATGCTATTGATATGCTTAACGAGGCAATCCAGAAGAGAAATACTGCAGAACATGTTTCATGTAATTTATGTGCAGGGGATTTTAATTGTCACTCTTGCAATCTCAGCAGTACAAGTGTGTGTAGTTTGGTAAATGAGGCTGGTCAACCTACAGGCCACTTTAGACGCTCAATGCAGGGTGATGCCTTAAATAACATTGCCTTCTCAAACAACTTAATCTTTTTGTCAGATTGTGCCAAAGAGGATCTTCTTACTTATCCTACTTTCTTGGGTGGATTGAAAGCAAACACAATAGAGTTGATGTGGTTAGCCAGAAGCTATAGTCATTTGTTAGTGATTTTAACATGAGACCGAACTGCGTTAATGATCATTAGTCCTTGGCAGCAAGTTTGAAGTTGAAGTACAAGGTAGGAAATCCACAACCCGTAAAAACTCCCATAACATACAATAAAGACCAAGGTCTCAAACTGAAATGGGAGCAGATTATTTCAGTGGCCTTTGAAGCCAAACCAATAAGTGAAAACGCCAGCTTGATTGATAACTGCCTTGCCTGTTAGATGAGCCTTCCCCTGATGCTTTGATAAGGGACTTTGAGTGGCTTTGCCAAGCCATCGCATCAGAGCTGACGGTGAAACTTCCCACTCAGCTTTACCACTAAGCTTTACCGCTGGTTTAATAGTGCATGCAGTAAAGTACATAAACATCTTAAAGCTGCATTAAATGAAGTCCCCAGAAACAGGGACTGAGTTAGGATAGTACGGAAAAATGATGAACCTATTCTTGGTGTAAGGAAGGTATAACTTAGGGCCAAAGCCTGGTCTGAGCTCTTGGCCGCCAGGCACTACAAAGACTCAAAAAAATGTTGGGATGTTATTAATCACCTGATATTTACTGAGGGTCCCCAGCAAAGATGGCACACTTTTCTAGTTTTTTTTAATCCCCTCATTAAGGCAGCTGCAGACAGGGAAGGTGATACCATCACCTCCACAAACCTGATCCTGGCTTCTCAATTCAGCTCTACAATTACAGTCAAGGAGGTAGAATCATTATAATTATAGAATTATTATAATTATAGAATTATAGGGAGGAAAGCGCCAGGCCGAATGGGGTTCCACTAGACCTATTTAAAAAACAAACCTGTTCTGTGGGCCCCAATCCTCACTAAAATCTTTAGGGCTGTTGTTCTTGGTCCACTTCCAGTTTCGTGGAAAGAGGCCATGGTGGTTCCCAGCTTCAAAAAGGGAGACAGAAACGATCCAGCATGCTACAGGCTGATCTTCCTGATGGACGCCACGGCTAAGGTCCTTGGCAGAGTCCTTTTAGCCATCTAGAAACATGGGCTGCAGAAAATTATTTATTATCTAGGACCCAATATGGTTTCAGAGCTGGTCATGGGACAGTTGAGCAGTGTATGAACTTAGTGCTAATTGTCAGCAAGTATACAAAGTCCATGAAGAGTTTAATACATCTGTCCTTCATGGAACTCTCGAGCGCTTTCGACACTGCAAATCGGGAGAAATTATGGAGGATGATGGGTGCCGGGGGGGTGGAGGAACTCTAGTTAACCTCCTTAGGAGTCTCCACTGGAACACCACGGTGAAAATACGCTACAGCCCTGAAGGTGAATGCACTGAATCACTATTCTCAACTGAGGGCTTCGTAAGGGCTGCATTGAAGCCCCCTTCTTGTTCCTCCTCTATATCAATAGCTTTGAGTCCTTCCTATTGCAGAAGAATTTAGATTTTCCTAAGGTTGGCAATCAGTTTGTATCCACTCTTCTTTACGCAGATAACGCTTTCCTCTTGGCAAGGAGAGCTAATAGCCTGTAAAAAGCCCTTGACGCTTTTGTGGAATTCATGTCTTCCTTGTATTTAAAAGTAAGTCTTAAAATGTCCAAAAAGAACCAAAACTAAGACTTTTTATTTACAAGGAAATGTTGTGTAAACTACTTCACATTTCTGTTACCTAGGGGGTTCTTTTTAATAAGCAGCTCAAGTGGGACCCTCTTTTAACTGTGAAGGTGCAGCAAGTTAATAGAGTGGTGGAGGCTCTTTTTCGATTTGAGCTAATCTCGGGCAGAAATCAATCGGAAAAATGTTAATGATTTATAAGGCAAAGTGCATTTCCATAGCAACCTATGGTGCTGGGGTATGGGGTTATGGGGATTGCTTTAAGCTCCAAGTCATTGAGAACACCTTCCTCAAGAGACTCCTGATGGTCCCTCAGGGGTGCCCAACTTCGTTTTGTCACTCTGAAGTGGGGCTTAAGTACTTAGAAGACAGCATTAGGTTTGCACCCTTAATTCTTTAGGTATAAATCTGGGCCACGGATGATTTGGACCTTACCAGGCAAATCTTAACGGACTGCTTGAGCATGAGTAACTACAAGAATATCCCTGGTTAAGCTACGTTAAATATGCCCTTGAAGATCATGGCCTGAACAATCTTTTTTCACATCCAACTAGCATTTTGCCTGCAGTTTATACGGAAAAGGAATTGACAAGCTACAATAGATCAACTCCTCACCAACTTTGTAGGTATATTAACCCGATGGATGAATCTCTTTTACTAGCAAGGCAATTTTATTCAACATTCATTTAAAGACCTCAGTATAGATTTTATTTAACAAGGGTCAGACTAGGCACAGTGCACTTTTTGGTGGCATTCCCTGCTCAAGGAGGGTGGACACAGCCCCCCCCCACTCCTTGTCCTTGCAATAATTCTTCAAAACAATCCACCATACATTTTTGTTTTTATTCCTTTTACAACTCTCTGAGGAGAAAATTTGTACTTCCGCTTTTGAGATTGCATAGCCCTAGTTCCCTTAAGATTTGGTTTTAAAATCTTATATTTGTTAAGATCTTATGAAATTTGCCCAGCTGTTCTCAATTTTATTAGGGGAGCTGTCAGTATTAGGAAGTGTTACGGTCAGTGTTTTTTTAAGAACAGTTTTTGGTTTGCTGCTATCATTTAATCATGTAGCACTGCACTTTTGCACTTTCTCTCAATAATAAGTTTTATTCTGAACAGCTTCCTAGTAAAGATTTAAAAATTTAGAATTGTTGTTTGTAATATATTTGTGTTGCCTTTATGATTCACTGAAATCGAATAAAGTTTTATGACTATTTTTGGAGTGGCCAGAGAATGATCCACAATCCATTAAAGAGCTGTCAGGGAAGTTTGCTCTGTTGCCTTGTTTGACTTTTGTATGATTTCTACATTCTGAGCCTTGAACATGGCTGAAATTATTTTTCTCCAGGTGTTAGTTTTATCATTTAAAGGTTTGCATATAATCGAGGCAACCAAAACAATTCAGTCCTCTGCTTGTGTGTATTCTTTTTATTTGTGCTTTTTCTTCACACACTAGCAGAAAACACGCAGGCTGAAAAAAAACCAGGATTCAATTGTGTTGTTGTTTTTGGCCTACGTTCTAACTATTCTAAATACTTCTTTTGGTTGCCTCTTGATTATGTGCAAACGTTTCTAGTGTACGACTAAATGGCGGCTAGTCGTTAGAGTTGGGCAATACGTGGGTCTCACAAACGCAGAGATTACATCGGGTAGTTCAGCACAGGTTTCCCTGGTTAACAAAATCTGTTCAATCATTTAAAGGATGATTGATACCAGCACCGTGGCAGCTTCATAACCTGCATTTCCAGCGCAGCTGAAGCAGTGTGTACGGGTGTGAGTTTAAGTGTGTAGGGATATGAGAGAAGGGACAAATCATTGAGGGAGACTGCTATGACGTAGTTGCATACACTAAGGAACCCACTTCCCTCCTTACGCAGTGGTCTCTCCCACCTCAGTATGGGATGTAGACGGGTTCATGTAAAATAAACATAAGGATCCACCCTTAGAACAAAAAGAAGAAATGTCCTTCCAGTGACCTATGCGTGTGTCACTCCTATAAATCTGGGCGAGTACACAGCTTTGTTAAAATAACCCTCACCCACCAAAAGGACCCTTGGTGGCATGCTTCATCATCAGGTTCTTTCCGCCCCTTTATGGGACGGGGCGTGCTGCAACCAACAACGACGTGGGAGCACTAAATATTAAATACTATGTGTGAGTGGGAGTGGAAGGGTCAAATAGTGAAGTGAAATGAGTAGAAAAAGATAAAAATACCTGGCTATGTGGAAAAATAAACTTTAATGTTCCTACTAGCTGGTATGGTTAAAAGTGGGGAAAGTGCGGAGGTACTGTGCTATAATGGACTAATACCTCTTCAGTCTACATTTTTCGAAGCTATCCCCCTGCTTCTCATCAGGAACTAGAGAGATCCCTAAACCACGCTTGAATGTCAAGGTTTATGTAATTAAATCACACAAAACATCACATAAGGGTGCATATCTCATTAAACACACACACAATACCGTACCCTACTCGGTATGATTCTTGTATAGGTCTGGAAGAACAAAAACAATGTTAGGTATTAAAAGACAGACAGCAAATACCCTCCTCACCCTTATGGTGGCCTTCCGTAAAAAAAAGGAGGTGATATATTTTTACGTGAATTGTTTTACGAGGGGCGATATATTTCTCTGGGTAACCATGCATATGGTTCAAAAGTACCAAGCTGTCCCTGAGGACTGACAATACATTACATCACAACACGTAAAATTAAAACCGTCTGATTGAGTGTATCAGGCGTATTATATTGTTTTTAGTATCAAACTGTTATGTACATACATCTTTTGTACACTTCTAGTGCCCCATGGGCCTGTTCATGGGAGGGGAGGAGCACCTTTAGTCAAACACTTTTGAGGAATAGCTAAAGTAAGGGGTTAACCGTGTCATGGGAAAGCTGCCGGCTATGCCATACTTACTTCATCAAGGTCGCTCTCTCACCAGGGATACTGCCTCGCCGCGGCCCCGCTAAACAGGGAACCGGTGTATGGAGGTCGGGTTAAATACCCGATTGATTCTACATTTGTGCGCGGAATCTGCCTTCCGGCAGGAAGAAGACTGGACCGTTACACTACCCAGGATGGCTGCCGCTTGTGGAACCGTCTAGGAGCCACCCGCGTGTGTTTCCTGTCTGTACAATGAAGACGGTTTGTAATGCGATAATCGGCATAAATTGCATTGTCCTCTTTGATGTAAAACGGGGGAAAGACCCCATGGCACAATCTAAGTTTATCAAGTGGCAATCCATACATATCAGGATTGAACTTAATAGTTTTTATGCGCATCATTATGAAAACAAATCTGTGAGTAATAGCTCTGTAAAGGTGTGTTATCAGAACGCCCTGGCAAACAGGAGTATGCCATAATTGGTGTTGGCGTTGTGGAGATGTATTTATAGTGCGCACATGCTAGTAGAAATATGCCATAAATAGTGGTGACTAGCGGTGCACCCAGATATGAGGGACCGATGTTTGGACATTGCATCCTAGCTGGGAAAGAGGGCTTAAGTTGTAGGCAGTGCAAGGCAGATAGATGAGAGGTACTGAATGGGCAAAGGCATTTTCATCTGAGTGGACCCCTTGGTGAGGTACTAAACGGGTCATACAATTCCCATCTGAATTGGCCCCACGGTATATTATCATTCAGTCCTGTAAGGTGTGTCCCCGGACGGAACACCCAGCGTTGTTCTTTCTCGAAGAGTCTGTTTTTGTTGGTCAGTTGTTCAATCACAGTCCAGTTTAGATCCTCCATGGTGTGTTGCAGTTCTAGGTAGTGTGAAGCCATTTTGGTGGTGCTTTTTTTGCACCGCACATTACTCCTATGTTCCACAATTCGGGTCTTGACTGGTCGTATCGTCATCCCTATGTATTCCATTTCACAGGGGCATGTGATCATGTAAACTACATTCCTACTATTACAATTCCTGAAACTGCGTTGTTCCCATTCTGAGCCATTCCGGAATTTGATATTTTTGGTTCTCCTTGTTAGGTGACATGTGCTACAAGTCTCGCAAGGGTGATGGCCCTTGACCGGTGGTAACAGAGTGTTGTTCCCTTCAGTTTGTGGAGTGTTACGTGGTCTTGTGTGTACAATCATGCCACGTAGACTTCTGCCCCTCCTATGTGAAAATATGGGCTTTGGAAGATTCAGGGTGCCACAGTTCAGTAGTCTCCAATGTTTGTTCAAGATCTTTGTTACTGTGTTGGAACCTGTATTAAAGGTCATAATACATATGGGTCTTTGTTCTGGGTCTTTTTCTATTCTTGGTTCAAGTAGTGCCTCCCTATTGTTGTTTCGTGCTCTCTTTAGAGCTTTCTCCACTATTTTGGGTGGATACTTGCGTTCCTTCAGTTTCTGCTGGAGGTCTGCTGCTTGTGTCTTGAAGTCACTGATTTTGGTACAATTCCTCCTCAAGCGGAGGAATTGTCCATATGGGAGATTGTCCCTCAGGTGACATGGATGGAAGCTGTCATATAATAAGAGGCAGTTCTTTGAGGTCGCTTTGAAATGTGTTGTGGTTTTCAAAGTACCCTCTTCAGGGTAGATGTTGAGATCCCAAAACGCCAATTCTTTCCTGGAAAAGGTGCTTCTGAATTTGAGGTAGTCCTTCTGTTGGTTGAGCCAGGTCATGAAGGCCTTGCCGTTGTCTCATCTCCTTCCCATATCCCTAGCACATCATCGATGTACCTCTTCCATTTTTCAATGTGGGTCAAGAATGGATTGCTCCTGTGTAATATCTTCTTTGTTTCCAGGTGGTGGACATAGAGACCAGCAATTCTAGGGGCAAAAGTGCTTCCCATGCTGGTCCCGTGCTTCTGTAAGTACAGTGTGTCCTGGTATGCAAAGAAATTCCTTTTGAGTGCTAGATGACAGCACTCCATAACGACGTTACGCGGTGTCTGGTACTCCCAATCCATGGTGAATAGGACATCCACTATGATTGTCATTGTCTCCTCATGGGGAGGCTTGTGTAGAGGCTCTCCACATCCAGCATCAACAGAAGTTCTTTAGTTGGATCAAAATCCATATCTTGTAGAAGTTGGAGTACCTCTTTGGTGTCCTTAAGATATGTATTGGTCCTTTGTACGAGAGGGCGGAGAAATGCGTCTGCAAATTTGGACAGGGGTTCCAAGTGGAGCCTATGCCGGACACTATAGGGCAGCCAGGTGGTTTTTCAAGGTCGTTCTGGATCTTGGGAATGGTGTAGAAGTAGGGGATCCTACGAGATTTGCCTGTTAGGAATTTGCCTTCTTTCCTGGAGATCCAATTGTGCGAAAGTGCTTCTTCTACCATGGAGGCAATCTGAATTCTGATTGACTCAGTGGGGTCCTGGTGTAGTACCTCAAAGTTTCTCCGATCCTGTAGAAGACGTCTACATTCGTTGTCGTATGCTTCAGTGGTTTGTATCACAATAGCTCCCCCCTTGTCTGCCGGTTTGATAGTTATGTCCTTATTGGTTGCTAATTCCTTGATGGATTCTTTCTCATTTCTTGTGGTGTTGCGGAAAATGCGATTGGCATTAGGGTCAATACTCTCTATTTCCTTCATAACCGCTTTCTCAAAGGTTAGTAACTCAATGGGAAGTAGAGTGTCGGGGGGCTGAAGGTATATTTGATCCTCAGGCCCGTGTCACCCTCATTTCTATCCAGTTGTTCCTTATTGAATAAGAATACTCGTAATTTGAATTTCCTTATGAATTCTTTAATTTCCTTAAAGAGTTTGAGCTTATCCAGGTTTTCAGTAGGAACAAACCCCAAACCCTTCTCCAAGATGCTTGTTTGCGCTATTGTTAATGTGTGTTCAGTTAGATTCACCACTAGGTGACCCTTCTGCTGGTTGACGGCGGATTGGCCATGTTCCTGGTCGAGACCCCTGCTGTGTCTTTCTTCGTTGACCAATGGACCTGGTTCCCTCTCCGATTCCTGCCTCTCCATGGGCCTGGGCGTGCCCCTAATAAGGCGGTTGTGTGTAGTAAGCATAGTCCTGTTGAAGGGCATTCCATTACTGCTAAGGACCTTCCATTGGAGGAGGACCATAGGGGTATGGTGGTCCTTGACAGTTGCCTCACCCCCTCTGTCCCCTGTTGTTGGCTCATCGGCCTAGGCCTCCTCCTCCTCTTTGGTACCTTTGGCCACTATCTAGGCTTGAGTTGGAACTGTTCGACCCTGTGTCAGATGAGTCACCATCTGTGTTTTCATTCTGGCTCGGCACATAGTCATCCTGCGTGTAGGGGTACACTTTTTCATGATTGAACTATGCCACATCCTTCTTCAGTTTGTTATTCTTGCTCTGCTTCAGGGTGATTTCAAACTCATTCATTGTTTGTGTCAACTCCTCTAGTCGTTTCTTGAAGACACTGGTGGGTTGGTAGCTTTTTAGTCTTACCTCAAGTGATTGTCTCTCAATTTCAGTTCCTGTGCTATCTGGGTGGCAGTTTTTATTATTAAAATCAGCCAATCCTGGGTGCAATGCCACAAAATTAATGACCAGTCCTTCTTAAATGCCTTATTCTGTTGAAATATGAATGGCTCATTCCTGACAATGAGACCATGTAGAGTACCATTTGCCCTTAGGTATTCCGTCATCAGGAGGCCGTGTAAGGCTGTCTTTATCTGTGTCCTCCAGAGTGTGGTTAATTCGTCCCATTTGCTGTTGTCTGGCCCAGGTTCCGAGGTATTCAGTCTCTCGAAAGGGGTGTAGTAGCCAAAATCCTCTGAACTTCTTACTCCAAATATTGAGGCCTGACATCTCCGACCATCGTGCAAAAAGTGTGTTTTTTAATCCACTCGTCGTGAAAAAATATAGTGAAGTGTGTGTACCGGCTATTTATTTATTTATTTATTTTGACATTTGTAAAGCGCGAAACGAAGGCCCGTGGGCATCTCGGCGCTAAGTATCTGCAATGTTTAGCCAACAAGGGGACTGGGAGATCAATGATTAAAAAGCCAGGTTTTGAGGTTTTTTCGGAAAGACCAGAGGGACGTGCTGGTCTTGATGGGATGAGGCAGTGTGTTCCATAATTTTGGAGCAGCCACAAGAAATCTTCTGTCACCCCAGTTGACAGATTTAGTTCGGGGGATCACCAGGTCCAGGGAGCTGGAAGAGCACAGTGCTCTGGATGGACAGTAGGGGGTAAGGTTCTGAGTGAAGAACGCTGGGACAGCGTTGTGTGAAGCCTTGTATACCAGGCACAAGGTTTTGAACATAATCCTCTTCCTCACCGGAAGCCAATGAAGTTGTTTCATGGTGGGTAAAACCGGATGGAATTTGGGGATTCGCCCTAGGAGCCTGGCGGCCGCGTTCTGTATGGACTGCATTTTTGTTAACACTCTCTCCTGGGCCCCTAGAAACAAAGCGTTACAATAGTCTAGGGTGGAGAGCACCAGGGAGCTTACCAGCGTTTTCGCCATGTTTTCAGGTAAAAAGGGCAGAATTTTTTTGATGAGCCTAAGTTTATGAAAGGCTGAAGAGGATATCTGATTGGCGTGTGGTAGGAAGTTCAGACGGTTGTCAAACATGACTCCCAGGTTCCTCACTTTATCAACCGGGACTGGGGGCTGGCCCATGGATGACGGCCACCAACGGGGGGACCACTCCGGAGAGGGATTGCCGAAGATTACAACCTCCGATTTATCAGAGTTTAGCTTCAGACAATTGTGTGACATCCAGTTCCCGATATCCGACATGCCCTGGTTGAACATGTTGGCTTTCTGAAGGCCGTCGTTTTTGATGGCTAGGACCAGTTGAGTGTCATCAGCGTATGAAGTGAGGCTCATCCCGTGTGCCCTGATGACATTGGCAAGGTCCGACACATAAATGTTAAATAGTGTCGGACTAAGGGATGAGCCTTGGGGAACTCCACACGGTAGTGACAGGGGGGAGGATTCAAAAGGTCCCACTGTGACGACCTGGGTCCTGTTGGCCAGGAAGGAGGCAAGAAGATTTTTGGCGTTACCTTGGATGCCTATGCTCTCGACACGGTCGACCAAGGTGGTATGGTCGACCGTGTCAAAGGCCACCGACAGGTCTAGTAATATCAGGACGGCGGTACCTCCCGCATCCCGGATAGATCTGATGTCGTCCGCCGCTTTGACCAAGGCCGTCTCGGTTCCGTGGAAGCGACGGAAGCCAAACTGTGATTCATCTAGGCATTTGTTATCCTCGATGAAGGAGAAGAGTTGGGCATTCATAATTTTTTCCACAATTTTTGCTAATAGTGGGAGACTGGCAATGGGGCGGTAGCTTTTGGGTTCTTCTTTATTAAGGGTAGGTTTTTTGAGCAACGGTTTTATTAGGGTTTTCTTTAGTATCTCGGGATAGATGCCGGTGCTAAACATGGAGTTGCAGATATTGGTTATAGAGGGTAAGACTGCATCCATGATAAGTCTCAGGACCTTCAAGGGACAAGGGTCGAGGGCCGATCCCGATTTGATGGTGGATATCGTTTTTAGCACCTGCGGACACGTGACCTCGCTGAACTGCGAGAGAATGGGTCCTTCAGGTTGAATTGATGGGCTGTGGAAGAGAGTGACGTTATTGGCGAAAACCCTGTAAATGTCATCAACTTTGCTAAAGAAGAACTTAGATAAAGCGTCGCAAAGGGTTTGGGACGGGGGAGGTGTGAGATCCACAGAGAAACCCGCCAATTGTTTGGTGGTCTCATATAGACATTTATTGGAGTTTTGTGCTGTTTCAATTTTATTGCAATAATACTTTTTTTTTGCGTCCAAGATAAGATGTTTGTATTTTGCTACCGACTCTTTATATAAGAGTTTGGCTTCGGGTGTGTAGTCCTTCCGCCAGTGTCTCTCTCTATTTCGGCACTTTTGTTTTTGGGTACGCAGTTCCTCTGAGTACCACGGGGCCGAGGGGGTAGATCTTTTGCGTGACCGTTGTTTAAGTGGGACCAGATCTTTTGCTGCTGAGCTCACCCAGTTGTAAAATTGGGACGTGGCGTTATTGGGGTCCGGAGATAACGTAGGGAGGGTATCATTAAGCAAGGTTTCCAGCCTGCGTACATCTAAGTCATCCCATGCCAGGTAGGGGAGACAGGGATTAGGGTGGGGCTTGTCGACCAGGGGGTCGCCCACTGGAAGTGAAGCCAGGATGAGATGGTGATCCGACCAAATTAGAGGGAGTATTTCTGTAAGTTTGAGGCCCGAGGCATTAGAAAAAATGCCGTCTAGTGTGTGCCCTCCTTCATGCGTAGGGGAATGAACCAAAGGGGATAGACCAAAAGTTGACATGTCAGCTAAAAGCGTGGCTGTGTCAGGATTGTCGGGCACATCAAAATGGAAATTAAAATCACCTAGAATGGTGAAGGAGTTCTCCAGTGCGGATGTTTCCAGGAAGGATCTGTGAGCCCCCAGGAAGTCACACCTGGGTCCCGGTGGTCGATAAAGGAGGATCCCTTTGAAGGTATAGGAAGGGGTCAGTTTTATTGCGAATTCTAAGGCTTCGCAGGAAGTCTGGGGAATTAGCGTGTGCCTTACAATATAGGTGTCACGGGCAATGATAGCAATGCCGCCACCTTTTTTCTTGGTTTGCCTGTCCAGTCTATAAGTGGCAAACCCAGCAGGAACGGCTGTGACAAGATCCGGATCAGATGCTTGGCCCATCCAAGTTTCCGTCATGAACAGGATATCTATTTTATGGTCCTGTATCAGTTCATGTATGTCCTGGCTATGTTTGCCAAGCGAACGGACGTTTGTGAGCGCAATGGTGTAAGATTTCATCGGATGGTGCTTACCAATCTGAAAAGATTTGCGAATGGACGGTAAAATGGCGTGACAGCCAGGGCAGTCTGCTGCAAGCTCTGTGAGCAGGGCATTAGGGTGGGATATGCAACATAAATGACTGGTCGGGGGGCGAAAAGACTGTAGCTGAGCGGCTGAGTAACAGATACGAGGGGTAGGATGGGACAGACCAGGGGGGGTGGCCCTGGACCCGGGACGGGCGCAGACGGGCTTGCCTTTGGCGCGCCTTCGGCGCGCCGCCGGCGCGCCCGCTGCGCCCGCCCGCTGCGCGGTCGGGCGGCTCTGTTGTTAATATACATAGCGGGGCGGGCGGGAGGAGGGTGGGAGGTGCGCCGAGCAAACCGGGCAGCCTTCCCAACACAAGATGGCGCCCAAAGTCAAGCTGATAGCTCCCCAGTGCGTGAACAGCGTCGCTGAGGGAAGAAAATAAACCCGAGCCTCGGCGAATTAGTCTCGCCTGGGTGGGGGGGGCGTGAATATAAAACAACCTGTTTAAAATATATACAGAGGTTAAAAACGAATATAGTAATCAATCGTTTTTAAATCATCAAAAGTACACAGAGCAAACCTCCGGCTTCCGCCTCAGAGGGAAAACATTGTCAATTACTGGCTGAGCGAGGGAACGCCTATTAAATACCCTGGGAGGGCGGGAGGGGCGCCGAGCAAACCGGGCAGCCTTCCCAACACAAGATGGCGCCCAAAGTCAAGCTGATAGCTCCCCAGCGCGTGAACAGCGTCGCTGAGGGAAGAAAATAAACCCGAGCCTCGGCGAATTAGTCTCGCCATAATATAAAACAGAACCTGTTTAAAATATATACAGAGGTTAAAAACGAATATAGTAATCAATCGTTTTTAAATCATCAAAAGTACACAGAGCAAACCTCCGGCTTCCGCCTCAGAGGGAAAACATTGTCAATTACTGGCTGAGCGAGGGAACGCCTATTAAATACCCTGGAAGGGCGGGAGGGGCGCCGAGCAAACCGGGCAGCCTTCCCAACACAAGATGGCGCCCAAAGTCAAGCTGATAGCTCCCCAGCGCGTGAACAGCGTCGCTGAGGGAAGAAAATAAACCCGAGCCTTAGCGAATTAGTCTCGCCATTATATAAAACAGAACCTGTTTAAAATATATACAGAGGTTAAAAACGAATATAGTAATCAATCGTTTTTAAATCATCAAAAGTACACAGAGCAAACCTCCGGCTTCCGCCTCAGAGGGAAAACATTGGCTATGTGAGTATATAGCCGTTATCAACTGGGTATTCATTGGTACCTCAGTAGCAGTAGACCAGAAATTCTGGGATTACTCCCACAGCTGCGCGCTGTTGTTAAGTAAACAAAGAACAAAGAGGGGAGTGAAGAGGTTGAGCAACAATTAAGAGCTGGGTACGTCCGCCTCCAATTAACATGAAATAAACATAAGGATCCACCCTTAGTTAGAACAAAAAGAAGAAGAACTGTCCTTCCAGTGACCTATGCGTGTATCACTCCTATAAATCTGGGAGAGCACACAGCTTTGTTAAAACAACCCTCACCCACCAAAAGGACCCTATTATTTGATAGATGTGTATGACATCTGGTAGGCCATCACCTGGCAATCCCCTGATGTCTTTTTCAAGCACTACAGTCTGGTATTTTTTACGTCTGTTTCTTTTGATTCTGCAATGTCGAATGTAGCTGTAGGCAGATTACTCTATGGTTCCTGGCATATTATAGTCTGTTTATGTGGTTCTTTGCTCCATTTTGGGACTCATTTTTATTTATCTTCAAAAAGCAAGCTGTTACTCCTTGGCACATTCTCATGGCCTAAGAAATGGGACAGACAAGAGTGAGACTCAATGAAAATGCCCAGATTGCTTGCTGGCATTCTTTATTACACTAGATTCTACTGTTCTTCATCCAGGACTTGCTTCCTCTTCCTCTTTGGACTTTCTTATGGGCTCATTGCTGTTAACTGTAATTTCCAGGTATGGACGGGAGGACTGGTAGAATGTGACACTCTTGTGCCCTCTACTTTACCGTGAAGTAGATTGGATGAGGAAAATGTAGATGTTTTTAGAGGTTATCAGGAATGACTTTCTCATCCTATAGCGCACATCAACAGAATCAAAGAGTCCAAGCAAGGAGGCAGGATGGTAAAGGCTACATAGCTGGCCTTCTCAGAGATACCTCTTCTATGGTACCTATCATTTAAATGTATTCGCACATGTTACACTTTCGAACAGCTCCTTTATCATTGTTGTCTATCAACTTCCTATACATAACTCAACATTACTGGATGAATTCCTTGGAATGACTCTCTGCTTGTACATATTAGCCACAAAAGTACTTTTTTGGGGTGATTTAATAATCTAGGTCAGCAAACTAAAATTTAAACAGATAAGGAACTTCCTCAAAAAGATATAGGGTCAGATAGTGAGTTCCACAATGCACACAATTGGGCACATTCTTGACCTCGCTCTCACTCATCACCAATTTCCCAGTCCATCTCAAATCAAATCTGGCATTAAATCATTCTAGCCATCATTAACAAGAAACTAGCACAACTGAAATGATTAGGTCGCAGCTTGGAGTGCAAATGGCGCAAGTCCTCATCTACCAAAGGGCACCTTCTCTGCAACAGATTCAGGAAATCCATCAGACAGCAATTAGGGAGAGCAAAACACCACTATGAGGCCTCTAACTAAATAATAGAAATGATATTCTTCAAAGACCTGTCAAACCAAGAAACCCTACAAAATCACCCAGCACCTACCAACAACATTGGAAGGACCTCCTGGTCGTTTCTGACCCCCACATTAAGCAAAAATCTTTTCTCAATGACTTACAAACCTTTCCCAGTTAACTAACACCCCTCAAGCAAGTCGCTGCTGACACAACTCTCCTTTAAGCACTTCATGCCACTGGAGATGAAAGAGGTGTAGAAAAAAGCATTCCAAGAGTAGTTCCTGGCTCACCCAGACGGGGAACAACCTTTACAACGCAACTTTTACAACGCACTACACTTACAACGCATTTTTTACAACGCAAAATCCATTACAACGCACTACACTTACAACGCATGACACTACAACGCATTTTTAAAAACTACCTTTACAACGCATTCCATTACAACGCCTACCATTACAACGCATAATATTACACTACACTATCCAACACTTACCCTACTGTTGCACCCCCTGGAGTTAGAATAGTAATTTCTACCCCTATACTATCCAACACTTACCCTACTGTTGCACCCCCTGGAGTTAGAATAGTAATTTTTACCCCTATACTATCCAACACTTACCCTACTGTTGCACCCCCTGGAGTTAGAATAGTAATTTTTACCCCTATACTATCCAACACTTACCCTACTGTTGCACTCCCTGGAGTTAGAATAGTAATTTTTACCCCTATACTATCCAACACTTACCCTACTGTTGCACCCCCTGGAGTTAGAATAGTAATTTTTACCCCTATACTATCCAACACTTACCCTACTGTTGCACCCCCTGGAGTTAGAATAGTAATTTTTACCCCTATACTATCCAACACTTACCCTACTGTTGCACCCCCTGGAGTTAGAATAGTAATTTTTACCCCTATACTATCCAACACTTACCCTACTGTTGCACCCCCTGGAGTTAGAATAGTAATTTGTACCCCTATACTATCCAACACTTACCCTACTGTTGCACCCCCTGGAGTTAGAATAGTAATTTTTACCCCTATACTATCCAACACTTACCCTACTGTTGCACCCCCTGGAGTTAGAAAAGTAATTTTTACCCCTATACTATCTAATACTTACCTTAAATGCAATTTACTATTATGCGTTGTAATGGTATGCGTTGTAAAGGTAGTTTTTAAAAATGCGTTGTAGTGTCATGCGTTGTAAGTGTAGTGCGTTGTAATGGATTTTGCGTTGTAAAAAATGCGTTGTAAGTGCATGCGTTGTAAAAGTGTGTGTTGTAACGACATACATCCCACCCAGACATGTCATCATTAGCTTATTCACTAGGGAAACATTAGTAGAGCCAAATATCTGGGCAAATTGTTGTACTACTATTTCCCATCAGCATCATGGAGAGAAAAGTTACAAGACTGCTTGTTTAATGATCACTACTCAATACTCAGAGCTAAAAGACACAGCCAATATCCAAGAAGCTACCTTCTTAGACCTGGATAAAGACAAAAAAAGCAACATCCCTAATACTCTTTGACCTTTCAGCTGCTTACAACATGGTGGATCACAAAGCACTCACGAAAAATGCTGGAAAACGGGATAGACATGCGTGGAATTGACTTGGCTTTTATCAAATACTTTTTTCCTAATGAGATAAGAATGATCACAGTGAAATTATTCTCAGGGCTGTCTTGCATCGCACCCTAGTTATCAATGATCTGTTTGCTGCTCAGCATTCACCTATATACATCACCTGTCACAGGTCTTGAAGCACTACTAGGCAAATTCTCAGATATGTACCAACAACACTCACAAATCCATTTTAAGCCAATGAAGCACAAAGAAAGCATGTCATAGCACCTTATGCCTTAATTAGGTAATACACTGGATGAATGAAAGGTTTTTTTTCTGAAAATGATGCTTAAACCAAAGTCCTATTAAAAGGAAGGACTGAAGCTAACATCCAGACCTTCAGTTTGACACGAAACAATGGAACAGCCCAACTATTTCAAAAAGGTCACACACTTGGGGATTATCTTTAATGTGTAGTTCTCCTACATGCCACAAATCAATGCAGCTATCAGGTGTAGGGGCCAGAGGGACAATAATCAACTTTCCTTGCTACAGAACATAGACTTTCTGAAACGCTATAAAAGCAATCACATTAAACTAGGAGGAAGGCTCATCACTGGCTTCCAATGGAGGCTAGGTTCAAGTTCAAGGTCCTGTGAACTGTCCACAAACCATACTGGGGGAAAGTGCCAGAATACCTTCATGGAATGGCCACTGACTACCAACCAGCCAGGATCCTTCATTTATGGAACTGCTCACTCCCTCAACCAATGAACCTTCAAACTGCTATAACAGAGGCATGTCCCTGGGAGCTCATGGTTCTGCTAATCTCCATCTGGAAACCATTCTCTTCAGACAGGTAACTTTTTAAATCCAACTTTTTTAAGAATCTAGAATTCCATCCCCCCCCCCCTTAAAATATGCAGTTATAATACATTTTTTCACAAGGTGGTCTTTAGAATATTGAGTCAAAAATATGTTTTGTGAAAAAAATCATCACATCATTGGAAATATGCTATCATATGCAAGTTGCACAATTCTAATCTCTCTTCTACCCAAATATGTAGAAATCAAGGCTATTTCTCAAAGGTTCAAAATAACCTTTAGTCGGTCAAATACAGACCATATAAGCACAATTTAAAACAATTATAAGCAGATCACACATATCGAAATCACACAAAAGCCAATTACTGAAATGTACATTATCATTGCCCTTCCATTGCATCATAGCTAAATCATGCTGCACATATTTTCCTTAAGCTGCTTGCCTGTGTAATAAAATTCAACACTGCATAACAGATTGTTGGGAACTCACAGCGTTGTAGAAACAATAAACCTTCTTGATGTGTTTTAAAATCTTTCCTGGTTAAAATTGAGCACAAAAAAAGAGTTCTAAAATCAGAATATAAAGAGCAAAATAACATAAAGTGCTTAGTGGACTTTTTGGACACTCTATCACATGGGCAGCAGGGTAATGATGCAAACCATGTCCCAGTAAGGGGTAAGGCCTCCAGGAAGCGGGTCATATTTACTCGAAGGCATGTTAAGTTAAATCTGTGTTCTGGTGGCTTAATCCATGATAGATAGGACTCCATGCCTTCACAGGTTGACCATGGGATATATGATTGGACAGTAACCCTGTCTAGAAGTTTCTCAAGTCTCATCTTATCTTCATGGGCATGATTTTTGGGATATTTCACCCTCCCCTTTGCTGTGCTTGTTCCTGCCCACACACCCACACCCACATGCTCATGTGTCACACAACAGGAAGGCTGCCAACAGGATGGCCACCGATGGAGTTGCTGCCACGCTGGTGGTCTAGTCTCCTAGAGGGGGGCTGAGACTGAGACCGGAGACTGGAGACCCCAACCCCTGGGATGCAGGTATGTGCCTTTGCTGACAGCTTTCTGCCACAATTACGCTTTTACTCTTTGCCCCTGGCACCCTGGTGAGAAGAGCAGAGGGAGAAAAATTAGGGGCATCCATGTTGTAGCCTTGTCTTCCAGGGTGATGCTGCCTTACGGCCGGGAGCTTTTGGTCTGGATCTGATCCTGCTAGTCTCACCCATGCTCGTGCTGCTTTTAGTGCCAGCCATTACTGTGCCTGA
Organism: Triturus cristatus; assembly: GCF_964204655.1. Taxonomy (NCBI): domain Eukaryota; kingdom Metazoa; phylum Chordata; class Amphibia; order Caudata; family Salamandridae; genus Triturus; species Triturus cristatus. The sequence continues at coordinate 594,197,590 of NC_140580.1, read as the reverse complement.
CCCACTCGTGGACACGGGGGAGTTTCAGGTGTACCGCAGGGCAGTAGGTGCTTTGCACAGTGTTGCGCTGGGTGCTTTTGGTGGATGAGTGACCCTCACTGACCCTGACTGCCCCAATCCCCTGGGAGTGGCTGGGAGAAAGGAGGAGAGGAATAAGGCTCACTGGAGAGGCCTGGAGGATTTGGATGCCCAGGCTTAGTCTCAGCTTGGCTTGGATTTGACTTGGATTTAAGAGACTGTTGGAGACCGTTAAGGTATGTTTGGAGACTAATGAGGATGCTGTATGCTGATACCTGCATACCTAATATTGGTTGTGTGTTTGGGGGGAGGTGGTGGTAGGTCCCTACGACCTGGGGATGATGTAAGTGACTGGTGTTCGACATCAGCCAGCCTATCTGTTATTGTTTCTCTTCTTCAGGCTGATACTGTTTCACAAGTGAGTGAGTGAGATAGGCTTTAATCTACATAGCTCATGGGTAAATGTAAATTGCCACAAGGGAGGGATAATGCCACAACCAGCTCTTGCACAGGAACTACTGTAGATTTGTTTTTTAGTGCAGGTTGTTAATGGAGTGTCGAAGGAGATTGAAACAGTGGAGAGACGGTTATCATTTATTCTTTATTTCGGTTAAAAATAACCATAAAAGACTTCACGAAATAGTACAATTAATTCCACAATACATCATATGGGAAATAAAATACAATACAATGCTGCATATTTCATTATAAAAGTCAACCTAAAATTAACCAACCAATTTAGCGATGTTCTAGCAGTATCGCGAGTTTCTTAAGTATTTAGATTGTTAAAAAATATTTTTAAAAATACAGATTTTAGGAACAACTCTTTCAAGACATTCTAAAAAGGCAAGATAAAATACACATGTGAACAAATAAATACCGATAAAACCATTTCTTTAAAAAAATATATTTTCATAAGACAGATTTATCACGTAATATACAAGTAAGTATATATTTTGTTTACTTCTAGTAAAGTCACTGGACTGTGGGCTGGTTAAGTTCTTCGCAACCGCAGTCTGCAAGATCTACTCACGCAGTGTCAGTCCCAGGGAAATATTTGCTGCCTGAGGCTATTTTGTTTGGGTCAAGGGGGACAACAGCAGGGGGAATCTGTAACTAGTGTATCTAGTCAGCTGTCAGACACATCTGGTTCCTGTCCTGGTCCTGACTTCGATAACAGTCCATGTGAGTTTGTGGCCAAAAAAAGAGGAAAATAAAACCAGGACCAGCCACAGCTACTGCTAAATAATCAGGCCCAAAAACTAGATCTAATCTGCAAAACCCAGGACCTTCGTATCAACCAGCTTCTCCTCCAGTTGTGATACAAGACCTAAATGGGCTTGGGGAAAATTTGTAGATTAAATAATGCAGTGTTTAACTTCTGCTATTACTCCGATCCTGGAAATGCTAAATACCCTGGAAGGGGAAAGTAAGGAATTAGCCACTAAGAGTAAGCCTACCCCAGTACCCCTAGTTTCTATCCACACATGATGCAATAAACCCTTTAAATAGCTCTAGTATCCTGGATACTCATGGGGGGCTGATAATCAGCCCCCGATTTTACCCAGGGAAACTGGTCCTATCTCCTCTCCTGGAGGGACTAAAATTCCACCTGCCACCACCAACCATTTCCATTCCCATCAGTCCATTCATCCACATGCACATCAGGTTCTACATTTGCCACCCGAGTGCTTACCCTACGTGGCAGTGTTGGTGGGGGCACCTCCTGTTCCAGCGCATCTTATTTCTCATTTTGTTCAACTCATGTTTTGCAATTTCACATCAACCATTCAACCGGGATGCATGCTTATCCCCATCATGTCCCGGGTTGATAGCTGGATATTTCTCCATATGGACTACACTATTTAAACAATTACCTCATGCTCTTCTTCAAAGTACTTTTTTGCCCATCTGGGTCTGGTTATGAACCTTCAAATAAACATAATATGGTCCTAATCTATGGAACGTCTTAAGCCCAATTCAGAACAAAACCAACAAGAATACAGTTCAGAAATGTACCTATAAGTGAGCTCCTCTGGCAAAAGGGTTGTGTTTGAAGGAGGCTGTAAACTAAATCTGTATCAGATTATTTACAACAGCAAAAAAGCAGACATCCAGTTTCTTATCTTTAGCACTCTGAAGTAACCGAGGGGGAAAGGAGAACCCAGTGCTGTGCCTGCACCAACCACCAACTTCTTCTATCAGAGTGGGTCCTCTGCAGACAGGTGCCGACAGCAAGAAACATGCCACACTTGCCAGTGGATCTCACAGATGTCAGCATGGAGCATTCAGCCTTGGGCAGGGAGGGGGAGGGAAGACACAGCCAGGAGACTAGGTATTGGTTTATATGTATTTGGTTGGGGGCAGAGGTATTATTGTAGAGTAAGCGATGTGGGCAGATGGCAGGACACAACAGAACACAATGGGAGAGATGGGGGTAGGCCACTGCATACCCTCCATTACCAACAAAGTAACCACATCAAAGAGCGTTGGCCATCAGTATAAGGCCGCCTGGAAGTGTGTTGCAAAGAGACATTGGGATGCGGCCTAAGGTTAGGGGCCGAGAGGGCACCCATGGTGTCCCCCTGTTGATCCCTGCACCTTGTGACAGGCCCCCTGAGGTACCTGTCACGCGGAGCAGGGATGAACAGATTCTCCGGCTGGTTTACGGACACAGCACAAGCTCCCATAGACAAATGGAAGTATGCAACTGTACCATGTGATGTTGCATTGTAATTGCGGTCCCGAGAGTGCAACGGTATCGGGCGAACGTAAGTTTGCCCCACATCGTAATAAGGCCCTATTTATTGATACGTAAGTAAACACTAGACGGTGCCTTCATTACTGATACCTGATATCACCTAGATCATTTGATTGTCCACCACAGCTTTAGAATTCACACAGACTGAATGTCCCCATGACACCTTACTCTCAAGTCCTGGAATTTATGAAACTAGCACATTCTGGGAGCTGTGGTCTTGGTTTTGTTAAACTGAACCAATTGGAGTAACAGCTGAGAACAAGGATTAGTAAACGGAACGCACAGGGAAGTTACTGGGTGACATGTTTGGAAGCAAATTCCACAACTGATTAACCTCCACTTTTATTAATTTTAGAGAGCTCCAAATTTTTTTTTTTTACTGTGTTTAATAATATGAAGATTATGTTTAACCTAAGTAGTTCTAGTTGTGTTTTCAAACTTGCAATTTTATAATGTGTGTCAGGTACATCCTGACATTGACTGATCCTAATCCTAACAGTTAGTTCAACGGTCTGATTTGTCCTGTATCATTTTATGATGTACTTGGAGAGAACGGATTTACATCTGTATACAATTGAAGGGCACTTCCTTTGTCCGAACAGAGGTGATGGTATTATTTTGAACGTGCTTTTGTTATTTATTGTATGGCATAGTACAGAATTATTCAACAGCTGTAGTGTGAAAGTCATATTAATATGTGATGTACTTTCTGTTTTATTGCTAGACAGCTCAATGTAAAATTAATATTAAACTACAGTGACTGCACTGTGTGTCCTAAAGTGCAATAAAACTGAAAATGTGCAAAATGAGCCAGGTTCCTTCCTGGTCCCCTTAAAGATCAGGCTCCAGATCAGTCTGTTTATTGATCGGAATTTAGAATATTTTCTGTGTTCTTCTCGCGTGCGTTACTGTACAGCCCTGACAGTGTTTCTTCATTTCCCATGTGTTTTGTGCTTAACTGTATTCGGTTCTGGCTTTGGAGTAGATTCAAGCAAAAGGAACAAAAAAATGGACGGAATGCTGAACAATACAAACATTCACCCCCAGTCACAAAGATCTGAGTTTAATCCATTGTTCTTTTGCTCACCATGCCACCTCAGTTTGGACCCAGTCATATGCAAATCAGTCTTGACCCTGTTCCTCATGGGAACAGTCCAGCCCGAGCTGCCAAGCCAGGCCATCCATGGATCGGAAATAAGCATCCTGGGACCGGTTTCGGGGCATTACCCCATATCAGCCAGGCTAGCTTGAATCAGATTCAGCTCAGTTTCCACTGCATATGCTAATTTACATTTATGTGCATTTTGAATTGCTAGCTCAACCATTGCCTTTTTAACTTCTGTGTTTATTCTTAATATTTAATACACCATCATGGTTTGTACTTTGAACTTTGTCTCATGTGGAGTTTCCTGCGAGCCTTCTCTGGATTTACATGAATGTGTTTAGGGCTCTCCTCTTTAAAGGTTCACATATATCAATGATCACTAATGCTGAAGAGCGCCTGACACATGGAAACATCTGGTAGCCCGAACCCCGCCTAATTTTATGGTATCAGTATACTGTAATATTTTTAGGTAGCTAAAGCACGTCCAGCATTAACCATTTCCTGTCTATGAAAGAAGACACCCTAGCCCCTATGTAGTCCTCAGTTTTTCAATCTGTTGAAGCTGTATGGATACTGCGCACATTAGTAAATTCAGAAATATGTTCCTCCAGCACTTCTTCGAGGAAGCAGTGCTTGCATTCCTTGTGCCTTTAATGACAGACTGTATTCCAGCACCGCTACCATACCCAAGCACACAGACTATGCCACTTTAATTACATTCTGCAGGTTATTGTGTCAACTCGTATGCCCAAGGTCTCTGCACACCCCTTCTCAAAATAGATGTGAGAGAGAGAGAGAGAGAAAGAGAGAGAGGGAGAGAGACTGACTCTATCTGGCTCAAGGCTGGCCAGAATTTGCAGTGGGATTGCAGCCTTCGTGCCCTTCTGGAGCACGGGTGCCAGCATTATGAAACTGTGTCCGGCCCGGTTTGAGCAAGATGTTGAATATTATATTACACGACAAAGCGGAAACTGTAGGAGAGCCGGTGAGCAAATCTATTTTTCATGATCCTCACCAAAAAAAAGAAAAATAGCTTGAAGAACCAGGCCAGGTGATATATGATAAGAAATTGATAAAACATTGATGGCCGTGTATGAATATTTCAGGAGGGGTCGTGTGCGCCCTCAGTCAGTTTTGAGCCAGTGTTAAATAACCTTGAAAAAGAATACAGAATGCTTCTGTTTTCACACATCCAGTGCGGGAGAACATGGTTTAAGGTGAATTACTTTAGACAGTGCTTAATTTGTAAAGAATAAAGTGCCAGGGCTGTCGTCAGGAGGCCTCTGCAGCTTGCACCACCCGTTGAGCCGGCCAGCGCTGCAGGTGACAGTACAAACACACCTAAGAACATCACACTCCTTCAAGTGAGGCACTTCGGACTATACCATGCTCACGAAGCTATAAGAATGTCTTGGGTGGCCGGTATTGGTTATGTTAATGTATAATGAATTAACAAACAACTGTTGTTGCTCGCATCGCTAAAAAACAAAAACAGCGCCACCATGTGACAGGCTGTCATAAGACCCAGCGTTGGCAATTAAGTGCCTGTGCCATGCACCCGAAACCACCGGATCAACTTAAGCACTGCTTCAGCACGATGATATTATCCCTCCAGGGAGCTTTGAAGGTGGAAGGGAAAAGCATTTAGGGGCTCATGCATCGAGCAATTTTGCGATCAGAAACAGTGCGGATCTAAAAAATCGTCCGTTTACGAACGCAACATGGCCCTTTGCTATGCATGAAACTTTTTGGATTTGCAATTTAGGTAATCGCGATTACCTAAATTGCAAATGCAAATAGGGAATCGAAATATGCGTTTCCCGAATGCTCATGCAAGGAGCCTTTCCTAAATGCGAACTGTGCATTTAGGAAATGCTAATTAACATAAATTTGAAGTTGATGATAACTATGTGCATACTTTGAAAAATGCACAAAACTGCATTTTTCAAAGGGCCATGTGGCGCACACAGGCCCCTAGGGCAATGTGTGCCTTACATGTGGACATTTTTTTGTTGGGGGTCCTCAAGTGGGCCTTGGGTACCCTTGCCTCTGCATTACCTAATTTGCGATTACCAATTAGGTAAGCGCAATTTAGGCAATGCATGGCCAGTCCCACCTGAGGCCCATAGGAAAGAACGGAGTTGCAATGGCAAATAGCGATTCCCTAATTGCGATTGCGATTCAAAAGGAATCGTAGTTAGAGAATCGCTATCTGCTCCGTTTTGATACCTTGCATTCTGCGATTACTAAATAGCGATTTCGTAAATATCTCTATTTGTTAATTGCAAAAATGAAGTTTGATGCATGTGCCCTTTAGTCCCTAGATTCCCACAGGGGTGTATCACCAGAGACTATCAACACTTAGCAGTACTGCAGTGACACTCATGCACAACCGCCCAGATTACTCCAATAATAAACAAGAAAAGAAGGAGCATCTCCAACAGTCAATTGTTTTTTTGGCACTCCTTCTTTCGAGATAGTGAGAGAAGTACTACATTTATTCCCACAGCACCTTTTACACAGGCCATTGAATAATAGTTTCCTTATATATGCTTTAGGGTCATAATATAAACTTTGTGTGGCTACCAAATACACTTCAGTACAATGCCGAATATGTTAGTTGAGTGTGAAATGGACAAATGAGTACCAGTTCTCACATGTATATTAATAAATAAACTAAGAAAGAATATTATAAATACACATTGAAAAAATGTTCAATGGAAAATATCGACTCGTAAATTAACTTCCTAACAAAGCTTTTCATATTGTTTAATAAAATGATGAATCTTACAGAAGATCTCATGTGATGCACAATTAAATGGAAATCACTGCGTCCCATGTAAAAAAGAAATACATATAATTTTCTTCCAGAAGAATTCGGAAAAAGTAAAACATTTACAAACAATTTTATGATTATTAGTTTTCATTTGACAAAATTTAATATTTTTTATGAATCTCCACTTCCACGTTTTTTAGCAGTCACATTTAATCCTTTTTAGGAAAAATCCTCAGATGAAGTATCACCCTGCCGTAAGTGGAGCAGAAATCAAAATGAATGAATATTCAATTTGGAAATAATTTTCAATATGAAAAACACACACAATAAGGAGAACTTGTGGTGATATTGAAACAATTGAATACTCTAGGTTCATCCGAGGTCAGAAGTGTGAGTCCCAGAACTATAGCACTATACCGAAAAAACATATCCTCCCTCAGTGCAGTGGTACAGTCGGTCTACTCTCTGATAAGATTTGGCTACTCTTTTCCCAGTAACAAAAGAAGAACTAAAGAAGGAAAGCAACAGCTAGCAAAACAAGCATTGACAAAGCCAATCGGTCTTTCCTTTGAGATCTATTGGTTTTGTCATTTTTCTTAAGACATGCTGTACAGTATTGCTAAAGGAGAAAAAAAAGCATATGAAAAAGGCCAGCTCATTATGTAGGTGTGTGCACAACATATGTTTTCTTTCTATTTAGTTATCCGAGTTGGATCAGCAATAAAAAAAAAAAAATGCTCAAAATTTATTTTTTTAGGTTCAGATCAGTCGAGCAACACAGAGGGCGCTAGTGGGGGAAAGAAATGCAGGGGGTTGGGGAGAAGAAGCAATGGCCGAAAGAAGTAGGGTGAGTGGAAGCAATATGGAGGGCGGGGGATGGAAGCAGCACATATGGTGGTGAGGTGGGAGGAGAAGCAACAGGTGACAGAGGAGGGCGCAGGTGGGGGAAGCACAACAGAGGGTGGGTGAGAAGAAGCAATAGGCGAGTAGGGGAGAAAACAAGGGCGAGAGCAATATGCAAGGGTGCAGGGAAAAGCACTGGGGCAACAGAGAGCAACACAGAGTACAGGGAAAGAGAAGTATACGAGGGAGAAAGATGAAGAAAACATACAGTCTTGTGGAGTGCTTAACCATAAAGAAACAAGCACTAGTAATGCATCGATTTCGCATATGTAATGAATAAAGAGCTGTTTTCATCAATCATCATCCGGGAGAAGGAAAGAGCTCCCAGATAGATAACAAGGGAGTGGAGAGGATGTGGTGCAGCAGCCAAAGCTGTTGACTTGAGAGCTGGGGATCCCAGTTTGAGTCGTGGCAGCACCGCGCAACATCCTGTGATTCTAGGCAAATCCCTTAATCTCTCTGGATGATAAATTGTTATATTAATATGCTGCAACAGTAAAATGCAAACCTGTATGAAAATATACATCCACCAAAGCGGATGTTAACAGTATTTCGGCTGCAGCAAACTGATAAGAGAAGCAGACGAGGAACAAACATTGGGAAATGCAGGAAAATATGATAAAGCCAATAGAAATGGAGGAAAGGTAAGTACACGCACAGGAACCAATGAGAAGCCAGGGAGAGAGGAGGCAGGATGTATGTCCCTTTTAAGTTTATATTAAAAACAATAGATTTCTCAAGCACAGCGCAAGTGCTGTGCAAGCGAAACCTGCTTAAAAAGCTTGTGGAAGCATAGAAGACTGCCACTCAAAAGAGATAGTAAAGAGGTTACACTCCATTCGAGGAACAAACACAAGGTTGACAAGCTGGGAAATGAATAAGTATTTCGCAAAAAAGGGTGACAGGAAAGCCAACCAATGGTAAATAACTGGCGGGCTGCCAAGTCCCTGTATCTTCTTGGCAAGCTGACTGTAAATATTTTGCATATATAATGAAAAATCTATTCCTAGGCAATTTTATGATATTATTCCTATGTGAAATAGGATGATGATGAACTCGGTGTAACAACCAATATATGAGATTATATATAAAAATTGTATTTAATTAATAACAGTTCTTCAATGTCCTACGTACATAATGGTAAAAAATACACATTTAATCGTGTATTAAAAACATCAACATCACAATTATTAGCATAAATGATATCACAATTAAAACCAAAGAGTGGCAAATTAATATATATATTTTGCAACCAGAATGTTGTGCTGTCTGGTAGGCTCAACCAAAAAAAACAAGAAGATAGCAACTAAAATAAAGTGATCATGCCATGTCTACAAATTAAAGTTAGTGTGCGTGACGAGATGGCAAATCAAGTCCAGCCTTGGGTCTAGGTTACATAAACTGCAATAGTAATGGGCAATTTAGATCCAATGTTGGTGCATTTTTTCTCTAAATGTTGTACAAATGGCATTTGCATTAACCAAATACTGCAACATTGTCGAGTTGCACTATTGTCCATTTTTTCAGTATTTGGATGGGGCGAAATTGACCAACCACATTGCAATTTATGGAACCCAGCCCAGGATTTAAGAGAGACTAAAACAAATAGGTCAGATATGTCATATCTATCACATATTTATAGTGTAGCTATGTTGATAAACTACACCACCAGAAGGTTTGCCTTCCTTAAAGCACCCACAAATTTCCAGGACAAGTCTGTTGAATTCAGCCATGCACAGCTGCAAAATCATCTACCCAGATGTCACAATAACTAAAATGCAAGTAGAATCTGGCAAAGATTAAACTATGCGTTAAATTTCTACAGCACACGACTGCCGTCTTGGGAGGCAGTGAAGATTTTTTTTCATGCACTTCAGAAGGCTAGCTTGGGGTGCTACTCCTACTGGCAAGGTGCAAAGGCTAAGGCATAAAATATATTAAGATGCTATTTACCATCAACGCCAAAGGGTAGGGGTGAAAGAAATGCCCTACTGAGGAAACTACCATTTCTATCCCCTATGACCATCAAGTCAGACACTGCATCATCATGCCTCAGGAAATGTAAATCATTGCCAGCTCACCCACTGTGCTTATCAATATCCCCACTTCTCCAACATATGGCCATTGCACCAGGCAATCATCTAATGCCAGATATATGTCAAATAAACAGGTCCACCTCTAACTGGAAAATGCACCTAGGAGGTAATGGAACACCAAAGACCTAAATCACGTCTACTATTAGATGAAGGTGAACTTTGTGTCTTAATTGGGCTGAAATAGATATCCTAGTGCTTGGAGACATCATCATGGATAAAGTACTCTTCAATTGACCTCAGGCGCTGTTGACTTCTCTGTATAGAAAGTACAAAACTGCTGCATCCAGTTCAACACAATCCCTAAAGCCCCCCACAGATAAGTGCCATCACTAAGACCATAACTTCCAACCCAAGTACTATTGAAAGTATCCCCCCCCCACTCAGAGCACAAACACTGAGTGCGACTCATATAAGATATGGTGTTTAGTCTCCTGGAGAAGTATGTCATCCCTTTGATAGACAGACACAATAATTTCAGCCATACAGACACATTTTCAAGCAAGCTACTTTAGGTTTAAACCTTAGCACACAAAGTGCACCATACATCCTGAAATGTGTGAAATGGCTACCAATGGCACTGATTTCAAAGGTCACATTTCTAGGTAACATTTACAGATCTTGAAAGAAAAATGGCCTTGACTACCTAAAACAGACATTGGTGAAATGAATAGATCTCACCTTTGGGACCTTTTAGCATTGACAATTGTCTTTGCAATGCTGTAGAGCATGGATGCTCATGAACAATTCCCCAGGAGCCAAAACGTATGGCCTGTCACATGTCTAAGGGCTGCATTGTAAAGATTGTGTGGTATAAGGTGGGCATTGGGTGAAGCGAAGCATGTACATGGTGTGGACAACAAACTGAGCCTTCAAGTGCTTTTTGTCTCCCACCCACGCTCTAACCTCATGAACCAAGAATGAAAGACAAAGCATTAACTTTTGATGTAAATCATGAGATACTCATCTAGTGGCTGAATTTCACAATGTGAAACCAGCAATCCTGGAATTAATCCCACCTTCTGCGCTTGACCAAACTGTGTGATCCTAGGTAGTTGTTGTTTTTTCATTTTGCCTTCCTTTTCTTAAGTACCTCCAATGAGAGCACCTTGAAATATATGAGTTCAGGATGCATGCTGTACAAAACCTTCTCTTGCCTGTGATTTAATAAACTATGGGGGATACTCTCAAGAACGTGTGATAGTCATTGCCAAATTAGCTTGACGCAACTTTGTATATCGCAGTCTATCGCAGGAAAACAAAGCCGTGTTAACGTAGTATTCTCAACCCTGCAGCACCATGCGATAGTCTCACGATAATGCATCAAATGACCACGTTAAAATAACGCAACGCTGAAAAAACATGAAAAAAGATGCGATGTGGCCAATCGTGATACAAAAATCACCGATAACCAGCGACAGGCCTGCAATTCCCAGCCGTCATGCGTGAAAATGCACCATAAAAGCAGAACAAATAAAAAAGCAAAAAAAAGAAACCGCGTAGCACCATGGATGCACCCGGACCGAGTGCAGAGGACAACGCGAACCCCACAAGCCCCACAGAAGTCCAGCAAGGAACCTCGGGGTCGGGGAAGGCCACAGAGAAGAGGAAGAGGAAGATGCATCGTCACAGAGGTGATAGAACACTACCAACAACTGTTCTGTGGTAAATAAAAATTCCTTTACCGGGACTGAATTTGATACAGAAACATTATAAAATAGCTCAGTAAAATGAGAGGCAGAATCCGTGATATTAGAGTTTCGGAATGGGCTTTATTCCAATAATCGATTATAATCGGATGCTTCAAGTTCCATCACCACGGGGGTTCAGGAAGTGAAGTACATACTTTATTGACAAGAAGTAACTTTTATAGTACATACATTATAATGAAGTGAATACAGTAGGCGTAACAATTGATAAGGAAATTGACGTTTGGTCTGCGTAACCGAAAATGGGTGTAATAATGAGTAAAAAGGAACATGATTGGTTATGATGTCATACATAGGTGGATCTATAAGATAATACTTGGCCTAAATGCGCACGCAGCAGTATGACGTGTAATTGACGTGTAACTAGGGGGTGACGGGGATTTGACATTTAGCTCTATATGTGGAGACGAGAAGTCTGGGGGGTCAAGTCAACCTAATCCCAAATCATATCTAACATCCTATGTTTAAAGAACTATGTTATCCACAAAAGAAGGACTCTCGGACAGAATCTATTCTATACTGACTGTGCGTGCGTGTACAAGCGTCTAAGTGTCTACACTGAATGCGAGGGGGTAGGAATATTCCATGGTAACAGGGCTATGAATTACTTGCATGAGGACAGAGAAGATGGGCCTTTTTGCTTGGTAACTGGAAGAATGTTTACTTAAACTACTAGGCAGGAATGCATCGGCTGAGGGGGAGGCAGATAATTTGAAGGTGAAATACAGTTCTTGGCAGAGAGTAGGCTGATGTCAGGCTTCGTGAGCCGCGCAGAGAATGAGACAAAGTTCATGGTCACAGATGCAGGCTCGGACTGGAGCTTTCAGAGGCAGAAGGCAAGAGGAGTTTTGATGACAGAATCAGGGCCTACTTGCCTGGACTGTAAAGTGGCATAAGTGAACCATATAAAGCCGGTGGCCTTTCATATTTAGGAATGGAATATCCGGCCTATTCATGGCGGATCTGTCAAAGGACATGTTGAAGGTGGACGCACATGTATTTGCGTCTTCATAACTGGAACTGGAGGGAACATACATGTACTTGTGACATGCACATGGAACCGTTGGGGTCCAAGATAGGGGACATAACTGACCAGAAAAATCCATATTTCCACATTCCCTCCTTGTCCCCTACTTGCCCTTCAAGAGATATCAATCTTCATCAATCCATTGATCTGTTCATATAGCATCATTTGTTCTTCTTTCTTCTTCCGGGATCTTGAATGAAAATCTTGATGTGGAATGCACGATGTGGCACACAGACCACAAATCGCTGGTCCACATTGTAGACATAGACAGCAACTGAATAGTATGAGAAGGCCAATACCTAGGAAGGATAAAACTCTCCATCCCCAGGCTGATACCGCATTCCAAAACCAACTGGACCAAGTCCAAGTGCCTGGGTTCTGGTGTATCTGGCTTACAATCTTATGAAGGCGAGTGATGGCTTTATATACAGATGGCGAATTTTCTGGTATGAATACGCAGCAGCTTGATCCGATGACCCTACAAGCTCCGCCCCTATCAGCCAGGATGACGTCAAGGACAAGACGATTTTGAAGCACAACAATCCGCATAGCAGACTGCTCTTCCGTTAAATTGCCTAAGGCGGAAATAGTCTCATTCACTACTGCTTCAAGGGTTCTAGTTAATCTACGTATCAGCTTACTATTAGTAACAGTACCTATATAGGGAAAGATGCCTTTATTAAAATCTACATACTTGTCCCATGCCGTCTCAGTGTAATCGACAATGGGGAGATCTCTCCGTTCTCTGTTGTGTACTAAATGAATATTTCTGTAATAATCAGGAGGAGCTAGGAAAACAGGTGGCAAAAGGAATGCAATGTAGCAGGTACCATCCCAATCTAGGGGTAGACGCATATATGTCGTCTGACCACATATAAAGTAGGAATGGCGGGAAGCTCTAAATGAAGATTTTCCTTGATCACTGAATTCTACTATAGTAGTGCATTTACTATGGCCCATATGTATGGAACCAACCTTTCTTACACACAATTCACCCTTCGCTGGGAATACTGGCATGGTGGGTAAGACTAGTTCAACCTCGGATACGACATTTAGAATCATGAGATTAGGTGTAAAATTACCTAATCCATATACTTCATTTTCTAGATCAGTTCCTGTTCTTTTGGGGCGACCCTCCTTGTCAGGGTAACAGACCTTGAGTAAAGCTAGGTTCAGATTTCCCCATACCCAATGATCTTGGTAAACTGCTGTGTCTGAGTCTATGGAATTAATTAAACTAAACCATGCTCCACAGGAGCCATTATGTGTAAATGGATGTGGAAAGAAAGGCAGGACTCCTTCATAATTCTGATAGGGAGGGAGTCGGCCACACACCCAACAATTGGTGGCATTACTAGTCTGATGGGAATGATGTAACATACTAATGAAAGTGTTATTGCGCAGCGCAAGTCTATAAGACAATTCATGCGGAGGTAAGTCACTAAAAGAATGTTCAGCAGCAACATTATAAACATGTCTAGAAATAGGGTAATATATGTGCAACAACATACTTGTAATAATTATTAAAAGACTCAATAAAAACAAAATTAATAATGTCACTATGCAGTGGCTACGCAGTGATTTACAATACGCCTGTCGTTTCAACATTTTTCGGGTATTTTCTCTACTCAGGTCCAAGGGATACATGTCAGAGACAATTCAACCGCTTCACCTTGGAGAGGACTTAAACAATCAAATTGCTCGACTTGGTGGGCCTAAGCTTTAGTTTGTAATTTTCAGATTTGTTCGGTTCAACAAAAGGGAGTTTTGTATCAGTCTGTGAGGGAGTGCAGGGCACAATGTCTATATCCGAGGATAGTCCATGAAATTTCTTGATGTGGCTTGAATGAATCCAGCCCTTGCGGCCCTCGATCTTCACGGCTGTTCTTGTGGTCAACAGGACCAACTTGGGTGCTTTCCACCTGGGCTCCAGCTGAGTCTTTCGGTCGAAATTCCTCACAAAGACAAGATTACCCGGAACAACGTCATGGGGTTTCACCTCAGTGTTGTCGGGAAAGGCTGCAGCTACCTGTGAACGAGAAGATTGTAGTGCAGACATCAAGGAAGCCAAGTAATCTGTCAGCATATTACAGTCAATATCAGTTATTTTGCGTGGTACGGGCGTCCCCCACATATTTGGTGGTCTACCGAAGATCACCTCATACGGGGATAGCCCTGTTCGAGAGTGTGCTACCATTCTCATGTAAAAGAGTGCAACTGGTAACGCTACTACCCAGTCGACACCTTTCTCTCTGCATATTTTGGACATTCTGATTTTCAGGATCTGGTTATGTCTTTCTACGAGACCTGCTGCCTCGGGGTGTCGGACACAGTGGAATTTCCACTGATATCCTAACAGAAGTGAAACGTGTTTCATTAATTCGGATGAGAACGGCTGGCCGTTATCTGAGTAAACAGCACGTGGTAAACCGTATCGTGGGAAGAATTCTCGAACCAACTGTTTGGCAGTAGTCGGGGCAGTGTAATCTGAAACCGGGTATGCCTCCGTCCAACGGGACAGAGCGCAGACAACTACGAGAACATATTTGAATCCTCGACATCGTTCCATCTGGATATAATCCATCTGGAGGACTTCAAAAGGATGATTAGGAGTATGAAATCCACCCTGTTCTACGGGAACGCTTTTTCCTGGGTTGAACTGACAACAGATCATACAGGTACGGACCTTTTGTTTTGCTGCTGCTCGTAAATGTTTATTGAACCAAATGTGTTGAATGCTGTCTAGCATAGCTTTTTCTCCTAAATGTGCTGGACTATGTATAGTGTTAATTATGACTTGGACCATTGAATCAGGAAGGAACCATACAGACTTTTCCTTCATCATCCATCCTTGGTCCGTTTGGATCCCTCCTAATTCAGTCCATTTTTTTATTTCGTCTGGTGTAGCATGTGTCTGTATGTCAATTACGTCAAGAGTAGGATCTTTAACTGTCATACAATGTGTCGGTGTCGGGACTATTGTCTTTGTCATGTCGGGGGTTTGAGTTTGAGCAGTCAGTTTAGCTGTTCTGTCGGCTAGATCATTGCCTTGGGAAATGATATCAGTAACCTTTGTATGGGCCTTACATTTCATAATTGATATTTCAGTGGGTAGATGTATTGCATCTAATAATGCATGAATGAGGGGTCCGTGCTGAATGTGGGCACCGTGGGAAGTTAAATAACCTCTCTCTCGCCATAGCACGCCGAAGTCATGTACAACTCCGAATGCATAACGTGAGTCAGTGTATATGTTGACTTTTTTATTCATGGCTTGAATACAGGCTTGTGTCAGAGCGATAAGTTCTGCGGCTTGAGCTGACAAAGTATTTATACGATTAGTTTCAATGACCTCAGTATCTGTTGTGACTGCGTAGGCGGCTACTAACTCTCCTGTACTTGTTCTCATGCATGAACCATCTACATACAAGGTCAGGTCTGGATCTGACAATGGGACATCGGTTAAGTCTTGTCTGGGTTTTGTTGTTATTGTAATAACTTCAATACAGTCGTGGGCTAGTGGGTCTGTTCCGACTACTGGTAAAAGTGTGGCAGGATTCAATGTGTTACAGCGTCTGATTTCTATATGTGGCTGAAACAATGTAAGCTCGTATCCTGTAAGTCGCGCTATAGTCAAGTGTTGTGTTTGCGTTCTATTTACAAGAACCTCTACTGCGTGTGGTACTTGAACTGTCAATGGATGTCCTAACACTATGGCATCGCTTTGTCTGATTGCTAAAGCTGTCGCTGCTACTGATTTCAGGCATGCAGGCAAAGCCTGAGCTACGGGATCTAATGTACTAGAAAAATAAGCACATGGTTTGCGTGCTCCTGCTTGTTCTTGTGTGAGTACTGACAAGGCAGTACCTTCGCGTTCTGTAACAAAGAGTGTAAACTGTTTTCTGTAACATGGCGTTGCTAAAACGGGTGCTTGACATAAAGCTTTCTTTAAGCTTTCAAAAGCTTGTGTGTGTTCCTGAGTCCAAGGGAGAACAGTCGGTGTGGCTGCCTCCTGTGTTGTCAATTGAATGAGTGGTTTTGCTAGAAATGCATACTGAGGGATCCACTGTCTACAATATGAAGTGAGGCCTATGAAAGCCCGCACCTCCTTTTGTGTCTTGGGTATTGACATGTTAGCTATCAACTGAATGCGGTCGGGTGTAAGCTGCCTTCCCTCCTTGTCCAGCGAGTGTCCAAGATAAACAACTCGCTGGACACAGAATTGCAGCTTAGAAGGGGACACCTTGTGCCCTTTTTCGGCTAGAAATTGTAAAACTGTCAGTGATGCTTTTTCACATTCGGGTTCGCTTCGGGCGGTGATCAGCAGATCATCGACGTATTGAAGCAGAGCAGTGTTAACTGGCATGTGGATACTGTCAAGTTCTCGTTTCAGTGCTTGGCTATAGATGCTGGGGCTTTCTGTAAATCCTTGAGGTGCGCGGGTGAATTTAAAGCTACGCCCATTTAAACTAAATCCGAACAAATATTGGCTTTCCGGATCTATTGGGACGCTGAAAAAGGCATTTTTGAGATCAATTACAGTAAAGAATGTTGCTTCGGAATCAATAGCTGTCAATAATGACGAGATATCTGGGACCACAGGAAATTGTGGCACAATGCATTTGTTTAACTCGCGCAGATCAATAACCAATCGATATACTGGCGGCGCTGTAGGATCTGTTCGTTTAAGAATCGGAATTATCGGTGAATTACATACATTGGAGTCTGTTTCTACAACTACTCCTTGGGCAATAAGCTCGTCAATGATTTGTAGTAAAGCCGTTACAGCATCTGGTGGTAACTTGTATTGTCGCATTCGTGGTAGCACCACTCCTGCCTTTAGTGTGACTCGATATGGTGTAATATTCATGCAACCAACATCAGTAGGGCCTTGTGCCCATAGATGTGTAGGTAAAGTCTGCAGTCGGGGATCCATGTCTCTAGATACATAGTGACCTTTAAAATCACGTAAAAACAACCTTACTCCTTCCGGAGAACAACATATTATGGCTCCTAGGGCTTTCAACGTTTTTATTCCTAACAAGTTTTCTGGACATGATTTAGTAAGCAATAGATCTGTAGTTCGGGTCAGAGGTCCTATCGTAAGTGGAAGAGGCTGTGATACTTCATTAACAATAGGTTTTCCTGAAAAACCAAGGGAAATATTCTGTGAGCCTGAGAGGGGTGCCCCTGGGACTTCACTACGTTTTATAGTTGTTCGACTTGCCCCTGTATCGAGTAAAAATTTTCTATCTTGACCTAATAATTCACTATGTACATAAGGTCCTTCTTGATCTACAGGAATCTCGATAAGGGGTAAGTCAACTTCCCTCTCTAGGCTAGTTCATGCGTAACGTTGATACTCCGGATATTCATACTGTGCAGTCTGATACATTTGTCGTGTTGTTGTCTGTGTGGCAGCAGCAGGCAACGGTGGTGCAGCTGGCACAAACTGTATTGGCTGTTGTGCGGCTGGCATGGCCTGGGCATGCTGCGTAGCTCCTTGTTCATTCTGATCTTGTCTTAGTGGCCGTGATCTTTCTTGTGTTTTACCTATGGCGATATTATGTTTTAAAACTGGACAGTCGTGTACGTAATGACCTGGCTTTTTACAATAATTGCATGTCCCTTTTACAGGTCCTGCTGAATCGGAATGTGTCATACCCTTTTTATGTCCTTCAGCTGGAACTGTCTGGGAAACTAGCATTTTCATTTTCGTGTCTCTCATGCGTCTGTGTTCATGTTCTTGTTCCTCTTTAATTCTATTGTGGTGGTACTGTAACATTTGTAACATTTGTGTTGGAGTGTTACCTTGCCAGGTACTCTCGAATTTTAATACTCTATTCTTTACTGGGGGCAGGGCATTTTCCACTAATTTTGTTACAAACAGATGCGGGTATGATTCGCTACTTGCTCTTATGCCACTATTTATACCAAAACATTTCTCGAATCGGGCATAGTAATCGCTAGTGTCTTCATCTTGCTTCTGTTTACAGGCTGAAATTGTACCCCAATCTTCCTTTTTCGTAGTTAATAAACGTGGCAGTACCTGTACTAGTAGACCTGGTAGTGCTTTAGTTTTGTCCCCAAGCCCCGAACCTGGACCTCGGGCCCTTTCTTCTGCTTCTAATGCTGACCATTCTATCTTTTGATCACCTACCTCCCACTCTTTTTCCTTGAGTTTCTCATAAATGCCAGCAGGCATCAACACCTTTAATATTGTCATGATGTCGGGGTAGGTATACTCTCCCATGAGTAACATGTCTTTAATTTCTCGGTGAAAACCCGCTGGGTCTTTGTCATGACTGGGTACCACTTTCTTCATTTCTAACAATTCTATTTTCGATATGGGCGTATATACAAATACGCGTTTAAACTGATTGTCCTCGCCTTTTATTGGGTGTACTTCTCGTAAGGGATTCTGTCTATCCAGGTGATACGTGGTTCTTTCCTTGACAGGCAATGAGACATGCTCTGAGCATACAAAAAGAATATACTGCTTTCTTGATACTAGAATTTCTTTAATTAATTTAGTACCTGGACCTCTCCATTTATTCATAAGCAATTCAGTCAATATGTCAGGTAAGGGACCAGGGTCCGAATGCTGACTCTGATATAGTATAATGAGTTGTTGAATCATATAAATCCCAGCTAACCTCTGCTCATCTGGGGTGAGATTCAAAAATGTGCGTACTACTGTCTCATCACTATATTTTCCGGGACTGTCCACCCAATGAACAGCTGCCCTCGCTAAATCTTGTTCATCCATAGAATCGAGGAAATGATAACCCCTTCGTTCTCGGAGTAGTTTGTCGGCGGTTTGGAACGAATGCTCGTTAGACCTTATGTTAATTATAGGTATTTGGAAATTCCTGTCATTATCTGGACATATTGGACGTATTGGGTCAGTATGACATCTAGTCTGATTCCTATTACAAGATCTTCCTCTACCTACATAGGCTATGGTGTCTGACTGTCCGGCGGGCAGTCCTGACCCTTCTTCCTCGCTTTGCTCGAACTCGTCTGTCTCTAATCTCTCTTCGTGTAGGCGTTCTATTTCTTTACGGATCTTTCGGCACATGGCTATTATACAATTTTGCTTATCGTGTCTCCCTTCTGATATATTCTGGCTCCATTTTGTAAGAATTTTCATTGCTTCCGGATCTACCCCCGGTCGGTCTTGATTTCTGATCATACAGTTTATGAGGAAACGTAACAGTTCCCCCTGTATCTCTACTTTCTGGTATTCCATAGCTCTGTTAATACATTCTGGATCTCGCCCTATTTGAACAAAATGATATATTTTATCTAGATGCGCAGTCATTCCTGGTAGCTTCGCTAAATACCCTGCGGCTCGTCTGATACGTAATGATGCCAGGATCATTTCGTCCTCTTTACCGAGCACCGGGTCATATCTACAATCTATAAGAAGTTCCTTAAGCGTACGATCACTTACGAATTTGGGTGTACGTGAATGCGCTGACTCTTGAAAAATAAGTTTATTTATTCTAGGTGGCGTAGAAAAAATATTGGTAGCACCTCCCGTGGCCCCGTCTGGGGCGTCGGGTGTGAAAGGATTCGTCGAACGTGACACAGCAACTATAGGTGTGGACTCAGCTATAGAAGTACCTGTAGGAACAGGTGCAGAAACAGATGTGCTTGCCGGAACTTGTGACTCGATTTGTTGCTGTAGGGATACGGGTGCTGGATCTTGGCGTTGGACCTCCCTGGTATGCGGTCTACGTGGGACGGAATTAGCATACTCGGGAGCTGCGTCATCTAAATATGAGGAAAGAAAAACATCTTCTGCGGTTCTAGGATGCCCCTTAGGATGTACCTTGATTGGGAATAATGGGGGTGGCAAGTCTTTCGGTATCTCTGGAGTAGCCTTAGGTAATCCTTCGGCCAGAAGGGGATACATACCATTCATAAGGGCATTTCTTTGTCTGTCTACTTGTTCTGATTTCACTCGGATACCTTCCTTAATTAATATATTGTCTTGAACTTTGCTTGAACTTTCTTTACTCTTCTCTTCCTGTCTACGTGCTTTTTCCGTACGTCTATGAGATTCTTTACGCCATAACTCAACGGCGTCTTTCTGTGACTGTCTGACTTTCCTTTTCCATAACTCTTCCTCGACTTTCATGATGCACTCTGCATCCCAGGTTCCCGCTGCGGGCCATCTCTGACTTTCTGGTAATCCCTTGGTGTAGTCTACCCATAAATCAAGAAATAATATAGCGTCTAAGCCATGTTTGTGATACATGAAGTGCCCTGGAGTATCCCTAGGAGGAATAGGGACGGCTTCTTCAAGTACCCCTTTTCTAGTAGTGATCTGTCTTAATTTCGAAAAGAGCGGCATATTGACAACTGATCTGATACTTAATCTTGAACACACTTAATAAAAAAGCACACTTAATGAACAACCATTCATACCACAATATGCAGGACGTTTAACACATTAAACATTAAAACATTAAACCTTTAACTGAAACAACAATGATGATCATCTGCATAACTAATCACCATGCTTAATTCTTGACAATAACTAGATACTTCGGAATACTTGATATACTGCTAAACAGTACAGATACACTGCTAAAACAGTGCAGACCGGATTTGTGTACCCAAACCCGTCTTGACCGGCACAACCTATGTGCACGTCAGAAATGCCTCCCCAGTAATGGTACTCACCGGGTAGCTTCGGAAACGGAAGGCCTCGGTAACTTGAACTTGAACCGGACTGGATTCGACTCGACTCGTCGGAAACTGGGCTTGATTTCGAACTGGTGGGTCTCTGTATACCTCGGATCTTGCTCTCTCAGCTAGGCTCTGGTCGGGATACTTCGCACTTCTCACCGCCTCGTCTGGGTGTTGATCGCAGTCTCAGTCGCCCCCGCTTGACCGGAGGGAGATACAGGAAATCCTGCTGGTACGCGTTATTGTCCGTCCAGCTGTGGCAGGAGACCGGGCCTGCAACTCACCGCCGGCGCGTGAGATGAGAAAGTGTCCCTGTTCGGGCGCCATCATGTGGTAAATAAAAATTCCTTTACCGGGACTGAATTTGATACAGAAACATTATAAAATAGCTCAGTAAAATGAGAGGCAGAATCCGTGATATTAGAGTTTCGGAATGGGCTTTATTCCAATAATCGATTATAATCGGATGCTTCAAGTTCCATCACCACGGGGGTTCAGGAAGTGAAGTACATACTTTATTGACAAGAAGTAACTTTTATAGTACATACATTATAATGAAGTGAATACAGTAGGCG
The DNA here is from genome assembly GCF_964204655.1 of Triturus cristatus. NCBI lineage: Eukaryota > Metazoa > Chordata > Amphibia > Caudata > Salamandridae > Triturus > Triturus cristatus. The sequence continues at coordinate 594,175,923 of NC_140580.1, read as the reverse complement.
TAACAATTGATAAGGAAATTGACGTTTGGTCTGCGTAACCGAAAATGGGTGTAATAATGAGTAAAAAGGAACATGATTGGTTATGATGTCATACATAGGTGGATCTATAAGATAATACTTGGCCTAAATGCGCGCGCAGCAGTATGACGTGTAATTGACGTGTAACTAGGGGGTGACGGGGATTTGACATTTAGCTCTATATGTGGAGACGAGAAGTCTGGGGGGTGAAGTCAACCTAATCCCAAATCATATCTAACATCCTATGTTTAAAGAACTATGTTATCCACAAAAGAAGGACTCTCGGACAGAATCTATTCTATACTGACTGTGCGTGCGTGTACAAGCGTCTAAGTGTCTACACTGAATGCGAGGGGGTAGGAATATTCCATGGTAACAGGGCTATGAATTACTTGCATGAGGACAGAGAAGATGGGCCTTTTTGCTTGGTAACTGGAAGAATGTTTACTTAAACTACTAGGCAGGAATGCATCGGCTGAGGGGGAGGCAGATAATTTGAAGGTGAAATACAGTTCTTGGCAGAGAGTAGGCTGATGTCAGGCTTCGTGAGCCGCGCAGAGAATGAGACAAAGTTCATGGTCACAGATGCAGGCTCGGACTGGAGCTTTCAGAGGCAGAAGGCAAGAGGAGTTTTGATGACAGAATCAGGGCCTACTTGCCTGGACTGTAAAGTGGCATAAGTGAACCATATAAAGCCGGTGGCCTTTCATATTTAGGAATGGAATATCCGGCCTATTCATGGCGGATCTGTCAAAGGACATGTTGACGGTGGACGCACATGTATTTGCGTCTTCATAACTGGAACTGGAGGGAACATACATGTACTTGTGACATGCACATGGAACCGTTGGGGTCCAAGATAGGGGACATAACTGACCAGAAAAATCCATATTTCCACAGTTCGACACCTCCAACTTGTCATTGGCAGCAAAGACGCAAATATGGCAGACCATTCTGGACCATGCAGTTGCAGTGTTGAGGAGGACAATGGAAGAGGTCAAGAGGCGCTGGAATTATGTGAAGGGCAAAACCAAGAAGAAACTCAATGCCAACATGAAAGCAGCAACGCTCATTGGAGGTGGGGGTCCAGCGGCACACCAGGAGCCGGATGACATTGAGAAAATGGTGGCCCCAGTCATCAATCGGGATACGGTGCCAGGAGTTGGGGATCCGGACACTGCCCAACATGACCTGACGCAACATCAACAGGGTGGGTACCGACCAGGGACTGGGGGATGGGGGAGATGTGCATAATGGCACACATGCACAATTCAGTAGAGCACACTGCAACACCACAATGACTCCTGATTATGTCCCTGCCCCCGTGGCACACTACAGCACACATACAAACACCAAGTAGGCTCCTGTACCCCATGTCCCCAATGGGGTCCCACCCCACACAACACCAATCTCAACACCAACTCATTCACACATGCGAAACCCAGCGAAGATGCGTATTTGTGAGCCACACTGACAATGCAAGTGATACTACATGACGATTAGCATGGCTGCAGGCCAATCATCATGAGATTGTGCACGCCATGACACTGGGGTGGCTGAGTGTGGACCACATGCGTTAAGGAGCCGCTCACGATGCCCCTGGTGCATTTGTGGGACGCATTGTACCGCCTCTGGGCCTGTGTGTCCGGGTCTCTGAGGGGTGTCATCATCCAAGAGCAGAGTGCACATCCTTCGCCACCTGTGACAGTGCAGAGAGACATGAGTCAATAGTTGGTTCTGCATGATGTGTTGGCAGGCTCACTAGTTCATTGGTGTGTGACTCAGTGATTCCTGTTTGATATGTACTGCTTGTAGCAAATGAGCTGCATCAATGTGTATTACGAAGCCTCACTGCTGTTCCTCCCTCCTCCCTCCGCCGAGCCTATTTACTACTGTGCGCAACGAGGTTGCGTCTCTTGCACTCCCACAGCACACCATTGTCATGCCTGTCTGAGCATGTTCACAAGCCTGAAAACGACACTGTGATATTGTGCGTTGAAGGTGGGTGGCCACGTGTGTGTAGGCCTATGGTAAGGATGGGGCAGACACAGAAGCAGAGTTCATGGCTGGCTGAACTCACGTTGTGGTTGAGGGTAGACCTTTGGCTTATGCTGCGGTAATAGCAACACATACAACAGTTGGCATGTATGATCACGGACACCGGGCGGGCTTGCGCTCCCTCATTTACTCCTTCGGCCGAGCCCGCACTCCGGGGGCATGCGATATTGCAACATTGTCCATTGCGGGACGGGTGGCACCGACACTACAACAGAGACACATGCATTAGTTACTGCCTTGGCAAGGCCAAAACCTAACCACGCCCAGAGTCCCGGTGGCCCTCATGACTTGAGCTGCACAGAGTTAGTGGCCCCGGATGCACTGCGGCTGGCACAGGCACACCCGCAAGAGACAGTGACTTGTGGTGCACTGAGGTAGGGCCACGAGAGCTGAGCGGGTCCTCGTCGATGTCCAAGGTGATTGTCGCGGAGTGTTTCAGTGGACAGTGGAAGGTGTTCTTCCAGGGCATGATGCAGAGGGCAGAACCAAGCAGAAACAGGCAATATGGAGGAGATGAATGCTACAGACTCGTTATTAACACCAAGTCAGTATCAGCTACATGGTGATAAAGTCAACGCCCAGGCCACCTACTCAGACGTCATCACAGGTCAACCAGAGAGTGTCCATGAATTTCGGGGCACAAAGTCAGTGGCACCAGAGCTGGAAGAAGATGCAGTGTGCGATGAGGCCTATACAATGATATAAACTCTGCCATAAATAAATCAAGGCTCAGTTCCAAATGTGTGACCTACTCGACCGCCATGTAGGCCAGAGGCAGCATTCAGCATGGGCCCACAGCCACTTGTCATTGGCTTGCGATGCACAGAGTTAGTGGCACCAGAGCAGTTGTTGGTAGTGTCCGAACACCTCTGTAACGAGGATCCTTTTTTCCTCCCGACTGAACGGCGTCTTCCTCTTACTCATCTCCTTGCGTAAAATGATATGAACTCTGCCATGAAGAAATCAAGACTCAGTTACAAATGTGTGACCTACTCGACCGCAGTGTAGCCCGAAGGCAGTAGTCAGCAAGGGACCGCAGACAGGTGTCGTTAGAATGCTATGCACAGAGTTGGTGGCACCACATCAAAGGGAGTACAGTGATATAAACTCAGCCAAAAAGTGTGTACTCTGCCATTGCATAATCAAGACTCAGTTCCAAATGTGTGACCTACTTGACCGCAGTGTAGGCCGGTGTAGTACGTCAACGAGAAAGGAGTGTTAGGTGCCTGTGTCACGGAGACCGTGATGGTCTGAGGAGGCAGCCAAGGTTGCGCACCTCGGGCTTGGAGCTTGCACAGGCACGTGGTGGGCCCTGTTTGACACACGCCGGTGTCGGCAGGTGAGCGGTGTGGCCTGGATGCGCAGGGGTGGCCAAGATGGATCTGGGGACCGGCGGCCTGGGGTGCAGCAGGCGCACATGATTGCAGGCCCCGCTGCCCACGGCATGGCTTTGTGGCAGGCTGAGAGGCGCCACCCTGGCAGACACGTTGGCCATTCCGGAAGAGAACCACGCCCAGATTAACAGGCTTTTTATTCACACCTCTACACTCGCCTGGTGTAAGCTGGGCCAGCCCACTTAGCTCAAAGTTTCGGGGGGGACGTAACAAGCTACATTTCCGCGATCTTCCCCACTGCCAGGGGTAATATAGTTGCGTCCACTGTTCTCTACATTCCAAACACCAGCAGTGTATGTTGACATGGGCATGTCTGTGGTCTGCATACTGCAGTCTGTCCAGCACATCCACGCCACACTTGGCATTCTGTACATTCTCATTCATGTGTCTCCTTCACACATGCCTGGTTCCCACGTCTCCCCACATTCTGCTATTGTGTGGCTGAGGTGCCATGCCGTTGGTGGCTTGTGTACATGGCTAGCCCATGTTACCACAGTAAGTTGTGCTGCCGTGTCTGGTAGGTGGGCATGTTGTATGTGAGTTTGTAACGTGTGCATTCCCAGAGTTGTGAGTTGCATGATTGTGGTGTTGAGGTGTGTGGTGTGTTCATTTGGTACTTACCAACGAGCAGTGCAGTCCCGTAGGTGCCAGCCTCAAAGCGGTGGTTGATGATGGACTGTCGGAAGATGAAGGAATCATGCACCCTGCCTGGGTGGTTTGCGACGACATTGGTGAAGAGTCCCAGGTGGTCCACTATTGCCTGCACATTGATGGTATGCGTGTGCTTCCTGTTGCGGCAGGCGGCACAAAGAGTACATGGGTGCAGTCGATTGACCCCAACACGTGCGGGAATCCAGCTATGGAGTGGAAGCCTTGCTTGGTCTCCAGCTGATCCTGCGCAGTGTGTGGGAAGTGAAGGTGCTTGGGTACCAGACTGATGATGGCATTCAAGACAGGTGTGAGAAACTTGGATAGGGCTGGCTTTGGGACTCCTCAGACTATGGCAGTTGTTGGTTGGAAGGTACCAGAGGCCAACAGGTGCAGCACAGCCAGCAGCCTTGTCTGCGGAGGGATGTTGGTTGTCCGCTGTGTTGGTACCATCAGCCTGTGGGCAATGATGGTCAGCATGCGTAGGATGGTTGTCCTTTTAAAGCCTGTAGTGGGCAATGACATCCTCTGGTGTTCAGTCTGTGAGGCTGGTGCGTTTTCTGAATGTCCGCTGTCTTTGTCTGCGCTGCCTCTGTGGTAGTCTGGCGGGAAGGGTCCAGGGGGGTGGTGGGCCTGGGTGTGGTGGCGGTGGGTGTTGTGGCCCTCTTGGGGCTCCGAGCTGCATGATTAGTAGCTCCATGGCATCTGTTGTTCTTAAGGTGTGGCTCTGGGCTGGGCTCCCTTTTCTGGTGCAGGTTGTCGTCCGACTTTACACCAGGTCAGAGCAGGTGTTAAATCCCTGCTGCTAACGTGCCTTATTGCCTGTTTTGTGTTCTTACCGCCGATCTGGCTGGTCATTGAGAATGTTGGGAAGTCTACTCTGTATCTCATTAGCGTTAGTTGCCGGTGTCATTTGTGGTGATGTTTTTTGGGCCTGCTATCGCAGGTAATCTGGTGATGTCGGCTGTTAGCACCAGCTTGTGAACGGGGCGATGAATTTATCACCACTTTGGCTGCGATAACGTGCCGGTAACTCGGCGATAAGTCCTTGAGAATATGCCCCTATAACTTTGATCTAGTTATAATAACAACTCAGGCCACACAGCTGGTGCTCCTTACAAATCCCATGCCTCTTGATTCACTATTGTGCAAATGATGGACTGAATTCTGAATGAATCAAACATTTACCCCCAATCAAGAGATCTGGGTTAAATTCTTCATACTTTTGCTCACTATGCCACCCCAGTTTGGACCCAGCCATATGCAAATCAGTCTTGACCCTGCTTCTCATGGAAACAATTCAGCCCGAACTGCCAAGCCGGGTCTAAACTGGGGGTGGCATGGTGAGAAAAAGAACCAGATCACCTGACAGGGGGTGAACGTTTTGATTTGTTCCACCTTCTCTCCTTCATTTGTGTGTCTTTTGCTTTCTCACCCTAAGTGCGCTGGGTATGCCCAGAAGTGGGCCCCGGACTCACTGTGCCACTGGATTCAAGCTAGCCAGGCTGATGAGGGGTGAAATCCTGAAACTGGGCCCACGGTACCTGTTTCTGGTCCAGGGAGGACTTGGCTTGGCAGTTCAGACAGGGCTGTTCCTAAGAGGAGCAGAGTCAAGACTGATTTGCATTTGGCTGGGTCTAAACTTGGGTGGCATGGTGAGCAAAAGAACTATGGATTTAACTCAGATTTCTTGACTAGGGGTGAATGTATGATATATACAGCATTCCGTCCATCATTTGTTTGCATAGCTCACTATTGACATTGTTCTCAGTATGTGGGTGGCATGAATGTTACAAAGGTCATGTTTCAAAATTATCACTTCTAATAAATACCTCAGAATATAGTGTTATAATCTAAGGTATTAATGGAATACACTTTTTTTAAATTTTGTAGCGAGTTGCTCACATTTTTACATGATTAGTGCAAGCTGTCTTTAAAAGTGAAGGTACCCCTAAAGAATGTGCAGGACACCTTCTTTGCTTCTTTACCATTGATTTTGCTTAGGTTTAAAAAAATGCTGGTTCTCTTTCCGAATATTCTTGCTGTTTCAAGTAAAGAGCAGCCCAGGGCTGCTGTTCACCATGGGCTGCATGCTGCCCCTATGCCGTACTTTGAGAATCCCAGCTCTAGCTCATCCCCACTGCTAGGCAGAATGGCTAAAGAATATTTTTTTTTTCTAAAGCCTATGGCCCACGTCATTTTGTAGGCGCATGCACCACGTATGCCTACAAAATAAAACAGACATTTTTTGCCTTTTTATTTACTGATCAGAAAAAGAAAAAAACTGTGTAAAAGTGTTTTTTTTTTTAAGTGGATGGGTGGAAGCAACACATCAGAAGCAACACCGGTGGAGGGGAGGTCAAGGGAAGCACCACCGAGTTGGGGTAAAGCACCACCGGGGTGGGGCAGAAGCAACACAAGGGGGGTGGGGGGCAGAAGCAATACAGGGGGTCAGAAGCAACACTGGAGAGAGGCATAGAAGCAACAATCAGGAGCACAGAAGCAACAGCATGGGGGTGCCAAACTAGCACCATGGGGGTTGCAAAAGCAACACCTGGGGGGGCAGAAACATCATGGGGCGGGGGCAGAGGCAACACCGGGGGGAGTAACACAGCGGGTGGAAGCAGCACCTGTGGGGGCACAAGCAAAACCTGGGCATGGAGGGAACAAAATAGGTGCATGGGTGGGGAGAACCAACATGGAGAATAGCAAACAGGCGATGAAAGCAGCGTGGAGCACAGTGCAAGCAAAGTACATGAATGAGAGACAGCAAGATCCAGCTGCACAAAGGAAAGAAATCAACACTTTCGAAGAAACACAGGCAGGTGTGGGCATCAGAGAGGAAGCGGGGAAAGCAGCACAAAGCACGGAGAGGGGAAAGAGGCATATTATAGAGACAACTGGAAAACACATGCACTCGCTTGGCGGCGTAAGACAGAAGAAAAAATTAGTTCACTAAAAGTGAGCAGTAAAAGGACAGATATAAATTGGATGGACAAGGAAAGCAATCGAATGGGAAGCAGGCAAGTGAGTGACTGTTAGACCTAGCATCATTTGGTGAGGTTTTCCCTGTCTTTTTGTTTTCTGATCTCCTGTTTTTGACTTTGTGCTGGACTTCGTTTTAGCTGGTTTTAGGACTCTGGGCACCATCCCACTGCTGAAATCAAATGCTACTAGTGGACCTGCAGCAATGATTGTGCCACCCACATGAATAGCCCTTCAAACATGTCTCAGGCCTTCCAATGCCGAGCCTCTGTGTGCAGTTTTAAACTGCCATGTCGACCTGGAAAGTTCACCTACTTGCCAGGCCTAAACCTTCCCTTTTATTACAGGTAAGGCATGCCTAATGTAGGCCCTAGGTAGCCAATTGGGCAGGATGCTGTGTATTTAAAAGGTAGGACATGTGCTTTTAAGTTTAACAAGTCCTGGTAGTGAAAGACTGTTAAAATTGTTTTTCATCACAGCAAGGCCTACCTCTCCAATAGGTTAGCACTGGAGCTGACTTGTAACATTTTACAAGGGTATCTTCCAATTGGGAGCCATTAGAAAATTGGAGTTTGGTGTCTCTGGACTCAAAATTAAGAAACACATCTTTTAGTGAAGTTAGTTTTTAAATTGCAGGTCTGAAAATGCCACTTTCAGAAAGTTGGCATTTTCTTACTTTATTTTTACATAAACCTGAAGCAAACCCTCAGTAATCCAAAAGTTAATTTTATCCATGTTATTCCCATTTTGCGTGCATACACTCTTGATGCGCTCCGTTCCAAATGTGCCTGTGAGAAATGGTTACGAGTTTGTAACACGCCGTTTTCGTGTCACGGAAGAGTTGCACAGCCTGCTACACGTTTGTGATCAAATTATCCACGTACTCAAAATTGTGTTTGAATTCTGACTTTAACTATTCTGTGCCTCTACCTGTACCTAGATTGCACGTCTGGGTTGGATGACAGTTGGGCTTTGTGAATTCACTCTAGACAGTCACACACAAAGGCAGCTGAGGTGTGCCCTGCATATCCTGATGGCCCATCACCAGCCTGATGGGTCTTCCTGAGCTAGAGTGGCAAGAGAAGTTGACACTTGCACCTGAATAGGGCTGAGTCTGTCCCGACATAAAAAGCTGCCTAGCCCCTGCCCCACCGTAGCGTGTCTGGAGCCAGGGCCAAGAAAGACACGGTCTTGTGCACTTCAATATCCTTTCTTTGAAATCTTCCCTACTTCAAAGGCTAAAATGGGTATAAGTACTGGATCTCTGAGACCATATGCTCAGAACACTTCTGGACTGAAGACATTCTGCCAGGAAGAATAGCTGTTGTGCTGCCAGGACGTACTGCCACTTTGCTGCTTGCTCTGCTGTGTTAGCCTGCTGCCTGCTGCTTCTTGCCTGGGAGTGAGAGGGCTGGACTTTACTCTCTGCATCCTGCTTTGCAAGGTTCTCCAAGGGATTGACTGAGCTTGCCTCCTGTTGCTGAACTCTCAGGGACATCAAAGACTTCACCTGCATCTTGCTACCAGCACTTAGGCTCCCCGTCTGTGAGTCTGCCAAGTGGTGCCAAATCTAGTCCTGGTCCTTGGAGGCGAATTTGGTGCTGTAACCAAGAAATCGATGAATTGACTCCAAAGCATCAGTATGGAACTGGTGCATCCCTACGAAACCGGGGCATCGCCATGGGCTTCACCGAGGCCGTGGACACGTCTGGCTGAGTGAGCGACGCAACAAACTCAACTTTCAACGCAGCCTCGACTTTGCCAAAGCACCTCCGAAGAACCGCCGCTGCGTGAGTCTTGGACACCGCACCACTGACGTCAGTGGTACACCATCCTGACTAATGCATCCCCGGCCCTGCGTGGCTTTCGACCAACGCATCATCTTCACATCAGTGGTTCGACTTCAATGCCATGGAATTGAACACATTATGCTGTTGACATCGACGCATCATCGATGACGTGTCTCCTTCAGGAACCGAGGTCTCGCACCTGCAACCGGTGCATCTCCTTCTCTGCGCAACGCATCGTCCTGAAGCGGCAAAGCTTCAATGACTGCACCATCTTAACCAAAGAATCACATGTTTTTGCAACGCCTTATCTCCTCTGCGCCACGTGGCATCATCTTTGCTTTCCAATGAATCCCAGGGCCTGCAAGGTGGGTTGCATGATTTCTGTATCTGGCCCATGCTCCATCGCAGTCAGACTGAACTTTTGGATTTGTCCCGGTCAAGTGCAACCAGATAGCCCTAGTGGAAGCTATAGACTTCTAAGCACTGCATTTTGCTTTAATCTTTAAACATTTATATCATGACTTGTGTATGTTGGAGTTTGTCATTTTGCGCTTGTTCTTCTTGGATAAATATTGGCTAGTTTTCTAAACGCTGTGGAGTACTTTTGTGGTGTTTTCACTGTGCTAGTGTGTGTGTGTGTGTGTGTGCACACATACTTTACACATTGCCTCTTTAATTTACCTGACTGCTCTGTGCCAAGCTACCCGTGGGTGAGCATAGGTAAACTTTTAGTTGTTCTACACTTATTCTGACTAAAGTGTGGGTCCCTACTTGGATAGGGTGCATACCTCTGCCAACTAAGGACCCCATTTCTGACAGTGGCCTTGAAGCCAACCAATAGTAAGCAAAGGGCAGCATGAAAACACCTCTATGTTCTTGGTAAACCACATTTTGCCTTTCGCAACCAGACAGCTGTTCTTTCTGGTAGGTTTGATCCACAAACTGGGCATTAATACCTTCAAAAACTACCCCTTCATAAGTCTCAAATGCACTAACGAGCCAGATAGTCAAGGACAGAAGCAAAGCAATCCAACTAAATATTTGACAAATTAAAACATTTTTTCAGTTTTATATAGTGCGATCTTGGCCCAAGGGCATAAACGAGCGTTACATGAGAATCAGACATTTATTACACTTTTTATTTTAGGTATAGGGAGTTTAAATGATTTGGCCAGAATCACTAAATGTTAGGCCGAGGCCAAGACTCGAACCTGATTTCCAAGTTCAAAGGCCAGCAGCTCCGTGCATTAAGCCACCACTCATTAGAGCTCTCTGGGACTGCGCATAAGCCCTGCCATGCAACCTTGCTTTCCCGAAAGCCCTTGCGATGGCACTCTTCACAAATGAATTCCTTATGCACATCAATCGAATCGGACCACCGTCCTCAATCGCAAGGGTTTGGCCACTACAAACTAAACAATTACTTATCACTTCCGCCTAGCTACGTCACTTAAGAGACCAATTTGGTGAGAAAGGAGTCCTCTGTGAGACCACAGAATGGATGCACACTCATTGCAATCAGCAGTTCGTGGACGAAGCTGTTGGCGTCCTGTGCTTGATAAAATAAATTGTTCTTAAATGGGCATTTTTTTTTAAAGAAACATTAATTGTTTCAAAAGAGAAAAGCCTTAACGTTTACACTATGGGAAACCACTTTTGACTTCCCCGCAGAGGGATGTCAGCTACATATAGATTCGTGTGGGTTAGGGCAAATGTAATTTAATTTTCCCACAAGCAGAACGAGTCGTTTTTGCCCTCAAACATAGCTTTTCGTCAGCTGAAAGCGTCTTCCCGAGAAGCTCATCCTATGTCTCTCTCTGGCCTGGGTGGCGCAGGATGCTACCGCCCCCAGCCCCTCGGGCTCCCCGAGGAATAGAGCAATATAGGGCACTGTGTTCTCAGAGCTCCAGAAACCGAACTGGCCTGAGAAGAAACTGCCTACGTCTGGAATAACAAAGCTGTCAGTTTGAGCTTGTAGAACATTATTGTCCATGAATTATTGATCGTTATTGTACCCTGCGGACCATAAATTATTGAGGTGACATATTGAATGGAGAATGAGAAGTTCGCCTTCTGGTTACAGAGGGTGGGACCTCTCTCCGCACCTCTGCCTCCCTCGCAGCGCTGCAGCATTTCACCCACACGCGCGCCCCTCTCTCCTAATATGAATGGCATTTAATAGCAGGGTTCCACCCCTGGGGACTGCTGGGAGGCTCTTTGAGCGCCCCCCCCCCCCTCCTCGCAGGAGCAGTTTACCCAGACTGCCCTTGGAGACTTGCACTTTAAGGCTGATCTGCAAGCTGCTGTTAGGCTAAGTGCATGATGCTTTCCCCGGAGCTGGAGAGTAATATCAGCTTCAGGCTGCAAAGTTCGTACCTCTAGGAACCTATTAAAGGGGGTGGTAGAGGCATATGTACACACCTATCCATGGGCCTGAAAGGGCCGGGACCATAAGTTCTAGACCTGTTTTAAAGTCACACTCCGATGGTCCTTTTTCGCAGCACGAAAGCGTAAAGGGGAGAAAAGACGTGAAGAAACAATCAATTATGCAGTAATCTTTTAGATACATGGGGGCAGATTTATGAGCCCCTTGCGCCACTTTTGCGTCACTTTTCCCATGTTAAAAGTGACGCAAAAGTGGCGCAAGGGGCTCATAAATCTGCCCCATGATATTTTACAGGCAACTAATTCAGGTTAGTATGTTTATTACAAAGCCAAAAATAACTGGACATAGAGACACCTCAACACCAGGGTATATAAGTACAAAAGAACGAACATGAAGCCAAACCTGCGCATCCAGTTTAGACGGTGCATCACAAACAGCACAATTAATTCAAGAAGTAAAATACAGAAAATCAGAAAGCACGAGTCCGAATTTCCCTGCATCGAGCGTTGGTGAGTAAAAAGCATCAAATCTATCCCTACTTTGACACTAAGGGGACATCCCTAATTAAGCATGTCTGGAAGAATGAAAGGTGTCAGTCCGTGGAGTCTTCCTAAGAAGCCTCTCTATCATCAATGGGTCAAGTAGAAAAAAGCTACCTTTGCAGAGACAGTGCTCGTTCTAGGATGCTCTCTCTCTGAAGGCAAGAAAAAAGTGGGCACTATCCCTAATTCCAACAACCAATTATCCACTGGTAGCACTCCCATGGTGCACTTCGAATTACGCTTTCCACTCTAGGTAACACCCTGAAGGCATTTTTCCACAATGTCAAGGGTGTACCTTCCTTGCTACAATTTGTCCTTGGTTCTCAGGTCTTCGCCTGTGTAAAACACAACGACCTTCCTTTATGGACTCAAGCCACACAATTGTAACTTCTTCTCTCCTTGCCTAGTTAATAAAACAAAGACATTATTCTCTCTAACAAGAGGGCTTCTTCACCTGCAACACAAAAGGTGAGAAAGAACATATTCCACAGCACATATGAAATTCAAACTGTTAATTCTAAAGCGAGAGTTTTAAGGGACTTGTATTTCAGGCCTATGAGTTTCAGCTAACGTAAGAATGTACCATGAAGGCTTTACAAATCCACATAACATTAATGCAATTTCAACTAATATATTTACCTACATGTGAACTGACACAATTAATAGCACATTTAATACATGTATAATTGTCAGTTTTACAACACGAGTACTTCATGTTTATGTTTCCTGCTTGTTACATTTATTTTCTACGATGTTTCTCCATGCTACTTGTCAATGGCCTAAAATACGCCACGTATTCAGGTTAATACATTTCACAATTCTAACACTTCACATTAATACAGTAGATGATTATATGCAGGTGAACTCTATACGTGATTATGATGCACCCACACAAATGAAATATGATTTCTACTCTATCATGCCCATATGCATTAGGCAATTTCCCAACAGGCGGCTGTTTCAGATAGGACAATAGAGCAACGCAAAGCAGGTGACCAGTCAACCAGTAGTGTGCACAGGGGGCATCACTTAGAGTAGTAAATATTAATTGTGCATGTAATTCTTCCTTTATAGAGCAAAACTCTGAATATGAGGTATTTCTGACAACAGGTATATTACACAGCCGGGGCACCTGAATTTACTAGTTGTGGTAAATGCCTCAACCTTTACTCTTCTGCCCACCTTGTAATCAAGGAATGTGTCCCCATTCATTCTGCACAACCCCACTGGCATAACATGGCGTCTACTCACCAGCCAGCGGAGGTTGGGGGGCATATCAGTAAGTCATCCTGGCTCTTAGAAGGCCAGATATGGGGGCATAGCGGTAGTGTGGCTCATTTTGCACAATCCATCACTTGTCGCTATTTCATAACCAGTGGGAGTAAAAAAAAAAAAAAACTTGAATCAGTTGATCACAGCATTTTGTGGGCCACATACTAGAGTGACTGTTCTTCTCTTCCATGGCCTGAAGGTCATGGAATAGCAAGGCAGCTCACAAGCAACCGATACACCCTGTTTTTAAACTGCTAGCATGCCATGATTTGCCATGCTCTTAGGACCAACAAATTGTGCAGGAAATTAATAAGTGGGTTGGCTCGCAGCGGTACAAATGGTCAATTCCCAATTGAGGACAGAGCCCTGGACAGCTGGGGGCTGCCAAGCTTCTCAACGGCACAAAGCCATGCATTTAGTGGGCTATGGAATAGTGGGGCACTGGTTGCTTGTCTTCACTGTCACTCAGCCCACTCGTATGTCTCCTCCTACTTTGCATTACTTCTGGAACGTGAACCACCGGTTGACTCTGAAATTCGTGGGTACTCCTTTCGCCCTCCTCTGCTCCTTCAGGGTATCCACAAGATCGGGTTTGTAGGTCAATAGAAGATGTTGCTACCTCCTTATCTGGACTTCTCACTTTCTGGGTTTGGGAGGCTTGAACTCAGTTCGGCAGTCCACCCCACTTGGCGGCTATATTTGTCACCAAAATGATCTGGTAAGAGCCTCCCAATGGGGATCCGGGCACTACATTTGTGCTTTTCAACAAGGACACAGCGCCCCCCTGGACTGAGATCAAGACTCTGTCCCTGTTGAGGAAGTATAGTGACAGATCTAACCAGGTGAGAAACAGAACACACAAAGTCAGCCAGTCCTTTGCACCATATCATCTTTGATATTTACAAGCAAATTAGCAGGCACAGTAGACAATCTCATGGCCCTCCCCATTTAAATCTTGTGAGGAGACAGTCCTCTTCGCATATCAAGAGTACTTTGGACACTCATCATTATCAAAGACAAGACGTCTGGCCACTTCAACAAGGTAGACTGGAACCCTTTAGCCAGTCAGGACTTCAGCATTCCATTTATCTGTTCCACAGTGCCAGAAGCCTTGGGTCGTTAACTGCAGTGCAGTCGCTGTTCCACCTGCAAAGCCACAACTAGCATTCTCAGGATTTTATTATTAAAATTAGTCCCTTGGTCTGACTCCAGAGAAGCCGGGAACCCTGGCGATCAGTTCATGCACCAGCAACTTGTCTACAGTGAGACTATCATTCCTTCTAGTCGGGTACGCTTCAACCCAATGGGATGTATCTCAGGCCGTTACACACAGACATCTCCATAAAATCCAACTGCATCTGGTTAAAGGGTCCTCCCTATGTGACTCTTGGTAACTGAAGTCTTCCTCCTTACATTTATCAGTTGGCAGACAACACACCTGTGATGCAGGTTTCCAGCCATTATCCTAAATTGATGGTTGAACCAGTTATCTCTGAACAATGTCACCACTGCATCTCTCCCTAGATGTGTGGGACCATAGAAGTGTCTAGCCAACGAAGATGACAACACAGGGCTCCCATCTACTGAAATTCAGATTTCATCCTCATTCTTCACACATTCTGCTCTAACCGAGCCTTGTTGCTCTATTTCTTGAACCTCCTCCTGCAATCTCCTAGCTTCCTCCCAAGTATCAGAACAGACAGAAAAAGTTGAAGTCAGTCGCATTCTCAGATTCATTTGAATATTTGTTGAACAGCTTCATCAGCATACCGATCACCATCTGTTACATAATCATTTCCGCTCCTGTGTGCTGCGCATTTAACCACTGCAATTTCCTGACATCTGCAGCACCTCAAGCAATCTCATGACACATTCCCCATTTCGTATAGAAGTTCCAGATGACATCATAAATCCTCTCTGTGACCACAACTGTCTGAAGTCATGGGCATCACCAAAGCCATATTGACTATCAGTAAAAATTGCAACTTTCATTTGATCATAAATGCAGCATGTTCTAGTAAGAGGGATCAATTCATCACTTGGGCAGACATCACACCGCGGGGCCAGGATACTCCCACTACTCCTTGAACTATGTAAACAGAATAAGCATCTCTCAAATTTCCCTCATCATCTCTTAAGCATGAGCCGTCCACAAACAATAATTAATCAGGCTGAGTGAGGGGTTTGTTCTTAATATTAGGTCGTGGCTTGGTGAACAATTCTGTCATATCAAGACAGTCATGCTCAATTTCCACCCCTTCACCAGTTTCACATTCAGGTAGGGGTAAAAGTGTGGCAGGATTCAAGCTATTACAGCATTTCAAAGTGATATTCTCAGTAGCAAGATTAAAAAGCTCATACTTGGACAGTCCATTGCTATATTCTCACTCTGCTCTATATTGACAACCACGGCTGCTACTGCTTTAGGGCAAGAAGGCATTCCTGTGGCTACAGGATCAAGCACAGCAGAAAAATAGTCCACAGGTTTTAAAAAATCAACATGCATTTGAGTAAGCGCTGAAAGAGCATAACCCTCCCTCTCACTGCAAAACATTGTAAAATCTTTGTTATAATTTTGCATTCCAAAAGCCATGGTGCTGCAAAGATTTTTTTTCAGCTCTAGGAAGGCAATCATGCGGTCACTGTCCAATGGTATCAGATCAGACACACCTTTTCGTATCAACCTCTGTAGCATTTTCGCTAAAAGGGAAAATTTGGGTGTCCACCGATGACAGAAACATCCGGACTTCCCAGAAACATGCAGACTTCTCTCTGGTGTAGTAGGAGGGCTAATTTTAAAAATGGCAGAGATTCTCTCCTGGGACACCTTCCTTGCCTCCTGCTCAATGTGATGTCCTAGGTACAGGACTTCTTGCTGAGAGTACTGTAATATACTCAGGGACCAGAAAAAACAAAGGGGGGAGCAAAGAGGTACTACTTATCACAAGCAGTGGAGGTGGATACGTCCTCCATTAGTCTATAATCATTAAACCACAAAGATCCACCCTTAAACAGTTTCAAAACCCGTGTCCTCCCAGGTTGAGTATGCTTCCTACAATGGTGGGAAAAACACAGTGTTTTTAAATACCCCTCACACACCAAAAGGGCCCTTGGTGTCATGCTTCATCATAGGGGTCTTCCCGCCCCTCTACGGGACGGGGCGTGCTACGACCTACAAATACGTGGGAGCACTGTTGTTGTGAGACGACTATGTGTCATGTAGGAGTGTGAGCGGAAGGGTCAGGAGTGAATGGAAGGGTGAAGTTAAAAAATACCTGTCTCGTCGGTTGGAATTTTCTTTTTAATACACCTGTGAGCTGGTATTGTTAAAATGTGGGGACGGAGGTGTATTTGCCTTAATGAGCTATGCCTCCAGGGTTATTCAACATGTTTTGAAGCCCCCCTGGCTTCTTCTTCAGGACTTAATAGATCCCTTTCTACACTCACTTATTATGTGATGTGTTCATTAACCTAATCCTCTACAGAAATGTGTGTTTGTGAAAATAAATATACTGTGCACGTGGATTCTCAATGCACATATACGATACCTAAATAAGTGTCTGTCATCATTTATTTGTTTTAAAAAATGAAAGCGCCCCATGAGCCTGTAACGGGTGGGAGGGGTGCCTATAGTTGCAACTGCTCCTGGGACACTGCCCCGCCGTGTCTGGCCTCCCCATGGCTCCGCTGGGAGTGAGTGAGTGTAGAAAGGGATCTGTTAAGTCCTGAAGAAGCCAGGGGGGCTTCGAAACATGTTAACTAACCCTGGAGGCATAGCTCATTAAGACAAATACACCTCCATCCCCACTTTTTAACAATACCAGCTCACAGGTGTATTAAAAATGTTTTCTAACCGACGAGCCCGGTATATTTTAACTTCACCCTTCCATTGACTCCTGACCCTTCCACTCACACTCCTACACGACACATAGTCGTCTCACAACAACAGTGCTCCCGCGTATTTGTAGGTCGTAGCACGCCCCGTCCCGTAGAGGGGCGGGAAGACCCCTATGATGAAGCATGACACCAAGGGCCCTTTTGGTGTGTAAGGGGTATTTAAAAACACTGTGTGTTTTTCCCACCATTGTAGGAAGCATACCCAACCTGGGAGGACACAGCTTTTGAAACATATACTCAGGGACACCTTGTACCCATCTCAGCCAAATGATTCAACTTGTCAATGGTGTCCTGTCTGCAAGCCTTTTGCAACATCAGCGCTATCAACAGGCCATTGACATCTTTCAACAGTACAGAATTACACAGTAATTTCAAAATCTCCAGATTCTATTTTAAGATGTGATTTAACCCCTTCAGTGCCCGCCCCTTTCCCCGCCCAGTGCCAGCCGTTGCATTAGCGGGCGGGGTCTATGACGAGCTGGACTCGTCATGGGCACAGCGCCACCGCGCCCCATGACGAGTCCAGCTCGTCATGGGCACTGAAGGGGTTAAGGTTATGGGACTTTCCATATACCCCAAAGGAACTTGGTACCATGCCTTAGTTCTATTTTGGAACCAAAATGTGAAGAGAAATGGGCTCTCTTCGTGCAATAGAACGGAAAAGGACTCAGGTATCTGTACCACTACACAACAACATGGAATAATTATGTCAATAATCTTTCACAGGTCCTGCACAATGTGGTATTTGCCTCTCGATTTTTGCAGACCCATAATATGGAAAACACATGGGCTCCCCATAATTTTCTTCAATATTTCTTGCTGTATTATGAACTCAATCAAGAGGGCAATCCCAACTAGCGCTTCTGGTGTAAGGTTATACTGTGGCATTCAGGGATTTTCTGCATTAGGTTTGACAGTAATTCGGACAGTTTCTACACCTTTAATAAGTCTGATATCTTTACCAGCAAAAATCCCATACTTCATGTTTCACGTTATGCTTTAAATCTTCTACAGTGAAAGGAAACACAGCAACAGCTGTTCCCTTTTTAGCACTTTTAAAATAAACATCCTCATCATGTGTTTGAACTTCAACACCATTCGGTGTATAATATGTAGTTCAATATATATAGTGCAATTTAATTCGCAAAAAAGATCACGTCAAAAAATTGACTTGACTAGAATCGCATCACAAATTGATGGTTTTCTTCAAAGGAACCCATCTTAACTGGGACCTTCTCTGACATAGTGTTACCAATCTGCTTATTGGCAACACCTAGAACTTAGATCTGCTTTCCAGAGAGGGGTAGGTTTGGGACTTTTGCTGTTCTGACAGTGGAACGGGTAGCACCAGTGTCTATTAACAAGGATACTGGGTGTCAATTCACCCCACCTTCCATGAATGGACTACTCTGGTTTATCTCCAAGACTGCGCCAAGTATGCAATCTTCCTTACCGCTCAGGCACTGTCATTGTGACAAATCAGAACAGTAACCATCCAAGGCATCAAAATCTGGGAAATGCTTAAAAGTGGCTTGATTTGCAAAAGGGTTCGGTTTGACTCTTGGAACCTGGTTAACATTGAACCTCAGGTTCCTCATATTCTGCTGGGGAATCAGTGGTTGAAGAACCTGCATCACTGCAGCTTGAGGCATGTTAGGATTTTGCATTCTCTGCATGAGCACATTTTGCATTTGCATAGGATTAACACTTTGAATTTAGCCATCACCAGACATTTGATTTGGGTTCAGTCGACACTCAAACTTCCAAAGACCCAATATTTTACATTATGACATATATTTGATCCCTTCCATGTCATCACATCTATCTCTGAACTTGTATCAATTAAAACACCACGTCCTCTACCTTGGGGGACAACACTTCTTCCCTGCATCATCTGCCCTCCAACTTAGTATCTAACACCTTGCATTCCCTAATATTTCCCACATACAGGCAATTCTGGAATCCCCTCTGTGCCAGTTTAGTCTGGACCATCATGAACTGTTCCTTAAGCCTTTTTTGTTTCATTTCCTGTTCATCAGTACGCTACTTTGTATTTCTCAGTATCTCATCCAAGGCTTACTTTGCCAACAAATCACATTATGGTGAATTTGCAGGCTAATCTCTCGAGGTAACCTGAGAACAAAGTGTGACACAAAATTACCCATACCACCTCTTTCTGGGTTATCGACTCCACTTTGTTTTCTTAACACCTGCAACAGATGCTCATAGTAAGCATTCAAAAAGCCCCGGTCGAAGCTCCAGTGGGCCCTAGGGTGGAAGTCCTTGGCACTGGGCTCCGTCCCTCAGCCTGTAGTGTCTCAAAGTGCACAGGACGCGGACCCCAAGGCCTGGGAAAGGATCCCCTGCTCACTCAACATTATAAGCTCTAACCAGTTCAGAGCTCGGGTGGGCCCTTTGGTGGAAGCCCAAGACCCTGGGCTCTGTCCCTCAGCCCATCATGTCACTTGGAGCCCTAGGCGGGGACCCACAGGCCCAGAGAAGCCTGCCCTGCTTGTCCGGGATTAGAAGTTCTGACCTGTCCCTGGGTCAGAACTCTGTGGAGTGGAAGCTCCTAGCCCTGGACTCCTTTTCCCGGCCCACCTTATCACTTGGAACATAGGACAGGAACCCACTTGCCGGGAGAAGCCTCCCCTGCTTGCCAGGATAAGAAACGCTGACCAGGATCCGGCAAGTCTGGTGCCAGCTGCCATGGTAATTCTAGCTCCAATAGCCTTCATTAAAGTTGCTGTAGTTCAAAACCTTGTAGTTGGATCTTGGGGTCAAGGCGGCAGTCTGCCATGAGGCTTGCTGGGCCTGTCCCAAACCCGCCCCTTGGCACCCCATTGATGCCTTTGAATGAGTGAACTGGGGGATCTGCAGTGTTTGCTTTGATAAAAAAAGTGTTTTCAAAGCAGGCAGGTCACCTGCATACTGCACATAGGGATAATGGAATGAGACTTTGGTTCTTTTTTGTTGGTTTTCATAACTGGGCCCATGATTAAAAGAGACGGCGAGTGCCATTTGTATTGTGAACTTCTATGACCAATGCAAGACGAGCTAAAGCAAAATCATTTGTAGGAATGTTTTCATTAATCAAGAACAAAAGTTGAAAGTTCGAAGAGGATAAGATACAGTCGTAGTTTCAACCATAAGAATTGTGGACTAGGGGTCCAGCAGCATTATTACAATGACCCACTGAGCAGCTTCAAGGAAATAGTCTTAGGATTTCGGAAAGAGGGTGGCTGTAAAGCTGAAACTTAAAGGAATTGGTGGAAGGGCACCACCGGGAGTGGAGCCTACAGCTCAATTTGACTCAACTTGGGAAACTATCCGGCCCGGGCACAGAAAGGATTTACAGATTGATAAGCTATTTCTCAATTCTGCGGGTGGTGGTGTATGGCTGTTCTTAGTTGGTGGAGCAATTTGTCTGGTTAATTTAGATAACAAACAATACTCCTTTGTACTACCTAGTTAGGCAACTCCCAGTGGTTGGTGTTCAACTTCTCTGAAGGCCTAGTAGCATTCAGTTACACGAGATAGAGCAAAAATATGTCTGTGATGCCCTTAAATGTCCGGGGCAGCAAGCACGTTAAACTGTACGGTAAAGTCCATGCCTACCCTTCACCAACAGGGGTGGATAACTTACTGAACCCTGTTCATTATAGGAGTTGTGGATTGAAATGATGTCCCTTGAATAAGGATTTCTTAAGTGCGTTTTGTAAGCTTGCATTGATTATGTCTCTGCCCTTTGTTCACACCACCCATTGCTGCTACTGACTGAATAGTTTAGAGAGGTCCTCTGACCGGCCCTGCCAGGGTCAGCATTGGCCCTGGTGAAGATGATCAAACTTGACTGTCTAGAGGAAATAAAAGTTGTAATATGGTTCCTGTAAGTTAGCATTTACAGGATCATTAATGGGGGTGCGGCCCCAGCAGCAGCATGGTCCAGTCTAAGCCCTCTGCTGCTTCGCAAATGGCATCCAAGGCACAGAGCCTGACCCTCCCCATGAGTGTCCTGGCCGTGGAGTGGTCTAAAGCTGCTGGGCACTTGGGTGAGGACTGAGCACAGGGTGGGTTAGTCCACCTGGGAGAACCTAACGACATGAGAGGGACCGGGTCAGGTGATGCCCTCTGGAGGGGGCACAATCTAAGATAAAGCTCTCCCAAAAGGAACCCATGCTCACCCAACAGGCATCTGGGGGTAATCAAATGACAGACTGTCACTGGTTTGGCCCTGTCACCTGGGCCTTCTTGTGCCCCATCCTGGCGTGCCTGGGTTTCGAGTGACCAAGGAGTGGCCTGTCTTGGATGGCAGGGCAGCCTGGATGAGAAGGAGCTGGGGTCACAAGGGAACCCTGGTTCCCTTTCAGCCACCCACGGTCTCTCGAGCTTCCATGCCTGTACCAGAAGGAGATGAGTCACTTTCACAGTTTGTGGGAACCTGATTATTCTCCCCACAGTGCTTTTCACCAGCTCAAGGGGGATCTCAGAGTGCTGATATGGCTTGGGGTTGCAGCCTAAGCTGGGTTCTCTCAATGTGCAGGGGTTGAGCCCTGGCTCCCACTGGCCCAAGTGTGTGGCAGATGGTTGATGTGCAAGTGGGGCAACCCTCCTTCGTTGTCAGTTGCCTGGTGTTGTGGTCCCGTGTGGCCAGGCTGGTGTTTCAAGAAATGGGCAGCTATCTCCAGGAGGAATGGTGGTGGGAATGCCTGCCTGCACTGCCATGGGAGCCTATCGCTGCCCACCTCCTGTGGCGGCAGGGTGGAACTCCCGGGTGAGCACCTGGAAACACTCTTTAAATTGTGCAGATTGACTTCCAGAGGGGAAACCTAATGGGGTGCTGATCTATATCAATGCGTGGGTGGCCCAGACTTTCTCTCATCTCTCCTGCACCAGCAAATGGGTGAACGTTGTTAAAGTTTTGGGGCGGTGGCTCACTCGGCTTGCAAGTCATTGAATAATGCAGCTAGCTGTGAGAATTAGTATGAATTACAGGACTCATTGATCATCAACACTTCGAACGCACATTCTGCCCATGGGTTCCTCTTGTGGCTAGGCCTGTCTAAGGGCTTGAACATCAATCACCCTGGTAATCTCCCAGAGCGTGGCTGGGGCTGTTGCAGGGGACTTTGCGCCCTTTGTCCTCCCAAGGTCGGACCCTTGATCACCCATCTCAGGGGCACCCTGTAACATTGCAGAGATCTGCCGCTGACCTACCTTGCTTTCCCCACCTTAGTGGGGCGGGTGGGCGTCCGGTCTGCTCAGGGCCTGAAAAACCTGGGGTGCCTCACGGCATGCTACATATAGAAATCTGTGGTGTACCACAGCTGCCCACATGCACCGCCCTGGGTGCCCAGTTCCACGGATGGGGATGGGAAGGCCTGCTGCCTGTCTAAGAGTACTAGTTTACCTGTGGGCTTTAGTCTCTTATTAAGGAAAGGGTGTGCTGCCGTGATCCCCCTGTACAAAAAAGAGCCTGTCCCTCTTCTGCATCCCAGGGAATTGGTCTGGATCCCCCACACTTTGGCATGCGACTATGACCTCAGATCAGATATGGCGATACACTGAATTTATGCATATTACCAAGTGGAGGAAAAGAAACAAGCTTTCCCTCAGTAAAGGTGAGTGAAAAGGGAAGAACCTAGTGCTGGTATACAGACACTCAGGGGCCCAGGGTACTTCTGATCGATGCTCACCCAACAAATGGTGTTATGCTGGTAGCAGCCCCTGGCACCCCAAGATTCTAAGAGTCAGGTTGCTTGGGAATGCAGTCCAAAGTGGGTGGTAAACTCCATATAAGGCTGAACACTGGAGTGAGACTGATAGCCAACAAGTACTGTAAGGTAAAGTTAAAAAGAACTTTGAAGAGAAAGATTAAGGGCCGTGGACCGCCTCCGGGGCACACCCAGCCTCTGCAGTGTGCAATGGCCAGCTCTGGGTTTGCTGGGAAGGCTTAAGGGTGACAGGTAGCTCTACACTATGGCAGACAGTGTTACGGCCTCATGGCAGCAGCTTCACCATGACATTGGGGCTGATGGAGTTTGACCGTCTTCACACCCTCCCCTGACAAGAGACGAGGGGGACGGGGAATCCTGAATCTGGCATGACTGTCGATAGGGGTGCCACAACTGTGTTGCGTTACTGGGTGGGTGGCTTACATTGGGTGCCAGGGGTTTGTGGGGATGTTGGTTACACATCTGAAAAGTTTTGAAACATGTTCCAAAGATTTTAACAAGCGCGCAAGTTGTGCAACTCAGAATCTGCTAAGGAGTCTGTAATAATTTACCTGCCGAATCAATTAGCCCTGAAAATGGATGACAGTGGAGTGTTAGGCCCATACCGAACCATTGCCGGTGCTGAGAGCCAAGGAGGCTAAGCTGCAATGTGTAGGATGGTGCTGCAGTGTGCATGGAAGCCCAGAGTTTGGGCTCGGGTCGAGCCGCCACAGGTGCATATCTTGGTGGTAGTAGCAAATATTTGAATGGGAACTTCGAAAGCCAAAGTGGAGAAGGGTTTCATGAGAACAGCAGTTGAACATAGGTCCCTCAGTGCTGAGATATGGGCTAACACTGTTTGGAAAGGACAGGTGAAGCCTCCATTACTATTCAGATCCCCAAACCAGGAGTTGTGGAGATGATTGCCCTTATGACATCCAGTGCTGTAATGCAAACGGTACCGGAGAAGCCAACAGGATCCCAAGGAACAGAATTCTTTTAATTGTTGAAGAACAGGGTGCTTTGGACTGGGCTTGCCCTAGAGAGGGTCCTGATTCCTTGGAAAGTGTTGTGGTTCTGGTGGCATCTGATGAACTCATGCTGGTCCTTGAAAATCCAGGAGGGATTGTGCAAATCTCACACCGACCATACCCATAACCGCAGCAGGTCTCCACGGTGAACAGCATCTGGCATGTTGGAACAATATAAGTAATGGAAGTTGGCATGTCAGATCCATAACTTTGGGATAAGGATGAACTTCACAGGATGGTTCGGCCGAGTTGAGTGGCCAAGTTGGGCTGGATGATGTATCACCTCAAGGTTTCAACTCTGGATGGGAACAGTGTCCTTTCTGCGGATCACCTCTACCCATACCACTACCCAGGGTGCTGCCCAGGGTTCTGCCTCAGTGAATCTAATGATCCCAATTCCAGGTGAGTTAATTCCTGGATAATTAAAAAACATTTAAGATGGCGAAAGGAGGTGCTGTCTTTGCCACAAATTATTAGCCTCCTTTCTGATGTAGTCAACTCTACACCTAGCACTAGCAACACAATCAATAACAATGAATTGAATCACTCCTTGTAACCCATTCCACCCTCTGTACTAATAGACAATGAGGAAACCTTCGACCTCAGAGAAATCATGGAATTTGTAGCTTCATCAGCTAAGTGCAACATGGTCAAATCAGGAATCGAAAAACTTCCATATGTCTATGAGGTCAATGATAAACCCAATGACAAGAGAAGTGAATTCACCAGAAAGGTCAAATACTGGAAACATTCCAATGAAAAATACAACTGTGATTTGTGTGGAGACATAATTGAAACATTCAAAGAACTTAAAAAACATGCTTCCAGTTAACACAAAGGATTCTACCTAAAAACATATTGCACTAAATGTGACAAGAAAGACGAGTTCCAGAACAATACATGCCGCTTTGCAAAATGCAAAGGATGAATAACAAAAGGAGAGCTAAGGTTCCTTTGACACTTCTGTGATCTCATATTCAGGTCAAAAATTGTAGTGTCGCAACATGCACATACGAAAGCGCAAAATGATGCTAGACTCGTAGCTCTAGCAAGCAGCGAACTGTGAAAATTATGGTCAAAAGTAGAAATATTGATGCTGACTGAATTAGAAAATGTTATGGAAACAAAAACATACACCCAATCATGGTTCTGCATTTTGACAATAAAAACAGAAAACAAATCACAGGGGAAAGGAGGGATAGATGAGAAAAATTTTAGAAAACTTGCAAAAGATGTCCAGCAAGCACCCAATATTGAAAGAGACTTCAATGACAAGCCTTATATATCAGAGGGATGAATAAACGAAAGGGGTAAAGTCTTTATTAACAGAAAAAGAGTGTATAAAATCACTAAATTGTTTGAATTAAATGACAGAATAACGAAAGTCAATTTCTTTTTTTTTTTAAACCACTTCACAAAGCTGGTATGAACTTAATAGAAGAAATTGTGATCTCTAGCTCAGAGACTTATCAGCGATATACATCCAAAAACAGCTAATTGCAATGAACCACCAAATGAAAATGAAAATGGACCTATGAGCAGTATTCAAGATGAGAATCAGAATGTCTCAGCCCAAAGTAACAGACAGAGAAAGATAAGAAAAATGAAAGGCTGACTAAAACACACAAGAGAAAAAATGCAAAACCAAGGGCAGCTACAAGGAATATCAGACACATTTAAGAAATGTCAAAGAGAAAATTGTCAGAATAATCACTGATTGTGCATAAGATGCCATAGGCCAGATCAATATCAATGGCATTTTTCAATATTACAAATGTTTAAAAAAATTATAATAATTCCAACTGAAAGAATACCAGAAGACTGTGAATATGGGTAACTGTGTAAAGAAATTACACTTATTAAAGGTACAAAGGCATTTGAAGACACACACTTAAACAAACCAGTGAAGCCTGTCAATATTGGCTTAAACAATCTATACAGTATTCACACAAAAAAAAAAGAATGCTGCCCAAAATATCGTCAACTTGGATAATGAGAAGGGTGCCCGGAACAACCGATCAAATTCATTTCCAAAGACTGTACCCATTAGTGAACTATATAGAAAAAGCAATTGGAGAATGATTACACTTGGTACCGCATTAATTAAATGTTTTACAAAAATCCCGACTGAAGGACTTTTCTTATTCATAAATTTGAATAAAAAACAAAAGGGCTTCTTGTAAGTAAGAGGAGTTTTGAAAATCTGACACTGCTACAGATCATCATCAAAAAAGGCACAAAAAATAAATTTCTAGCAGTTGTGTTCATAGACATTTCAAAAGCATTTAACTCTGACAGTCGGCCACATCATACAAAGTCACAAAAGACAAGGTGTTTCGTCATATGTACGAGATCTAATTAAAGACTTATACACAGACTCATCAATGTTCTTCCAACGGTAAAAACTAAGGGTGGGCGGACAACTCCGTTCCACCCACAGAATGTGTAGAGATTTGCCCTTCTGCCTTCCGTGATAATAGGCGGAGAAACAGGGCAAATCTCCGCACACTCGGGGCATAACGGAAGTTGGCCGCCCGCAGTATTAAATACATTAAAAAATCAATTTTTAAATAACCTTACCTTATCGGCGGCGGCCCCAGGCTTACATCCTCCTCCAGCGCTTCTTCTTCTGGGAACTGCACATGCGCGGGAACCCGCGCATGCGCATTCCTCAGCAGGAAGAATATTTAAAAATTGATTTTTTAATGTATTTAATACTGCGGGCGGGAGGCGGGATGTGCGTAATGGAACTATGCGGAGAGTGCGGAGATTGGTTCCATCTACGTGCCTCTCCGCGTAGGTCTCTTACGCACATTACGCCCACCCTTAGTAAAAACAATGAATCTACATCAAAAAAAAAAATATGAGGTAAAATAAGGTGACTTACTATCCAATATGGGATCTTCAGAAAAATGACAAGGGCTTTACATTTGGCTCAGAAAGACTTATTGATCAAATCAGCGATTTGGTCTTTGCCAATGACATAGCAGAAATCAATAAAACATGGGACAGAAGGAGTACTAACTTGAAGATCATTGAAAACTTCAGCAAAGCAATAGGACGAAAACTGAATGTCTAAAAGACAAACATTTCTTCATAAGTCAGCAGGAAGACAACATTCTTGTGAATAATTGCAAACCATGGCACTTCTAAGAACAAAACATCAACATACATCCAGGTGACAGTGAACGGTCCCTCGGACTGAAATTTGATTCTCACCCAGCAGAATACATGGCTTACTGGCAGAACTGCTCACTCATGCATGTATGCATGAGATATAATAAACAATAAAATAGATATCATCATCAATACTCACAAGGTAAAAATGTCTGACAGTAGATTCCTAAATTATGATTTTCAATATTTAGCATCCTATGACTGGAGAAACAAAGAATTTGAGAAATGGAAAAATGGGCTTGTAAAAGGGGATGGTATCAAATATCTAGAAAATAATCCAATCTCAAATTTATGAATTTCAAAGCGCATGAAATTAAAGGAAAACCAATACATAGCTCTACTGATGTTGAGAGAGAATGTCAAACATCAGAGAAACCATCTCCAGAGTAAGAGATTGAACATTCGCCATGTGCAGATATTGCAAGGAGGTATGTGAAACAATTGTGCATATATTTGGTACATGAACTAAATCAAAAGACCCAATTCTATTCTAAAACCTCTCATTGATAGACAGAAAAGATGTGCTTGGATGACATGTAGGGAACCTCAGATCAAGAATAATCAAGGTGAATTAAGAAAACCTGATGTAGTGTTCACCAAAGATGGTACTGCCGTGGTATTGGTTCTCAATTTGATATGAAAACTAACAAAACTTCCATGAACAAGCATTTGAAGGTGCAGTCAACTACAAGGCACTATATCAAGAAAGCAAACCTCTTCCAAACTGTTCCACTGTGAAAATTCATGGTTTCATCGTAGGATTTCAGGGTATTTGGCCTTAATGTAATGACATTGTTCTTGCCGATCTTGGACTACAAATGTCTTTCCCATTTAAGAAAAATGTATGCCTGACTACTCTGATGGACACTTTGAAAATGTGCCAAGTGCCAAGTATTTATGGAAAACTAATTGATTAGCATACCCCATAAACATACAGAGAATGACATACTTTATCTCCTTCAGGTAGAATTTTAATTTAGAAATGTTGGCACATTATTGTTCACCTAATATCGCTTAAAGTAGAATATTATTATAGAATATTGGCACATAATAGTGAACCTGACTGGGAATGCTTGACTTTGATGTTCGGTATTAAAAATAGGTGAATGTTACCAGTATTAGAATTAGTTGCATGTTATCAGTATTAGAACTAGCTGAATGTTACCAGTACTGAATTGCATGCTACCATAAAAGTGTGGAAAGTTTGGATTGTTAGAATAGAACTGGAGGAGTACTATCTATATTCAAATGTGATTCATGTATCCGTGAGTACTCAAAGTGTAGTTTCAATCCTGGATATTCTATGTGTTGTTGGAAGCAAGACCAATTTGACGCTGATGGGCAGGAAAAATGATCCAGGGCGAGTATCTGAATGGTGGTACAAGATAGCCAAATGCCTAGTCAACTAATTAGTAAATACAAGGAGATGATGGACGGAGTGCTGAAACTTTTCAAACACACACCCCCAGTCACAGATCTGGGTTGAGTCCATCATTCTTTAGCTCACTTTGCCACCCCAGTTCAGACACAGCTAAATGCAAATCAGTCTTGACCCTGTGCCTCATGGGAACAGTCCAGCCCGAATTGCCAAGCTATGTCTTCCCTGGACCGGAAACAATCATCCTGGGACCGGTTTCGGGCTAACAGCCCTCATCAGCCAGGCTAGCTTGAATCCAGTGGCAAAGTGAGCAAGGGACCCACTTTCAGGCTAGCTTGAATCCAGTGGCAAAGTGAGTGAGGGATCCATCTAATTAGTGGCACGCATGAATAGATGAACAAGATTCCTGCTATCCCTTCCGACTATCTAGCGAAACCACAGCTAAGGGAACAGACTTGGCAAAATCAGCGAGGAAAGAAGCGCTTGTTGAACTTTACTCTAGTCTGGCACTGGGAAGAGACATGAGAGGTGAAGCATACATGGGAGGCCATTGGGCTGACAGTGAAATACCACTACTGTTATCATTTTTCATTTACCCGACAAGGAGGAGATGTGACCCGCTCTGGGGAAAGTGTCACGTTGGGAGTTTCACTGGGGTGTTACACCTGTCAAATGAGAATGCAGATGTCCTTATGCAAACTCAGGGAGGACAGAAATCTCCAGTGGGGCCTCTTGATCCTTTTGACTTTTCTGACTTTTTGGGTTGCAAGCAGGAGGTGTCAAAAGAGGCACAACAGGGAAACTGGCTTGTGGTGTCCAAGAATTCATAGCAATGTTGCTTTTTGATCCTTCAATGTCAGCTCTCCCTATCATTGTGAAACAGAATTCGCCAAGCATTGGATCACTCATATACTAATAGAAAGAATGAGCTGCATTTAGACCATTGTGAAACAAGTTAGTTTCACACTACTGATGTTTCGTTGCAATAGTGAACAAGCTCAGTCCGAGAGGACGTTGCAGGTTCAGACATGTGGTGTATGTACTTGGCTGAGGAGCCAATGCGGCAAAGTTACAATCTGTGGGATTAT
Source organism: Triturus cristatus (assembly GCF_964204655.1). Taxonomy (NCBI): domain Eukaryota; kingdom Metazoa; phylum Chordata; class Amphibia; order Caudata; family Salamandridae; genus Triturus; species Triturus cristatus. Next base: position 594,146,545 of record NC_140580.1, on the reverse strand, counting down.
GACAGGATGTCTCTGAGTAAGAATCTCCCATAAACCATAACAATTCTGCAAAGCCATGAAGCCTCTATTAATCTTGGACAGTCAGCCTCTGGCAGGCCAACCAGATGACAGGTCAGTGGCTGGCATACCAGATGACTAGCCGGCCAGCAAGCTAACTCTGACTTGCATCTAAACTCGAGTTCTGTAAGCTTCTCTGGCTGGCCCAAAGAGAGAGGGAGGTTGGCTGGGGCTTAACAATACTTAGCTCCCCAATCACAGCCACCAGGAAGGTGGAAGGCACTGACCCAGGGCACCTTTAGCTGTTTAGCTGATGGAATGAGTTGACAGGTTCTACCCAGGCCATGGTAGCTGCCGACTGAGGAGGAATCTTGTGTCCCTCCAGGGTGAGGAGCAGAGATGACCCCCTGCCCCCACGAAGGCCCAGCCACCTATTAAATCCAGGGTCCCCTTCCTTACCCAGGGCAAGGTGATGTTGGACCAGGGGGGGTGGTCTGAAGCTCCAGCAGACTGAACAGCTCGTGTAATCCCTTGTGGGAGGCCAAGTTCCCACAGGCGATGGTCCTAGCTAGCAGTCAGAGCCTCCTACCCTGCCCAGGGCAGGGTGGAACCCCACCCTCAGGTTTTTCCAGGTTTTAGGATGTCCACCAGTTAGCTTGTGTGGGCAAAAATATAACCAGTGACGTTTCATTTTCAAGGCTGATCCAGTCAATGGACGAGTATGGGCGTGCCATTCAGTGAACCATGTCACCAGCCCAGCCACCCTAAATTAAATTAAACCCAGGCCTAATAAGTACAAATAATTGAAAAAAGCATTTTCTGCTATCTTTTTATTTTAATTTACCTCATCAAACTTCACACAATTTGCAAACTGTTAATTTTCACAAACAAATCCTCGCTTAGTGATTTAAATTCCAAGCCTTTCGGTTTACCTTACCTAACTTTTGGATCTTTTGGAAACGCGCTAGACAATAGCATTGGGAACGCTGTGAAAACAGACTACTGGAATCTACTTCATTATTTCAACTATAAACAGGAATTCAAGATTAGTTGAGTTTATTAACACAGCCACAGGGCAAACTAATTGGAGTTAATTAAAGAATTAGCCTGCTGTGTAATTTTAATGGCATATCTACTGCACTTCATACCCTAGTGTGAGTCATTGAAGTGCAGGCTTCATTCTGTGGGAGTGCCTAGTTGGAAGGGTATTGCACTTGAAGTAAGGCTTATGTGGAAACATTATGTATTTATTTATTTATTTATTGCGATTTTATATAGCGCGAACATTACCCGAAGGTGTCAGAGCGCTTTACAAAAGAACCAGTTGTGCTACATAAGGACTTTGGATTACATGAGTTACATAGGAGATACAAATGGAGCCCATAGGGCAAGTATCTCAGGAACATTCTGTCTGCGTAGGGGTCAGGGGTCGATTGCGCCAACATTCTGCTGTTTCCCATCTATTCGATGCTTTGTGGCAGAAAAGAAGGGGCAGCACCTGAGTACCAGGGAGGGGAAGGGGTGGTCATACAGGTTAGAGGTAGAGAGTGAGGGAAGGACAGGGGGCTAGGCAGCAGGACGTTCAGAAGATAGGACACTTCCACTGTGAGCCTGCAGGACGTTTTGTTGTGAAGACAGCTGGATGCTGCAGAAGGAGCTGGGCAACTGTGTCCAGACTTGGTATAACTTCCGCTCGCCATCATTACACCTGGAAGCTGAAGGGGGAATGTGACCGGACTAGTTGTGTCCAGAAATGAGTGGCCCTCTTCCATAAAGGTGAATCATTATTTTGAATAAATGGAAACACCGTGCCGTGCTTAAACAGTAAGCCGCTCTTCCTGCGCACCAAGCGCTGAAACCGCACCTTTCTTTGACAAAGCAGAAGTTGCAGTAGTCCCTCTGGTATGCATGCACAGCACTTCGTGACGTATGCAGGAGTGACATATTCAGAGAACGCAGCCTTCCTTTGCAGAACAAGTGGTGGTGCGGGCTGTTATGTGGTGCGGTCTGCCACAGTGAGCGCCACCCCCTCTTCAAATTCCACTGCATTGATGTGCGCGTGGGCCCTGTGCAAGCCTCGTGGAATAATATAATATAAAGGGAATATGGATTTGAGGTAAGCCTGACTGAGCATTTCAGAAGTAGAAAAGAACCGAACGACACCTTTAAAGTAAGTGGTATTCACAGAGGGGAGGAAGCAAAAGGCAGAGCGCGTGTGTTCCATGAGGTGTATTGATTGTGCAGTGTGGTTCAGCTATCATGGTCTCTGCCCTCCTTTGTAAGAGGTCAGTCTGTTCTGCTGAACAGCTGTAATCTAAAGCCTCCTGAACCACCACTGGAAACAAATACTATCCCTTCCTATCCCCCTTGTTTTTGATGTGACTCCAATCTGGCTATTTATCTTTGTGATTTATTTAACCTGCAATTCAGAGTAACACGTTCAGGGTGTGCAGTGTGGCCAGTACAAACTACGTTAGACTGGGGAAAGTGACAGGCCTAACTAACAAATCAAGGTGGAAAGTGGGGTATAAAACGACTATTTCAAAGACACTGTCCATGAAACACAATCAAATATGGGTGAAATAATCAATGGACACATTACTGATAGACCCGATTTTGAGTTTAGCATGAACTCATGGTGGCAACGGCCACATCACAAAACACGTTTGGCTGGTGCCAATGCTTGTTAATATGGAAAAGGAAGGAACTGCTTGGCGAAAACACCTTTTGCCACCATATTCTGAAAGTGAGTTTGCAGAGGTAGTATTTGGCGACAAGAATCAACGGGCATATTTGAGCAGACAGACTGTCGTTGATGTGTAAAAAGCCCTTATGAACACAACATCATATTACAATGACAGACCACAATAAAAGCAATGAAGCCCAAATCATTACATTGCAATAATAATAAAAAATCATAAAACACTGCATCAAGGAAATGCAACACATTCAGAAGAGCGACAAAAACATAATGTAGCAATACACCAATACAACACAGTAGTACACCAACACAAAAGACCTACTGCATTCCTTTTCAATCGGGTTGTATTTTATGTTCTAGCATTGGGTGTTGCTACATTGTGGGTGTACTTTGATTCTGTTGTGTTGCTTTGCAGCACAGTTATGCTATTGTAAATGTATTTAATTGCATTTCTGTGCTTTAAACTATTTGCTGTGTCACTGTGTTTTGTTGTGTTATTCTGTTTAAATGTGTTCCTGTTATTTTTGTTGTCCCACTGTCTTTTTGTGCTGCATTGTTGTGTTATGCTTTTAAGATTGTGTCGCTCTGTTGTGGTGGTGTCTTGTATTTTGTTGCATTTCTTTTGGTGGTTATGTGTTTGTTTCCTGTTTTGTTTGAGTTTTTTATTGTGCTTTATTGTGTGTGTTTGCATTACAATGTGTTTGGCTTGTTTTGTTGTGCCCCATTATATTTTGATTATGTTATTGTGTTGTGCTCCTAATCTACTTGAGGTACATCTACAACTGCTGCTATGTCTACAACCAAAAAAGAAGCACATTCCTTTGAAGTTTAGTGCCAAACAAACATTTGACTCCACGGTTGTAACTTATCACTACACCAGCTCTTAAACCTTTTTAGAGAAGAGTCATAAAAAAATGCTCTAGAGATCCTGCCTTAAAAGAGGCTTGCTTTGCTCACTTAGGTGATCTGGCACCACATCCCCCAAAGGCTAACGTGAGAAATAGTGTTTTTGATTGACGGGGTGCAAACCCTTCTCAAGCAACAATCACAATTCTTGACAGGGTAAACCACAAAAGTCGTTAAATTAACCTGTGCTTAATCCTCTGGCTAGCTTGGCACAAAAGCAGTGAGGCTTAACTTAGAGGCAATGTGTTTTGTATTTATGCAGCACACAAGCAGTAATAAAGTGGGAACACAACACAAGAAAAATCCCTCACCAATCTAGAAAAATAGAGTAAATCTAATAAATAACATGAGACCAGAAGGACAAAACTTAAATTGGTAGAATCGGACACATTCAATTTCGAAGTTTTAGGTAAGCATAGCACCTAAAAGCACAAAGTGCCACTCACGGTCATCTGGTCATGCTAGATCAGGGTAAAGTCTCAATTTCAGACCAACTGCGATAGAGCGCGGGCCGGACACAAACACCAGGTCAGTTACTTTTTCTAACCTTCTCGAAGTCTGGCAGGAAGACTCCAGTTCTGTGGAGAAGGCAATGAGGATAGCGACGCGGATGGTCACTGCTGTAGTGCGAAGAGCAGGTCAGGCATTACAGACTGTCGTCACTGTAGCGCGAAGATCCTGTTGGACGTCATGGAAGGTCATTGCTGGAGCTTCGCATTGGTGGCCACAGCGGACCGTCGTTGCTGTAGCGTAAAGTGCCGATCTCACTTTGTGAGTTTCACTCGTGGTCTAATGAAGAGTTTGGTTCACCAAAATGTTATGTCGGCGGTCATCGCAGGTGGCAATATCTTGTGCAAACAGGCCCATTCATGGTTGCAAAGAGCAAAAACTTAAGGATTTCTTCCTTTCTCCTCAGGAGGAGTTCAACCAATTGCCAATTAAGGGTTCAGGACCTGGGGAGGTACCTGTTGGGGATAAGGAACTCACTCCAGTAGAGGCCAGAAGGACTCAAGCAGGTCCAGGTCAGGCAGCAGGTCAGATGGGCAGTTGCAGAGAGGCCTCTGAAGCTTCTTGTGTTCCTGTAGCTCAGAACAGGACGTCAGCCACCTGACCATTGGAGTCAATCTGGTAGTCCTGGGAGCAAAGCGATACCAAAGGGGATGATGGACGGAGCGTTTGAGCAAATCAAACACTCACCCCCAGTCAACTGATCTGGGTTTAATCCATAATCATTCTTTAGCTCATTCCACCACCCCAGTTCAGTCATGGCCATATGCAAATCAGTCTGACCCTGTGCCTCATGGGAACAGTCCAGCCCAAACTGCCAAGCCATGTCTTCCCTGGACCAGAAACAAGCATCCTGGGACCGGTTTCGGGTTCATAACCCTCATCAGCCAGGCTATCTTGCTGATGCTTGTTTCCAGTCCAGGGAGGACCTGGCTTGGCAGTTCGGGCTGGACTGTTCCCATGAGGCACAGGGTCAAGACTGATTTGCATATGGCTGGGTTCAAACTGGAATGGCATGGTGAGCAAAAAAACGATGGATTTAGGCCCAGATCTCTGTACTGGGGTGAATGTATGACATTGTTCTGCATTCTGTCCATCAATTGTTGTTTTTGCATTTGTCACCACGAGTGGGACAGGTATGCTCAGACGTGTGTCCCGTGCTCTCCATGCCACTGGAATCAAGCTATCCTGGCTGAAGAGGGGTGAAACCCCGAAACCGGTCCTAGGATGCTTGTTTCCAGTCCAGGGAGGACCTGGCTTGGCAGTTCGGGCTGGACTGTTCCCATGAGGCACAGGGTCGAGACTGATTTGCATATGGCTGGGTTCAAACTGGAATGGCATGGTGAGCAAAAAAACGATGGATTTAGACCCAGACCTCTGTACTGGGGTGCATGTATGACATTGTTCTGCATTCTGTCCATTAATTGTTGTTTTTGCATTTGTCACCACGTCCTGGGAGCAAAGCAGGCCTCAAGCAGCAGGGTTGTCCTCAGAGGATACAAGGCAAGCTTCAAGCAGCAGGGCATTCCTCTTGTAGCAGCAGGGCAGTCCTCCGAGGTACAAAGTAGGCCTCAAGCAGCAGGTCATTTCTCTGAAGCACAAGGCAATGTTTCTGGGGGGGTCCCCTGCAGGTCCAGTTGTGAACTGAAAAGTGGGTCTGAGGGTCCTATTTTCATACCTGGTGCCAACTTTGAAGTGGAAGAAACTTTTAGAGTTTTCCCCCAGAGTTGCCAATTTTCAAAAAGTGGCAATTACAATACTGTAACTTAAATTCTGACTTTACCATTAAAGAGGACTTTGAATTACAATTCTTTTGAGACCAAATGTAATAAGGTAACCTAATGTTATCCTATGGGAGAGGTAGGCTTCACCGTATTGAAAAATGAATTTTGAAAATTTTCACTATCAGGACATGTAAAATGTAAAATTCCATATCCAACTCTTTAAATACACTGCAACCCGCGGTGTGGGCTGTTTATAGCCTACCTCAGGGGTGATTTATATGTATTAAAAAGGGAGGTTTAGGCCTAGTAAAACTTTTATTTTGCCAGGCCGAAAATGACAGTTTAAAATTGCACAGAGGCTGCAATGGCAGGCCTGCGATATGTTTTAAAGGGCTACCTAAGTGGGTGGCACAATAGGTGCTGCAGGCCCACTAGCAGCATTTTATTTACAGGCCCTCGGTCCATGTTGTACCACTTTACTAGAGACTTTTTCGTAAATTAAATGTGCTAATCAGGTGTAGGCCAATTTTATCATGTTTTAAGGAGTGAGCACAATCACTTTATCGCTGGTTAGCAGTGATAAAGAGCACAGAATCCTAAAGCCAACAAAAATGAATTACAGCAACTGGAGGTGAGTAGGCACAATGTTTGGGGGAAGACCACCCTACGGCTGTCAGGTATATCAGGCAAGGAAGGACGGGAGACAGCCGAGAGTCATATTAAAGTACACATTATGCAAGCAAAGTCTCAATGAGTTAAAATGTTACCAATGGTGGAAAGGTATAGCAGGACTATGAGAGAGAAAAGTTTGCATTTTTTAAGGAAATAAATATAGACACAATGAGAGCATATTTTAGAAGAGGAGAACCTTTGGTCAATTAAAGGATGAAGAAATCAGGTGTGAACAAGGTTAGAAAAAGTTAATGTTTGGATGAAGAAACAAATGCCTGGGACAACCTCTCGGCACAAGCTATGAAGCCAATCACAGCTCATAAATTTAAGATCCAAGACAGATATTGAGGAAAATACTAAACCGTTAGGAATATTAGCCTTCATTTGGCTAGATGTTGACACTGAGGACCCTGCTGGTATCATTTGACACTCATTTTTCAATTATGCCCAGTCCTAGTACATCTTCCTAGATGGTCAGTTTAAATAGGAGGATAGTTTGAGCTACACAACAAAGAATGCCAGAATAGAAATGTAGGGTAACCAAAGTTAAGAATGGAACTTGTAGGTCACACCAAGTTGTCTCCTTTTATATTTGCAGAGATCCTGAGCTCTCAAGGGTAACTGATTTCTGGAAGAGGTGAACCCAGAGCTTCTGGATAGTTGCATGGCTAGATTGTCCCAACCAATGATGTGGGAACAGCCCTGTGAAGTCAGAACCACCATCAACCTTCTGTTGCCATCATGAATCCAAAAAATTGTATTGACCCTAGCTTATTGAATCTTATTGAATCTTGGACTGACAATTATTCACCTGGGGATTCAAGAGCATGCTCTCCACAACAAACCGGATTTTCAATCTCCACCATGTTATCTACACCTTCTCTTCCACAAGTTACTCAACCATGTTTGCAGCCTTCCTTGATTTAACAAATGTTTGACCTTGTCAGCATACAACATCTTTAGCCTCATTTGGGCAGTCTGGGGCATCCTCCACTTCTCAGAATTTTTGTCAGTCTATATTCAGCATTAAAAGCACAAGTCAGAGAGGGCATCCAAAGCACAAGAAGCACTCTGTTCAGCACAAACAGTGGAGTTAAATGAGGCAGTATCATGGCCACTCTGCTATTCAGTCGTTACACAAGTGAAATGAACGATGCAATATTGAGCCTCCACAGATGATCCAAGAATCAATGAAACCAAGATTCCACTAATTGAGTATGAGGACAACTCTATTGCCCTCACAAGAATGAAAAATGTCATGCAGTCCCTGTTCAGAACAATGGAAGACTGTTGTACCAAAACAACCTGTAAATTAACCCAGTAAAATCAAAGGTGATGTTTGGGGAGCAATAGCAAAGAAGGTGCTTCCCATTCTATTAGTCCTGGGCAACCAGACACAGAAATGAACACATAACCTTAAATAACATTCATACATTCATAATAAACTTTATTTTGCAATAAACGCAATCACAGAAACTGTGAAATCATACATAAAAACACTGAAAACAAGGCTTATATAAAAAGAAAAAAAGAATTAAAATATTTCTAATAACCCACAGTTAACACTAGCAGCATAATGTAAAATTAAAAATTATTATAATGTTAAAAATACCCGCGATTGGGGGCTTGGCTTCAGAGCCGACGGCAATGGCGGCGTCCTAAGAGAGCTCCGTCTCGCGGGTCCCTAGAACCCGATATATCCGCACATTCAGCTGCCAAAGAGCAACCAAATCGACAGCGCTTGTATGCGGAACACGGGTGGCCCAAGTTAATAGCCGAACATTAGTGATTCGGTGAAATCAGCGGATCGCTGGCCCGTGTGACACAGCTCCACTCACAAGTCATCAGAACCTCCTGGATGCGATTGGAGGTGCGGAACAGGGCGGGAACGGATTCATCCCACCGCGCTGTGGTACCTGAGGCCACGGCACAGAGAATTGAGTGACTGCCACAGCAGGACGGTATTGTTTTTAGGGGAGGCCCCGGTGGAGAGCGAGAGGTGCGGCCGAGCCCAGTGGCTGTGGACGGAGACGGACTCCTCCCCTAGGCCTTCCTGTTTGCAATGACCACGAAGGGAGCAGTTTGGCAGCCCTGAGGCCTTGGGAGAGACAAGAATGCGAAGGTGAGGTGCTGCGGCGGTGTGAGACACCAATAAAGACCTGATGGACTCGGACGTGGCCTAACTGCTCCACCGAAATGGCTGCTCAGCAGCGCCGCTACGTTGGCAAATAGTAGGCCTTGCGGCCATAAATGAAGTGAGGCTGTGGCACTGCTGGAAGATCCCTGAAGGAGCCCAGTGAGACCGTTGATACCCGCCAAGGAGGAGGCAAGTTAATACGTTGAGCACGGGCAGTGACGAACTATTGGTGCACAGTAGGCATTGCAGGTGGTGACTGAGTGGAGTGGCACGTGGTCTGTGAGCAGGGAGCAGCCACCCTCACAACAGCAGTTGGTATGAGATCTGTGGAGACTTGGTCAACCGCAAGTCAATAGGGACAGGAGGCTAAGAGCCGTGCTGAGTTACAAGATATGTAAGTGGCCCCCACAAAGACTGTAGACCTGCGGGATTGTTTAAAGACACATGCAGTGACTGGAGGAAGCCAAACAGTCACCCAGTACCAACAAAGAGAGACTCACGTCGGGAATTGCCCGAGCAGGTCAGAGACCCGTGCGGCAAGGAGCAAACGATCGCACAGGTGTTCCCGGCCCCACTGGCAGGAACACATTAGACGCTCGGGGAAGGCAGCAAAAGGTGAGTCAAATGGACGTCTTCAGTCCGGGTCAGACTCATGCCTGTGGTAGCACTCATAGGACACAGGTGAGCGCAGGTGGACTCAGCCTGACCCTGGAGTAATCATACCCATCTAACTTGGGTCGAACAAGGTCCAGCAACAAAAACCAAGACGTGGTGCACGCTCTATCGACCCCCTACGTCACTGTTCCAGTGGGCCCACCCGGATGAAGCCCAAAGGACAAGCAGGGGCACAGACAAACAAAATGGACAAGTATGTGGTGCCGCTCCAGACGGCAACATCGCAGGCCACACAATCAGATGAGCAGGTAGAACCCTCATTGAGTGCACTCATGGCGGCCATTGCGGACCTTAAGGGTACGATTGACCCTAAAATTGACGCCATGACAGTGGATGTCAATATCCTGAGAGCAGACTTCAGGAAAATGTCAGACAAAGCTGCCGCTACTGAACACCAAGTGGCACACCTGCAAACCAGCACGAAGAGTCTAGAAGAGAGGGTCCAGGCTCTCACGAAACAACAAGAAATCATGGCAGCTAAGCTGGAGGATCAGGAAGGACGGGCACGAAGAAACAACATAAGAATGGTGGGAGTGCTGGTAGGCATGGAAGGACCTAGCGTCGACCTCTTCTTAGAGGATTTAATCTTGAATCATCTTAAGCCGAAAAGCCTCTCCGTCCACCTCACTATTGAACGGGTGCACAGGGTTCCTATCCCTAAGCCCAAACCCAGCACTCTACCATGGACACTCATCGCCAGGATTCTCAATTTTCGGGATTGGGATGCTAATTTGCAAACAGCGCGGCAACATGGGCCATTGGAGCTCGGCATCTACCAACCCCATTTCTGATTATTTGTTAAGGGCGACAGGCACTCTGCAAGTTGGGGTGGTGGGAGTTGCTTTACCCAACAGCAGGCCAGCAGGGAGGGAGGTGAAGGTATTACACGGAATGTTATGTTTTGTATGTTTTGTTTTTACAATTCTGTTGTCAGTTTTTTCACAACGCACAGTCAGGTTGGATATAGAACGGGGCACTTAGTACAGGAATGGCACTACACGAGTTGGTAACACTGCAGGGAACAGGACAGATACCACCAGGGGGGCCGCGGGTGGGACAACAAGGGGCTATTAGTCTACGAATTCTATCCTGGAATGTAAACGGCCTGGGAAATCATATTAAACGAAGCATAGTGCTACAATATCTGCATCGACACTCCCCAGGTATCGTGTTGCTTCAGGAAACGCATCTCAAAGGCCATAGATACCGAGCACAAGATAGATATGGTTATAAGCTGTTTGCAAATGCTGGTTATACATCTGGTTCCCGAGTGTGGGCATTTTGGTCAAGCCGAGTCTCTCCCTGGTGATTGACAAGATTTGGCATGATCCTGATGGAGCAAGGTTTCGTATAAAAAAAAAATTGCTCATATGCAATCCTCTCGAATAACCTGTAACATTGTAACCAACCTCTTGGTGAATACTAATTTTGCACCACATTTTACATATCGTATTTAGGGGAAGCTTTTCTATGTGATTTACTAATAAGTAACCCGAGTGTCCTTAAAATGGCCGCCAAAAACGCGGGAACTCTTCTGCGCATGTGTCTACTACATCTACGTAGTATGATGTCTTCTGTCGCTTGCGGGGAAATCTTTGCGGCTGTGCAATAGTTTTTAATATGGCTGCTCGAAACCTTCGCACTAAAGCACATGCTGCGCTGAAACTAACTTATGCAAGTTTTACTAAGCTATTAATCTAAAAGATATATTAAGTAAATGGGGTTAATGTAGAAGTAAGCGGTATACAGTGAATTCATTTAATTTTGTATTCTAATATGTTCTTCTCTGACTTTATTAATAGTTCGTATTTGGGCCTTGGAGGGTGACCACGTCTCTGTTCCTTGTGGCAACTATGCATGCACCCTATCTGCTTGTCCTAAGACCAATGAAGTCATTGGGTGACTGCCAAACCCTAAGCCTAGCAAGGACATGGGAAGAACAACTTCTGACCCTACGAGAGGAAGAAGATGCAACATTGTGTTATAGATTTATCGATTCACATATGAAATGCTTGTGGGAATAAAGCTTGTGGGTATTAAAATTAAAGGGCGGAGAATTAGACAGAAATACCAAAGAAGAGTATTGCACTTAGTAAGGTGTGATGTCCTCACCCCACTACTTGGTCCGATCAAAATTGAGGCTGTACATGGAATTGAAACTTTTGGGGGTGGATCATACACTCGAATTGGTATAACAGAGGTAAGTTCTAGTTAGTTAGACACACTTGATCCACAAGATGCTGATGCTATGCTGAGATGCTGCCCGATTTTGCTGCAATCTGACTGAAGAATCCAACACTAGGGAAAATTTGCAGAACAACCGAGGAGGCACATCTAGGAAGGGGTCCGGACAAGCCCGAGCCGGAGAGAGTAGCACCAGAGAGGGGTGTAACGCTGGTGTTACACTAGAAGAGGTCACCTACCCGGTCCTGAACCTGTCCTGAATCCTTGATACTCTGATGTCTAGGTCCTCACACCATTCTAGTTAATTATAGCTGTGGGGTTATGCTCCGTACATGCTCTTTGTTCTTTTTCTCTCATCAGGTACTGTCATTGCAAGAATTTAATGCAAATTGATTATAAATTAACTGTACTAAATTTCCTGATGGAGAGTTCTGGTATATCTATGTGTATTCTGTTTTGACTCACAAAATTATTAATTTAGATAAACTTTTAAAACTCCTTCTGAGTCTGTGGTTCTTTGAATAAGAGATAAATGTATTATTATATTTCCTCCCTATTGTAATCTACTACTAGAGCTTTCGAACGTGCATTTACTCAGGAGACAGGAATGGTAAGAAGACTGGTGTAAAGGTTTCCTTGGGTAAACAAAATTGATGAACAGTGGATATTTGCTAGCTCATTGAATGAATGAATGAATGTTTATGGGCCCAAAAGAGTGTTCTGTGTATGTATGTGTAGAGCTGGTAAACTCCGCTGCATCAATGCCCTGGGTAGGTTTGTAGCCCTCGGGGGGAACTTGCAGGGGCAAGCAGTCAATATGGTCTCCAGTTACATTCCACCAATGGCGCGCTCCGAGGCATTCACAGCGCTGGGAACCCTGCTGGTCGATCTTACACCGGGCCTATTGGTGCTGGGTGGTGACATGAACTCTACTACAGACTCGGGGCTAGATAGGTACTCTGCGTCGGTGAGGGAGAAATGGGTGGAGCCACTTCACACATTCATCAAGGCAATGGGGTTGATAGACCTCTGGCGGTTGCATAAGCTGGGCACTCGCCAATATACATTCTACTCAGCTGCCCATGGCAGTCACTTGCGGCTAGATCACATATTGACACAGAGGAGGAGAGATATGGTTTTCCAATGCACGGATAGGTCCACAAGGCATCTCGGACCAATTACCAGGAGAGGTAATGGTGAGAGGGCCGGTTTGTCAATATACCCTGCCACCCAGATTGAATGCATGGTTCTTTAAGAACAAAGACAATGCACAAAAGGTCCAGGAACGGACTCAACTTTATTTTCAGGAAAATGAGGGGTCGGTAGAGGAGGCTTGTACTCTCTGGGAAGCATTTAAGCCTCCTATGAGGGGGCACGTCCAAGCCTGCATAGCAGGTGATAATAAAGGAAAGAGACTGCAATGGTATAGGTTGGAGGCGACAATAATGGAGATGGAAGCCGCCTTCCGGAGGGTGGGAGGAAGGATACGGACTTAGCCCATCAGTTAGACCTGCGGAGACATGATTTACAAGAACTGGCAAATAATGCTGCAAGATCGGCTGCACCGGCCACACAGAAAAGAGTATACGATCTGGGAGGTAAAGCTAAAAAAATTATCGCCTGGCTAAAAAAACGAGACAGAGAAAGGAGTTGGGTGGCGAAAATACGGTACAAAAGAGGAAATGGACATTCCGCTGGGGAGGACTTGGCACGAGTATTTGCCGACTATTATGAGGAATTATATGAGACGAACCCTGTTAAGTCAGCCACAGACTGTTGTGAGCTGCTGGAGGAAATGCGACTGCTAGTGCTGTCAGAGGAAGACAGAAAAAATATTGAGCGGGACATAACGACGGAGGAAATAGTAGGTGCCATACAGGATTTACAGGCAGGGAAGGCACCGTGACCTAATGGTCTGCCAGCGGAACTCTTTAAATGCACGGCTCTTAGATATGTTTAACGAGGCGAGAGAACGGGGGTGCTTGCCGCTTGACCAGTGGACGGCAACTATTGTGGTAATCCCCAAGGCAGGTAAGCCAGCGGACCAGTGCAGTTCGTACCGGCCGATATCCCTGTTAAATTTAGAGGTTAAAATATTGGCCAGGGTCCTGGTGAACAGACTTCTGGTGCCAATCATGACACTGATACACCCGGACCAATCGGGCTTTATGCCCCACCAAAGTACCAGGTCCAATCCTCGGCGGCTCTATGGGGTGATGCACCTGGTAAAGACCAACCCGGGGGTGGAACCAGCTCTACTGTCATTGGACACCCGCATGGCGTTTGATAGTATAGAGTGACACTATCTATTCGAAGTCCTGAAACGGTTTGGGTTCGGCCTCCAATTCCGTTCATGGCTTAAGCTGCTGTATACACAGCCCCTGGCCAGAGTTCAGGTTAATGGTTTGGTGTCCCACTCTTTTGCTCTCCAGAAGGATACGAGGCAGGGTTGCCCTCTATCACCGACTTTATTTGCGTTGGCGCTCAAACCACAAGCAGCATGAGTAAGGGGGGACCCGGTAATATCGGGCATCTACGGGGGAGACCAGTGGGAAGAGAGGATATAGTTGTATGCGGACGATGTCCTCTTGTATGCAACGAGACCACGGTTCACAATCAACCGGCTACTACAGATCTTTAAGCTCTTTGAAGGGTATTCTGGATATCAGATCAATTGGGATAAGTCGCTCCTATACATGTAATCGAATGGGCCACCGCCGCTACTGGGTACAGATTCAAACTACAGGTTAAAGATAGTTTTAAATACCTGGGTATACAGATAGCCAAAACAGATTCAGCATTTTTGGCGGGGAATCTACAGCCACAGCTGGAACGTTTCAGGAGAAAAGTAATTCATTGGAGGACGCTACCAATATCCCTTATGGGAAGAGCTGTCCTCTTCAAAATGATGTCCCTGTCGCGAATACTATACATCATATAAAACACTCCCTGTCAAATATCGGACAAATTCTTTAAGGATGTGGATAGTGAACTGAGAACGTTGTTGTGGGATGGCCAGGGTGCACGGATCGCATTGGTTAAGTTGCAAAAGGGAGTATATGAGGGTGGTCTGGCCATTCCAGATCTTCAAAAGTATTACTGGGCCTCGCATCTAATGGTCATTAATAATTGGGTATTCGCGGATAGAAATGACCCGGTGTATAGGGTGGATCACTGGGCGATGGGGACTAGCGGCTATTTAGGGGCACTGTACGGGCAAGGAAGGCGGGGAAGCTTGCCATGGCATACTAAGATAGTACTGAAAGTGTGGTGGAGGACCAATCAATTTCGGGGTTTGGCCAACCTTCTGACCAAACAGACCCCTCTGTGTAACAGCAAAATGCTCCGGGAAGTAGGCAGACTGCAGGGCTTTTCTAAATGGAAATTGATAGATATTGTATGCCTAGGAGATGTGTGGAGGAGGCATGCAGTGCTTTCGTTCCCAGAGCTACAGAAAGAATATCAATTGGCACACACAGAACACTACAGATATTTGCAATTGAAACATGCGCTGGACAGACATCTCAAATATGGGGATCAGATCCCTGAATATAGCCCAATAAATTAGAATTATACCCGATTTTGGAGAAAGCCTTGTCATGCACGTACATGAAGATAATCAACAACTCCCCAGATTTACTTACAAAGACGCGAGAGGCCTGGGAGTCCAATGTGGGCTTGTTAGAAGACGATGATTGAGCCGAGGCAGTGCAGAGTCCTAGGGAGGTGGCAATCCGGGTGAGATTTAGACTGGTCCAACTGAGAATCCTGCAAAAGTCATACTCCCCCAGCACACTAATGTTTAAGTTGGGGCATATATTAACAGAGGAATGTCAGAGGGGATGTACTCAGAGGGGTACCTTCTTCCATATTCTGTGGGAATGCCCGATTATACAGAGATATTGGAGGAAGGTGACGCGGATTATGTCGGAGGTGATCGAACAGGACGTCCCTCTGGACGTCAGGTGGCACGTACTATGCATCTCTGGGGAACAGATTTGGCCCAAATACCAAAGAATGTGGATACTGGTGGCTGCAATGGTGGGCAAGAGAAATATTTCTGGGGCCTGGAGTGCTATTCAACCTCCGAAAGTGTCACAATGGACTGGTGCTGTGCTGCGGAAAAGACAATCTATGAGAGCCGGGGCTGTCCAAAAAAATGGGAGAAAGTTTGGCAGCGGTGGGAAGAGTACAGGGGGAATTGGTGGGTACCTGACTGCTAGAAGGGGAGGGGGTGGTAGATGGGGGTTAACATGAAGGAGGAATCCACTTACAGTATAGATTGTTCCCAACTATCCATATGTCAAAGGTGTTGAAGGATGATGAGACATTTGTATCTTTAACCATTGCCTGTGTAAAATGTATATTGATACTGACATATGTTTAATAAAAAGAAGTTTAAAAAAAAATACCCACGATACCACGAACATCTCAATAATTTAGATATGTGAGCGTGGATTTTATCTGGCAGCTCCTATAACGATTGCCTAATGTAACGCGATCTAAAAAGAAATCATGAATGACAGCAAAGTGAAATTAGGACACACAAGATTCTAAAGTGCTAGATACTGGGTGGCGATGTGGCAATCTTTTTCCATCTGAGTCTCCACATATATGCAAGAAACATAGACACATGTCTGTGTATGGTACTGCGGGCAAAAGTACAAGACATATTCTACATTTTCCTTGTCCTCTGGGCAAAATTGGCAGCTTAGGTCGGGTCCAGCATTAACAAGGGTGCGCCGCCACTTCCCAGTAAATGATCGAAGAGGCAAGGTCTCATTTTGGAACTTGATGTAAAGATGCTCAATTGTGTCCATATACCTTTCCAAGTGATAAGTATCTTTAAATTCCAAAAAGGGAGAAGTTAAGATACCTGCCCCCCCCCCCCCCATATTGGTGCAATCTGCCATCTGACTCCAATACCGCTCCTTAAGCATAGACTAGGAAACAACACATTTCTGGGTGAGACCACATATCACCACACCCTAGCTCCTTGAGTGATTTCTTAATGTACCCCAGCCATGGGATTCTGGGGGGCAGATTTACAAGGAACTGACGCATCTGCATAGATGCGTCAGTTTCCTTGTGCCAGCGCAAAATGTTCTTGCACCACCATGGATGCGCTGTATTTACAATACAGTGCTCCATGGCGCAAGGATTAACAGATGCATCAGAAATACTGACGCATCTGCTGGCACAAAAATGACGCATTGCTGGAGTTGCTCATGAAAGTGACGCAACTCCAGCAATGTGCCACAACACATTGGTGAGTTCTATACAAAAAGCCATGTGTCGTTCCTTATGCCTGGTCTGAGCAGGCGCAGGGATTTTGACGCAGTGAAGGCGTAGAGTAAAGCACTGAAATATTGTAAATTTCACTGCTTCAGTTATACATGGCTGTTTGGTGGGATCGCCTAGCCTACATACATTATACCTGACACAGGTATAATGTGATACAGGGCTTTACAATGTGATGCATCGCCCTAGATGCTTCACGTTGTAAATTGGCCACAGCCTGACATCTATCAAAATATAGTCAATATAGCTAACCCCACCTTACTGGTTAAAAGTAGTCTTCCCTTCTCTGTCTGATGGTGTCCTTCCATTGCAGGCTTGGAGGCCATTATTTAGGGTAAGAGTATTTATTAGCATAGCTGGAGTTGACCATTTTTTTATAGGTTTGAGTGTGAGTGCCGGGATAGCCCGTACTGTATCCTCTTCTGCACTGTTTCGGTGGCAATACCAAGAGGTTCAAAATTGCAATTAAAATCCCCCGCTACAATTCTATAGGCATCTACCGGAAGAGATGAGAGGTGCTCGTTACTTACATCAATAACTGATAAACCAGGTGTATTTCCCTCATGTAGACAATAGACATTATACAACCATAATGAAAAATCAACCGGGAATTGCAAATGCACACATAGCTCATCAGGTGACCCAAGATCAATCAACTTAGAAGTAGAGGCCAATGTTTTTTTTAGCCAAGTTGTAAGCCCTCCCGTTCGCCTACCCTTCCCTGAAAACTGGGCAGGTCGATCATAACAAGCAAACCCAGGTTGATATTGTGGCTGGACAGCCCATGTTTCCTGGAACATGCATAAGTCAAACCGGTCCACAAAGCTACACCATTCTGGGCAAACCAGTTTGTTTTTGATACCAGCTAGGTTCCAAGAAACAAGATTGGTGTAAGGAGGTGACAAGACAATGAAATCATGTCCACTGGAAGCACAGGTAGGATCATTTTAATAATTCAGTAGTGTTAAGCTCATTTTGCTGCCTCAAAACGTAGGGTAAGAAGCTTTTGGTGAGGTTGATTTGGATTCCACTTGTAAGAAAATAGTGGCAGACACTGGACCAGGTTCAACATCTCCACTGGACAAAGTTCCAAACTCCCTCTGTTCCTCCCAAGAGCATACAAGTCGATTGTTGGTATCCAGACCTGAGTGGTAAATATCTGTTAGAGGTAGTGATGCGTCTAACACCCAATAGTTCTGTGCAATGACTTCTTCCTTCCCTCCTTTCTAGCCGTCCCGATTGGTTGGGTAGGCTCATTGGCCTTGGTCTGCAAAAGAAACCCAAAGGCCCGATTCTGATTGAGCAGCGCACGCAACTTAACCTAGACCCAGACCCTAATGTGGACCCAGAATCGATCAGCTGGTACACCTGTTCAGGGTACCTACAATTAATGATTATAGAGTCCCCGTCAGATGATTTTAGCGAGGAACCAATCCACCCAATTTTCGTGACCAATAATATATCCTTGTACTCGGTCACAGTGAATGTAGTGTTCCGTGAAAGCCAATGGCAGACCTTGTTTTTCAGTTCTGGATGTGATTCCTCTTTGTCATCTGCCAGAGGTGGCACTTCCACCATACCCGCTACATAAGGGCAACACTGCAACATTGAGGTGGCAGGTCCAGAGATTATAGAATCAGTTTGAACTTGGGCATATATTTTAACATATTACCTTGAGGGGACTTATTTGGCGTTCTGATACCAGGTCCTGCTAAAGTGTTGGTAAGTGGGGGAACAGCTACTAACCCTGCACTTGTAGATGGTAATGAGGATGAGAGGATGGGTGTCACTGCAGATTGCAATGGCGTCTGGGCAATTTTACAATTATTGATAATAATGGAGCTGGTTCCATCTCCAATAGGTGCCTGGGTGTATGGATAGGTTAGGATAGGAGGAAGTACCTGCTGGTTTTAGGGAATCGTTCAGGTTGCGGTATTGCTCCTGGATAATCCTTTCCAATGAGCTTATCCTATCTGCAAGGGGAGAAATAACTGATGTAACTAGAACTTTAACTTCTTTTTAGATAGATTTCCATGCTTGCCTGGGACCAATCCCTATTGCTTCAGGATTAATGGTCGAAGCTAGATCTTTTGTAGGTCTCCAGGTACTCTGAGCTCTCTAGGTGTTAGCAGAGGAACAAGTGGGAAGACCTGATTTATTAGATGAACCAGTAGGGACTCCTGCTTTAGTCTTCCTCCTCTTCCTCGCAGAAGACTCATAAGGCAGAGGTAACCTCTGGGACAAACTTGGGGGCATCAGTTAACAGCTATAGGCAGTGCGTGACAAAGCTGGGCCTCTCTCCCATGTCAAGAGATAAGCGCCTCTTAGGCCAACTTGATCTCCTTGTTGACTACACTAACTACCCATACCAAACAAGAGCCTAATGTGGTACCTGGGAGAGGGTTATTCACAGCGCAGTCCCTTGCTAGTACCAATTTGCACTTGTTCATGGCCCTGGTTGAAATAGTCTTGGGAAGAATCCAGGGGACCCCAAGTAACTTGCAAAAATATTACAGGGGTTAACAGCTTTCGAAAGATCTCCAATCACTGTCACAGCCGTGGAAAAAAACTTTAAAAAGAGAAGCTTGGAATGCCTTGTATGAGGCATCAACCAATCGAGATCCCATAGCATTCTGGAAAGCAGTAAATGCTTCTTTTTTGGCGGAGGGTAACAAAGCCACTATAGAGATCGCTACAACAGAACGGGAGTGGATCTTACATTACTCCAAATTGTATAATAATGAAAATATGGATGAAAATGAGATCTTGGCAAATGGGGATGAATTTGAGTCCCCTTCCCCCTTTTTAAAATTACCCTTGGTTTTTACACTGAATGAGGTTAACAACGCCATAAACGCAAGTAAAGGCGGAAAGGCGCCAGGGCCGGACGGTATTCCGGTTGACTTATTTAAATCTAACCTGGCCTTGTGGGGACCGATCTTAACGCAAGTTTTTAATGCATGTTGCTCAGAGGGATTTTTAATGACCTGGTATGACTCTATTATAGTCCCAATTTTTAAAAAGGGAGATAGGCAGAGTCCTATCTGCTATCGTCCAATCTCGTTATTGGAATCCACTGTGAAGATTTTAGGCCGAGTGATCCTGGAGAGAATGCAGGATTGGACGGATGAACATAGAATTATAAGCGATCTACAATATGGTTTCCGTCAGGGCCTAGGGACTATTGAACAGGGATTAAATTTAAATATTTTAATTGAAAAATACACAAAAGCAAAGGGAGAAAAATTGTTTTGAACATTTGTTGACCTTACGGCTGCATTCAATTGTGTTGTGCATGATAAGCTGTGGTCAATTTTAGAGGAGCAGGGGGCAGATCCTATTTTAATTTCTTTTCTGAGACAACTTTATATGGGTGCTAGGGCAAGGGTGCGATTTGGGCAGGACGGGGAATGTACTAAAAGCTTTAGAGTCAGAAAGGGTGTCAGACAAGGATGTGTCCTCGCCCCATTCTTATTCACCATGTATATAAATAACTTAGAGACTACCCTTGTAGAGGACTGCAGGGGTTTACCATTAGCATTCACGCGAACTATCCCTGCGCTCCTCTACGCAGATGACGCGGTCCTTATGTCACGTACATCTATTGGCCTTCAAAGGGTAGTCACCTCTTTTACTAGTTTCATGTCTAATTTAGGTCTTACTATAAATTGCTCCAAAAGCTTTGTTATGTATTGCGGCAATGGATCAAACAAAAAGTGCAATAATATTTATATTAACAACAAGATCATAGAACGCACTAAAACATTTTCTTACCTAGGGTTTTTATTTGATCAAACAGGAAGCTGCACCAACGCTGTTAAATCCAGAAGACTTTTGTTTAGTAAGTCATTGGTGGCACTGGTAAATTTTGGTAGAAAGCTGGGAAACCACTCTCCTGGGGAACTACTGCAAATATATAAGGCAAAATGCATTGCGATTGCTACCTATGGGGCAGGAATCTGGGGGGTTTCCAATGTTACTATTCTACAAACGATGGGAAATAAGTTTCTTAAATTCCTATTGTCTGTACCAGAAAGTACGTCCAACTCCATTTGTCATGCGGAACTTGGTCTACCTTATCTCGAGGACACGATTAAGATCCAGCCTGTCCTCCTATGGCATAGGGTTTGGACCACAGACGAGTTGACCCTTAATCGTCATATATTAAAAGACGTAATGGGCCTAGAAGGAGTAAAAAGAGTAAGATGGCTGGAATATGTTAAATTATTTCTGTGTCAAATAAGTCATCAGGAATATTATCACGATCCTTACACCCTATGTAAGGTGTCTAGAAAGGACCTAAAGTTTAGCTGCATGAAATTTTTAAGTGAAAGGAGAATTTCGAGGGAAATGGATAAAATAACAGTGCAATCCCATTACATAACTCTGGCTTTTGAGCATATGCAGCCATACATATTATTGGTTACTAGTGATTATGAAAGATTCCTGTTAACTAGATTCAGGTTAAATATTATATTCAGGTCATTAAGTTTCCCAGAATTGAACGATTGGTCCAGAACTTTATGTAAATGTCCATGCGATGACCTCTCTGTACAATCCTCTTTACATATTATATTCTTCTGCAAATTTTATTGTAACCCCAGGAAAATATGGATTGTACCAGTGCTTCAAAAATTAGGCCTAAGGCAATGCCGCCCTGCATTATTAGCATTACAGTTCTTGGACAACGAATATATAATTGCTGCTATTACTGCTTTTTTAAAAAATGTTTTTAAATTGCGGAAATCAATTGTGTTTTGACTTGAATGTAATAGATGCTGCCCCCTGTTATTATCATTTCTCTCCTTTTAGATTGTATAAATTTATAATATGTGCTTTTATGGTATGCTTTTAAAGTAACCGAATAAAGTAATTTGAATTGAATTGAATTGAATTGACTACACTAACTACCCATACCAGACAAGAGTCTAATGTGGTACCTGGGAGAGGGTTATTCACAGCGCAGTCCCTTGCTAGTACCAATTTGCACTTGTTCATGGCCCTGGTTGAAATAGTCTTGGGAAGAATCCATTGGACCCCAAGTAACTTGCAAAAATAATACAGGGGGTATTGCAAGGTTAACAGCTTTCGAAAGATCTCGAATCACTGTGTCACAGCCGTGTCGCAACCCCAAAAGACCCCCAAGCAGGCTCCGTCGGCTCGGCAAAAAGTGAGTGCTGGCTAATTAATTGATATAACAGAAAGAAAAACTTAGCCCCACGACAGATGGTAAGTCAGGCCACACGTAGAAAAACAGGCCAGGTCATGCAAGTCATGCAGGATTAGGTCAAAGCATCAATCCAGCAGTCAGGCAGGACCAGTCAACAGTAGATACAGTAGATATAGAATGAGCCAGCATCAAACTCAGGTGGAGGCAGCAGGGTGCAGTCCAACAATCTTGATGGAAACAGCCAAGAAGCAGCAGCATCATACACAACCATGTGATGTAAACAGATTAAACCAGTGTTAGCCACTTACCTCCTCCCCTGTCCTGGCTCTGGCCTAGTCGCCGCCTCCACCCACACAAACCACTCATTCGAGAAGAATGCAAGTCCTCAAACGTGCAGGTATGTTGTAATAGCCACTATGGGCTGGTGCCACTGCAGCAGATCAAAAGAGCGAAGATGAAACTGGTGGAGGAAGAGTCAAGGAAACCAAACAACCTTGTTAGCAGCACTATCAGTTACCACCACTTGAAGCCTCCTGCTGCACACCCTGCCGCACACCCAGAATGTGCCTACGTTTATCACACCAGGCACAGTAGCCCCAGTGGGAGGGAGGGGTGACAGAAATGGCTGTATCAACAATGGAGCTGCAGCAGCCTGCCCGCAACAGCCAAACCCAGTTACCATGGTGGAGGATAGGTGGCCCGGAAGCAAGAGTCCGCACCGCCCACCTCTCATCCGTTTTTTGCCCTTCGTGGGTTGGTCTCTGTCTGTCTCTCTCTCTCTGTCTGTCTCTCTCTCTCTCTCTCCTGTACATTGCAGGTGCATCACAGGTGTATCAGGCTTCGTTGCGTAACGTCTGCTGTTGAGATTACGATGCATGGCAACCCAGCACCAGTCCGGCTCGACTTGATATCCAGCACTCAGAGTCCGGCATCTGACAACCGTTGAGAACCCTCAGCACTCCGACTCCTCATGAGGTTCGCTGCACAAGTGGGTGAGTTGCAAGTGGCGGGCACAAGTAGGACTACCAGGGAAGGTGGTGGTATCATCATTCAGGTCAAAGCAGAAACATTCAATAACTGGGAGAAACAAATCATTCACTTGCATTTAAAAGCCACATCAAGTCGAGCTGCCATGGGTGCTGCAAAGGGAATAGTTCAGCTTACCAAATGACAATGCAGGCACAAGGATCATTGATTAGTACCTGAAAACATAGGAGGCATCATATGATATGGCACATAGATGTGGGTTGTTTCATTCAACCAACCAGCAATAGCTCGCTTGGATGGGAGCCTTTGAAAGTGATAGATGGCCTCTCTCAATCAGCAACCACCTCCCCTCATGAAAGAAACCTACATAATACATCTAACAAGGACAGATATGTTAATGCATCTTTATTTTATGTTGTCAAAGAAAATTCAGTACCACTAGTCAATTAATTGGCAACGCTTGAAAGGATGCTGCATTATAAAAAGAAAAGAAAGTTGTAAAAAGTGACATGAGCATAGAACACATCCTATATCATCAATCATGCACCGATTTTGATAAAATCACCTTAAACAATGTCTGAACCAAAGGAGAGACCAAAAAATCAAATGGAACTTGATTTTTTTTTTTAAAGTATTCTTTGGTAAAAGATTTTTTCCTCCACACTGAAGGCTAGCTTTGTTTCCATGAGATATCTTTATCACAAAAAAGACTGTTCTTGGTTGTCTGCAGAAACACTCAGCCCTTGAGAGTGCATCTAGCGAGGAGATGCCAAACGAATGCCCTAGCACACCTTTGCTGCAGGTATCACCTGGAATCCCAGAAGAAGAGAAGAACACATCCAATGGTAATCCAGACAGTTGTAGAAGCCTCCAGAACTGATCCTTTGCATCAGACACGTCCTAGTAGTGGTATGCACAAGCCAAATCTATGACAAAATGGCTTCGGTCTCCTCCTAGCCTTGATGCATGGAACTCCCCCAACCTCTGTTACTCTCCCACATGCCTAATGACCGGGACAGCAAAGTCCTCAAGCTCATTTCTCCCAACACCAAAGCACTTCTCTTTAATTTCCACAACCTTCCCAACCCAACACATTGGCCCTATATCACCCAACCACATTTCTTTACTTCTTTACACCCGTCTGCCCCAACCTTACCCTCTATCACTTCGCCATCACCACTTCTTCACTCCTCTCTGAATACTGATCCTATTTTCCCTTCAGCAACGCTTTTGTACAAACTTTTGCTTGATTAAACATAATTCATTTATTATTCTGTTTTAATTTTGTTCCCGAAAGGCCACATGCTGAAAGTGTAAATAAAGATGGAAAACAACTAAACTTGTTCTTTTTGAGGCAGCCTACACCTGCTTCACCAGGCCTTGCATGTCAGGTAATACACCAACCTCAAGCAATTCCACCAGTAAGTGAATCCACTACTCTAAGTACCATGCTATCAAGTAATTGGGTTCAATGGATAATAAGACCAGCAAAAACCACAGGGGTATCCTGCACTCCTAACAACTCTTTGGAACAGTCTCACAGTTGCTTGCAAATAAGACTGACCTAAGCTTTCTCACAGCACGCCTAGCACTCTGGACAAAGGGGTCGCACCCCCCCTCGCAGGGCCCCTGCTGCTGAGGTGAGATCGTGGAGAGCGCTATAGGTAAGCGCTGTGACTCTTGTCCTTGGCCCCCCCAGCGCAGGGTGGTACCTGGAGATCCTTCCCGGATTGCTGGTGAGGCTGCGGAGGGGCGGACTGTCACAAGTTGGTTGGTGCGGACCCCCCCCCGGTCCTACCTCCTAAGCTGGGAGTTCTGGAAAGGAGGCGATTGTATACCTAAAGGAGCCCTGTCACTCCACGTTGCCGCGGCGGTGCCTTGCCCGGACCGGTGGTACCTGGTGTGGAGTTGTGATCGGGGGTGAGCTGGGACTGGCATGCACCAGTGGTTGGTGCCCTGCATTGGTGTATGGACAGTGGGGACACCTGGCTGCGCAAAGGCCTGACTGAGCTGCTGGGACTTGGTGACGCGGGAGCTCCATGAGAACCTGAGTGATGTCCTTTCCTCGATTTCCGGTTTGGTGAGCTGGAGGGGCCTCGCTGTTCCACAGGATAGCGACTGCCATAGTCTGCTAGGGTACCTGGGTTGCCCATGTGATTGAACTGAGTGGTTTCCTTACTACTGCCTCAGGCTGTTGACTGGTGGTGGTCGCATGTTTTCTGGTGCAGCTCATCGCTGGCTGAGGTGTAGTCGTTGATGTCCAATTGCTGCTTCTGGGTGCTTGTTTCCAGGCCCTGCCACGCCACCGGCTATGGGAAAGGGAAGGCCCAGGGTGCCAACAAGGTCCGGGAGAGCAGGATCTCTCTCTCCGGCTTCGGGTCACTCTTCTGCCATGTCCCGCCAGACGGAGGGGGCTGTCGAGACCAACACGTCGGGGGACAAGCCGGACATGATTTTGAGAGAGATTTGAGATTCCCGTTCTGTATTGGAAGACCAGCTGGGCATAATCTCGGTGGATCTCAACTTGCTAAAAGATGATCATAAGAAATTGGCTGAGAGGGTTAGAACGACTGAGCAGAAGGTAGACACCATGGTACCCCAGGTACAGGCCCATGAAGAGCAATTACAACATATGCGTCAGCAGATTGATTCCCTCCAGGCGTGGGCTAATGATGCGGAAGGCCGGGCAAGCCGGAACAACCTCCGAATCGTGGGTCTGCCGGAGGGGATGGAAGGATCTACGCCTACGGAATACATTGAGAACTGGTTAAAGACTACTGTGGCCCCCACCAGACTGTCCGCACATTTCACAGTCGAGAGGGCGCATCGGGTCCCTACACGTCGTCCAATACCAGGTGCTAACCCGTGTCCCATCCTGGCCAGGATGTTAAATTACAGGGATCGAGATCATCTACTGCAGGCGGCAAGAGATAATGTCCCTCTACAGATTGATAATGCAAGATTTCAATATTTCCGGATTACACTTTGGCAGTCCAACGCAGAAGATTTTCCTTCATGGAGGTGAAGGCATGTGCTCGAGCATCGGGCCTGACATATGCTTTATTGTTCCCTGCAAAACTGAAAATCCTATATGACCAGCGTTCCCTGTTTTTTGATACCCCTGACAGTGCGTGGGAGTGGCTAGATAAGATGTTCCCCGATGTCCAACCTATGAGACGCATGGACTCCTCACTGCCTAAATCGCAATGCCCCCCTCGGAGGCGTAAGAGGGGCCTTCTCACGCAAAGTTCGATTTCTGACTCCTTGAGTCGTCAGCAGGTATTGGAGGGCAGGGGAAGGGCTCTACACACTGCCTCCACTTTTCGCTCCTCTCGCCCTGATATCAGCTCTAGCCCGTCTGAAGGTTTGAACACAGACACTGAATCTGATGGTAGCGTTGCACTGTTTCCTTCTGCGACCTCGTGGCTCAGCAATGATCCTCCAGCCTCGGCAGACTCTTAGTTTTTTGTCCTAGGACTTGTGGGATATGCTTAGTCTCTTGTTGTTTTCCTGTCCGGATTGAAGAGCTATAGTACACTACATGCGCCGTTGCCCGACTGGCAGAGCATAATAGAACATGTATGCCGTTAAGACAGGTGGGAACGGATGAGTAAGTTCCCGGCCCACGTTCTGGGAGCTCTCATGTGTGCCTTACTGCTTTTATGTGGCTGTTAATGGTGTTAGAGACCTTCCCCCAAAGGCGGTAGCATTGGTTGTATATGAAGCATGTTAATTTTGTTTGCATGGTTTGGTTGAACGATGTTTGGGTGTTGGACCCAGTATTGGGACTTTGTTGAATTTGTTGTAACTATGCCGCATGGTCTGTGGGTCGAGGGGGTGTGGGTGGGGTTGGCTGGGATCGGGGGGTTCCTTATTCTATTTAATGATGCCTGCTGTTAATTCTTATACCTTGGTTTCGTGGAATGTGCGAGGTATGGGTTCCATAGCTAAACGACATAGAATAGCTGCGCAATTACATTGCTGTAAAGCTCACATAATTTGATTTCAAGGGACTCATTTGATCCCCACTGAAACTACGAAACTACAGAAGAGATGGCGTGGTCAATTTTTTGCGACAGCATATTCGGCCTTTTCCAGGGGGGCTGCCATTTGGGTTCGGGCGGGCATCCCCTTCTCTCTTACTGAATGCAGAGTAGATGACCAGGGCTGGTTTGTTCTTCTGTTGGTAACGTTAGATGGTAGACAGGTTGTGATGGGGTCCCTCTATGCACCAAATACAGACCAAGAGGCATTCTATACACGGGTATCCCGGGCACTTGCTGGCTGCTCACATGTCCCGTGGCTTCTGGGTGGTGACTTAAATGCAGTATACGACATTGGCCTGGATCGTTCCCATCCTCCTTTATTTAACACGGCGGCGAGGGCACAGACCGTAAACTTAACTCGCTGGGCGCAGGGTTGGGGTTTATTAGACATCTGGAGGACAATGCATGTGAACATGAGGGAATATTCCTTTTATTGTTACCCCCATAAGTTACACACACGTCTGGATCATTTTCTTTGCTCCCCGGATCTCTCCTCTGCTATTAAGTATTGCGAGTTTCTGGGCAAGACAATATCTGACCATAATCCTATCAAATTGCGGTTGTCTTTGGGCCATTCCCCTGCTCCTATTCCAACATGGAGGATGCAGCCTCTACAACTGGAAGACCAGGTCTATCGGGCAGCATACACTACAGCTAGTGACACATTTTTTGTGGAGAATGAGGGTTCTGCCTCGTCCAGGGCTATCGAATGGGAGGCCTTCAAAGTGACTGTACGTGGAGTTGCCATGGGGACTTTGGCAGGGTCACAGAGGGAAACGATCAGGGACATTACTGACCTGGAGGGGGAGTTGCAGGCCCTGGGGGTGGCGGCTCAGGAGTGTGTGGATGGCGCAAAGCCACTTCAGTCTGCTAGGATTAAGTATGCAGAGTTGTTAGAGTGCTTACGCCTGTTAGATTTTGATGCTTATCCACAGCGAACACACTCCGAGGCGGATAGGGCGGGTACACTATTGTCAAAACTGATCCAGCCTACGGTGAGTCCTACTCCAGTTCTAGCTGTGAATACGGTTAATAATGTATTGGTTACATCTCAGGGTGAGATTAATGCAGCGTTTCAGGAATACTATGCTTGTTTGTATGCCGCCCCATGTTTAGATGTCATGGTTCCCATGCTTTCCTTCATGTACAAGGTCCAGCTTCCCACGGTTTCCGATTCGATGGCTGCTCCGATTACTGCTGCAGAAATTCGGGTGGCGATAAAGGCGCTGGCCCGCAACAGGATGCCAGGCTCCGATGGCCTCCCTGTGGAGTTTTATTCCACTTTTGCCGATACATTGATTCAGAGGTTGTTGCAACTCTATACTACTTCCTTGGAGAGTGGGGTTTTGCCTCCTACTACCAGGGAGGCGACAGTCACGTCCTTATTGAAACCGGACAAGGTACCGACTGATCTTCTATCTTACAGGCCACTCTCTATTCTGAATATAGAAAATAAGATACTCAGTAAGGTCTTGGCATCGCGACTCCTTCCACTTCTTCCCCGTTTGATCCATACGGACCAATGTGGATTCGTACCCCAACGCAGTACCTCTTATATCCGCCGGCTCCATGCCTTAATGCACGTGGCGTCTGACTCTTCCCCTCTTGTTGGTTGCTTGTCTTTAGACGTGCGCCAGGCTTTTGATACTCTCAGCTGGCCGTATATGCTAGCGTTGTTGTCTAAATTTGCCCTGCCCCAGTCCTATTGGGCATGGATTAAATTGCTGTATACTTGTCCCACAGCGCGCACTAAGACGGGTAAGACCACCTCTTCCTCTTATTTAATATCCTGGGGTACTCGCCAGGGCTGCCCCTTATCCCCCAAGCTTTTTGTGTTGGCCCTTGAACCTCTTGCACAGTACCTGCGTCAGATTATGGTCCCTTATGGCACCCCGCTGCGTGGGGTGGTACATTCAGTATCCTTATACGCGGATGATATGCTGTTATATTTTTGTGACTTGGATGTTGATAAACACATGATAGCTGCTGCCTTTGCTAGATTTGGGGAAATTTCGGGCTTGGGTCTTAATGCCTCTAAATCGGTAGCCTTGGCCTTCTATGATACATATGCGTCTCCCACTCTACAATTTGGCCAAATGCATTTCCGAGTTGAGCCTGTCACTTTTAAATACCTGGGGATTAATATCTATAGATCAAACTCCGATACCATAGAAGGTAATGTAGTTCGCACCATTAATTCGCTGCGCTCCCAGATTGCCTTTTGGAATTCGTTGCCTTTGACGGTGGCGGGCCGCTTGGCGGTGTCGAAAATGGTTATGCTACCCCACCTCCTTTATTACTCTGTGAATTTACCGGTGGTCCTGCCGGCTTGGATTTTTAAATTGCTTGATACGTTGTTATCATCTTTGATATGGGGGGCGGGCAGGCATCGATTGGCGCTATCTAAGCTGCCTAGTGCAGTAGGGGGCATGGGGGTGCCTGATTTTAGGACATACTGCATAGTGGGACAATTACAGTGGCTGGCATATTGGTTGGCGGGTAAGAATTTATTTGAAATTGGGTACTCCTCGGAATTTTTAAAACTTGGGCTTCTTCAGTCGCAGCTCTGTCCAGGTGCACAGAAGTTGCGTGATCCTCCTTACTTGTTGCATGTTGCATTACAGTATTGGGCACAGGCGAAAAGGCTGGCTAGGTTACCATTTCCGTACACTCCGAATATCTCCCTATGTGGACTGCCTACTAGGCGTGGGGTACTATCGATGATCCAAATACAGGGGTGGACCCGGGAGGGGGTGGGGAAAGTTGGGGATTTATTTTTCGAGGGCCAACTGATGCCGTATGACGAGTTTGCACGCGCCAACTCGGTGTCTGACACCTTGTTTCTCATGCATGCCGCTGTAGTGCGTTTCATTCTAACTTATTGGTACGCGGATCGAGCAGAACCCCCAACTTTCCAATTGCTGAGATCATTACATATTATGGGACATGGCCGACACTTGGTGCGCTGGCTTTACCGCGGCTTGAGAGAACATTTGCATGTTCCACTGACACATCTTAGGCAGGGGTGGGACTTGATCTTGGGGCGGGATTTGGAAGATAGGGAATGGGCACAAATGCTAGAACATCCCCGGCAAGTCTCTCGGAATTGCCGTTTAAAAACGATACAATTATTTATACTACATAAAGCATACGATACGAAAAATGTTCCCCACAGTGTCCGCGGTATGTCTGATTTCCTACATATGATATGGTACTGTCCAGTGCTGCGGGGGTTTTGGTCAGAGGTTGTCCGGGGCCTGAGGGTGTTGACGGAGCGCACACCATGGCACACAATTGAGGCCTGCCCCTCCCTAAGAAGGCAAAGTTGCTACGCAGATTTGCAGGGTTGGCTCTGATATTGGCAAAACGTATGATAACAAAACGCTGGAAGTCTACCCTAGCACCGCGAGTGGGCGCTTGGCGCGAAGAAGTGGGCAAATGGGCGGTTGCTGAGAGGGAGGCTTTATACCCTGAAGAATACAGGGGACTGCGAAAGCGACCGATTTCGCTGGATTGGGCACACCTAGTGGAACAATTCAAGGCGATGGAGGAAATTGTCCCCGTGGTATCGCAATATGGTCTGCAGGAAAGTGGTGCAGTTGGCTAGGAGCTGGCGGACTCATGCCTGTCCGTACTCTACCTGGGTGCCTCCCCTTCACTTCCTTATCCCTGGCTCTGTTTCTTTATCCCTCCCTCTCTTTTGTGCCTCCTTCCTCTTACTCCCCTCCCTGTTCCCTTTCACCTCCCCCCTCTCCCCCCCCCTTGGTACACGCCCCTTGTTGGGGTTCTTAGACCTGACACACACCGGACGCAGGGACATCAGCGATGTGTTTAGTCTATATAGCGGCACTTAAATTACTTGTTTCGTTGTGGTATTGTTTAGGGAGGGTTATTTTGGGTGGGGGGTGTAATGGGTACTGCTCTGGATCTCATTTATTAGAGTTGTTACTAGCTGTTTGAATCTACAGTTTGAATACTTATGCTGCAAGAAATGCTGTACTTTCTGTAAAGTCCTATCACTTCATGTATCCTTAGTTACAACATGTGGACAAGATTCATACCAAATTGCTCTTTCAGGATGTTGTCAAAACGCTTATAACTTACTGTGTACACCTGTATATTATATGCAGTGCTCAATAAAAATATTTTCAAAAAAAAATATACTAACTCACAGGTGTTGGCATCCTGTAATACCCATTCCCCAGCCAATCAACAAACATGATCGTAGACTTCCTGACATAAAAATATTTACATGAGTGACACCATTTTCGTTTGTAAAACAAAATGCTCTGAATTAGGATAAGTAGATTTGTACTAATAAATAGGTCTACTTCACTGTGTAAATGTAATTTATGTGCACACATAGCTCTGAGAATAAGGCTCATTCTGTGTTTGCAACTTTCATTCAAACCACATGAACCAGACCACATGCACTCAATACAGTTCTATTTTTGCACCTTAATTGTGTGATTCTCCTTTGGACAGACACAAATATACACACAAATTCAAAAGAAAGCGCACACACACAGTTTTATTAGCATTGGAGCCAATGACTTGTAGGTTTCTCAATCTCTGGGGCTATCAGAATTTCTTAGCTAAAGCCTCCACAACTCTAAAATATTTGTTCCCTAAAAAGGACAAATTACTCCATCCTGTCTATATAATGGAAACTCGTCCTCTGATATGCTGTACTGATTTACTTAAAATCCCTTTCCTGCTCAAAAACGCTGCATTTCTCTATTAACTTTACTTCTAGCCCGTTCAACTGCTCTGTGTTTCACTGCACCCCTCCCAACTCTTCTGGGAGCGAACTTGGTCTAAAATTGGCATGTGCCTGACCAAGAACCAGAGATTGTTAATAGATCATTCATCATTACCTTACTAAGACCTAATCCTGACATTTGAGCTATATCGCTTTCCCGAAGATGTATTACGAAGACATGCCAACCATAGCAAAACATACCCCAATTCATACTCCCTTTACCCTACCATTCAATCATAAATTCACAACAAAATCCTAAATTCTTTCCAAAATGCCTATTTTCAAGCTGGTCTAGCTGCCCAACTCATGAAAGAGTGGCCAACGACCCATATTGAGAACTCAGCCAAGCAAAACACATGCTACACAGCCTGAAAGAAACAAAGGAACATGTTAATTACTAGCAGTGACACTTCTCAATTTGTCTAATGGAATGTAAACAACAATCTGAAGACCATCTTCCTAAAAAAACAAATCTGTTGGCTTCCCTTGCTGCCCCAATCCTGAAAGAATGAGTTCTAAAATGTTATGATTTTATGACTCCGATCTGTATTCTGGCACTATTGTGCACAATACTTTTTTTGCACTGTTATTGTTAAAAGGCTACGTGCAATGCTTATTATGACCCTGGATATACTATTGATTTTATGGGCTAAGGCTTGAATCAGGGGTTATAGATTGTACTTAATTCAATATGTTATGCTGCTAGTGAATGTATTCTAGCACTATTTAAACTTATGTGATGGTTTTTAAAATGTTTTGAACTGTATTAAAGTTATTTATTTTATGTAATTTTATGGCAGTATTTACCAAAAAAAGATTTGAATTCGGAGTTCTAAAATGCTTACCATTCTCCCCATTCTTCTCCACCACCCTCCTCATAACAACTAATAACTCGACTGCTGTTAATTTAGATCCATCTGCATGATACAGGTGTGGCACAGTGGCCAGGGTGCCGGTCTCCGGACCACGGGGTTCATGGTTCAATCGCCCGCAGCAGGTCAGCCTAGCACCATGTGACTCTGGGCAATAGCTCGCTTAACCTTCCCAAGGGCCCCCAGTGCCGGGAAACCACTTCGGAGGTAGCTGTGCGCTTTTCAAATTCAAGGTTATTATTATTATAAACCACCAAGTCACCTTGTGCATCCACCTACTTGTCTGAAATCCTGCCATGCCTCGACTGGACACAGCAAACGTCCTATATGCTTCAACAGCACATTCGTACATTCCCTCACTGGTCTGTATTTGGTTTTCTAAGCCATAATTGAACATATAATCCTTCACAACTCACTTGTTTTGATTTAATACCAAGTGTTGTCTTACCACCTAATAATTCTGAAATCCTGAAAGCTCCAAAAAAACAACCACAACACACAAAGGTGAAACAGCAATACCTCGAAATTTGACCAACAGATTGTCTCTAGTCATTTCAACAGTACAGACAAGTGCTGCATCAACACAGGATCCCTGGGTCCTACCACCCTGCCTTTTCTTTAGCTCAACCATGAACCTCACTATGTCATCTCTTGGCTCCTGTTGGTCTCCTTGGGGCCTAAAGCTGGCTCCACTCTTAATATACTCTGTACATGCCTGCAGGTATACTGTTCTAGTGGTTTCTGCTAGTGCCTTATCCACCAAAAGTGACCACTCTTAACTGCCTCAGTTCCTCAGTTTTCAGCAAATCTGCTCCAGGTGCCAAATCACAGAATCACTACCACTGTGAACTAGACAAAACATTGGTATGTTATTGTTCACACCTGGCATGTGCTAAACTCTTAATACAATATTAAACACCAGGCAACCATCTGTGATAACTTCTGCAGCTTCTTGTCCTTCTCCCTTTTTCCATTTACTAAAGCCACACATCTGCACCAGCGGTGTCTGCAAATATTTCAATACTCCATGTAAAATCTGTTTCCAAAGACCACATGGACACTCTATTGAAGATTTTTATGAACATCAACCACACTTCAAGTTCAGCTCGTATTGCTGCAGATATTTAAATTCTATGATGTGGCAACTTTGTCCCTGACATAGCAAAGCCCAGATGTCTACAAAATGCTCCACTGGCCATCACTGCTCTGGAAGCAAAATTCAAATTCACAGCAAATGCTGAACTTTCTTCAATTCAATCTTTTTAGCTGAAATTGCTTCTTGCAGAAGGGTGATCAGCTCATCAATCTTAGTTTTGCAGTAGCCTGGCCTCCATAGCATCCGTGTCTAATTCAATACCTAGGAAATCTAACTTGGTATTCTGTTTTTTCAGGCGCTAAAGGCACACCCAATTCTCCAGTCAAATCTTCAAATACATGCAGTGCCATTGCAAAATGTTTGGAGGGTGGTTTATCTAAGAACCAAAAAATCATTTAAATAGTGTGTAAACAATTCTTGACCACATTTGGCAGTACTAAAAGTTTCAAACGACGTGCAAGAAATGGAACATCCCATTGGTAAAACGTTATCAACAAGTATGTGTTCGTCAAACTGATTACCATGCAAGGAAAAGGCCATAAGATGCACCGTAAATAGCGGCAAAGCTGAATTGATGTTGCACTTAGCCATTTCAGTGCCCACACCACAGGTTCTAATCAAGCCAATGGCAACGTCAACTGCAGCAAAAGTAACTGTGTTTTCATCTTGGCAATGAAATCATTAATGGAGCATCCTTAAGGACAAGACAAATGGTCGATCATATGAAACTCACCTGCTATCCTTTTGGGTACAACACCTAAGGGGGGACACTAACAGATCCTTCATGGGCCAATAATCAAAAGGCCTGGCCGTTCTCCCTTCTGAAACCTCTTTAGCCAGTTTATCCTGCACAATCTGGGGCATGTCCTTAGCTAATTTAGGATTGTCTGCAAAATGCCACCCTCTTAGTTCTTGGTACTCTAAGAAAAATCCATCTTGAAAACCCATTGGCAGTAACAAAGCAACTTCACCATAGGGATAACATTTTAGTCACTCATGTAATTTCTCAATATCAATAGGTGTAAAAGCCCTTGTCTACATGCTGCTGTTGTATCTAGGACCTGATTCTCCCTGCTGGTACCTGACCAGGATTAAGAAGCTCCCTGAAACACTTTTCAAATTGAATTTGTGGGCCTCTCTGGACCTGCATCTGTTTCTGTCGCTTCTGCAATCTATAAGGTCTGGATCCCCAAAGGATCCTCTCCCCCTAGCCAAGCTCAGCACCTTCAACCCGGACATTATGCAGCTTTTGGTGTTACTCCTCAACTCCTCCCTACTGCGGGGCATAGTCTACAGCCATGGAAGTATGCCATGTTCCTGCCTCTCTTGAAGAGACCTAATTTAGTCCCCTCCTACTCATCTAATTATAGACCAATTTCCCCATCTTGTCCAAAATTATGGAGAAACATGTCACCAAACTCCTTACATCCCTCTCAATCAGAGTTCAGAGTGGGACACAGTACCGAATCCGCCCTTCTGTGAGTCAGAGAACATCTCAGATGGCTCCTGGATGAAGGCGATACGGCTGCGCTGATTTTACTCCTTCTCAGCACTTCAATCGCTACTTTTAGAGAGGCTGGCTAATCTGGGTCTCTTATATTCTGGATGGCATCCTTCTTAAAAGATTGCCCTTTCCAAGTTTCCTCAGGCAGTGTCTCTTCTAAACGGCATGCCCTCACCTCAGAGGTCCACATGCTTCCTGCCATATTTAGCACACCCAGCACTTGCACAGGTTTTTGGCACAATAACCCCAGTTTAATCCCCAGCATGCCCTGGTGTTAATGCTTCTCCATGCACACTATAGAAAGGACATAATTGTAATGCCAAACAAGTCGCTGTGTTCAGGGAAGGAGGCGGCCTAGTGGGTTACATCCATTGCAACCACTGCTCATTGTCCACTGTGCTCCAGGGTTTATCTAGTTCTAACCCCATTCCGACCCTGAATTCCTCATCATAATGAAGCCATGCCACCAAAATCAATTTGTACTTTTCTAAATATATCCATATACTTAAAAATGGAAAAAGGTCTATCTGAAAAAGGTTTGCAGTAGACACCGGCATAAATAAAAAATGGATAATGTCCACATGTCAATATTAGTCAGAACCCATATTTCACTGTGTAATACCTTGTATATAACAATGAATTCCCCTCTCTACATTTTCTCTTTAGTAATTGTGGCTTAATGCATTACTAGTGTCATGGAAACTCCCATATAAGGCAAACGCTTCTGAAAGTTTCACCCCACTTTTTTCTAAAACTCTGTCCACTCCGTAAAATTTTTGGTCTCCACATCTATCTCATTATCTGTCACCTGAATGGCCTGTGAATGCACTTTTTGATGTATTGTTTTAATCTTTCCCACCATCTTCTGACTCACCTTCTCTCCCTACCCCTTTGTCAGCGCATAAGTTTGTATACCCATTTCGGATTGCTTGTTCATTTAATGTTTTATCCACAACATTCCATCATTGGCACCATTCATATTCACCTTGTAATAAAACATTCTTCTGGCTTTGGTGTTCATTGGGCTTTTTTTGTTCTTTTTTTGTTCGTGTATCACTCTCTGTGATTCGCTCCCCTGACATCAAATTATCACCAACCCATAAGATCAAGAAATGATCTGAAACGTTAGCTCCCACTTCCTCCTGTCCACTTTCGCTGACTCGTACCCAGCGGCAATTCGCAGGCTTCCCAATGGGAAAACTCACTGGTTCCAATTCCTCCCCCTCAATTTCATAATCCAATTCTTCAGTACCCAAGTAATCATTGCCAATCAAAGCACTCACTCACGGGCATTCAACCCATCACCAACACCCCCATCAAATGTCCTCCACTCAATACGTTTAGTTTGGGTAGATGGTTGGATGCATTCGTCCTCCCTTGTTTTGGCAGGGTACACAAAAACTCTTCTTCTCTTCATTTTGGTACTCTGAGGTCACACAAGACCTAACCAGTATACTGTCACTCCTTATGACCTCATATGCCAGAATTGTCCCAGCATAGGATCCCTGGGCACCCAAACCTGATATCACTGTGGTCCTGAAATCTGGGAAGCCGGCCACACTTGCTTAACGTTCAACGGTAACCATACCCACTGACCGAGGTTGTTTGAACTCTGCGGAGCATAACATACTAAAGATGCTGCTAAATGTAGCTCAGGATGGAGATAAAGCCCCAAGAATGCAGGTTTTTGTATTACTTGTTTCATATATTGTGTAATAGCTGCCTGCTTGTAAGCCTTTCATCTATACTTCCCAACTTAGCACTTTTATCTTCAGAAGCCATTCTTTTCAAATGCTTATGATTATAGTGTCATACCCCTTTTCCAATTTTCGGTTCTGAATTTAGAGAAATACCAGGATTCTCCTCAAACCGCATAATTCCTGTCATTGTTTGTTGCCTGTTTATAACCAGGACAAGCGTCCCCTGCTGGACCGGAGCCCACTCATAATAGATGTAGTAGCCCTCTGCTGGTGTTGCCCTGTAGTGTACTCTGCTTGGGAGGAGCTGAAAATGCTCTAAGCAACATGTGCAGGAGGCCGTTCCTCCTCCTGGCTAAACCTCCCCCTGGATGGGAACCACACAACAACCTCTTGCCTCTCTCTACTTTTTTGCAGTGAGCTTTCCTGCTCCTCCAGAAACCACCTCAGGGGAGTTGATACCCACTAATTCCTGCACCTCCACTGCCTTCACCTTGCTGCATGTTGCTCGCTTGCCTTTCCTTTTTCTACAAGGAGTTGAGCAAGCCAACATCACAGCTGCCACTCTGCTAGCTGCCTCATCTTCATTCTTGTTAACCCTACCCAGGCCTGATCAAGGATCCTATGCCTCACTAAGTCTTCTCTCCCTGCCATACAGAGGGTGCATAACGCGTACCTCATGGAGTTTGCAACGTTATCTATCATGTGCTAAATTATAACTTATGTCACTCCCCTGCTATATAATGTTAAAAGTTTAAACAAATACCTCAGTTAATCCCTAAAAAACCAGCAGGGCCTGAGGCTACACCAACATGAGTCCCTAACTGCCAACAAAACCCTACCCACTATATCAAAAATGACTAATGCAGGGTCTCCAAGGGTCCTGGATTGTCCCACCGGCCGAAGCACCCCAGAGGGAAAAGCCCAATGGGCTACCCGACTACCAAGGGACCCATTTTCCACCTCCTCAGGTAAGTGTGGAAGGCACAGCTGGTGCTTCAGATGAGAGAATAGTAAAAGAGATAGGAAGAAGAAAAGGAGAAAGATAAACAAGTGTGGAGAAAGGAACAGGGCTGGTTTACACATTTTTGCAAGGGCAGCTTTTGGTTCCCAGTCGGGTGTTGTGTAATATTTGGTATCCCCTCTGGATCGCGTATCTCCTGCTCTTCGGCAGACTCTGGAGGTCTCACCTATTGGACAGCTCAGACGGGCCTACGATGGGGATACCAGATATTACACAACACCGGCACTACTTGAGAGTGTTCTTTTACAGAGTTGTTGCTATACAGAGAATGGCCTTATTCCTCAGTCCCCCCGACACCCTATTCACCATTTGCCTGCTTACACATCCGCTCACAATTCATCCACCTACCTCTCCATCCACACACAGCTCACCAACTATCACTCATCCAGTATCTTTCTGCCCATTCATCCCTTAACTGCTCACAGTCAATACACCCATTCGTGCTCTAACCACTCATCTATTCACTTACTTATCCGGCGCCTAAACACCCATCAATCGCCCAATCATACCATCAGATACAGCTTAA